>NC_090440.1:285523228-286183853 GCF_031143425.1 Pleurodeles waltl | reverse complement strand
AAATGGCAAAAGACTGTCGCTTTCTAGCTCAGTGTGAATGGCACTGTGCCAATCCTATCCTTAAAAACGTTGCTCTAAAAACAGACATTTGAGGTGAGCAAATCTAGAGTGTCACTGGTGTTACTCAAGCTGCTTGCCACCTAAACTTGGGAATTACCCAGAGTTCTCACTTTTGTTTTTCATATATATATATATATATATATATATATATATATATATACACACACACACCCACAGATACATATAGGTATATATATATATATATATATATAGAGAGAGAGAGAGAGAGAGAGAGAGAGAAAGAGAAAGAGAAAGAGTTCTAAACTACATATAGAAAAGACATTCCTCAATATCACTGCAGCATCAAAAACTATGCAAACAAATGTCTGATGTCAGCTGCACCAGCATTGCCTTTAGACTAGTTGTAATTTCCATGTCTATGTCAATAAAAGAATGTTGTAAAATATATTTGGTTCCAAACTACTATGCAGCACTCAATGTCTGTTTTTTTAAAACATCTATACATAACCTCCTTTGGATTTTGGCTGCAGTAGCCTGAAAACAGTCTGTGATAATGCTCATAAGGAGATGATAAATGAAAGAAATAGGTATATCTATGCTGTCGTTCAGAGTTCTAATCATTGTGCTAACTGTTAAAGAGGTGAGTAGAAAATACAGCGTCTTCAAAACCTTTCAAGAATCTAATGCTCGAAAATTACCTGGAATTATGAAATTCCTCCTAAGTAGCATTTGACCAAATTAGTACATTTTCTACCTCCAACCACCATCAACGAATGCAGCCAATGGAGGTTCCCATAGGAAATCTTGAGATTTTAATGGTCCCAATAATGGTCTACCAAGACTGGTACGAGGTATTTAATGTTTTTAATTATTATTTTTTAAAAAGAGAGAAAGAAAAAAGACCACCACATTTTTCCACTCAAGCACACTAATTATGAATCATCACATCAAAGAATAAAAACAATGACACCTCTAACTCTGATTATTACTTGCATAAATTGGCAAGGCTGGCTGCCCAAGGATAGAATTAAACCTCAGGGAAGTGCCAGACTCCTTTCACTAAAGGAAGTTTAAAAAACGTAAGTATTTGATATGCAAGAAGCCCAAGAAGATACTGAAAAATAGAAACATTTGAAGAATTCCAGATGAATATAGCAGGATAATTATCTGAAAAAGTAGTGGGACCCTTTAAAATAAAGAATTAGTTTATCCAATTTCTTGGTTTCCTTAATGCATTGTCTCCAATAGAATTCCTAATGAGATTGAAAGATTGGAACTGGCATTAGGGCAAATTAACCCTCAAATGCACAACTTCCTTGGTGATAGCCATTGGTTGGCAAAGAAGAGACCATGCTAGAAGCACCTGTCTTCCCAGAATTTACTTCACATCTTTACAATGAAGACCTGGTCAGGGCAAAAGCATATATTGCAATGTTGTGACTGAAGACTGGAGTTTATCACATTCACCAAGATTTCTTATGAATGGTATGTCCCCACTGACTAGAATGGCAGTGATGAATAGTTCAGTGTGGATTCCAAACATTGTGGATGGCAGGGGGCCCTATCTATCCCTCTCTCACACTGTTCAATAGTTCCTGTGCACTCTCTTGGGTCTTCTTTCTGTTCTTACAGGTTTTATTCCTCTCACTGGTCTCTATCGGTTGCTCTCTTTCCCTCTATCGCTCCCGTTCTCACCCTGGTTTATTTTCCCTCTCTTGTACTCTGTCTTTCAGCAGCTTCTCTTTCTCTTCAATTTTCACCAATTTCGTATCTCCTGCTTGACTTAAGTATCCACCACCTGGCTATTTCTTTTTACCAAAAAGTAGTTTCGGAGGATAATATTTGTCTGCCCGAGTTTTTCCACCATATTTTCTAGAGATCTTTCTCTGCAAAGCCACTTAGTGGCCCTTACATGTTTTTGTATATATGTTTATCTATGCACTATTAAGGGGCTAAGAAACTAGGAGTTAAGACAGAGTCGGCTTCTACTTAAAACATACATTTGTTAGCACCTAATCATTGACAATACTGAATCTACTGACCACCACCGATGATATTGGCCTCAGCTCCCTTAGGGGAGCCAATATCAATACCATAACACTGTTCAAAGTTGTAATACAATGTTCCTGCCTGTCAGCCCGGTGGGAACATTGTAATATGGCCCGGGGGGGGACAACACCAGCATGACAGCAGCATCCTCCCCGCAGCATTGGCGGTCCCGCGGTGGGACCACCAATGTCATAATCAGGGCCTAAGTCACTGATGATAATAAATCAGCGATTATGCTGGGCTAGTGAGAATCTGGAGCCACCTATGATATGCAGCCGCTGATGATAGTGGGGCAGAGACCCTGCTGAGCCAGCGCTAACACAGAGTCTTGGAGTACTATGCCACTGATTGTACAGATCACTGATAATATTGAGCACTTGATAAGAATTACCTTGAGTCAATAAAAACAAATATCCTGCAACGCACTGCAGAATTGTTTGTAGCACTAACGTAACAATCTCTGGAAGAAAACTCAGTATTGATTATGGGAATGTTAACTATCAGTTGTCTGCACGATAGCTTCGTGAACTTTGTATCTGCTGCAGAGATGTGTGCATCCCATTGCAAGTAACAGGGTCAACTGCAGTTTGACCAGAGAGTAAATCTTCTGCTGCAGAAACCTCTATGCAACTCAACGGTGAGGGCCCAAAAACACCAGCTGCACCGACCTGGCCTTTCACCATGCTTCATAGATGGCCCTGTTATTATTTAAGCGCCATTTTCATTGCCACTCTAATTCGGGCTGTGGAACAGGGACATACTATGATCTATATTTGGGTATTTAGTTACTGTTTTATTAATGTACTTAGCCCGGAGCAAAATAAAACATTCCCTTTTGATGTTTTTTTTTTTATCATTTTTATCTACATTCATCTGCTTCGACCAATAAGTTGAAATGCTTCACATTTGTTCGATTTTGCACAGTTCTGTGGTAAGAAGCTTGAAAACTTTCACAAAATGTGTTTAAAATCTAAAACATTGAACCAACAATACATCAGGCTCAAAATACACCTTTGTGTTACTCTTTTCAAAAACATTTTGGTGAGGTCACTCAAACCACTGATTTCATTGTGTCTATGAATTATAATCTGTTTTAATAATAAGCGAGGCTAGAGGTGGTTGAAAAATAAAAATCGCTTCCTTTCTTGCACGTATGATTTTGGAGCAATTGACATGTTTCTACTCGATTCTGAACTAGATTCTAATAGGCATTAGATCTTAGTCAATATAAAAAGCAAGTAATATTTTCTCTGGAGTGGTGCTGGTTGGCTAATTTAATGTGAAAACATAGACAGTTCGAACATTAAATAGATCTGGGCCCGGAAAGCATTCTGTCCTACCCCAGGCCAGGAGCCTCTCCTGTCTCAGGTATGTGACAAGTGACATCAATCTCCACCTCCATCTAAACCAGCCTCGCTCACCACTCACTGATCTTACTGCTAGACTCGAAGAGCCCAGGTGCCTCTCCACTAAATGATACAAGAAAAAAAAACACAAAGTGAGGATGTTTCAATGAAAAGTGCCAAAAGAACACTTTGGAAGAGAGGTGATAGTATCAACTAGGTTAACAGATATGAAGGGAGAGGAACAAAGCCTTATCTTCATACTTTTGTATTTCTCAGAATATCATGAACCAAATGCCACCGTGCCCTCCTTGATGGTTGGGGTGTCTTGAAGGCTTTTACCAGATGGGACTACTATGCAACAGCCATACCTTTCTTTGAACACGTTGGTAAACAGTTCAAAAATATGAAAAGGTAGTATAGACTTGCAAATGGTATATATGAATTCACTGACCCACTAGCAAGACTTAACATGGGCAAGATCCTGGTTGATTAACATTAGGGGCAAATAACTAATTTGATATCCAACGCTAACAATTCCACTCAGGAATCGACCGCAAATGCATGAAGTAAATGTTATGACTTCTAAGTGGAAGGCTATAAGCTCAGACTCACACAAGTAAATATATCATATAACATACCAGTTAAGAAGAGATTTGGTTGCATCGCTTTAAAGTATCCATAATCTATTCAATGACCAGACATCCTGAGGTAATGCTTATTCTCAACTCTTGCAATATGAAAACTAATGATTCCGCTTTTTCTGTACACAGTGGCTTACAGGTTATAGAAGAACTGGGTTTACCCCTCCATTTGTAATCTCTGCAGTCTTTCCAATAGTTTCTTGTTTAAGCCTGGGTCCAGCACACCTTTCCAAATAGTTGTTTGCTCATGCACCATATTTTTAGAAAGCTGTATGCTTATGCACCATATTTTCACAAAGCCTCACCCAGAATATGAGAGTTGTTTTGACAGAAAGAAAACCAGATGCTTAGCTTCTGGACTGTATAAAGACAGTCACTGCAGGCACGCTCAGGCTCTGCAGCTCTGTTGCCTAGAGGCATCTTCAGTGATCAGGTGTGTGATGCTCAGCTCATCATAAACCATGCCGAAGCCTTTCTTTTGTATGAAATATTTCTGGTGCTAAGGTTTTCTCAGCTGTCACTTTGCTTTTGCAGCCAGAGTGGAATGGTCAATGCCAGATGTTGTAAGAGGGAGATCCTTGTAATGGACCCTTACAAGAATCATATCTGGTTCTGGGAACTTGACAAGAGGTGAAACCTGCAAAATGTGTATTTATATTGTTGTTCACACTTTAAATTGTCTCCAGCTAATGTCCAGTGGTTCCACCAGAAACGCATAATCTCCACTTGAAGGCATGCACCATGGTAGACAAGTCTAGCCTCAAAATATTGGAGTTAAAGTCATTTTTTTGGATGCGTGAACCTACCTTGCGTCAATGAGATGCAAGGTAGGCATTCCAATCCAAAAAATGACTCTAAGGCCCTCGCTTCTTATTTATCTTCCTGTGCAAAAATGGTGCACAGAGGGGAAACAGACGAAAATAATGGCACTAAGCCTGCTTAGTGGCATTTTTCAACACCTGGGTCAAGGCAGGCATTAGGGGACCTGTGGACCCATTTCCATGGTAAAGCACCATGGAAAGAGCCCACAGGTGCTTTCCCCAAGCCCCAGGAACACCCACACCAGAGGGACACCAGGGGATGGGGGACCCGATCCCAGGTAAGTATAGGTAAATACAGGTAAATATATATTTTTTAATTTGTAAAGTGCCATTGGGGGCCCTGAAATGAGTCCCCTACATGGCACTGGGTGCAATGGCAATGCCCAGTGGACCTTTGTCCCCTGTGCTGGCCACTGGGGTGGTGGGCATTACTCCTGTATTTTTAAGACAGGAGTCATGTGGTATGGATGGTTTTGCGTCAAGAAATGACGCTAGGCTGGTTAGAGTCATCTTTTTTTACTCTAACCAGTCTAACGTCATTTTTTGGGGCAAAACACCCTTCTCCCATACCGCCACCCCCACCCGGCTAAAGTAATTTTCCATGACGTTAGCCCATCTTTTGCACCGGATTGAGCCATTCCATACATTTGCCGCTTGGCGGGCATCCTGGAATGGCGCAAGCCGGCGCTATCCTTTTTGATGCAAAACTGCGTTTGCGCAGTTTTGTATCAAAAAGTATTAATCTGGGCCTAAAAGAGTAAGAAGATAGATTTTGGAAGGGTAGCCTAAAACATTCTGAAAAAGTTTAGCACAGCACTGGTAGGTAAGCAACACATTGTCACAGATGAATGATTCTGTGTTAAGATGGGAAAATGCTGTTCCTCTATCTCTATTTAGAACTGGGGTAATAAAGTAAGTTTGTGAGGGACATATAGGGATTTGTGAGATGAAGAGAAGTGTATAGACTGTTTATTGGTAGCCATGTAGTGACATGTACTCTACAAGTGCAAAGGAATTTTTGACATGTACTGAGACTTTGGGCCTTATTAGGAGTTTGGCAGCCCTACCACCGGACCACCAAACTCACGGAGAGGATGCCACCACCAATACCGCCATTACACTGTAACAGAGTGTTCCCGATGGTCAGACCAGCAGGAACAGTGCTACAAGATAGCACATGGCTCTCTTAAAGAAGCCGAGTGCTATCTTGGAGCACAGAGGGCGCAGACCAGCACCCTTGGAATGAGCGCTGCCTGCAAAGACAGTGTACATTCCGAGGGTGCTGAGCAGGAAGGCCCTTGCATTGCCCATGCCATGGGGAGTGCAGAGGCCCCTCATGGCACCTGGCACTGCCTTTCTGACAGCCTTTTCGTGGTGGGTCCCTGCCTTGAAAAGGCTGGTGGAAAGTGGAGCTGTAATCAGCCAGGCGCCACTGATTTCAGCGCTGCCCTACAAGCCTGACCGCCGACCCTGTCACCATCTGTGATCCTGGCGGAACAGGCAATCTTTAGGTGGGTCGGCCCTCAAATGTTGTAATGTGGTGGTCAGACCGCAGCGGCGGTCCGACTGCCACTTCAGGGCTGGCGGTCCTAGGACCTCCAGCTTCATAATGAGGCCATTAATCTGTCATTTGTTCCAGTATCATGTCCTATCATGCTGTTGGGGAAGTTAGTTTTTGCCATGGTAGGTTACAATCAGCTTCAAACAGAGAAGAGGAGGTATTTGTCAAGACTCAATGACAACGTTAGTAAGGGGCTATAAGTAGAAGTGATGAATAACCATAGCAGTGAATGTGCTATACATTTTCTGAGAATCTTTATTAGATACTGGATAATAAAATGCTTAGCGAGTGACAATGGTGTTCAAATCACATCAAAACAAATTAAGGAATTTAAGTTGAGATGCTCAGCGGAACAAAATTACATCATTGTACAATTCCTGGGGAAGCAAAGGGAGAAATTACATTAGCCTGAGCAATGAGAAAGAAGTAGAGGAGAGCATATCATTACTGTTTTTTCAACACTTGACCTTGAGAGAACTGTTAGTTACCTATGCATGCCATGTTGAGTATAGGTGCCTAGAGAGATGTCTTGGGCTAGATATGTGTTTTAAAAAAAGAGTAGTATAGGAGCATAGATAGTACAAAGTGCCTTTTGACCAGAAGGAGTGTGTTGTAAGAGGTCGAGGATTGGTCATTATATTAGGATTAAGGAAATTGGCTTAGTGTAAAGAAAACTAACATAAAAGTATTTTCAATCCTAATGAATGGGGTGGGTTTCAACTGCGTAGAGGACAGTGGAATGTGACTTCTTTTTCGGTTATCTTTCTACACACAGGTGGAGCATGGAATATAAGCCCAGAGGAGTGGTGGCTGAGAACATGACCTTCTTGGAATTGCTGATTTGCGTGTTGTGGATGAAGTTACAGATCCCTAAATTGTACATTTGGAATGGAAGAAAACAGAGACATGGCAGAAGAGTGGTGATGATTGGAACTTTTCTGGAGATTGAGAAACAACAGATGGGTGAGGAAGATACTTTGAGAGGATGAGACAAGGAAGAATGAGACAAGCTATTTCTCTCTCGATCTGTGTCTTAATGACAGAACCGCTACCCCATCATGTTGGATACCATAATGAACATGACTAGCCTTTTGTGGAAACTGATCCAATCCATGGAACCTACATGCCTATGTGTAAAAAACATAACTACTATGACTGGCTGGGAAAATTCTAAAATAAAGCCTTTTTTTTTAGGATCGTCTAATCCTGCATCTTTATGAAAATTTCGCTGTGTGCTCCAAGCCTTTTGATGTGTGCAGTAGGTCCAATGTGTTTTTTTGTCTGAACGGCTGCACGTGTTCAGGCCCTGTCAGATGCCACCGCTGGTGCTTGTCACTAAAATGAAGCATTCCAGTTTGCTTACAGCTTTGTGCGTGTCACTCCGCTCCCCAGAGCGTCATGTCGGTTGTTTTTCCCCTCTGGTTCAGGGAAAGATTTAATTTCATTTGTGTTTATACATGCTTGCAGGTGCGGGGAGAAAAAAGGCTGCAGTGCCCAGATGTTCGGGAGCCGCAGTGGCATGCATATAATACAGATTAAGGAAGAAAACTGCATTCAGGAAGCGCCCGATGTCGGAAAGAGTGTTTAATAATCCGGTCATGTGTAATCTTTAAAAAAACTGAATATCTTACATAGCCATTGTCTTAACCAATACGAATGCTTTACAGAAATCGTGGAAGTTACAGTTCTCGTCTTCTCTCGACCTCTTTGACCAGACTCTCAACTCTGTCTTGTCAAGAATACCCCACCAATTGTGCTTCAAAGCAGGTGTTTCCTCAGATGCAGTGGCTGGTCTGCAGGGAAACAGAAACTGTGGAGGAAGCACAAATATCTAAATGTACCTATTGTTAGGTGCGCCTCTATGTGTTGATGTAGGTGGCAGTCACTCAGCGGTGGATGCTGCAAGGGACTGGCAGTGAAGTCCTGGTCACTAGGGGCCAGATGTACCAAGCCTGTTTGCATTTCTTAACGGTCCGAATCGATATTTCAGGCCTAAGAAATGCAAACTGGGCTTTTCTAATTTACAAATCTCTTTAAGAAACCGCAATTTGCGATCCCCAGAATAGGAAATGCAAATAGAGATTTCCTATTGGCCGTTCATATTCTGATGTACCATGCATTTCCAAAATGCGATTTGGGCATCTTGGAGATGCAATTACCACTGACTCCAAAGGCAGTGGTAACCAGGTGGAATTTCAAAAAAGCACCCCAAGGCCCTTTTTTTCTAATTGCAATAGAGCACGCACATGCCCCTTAGGCATATGTGTGCTCTCCAGGTGCACCCCTATTTTTGGGGTACAATAAGGGGGGGGAGGTTTCCCATTGCCGTCCCTGGTTTTGCATTTCCTACATAACGATTTCTTAGTCAAAAATCTTTATGTAGGAAATGCCAAACTGGCCCATTTCTTAATACTGATTTCCTTTGCAGGAATCGCTATTAAGAATCGGTATCTTTGTACATAGCATTTTGCATTTCTTAAATAACGATTTCTATGAAGTCGCTATTTAAGAAATTCTAAATTGCATTTTCATACATGTGGCCCTCGGACCTTTCCATGGACCTGGTCCTCATTCGGCGGAGACTTGCAACAGTACTGGAACCCAATAGTGGCTTGTACTATCTTAGGTGGATAGCATGACGTTCATGGCAGCACAAGGACTGGCTTTACAGAGCCATACGGTTATTACTGTTCTGTATTAAATAGAATGAGATGCATCGCAGAGGAACTCTGCTTAACAAGCACTTTGATTTATCACTTTTGCTTTGTCTCAGTGAGTTGCCCCAGCTGGGCGGAATATGCCCAGGCATAGGTACATCGTTTACTGCGCTTAAGGATTCAAACCATACTTTTTGAATTCTTACAAAAAGGATGAAATGTGTCCAGGTAACTTGTGTTTTCATACAGCGTAAAGCAGTGCCGCGTGGCGTGCCCCTCTGAAATGGGCCAATATTGATTTGCAGAAAATAACCTGTTTCTAGACATAACTTTTTAGATAGAATTCTTAGTACCGCAGTTTTACAGATTCTAAAGATGTACAAATAAGAGGTGTAATTATCACCATGTGTAAAGGTACTCAGTTTATCCCTCATGTTAGGAAAAAAGGTTAAGTTGCCCTTGCCGGAATTCCAACTTGTGATCTGCATCTTCAACTTTTGATACATTTTTACAAGCTACCTTGCAACAATGGCCCAGTAGATTCTTTGTGGCTCTCAGGCAAGGATAGGTTTCGATCAACCAGTGCTTAATTTGAGCTGGTGGTTTCCGGTGCGGGCACCGTCACTTATTTTTTAGGGTTGGCACTTATTCTTCTGCCTCAAGCATTTTCTGCAACTAAAAGTCACACATATAGGAAAGACGAAGGAAGAGAAAAACGAAAAAGAGCCACAAAGGGGGAAAACAGAAAGCGGCAAGGGTGTGCTGAAGTGGCAGGGAGAGACTGTAAATGAATTCAAGAGGCCCGAAATGGCTTCATAATTAGGCTGTCTCAGTATTCCATACTGCGACATTTAATTGCAACAGCCGCGTGCTTCAGAGGAGAACTTTGGGCACCGGCGCGTTTTTATTTACAAAAAAAGCACTTGGATCAATTTACCAGCTTGAGTGGAAGAAACAGATATATTTTCTCCCACAACTTACCTAGAGATAATGTTTGTTGGACCACTATCAGATCTTGCCAGATACTTAGAAGTACATACATTTTTTAGCAGACTACTGGAAAACTTTTCCGAAAAGAAGATAAGATAATAAAGCCCCATTTTAGTGCATAATGTAGGTAAAAGCGTAATTGCAAATATACAAGTTAAGGTGATAAAAACCAAGAAATAGCATGTAAACGATTTCGAAAACTGACAGCATAATTTGTGGCAACTTGTGATGGAATTCCTTCCTCCATAACCCCATGTAATGTCTGCATTAGCACCAAAGTCTTGCCAAAAAGTGCTTCCTAGACAGCACACTTTTATATCTGCCAATTTCTCTTTTTTCCATTCCACTGCCTCCCACTGGCAAGGCCAATCGTCGACTCAGCTGTGTTGCTGTTTTCGAAAGAAAGTCTGAAGCTGCTCTCTCGCCTAGAGAAGCACACAGACTCGCTTTACATAATATTTTTTACAATCTTATTTTGAAAATAATTTACCCTGTGATCCGAGATGTAAGATGAGAATTGAAAAATATGAATTCATTTGCATATTCGTTCGAAGCCACTGTATTTTATTATGTGTCACACTTCATGAATATGCAGCATAACTAGAAACAAACTTCCAAAATGTAATACAACATTTTTATACTGTAAATTCATTATATATAACAGAGTGGAGTCTAGGATTCCCAGAGACAGTAAATCTCCATTTTCCATAGACTGTACTCACATGTGGAGGCCAAATGCCCAGGTGGATTTACAGACAATTTGGCAGGATTATACATCATGGTGTGTAGATGATCCTTTTGGGTACTATAGGTAAGTAGAGTAAGTATTAGTTATATCTGTTTTTGCAGTAGTTTCACAAACGTTTGTGGTATTCGCAGAACTACAGTGGTACATGGTGATGACAAGGTATTATGTGATTGGTGTGAGAAAGTAGCCTCTTTCTAGCCTTGTTACCCCCACTTTAGGCCTGTTTGTGAGTGTATGTCAGGGTGTTTTCACTGTCTCACTGGGATCCTGCCAGCCAGGGCCCAGTGCTCATAGTGAAAACCCTATGTTTTCAGTATGTTTGTTATGTGTCACTGGGACCCTGCTAGTCAGGACCCCAGTACTCATAAGTTTGTGACCTATAGGTATGTGTTCCCTGTGTGATGCCTAACTGTCTCACTGAGGCTCTGCTAACCAGAACCTCAGTGGTTATGCTCTCTCTTTACAAATTGTCACTAACAGGCTAGTGACCAATTTTACCAATTTACATTGGCATATTGGAACACCCTTATAATTCCCTAGTATATGGTATTAAGGTACCCAGGGTATTGGGGTTCCAGGAGATCCCTATGGGCTGCAGCATTTCTTTTGCCACCCATAGGGATCTCTGACAAATACTACACAGTCCTGCCACTGCAGCCTGAGTGAAATAATGCACACATTATTTCACAGCCATTTTTCACTCCACTTAAGTAACTTATAAGTCACCTATATGTCTAACCTTTACCTGGTAAAGGTTAGGTGCAAAGTTACTTAGTGTGTGGGCACCCTGGCACTAGCCAAGGTGCTCCCACATAGTTCAGGGCAAATTCCCCAGACTTTGCGAGTGCGGGGACACCATTACACGCGTGCACTACACATAGGTCAATACCTATGTGTAGCTTCACAATGGTAACTCCGAATATGGCCATGTAACATGTCTAAGATCATAGAATTGCCCCCTTTATGCCATCCTGGCATTGTTGGCACAATCCTATGGTCCCACAGGTCTGTAGCTCAGACCTGGGTACTGCAAAACTGCCTTTCCCGGGATTTCACTGCAGCTGCTGCTGCTGCCAACCCCTCAGACAGGTTTCTGCCCTCCTGGGGTCCAGCCAGGCTTGGCCCAGGATGGCAGAACAAAGGACTTCCTCTGAGAGAGGGTGTTAGACCCTCTCCCTTTGGAAAATGGTGTGAAGGCAGGGGAGGAGTAGCCTCCCCCAGCCTCTGGAAATTCTTTCATGGGCACACATGGTGCCCATTTCTGCATACGCCAGTCTACACCGGTTCAGGGACCCCTCAGCCCTGCTCTGGCGCGAAACTGGACAAAGGAAAGGGGAGTGACCACTCCCCTGACCTGCACCTCCCCTGGGAGGTGCCCAGAGCTCCTCCAGTGTGCTCCAGACCTCTGCCATCTTGGAAACAGAGGTGCTGCTGGCACACTGGACTGCTCTGAGTGGCCAGTGCCAGCAGGTGACGTCAGAGACTCCTTCTGATAGGCTCCTTCAGGTGTTGCTAGCCTATCCTCTCTCCTAGGTAGCCAAACCCTCTTTTCTGGCTATTTAGGGTCTCTGTCTTTGGGGATTCCTTAGATAACGAATGCAAGAGCTCATCCGAGTTCCTCTGCATCTCTCTCTTCACCTTCTGCCAAGGAATCGACTGCTGACCGCGCTGGAAGCCTGCAAAACTGCAACAAAGTAGCGAAGACGACGACTGCAACTCTGTAACGCTGATCCAGCCGCCTTCTCGACTGCTTTCCTGGTGGTGCATGCTGTGGGGGTAGTCTGCCTCCTCTCTGCACTAGAAGCTCCGAAGAAATCTCCTGTGGGTCGACGGAATCGTCCCCCTGCAACCGCAGGCACCAAAGAACTGCATCACTGGTACCCTGGGTCTCCTCTCAGCACGACGAGCGAGGTCCCTTGAATCCAGAAACTCTGTCCAAGTGACTCCCACAGTCCAGTGACTCTTCAGTCCAAGTTTGGTGGAGGTAAGTCCTTGCCTCCCCACGCCAGACTGCATTGCTGGGAACCGCGACTTTTGCAGCTACTCCGGCCTCTGTGCACTTCCGGCAGAAATCCTTTGTGCACAGTCCAGCCTGGGTCCACGGCACTCTAACCTGCATTGCACGACCTCCTAAGTTGTCCTCCGGCGGCGTGGGACTCCTTTGTGCAACTTCGGGTGAGCACCATTTCACTCCACTTTGTAGAGTCTGTTCTGACACTTTTGCGGGTGCTGCCTGCTTCTGAGAGGGATTCTTGTCTTGCTCGACGCCCCCTCTATCCCCAGACACAATTGGCGACATCCTGGTCCCTCCTGGGCCACAGCAGCATCCAAAAACCCGAACCGCACAATTTGCAGCTAGCAAGGCTTGTTGGCGGTCTTTCTTCAGGAAAACACTTCTGCACAACTCTCCACGGCGTGTGGGATCCATCCTCAAAAGGGGAAGTCTCTAGCCCTTGTCGTTCCTGCAGAACCTTCAGCTTCTACTGTCCAGTAGCAGCTTCTTTGCACCCACAGCTGGCATTTCCTGGGCATCTGCCCATCTCCGACTTGCTTGTGACTTTTGGACTTGGTCCCCTTGTTCCACAGGTACCCTCGACTGGAAATCCATCGTTGTTGCATTGCTGGTTTGTGTCTTTCCTGCAGAATTCCCCTATCACGACTTCTATGTCCTTTGGGGAACTTTAGTGCACTTTGCACTCACTTTTCAGGGTCTTGGGGTGGGCTATTTTTCTAACCCTTACTATTTTCTAATAGTCCCAGCGACCCTCTACAAGGTCACATAGGTTTGGGGTCCATTCGTGGTTCGCATTCCACTTTTGGAGTATATGGTTTGTGTTGCCCCTATCCCTATGTGTCCCCATTGCATCCTATTGTAACTATACATTGTTTGCACTGTTTTCTAATACTATTACTGCATATTTTGGTATTGTGTACATATATCTTGTGTATATTTGCTATCCTCATACTGAGGGTACACTCTGAGATACTTTGGCATATTGTCATAAAAATAAAGTACCTTTATGTTTAGTATATCAATGTTTAGAAAAATGTACGAGTATGGCAGTACTTCCCAGGAAGTACCGCCATAATGAAAAATAATTAAAAAATGCGAAAAAATTAAAAATATGCAGTACTACACTATATTTTACAAATAGAATATACTACAGTGTATTTTCACATTTTTACATATTCAATTCTTACCAAAAACTCTATGAAGTACCACAGACATATCTACAGATGTATGCACTGCTGAAAAAAATTAGAAAACAAAAACATGGCTCTCCATAAAGTGGTTTAAAACTATATTGAAAAATATAAATACATTTCTCTACACCTGCTACATACCTTTATTTAAGGCCCTAACCCAGAATGCAGTGAAAGTGTGCTGAAAACTACAGGGCTGTGTTCTGCATTACACACTTAGATATAGGTATTAGGTTTTATATTTTTGCCCTACCTATTACCATTTTAGCAAAGTGGTAAAAGATAGGAAAAATGATTTATATGTTTCTACATATTTAAAAAAATGTAAGAGTAAAGCGGTACTTCCTAGGAAGTACTGCGGTACAGAAAAAATGCTAACAAATTAAAAATGCACTGTACTACACTATATTTTAATAATGTAATGTACTACAGTGCATTTTCAAATTTTTACCTATTTAACTCATACCAAAAAGTCTAAGGAGTACTGCAGTCATACCTACAACTTTCTGCGGTACATAACAAAAAAATTAAAAAAACAAAAATTTGATTATCCGTAAGGTGGTGTAAAGCTATATTGAAAAATATAAATATATTTCTGTACCTAGTGGTGCTTTAATAAAGTGGTAATAGGTAGGTAATAACAAAAAACCTACTACTAACCTATATTTAAGGCCCTAACCCAGAAAGCAGCGAAAGAGTGCTGAAAACTACATGGCTGCCTTTCACATTTTCTAAAGACAACCATTAGCCAATCAGATACTCCCTTATTACCACCATGTACTGCAGTATACCATGATGTTAACACAGTATGCTGCAGTAACATATATAAGTATTTCAACTTTATCACTACTTGCAGTATTTACACATACCATGAAAAATTACAATTTACACCTCATAATCTATATTCCTGCAACATTACATCTACATCCATTTCCCCACTTTCAAGCTCTGTCTCCTTCAAGCACCACATTCCACTCGACACCACTCCAATGTATACTATTACACTCTACACCACTCCAGTCTACGTCACACCACTATATGCCACTCAACTTTACACTAATCCACTGTAAGGCACTCCACTGTACCCCACTCCACTGGTGTCCAGTGGTGTACTATGCCAGTACACCACTTCACTATACGCTATTACACTAGCAGCCACTCCATTCTACAACACTTCAGTCTACACTAGTCTTCTCTATGGTAGTCCACTACGTAACTCCACTCAATGACACTACACTGTACGATATTCCACTCTATGCCATTCCATTATACGCCACTCCAGTATACACCTATACACTGTATGCTATTCCACTGTACGCTACTCCACTCTACCCCACTCCGCTGTATGTCACGCCACTATCAGCCACTCCACTCTATGACATTCCACTATATGCTATTACACTGGACACAAGCCCACTCTACACTACTCCTCTCTATGCCACTCCACTCTATGATACTACACTCTTTGCTGTTTCAGTATAGAACACACCACTCTATACTATTCAACTATATGGCACTCCACTGTACTTCATTCCACTGTACACCACTGCAGTCGATGTTATTCCACTCTACACCACTCCACTGTATGCCATACCACTCTACACCACTATGCTGTATGCTGTTCTACTCTACAGCACTCCAGTCTATGCCACTCCACTATACACTTCTCCACTCAATGTCACTCCAATGTATACCATTACAGTCCACCCCAGTACACTCTACCCAACTCCACTCTACAACAACCCACTCCATGTTATTCCCCTGTACACCACTCCACACTATGCCGCCCCATTGTATGGCACTCCACTGAATACTATTCCACTCTTCACGATTAAACTCTATGTCACGCCACTCTATGCCATTCCAGTCTGCACTATTTGTTAGACCTGGCTATCTTGGCATAGTTTCCCTGGACTTTTTGGCTTCAGACCTCCTGTTTTGCTGACTTCGTTTTTCCTGGCTTTAGGACCTTGGACACTTTACCACTGCTAACCGGTGCTAAAGTGCATGTGCTCTCTACTTAAAATATGGTGACATTGGCTTATTCAGAATTGACATATTTATTTAACTCATAAGTCCCTAGTAAAGTGCACTGCTATGCTCAGGGCCTATAAATTAAATAGCCTGTAAATTGAATGGGCCTGAAGCACTGATTGTCCCATCCTCTCAGGTAGCCCTTCCACATGTCTCAGGCCTGCCATTGCAAAGCCTGTGTGTGCAGTTTTTAATCTGCCATGTGGACCTGGCAAGTTAACTCTCTTGCCTGGCCCAAACCTTTCTTTTTAATACATGTAAGTCACCCCTAGGGTAGGCCCTAGACAACCCAGGGCAGGGTGCAGTGTATTTAAAAAATAGGACATGTACTTTTTAGGTTTTACACATCCTAGTAGTCAAAAACTCTTAAATTTGTTTTTCACTATTGCACGGCTGAGCTCTCCCATTGGATAACATTGGATTTACTTTTTACATTTTATAAGTGTAAATTCCAATTGTGAAAAGATGTGACCCCCAAGTTTGGTGTCTCTGGAATCACAATTTCTGCCTGTCCCTGAATACATGTCTGGGGTGGGTAACAGGTAGGTTTCTGCATTCCCTCCAGACAGCCACACACAAAGGGAGCTTAGGAGTGACTGATGGCTCATCCACAGCTTGATAGATAGCTCATCCTGGTAAAGATGGGAGGGAAGAGCTGACACCTAAAGCTAAATGGGCTGTGTTCTGTCCCCGCACAAAGGGCTGCATACCTCTTGTAGTGAGTTTGGAGCTAGGGCAGGAAGAGCATGGACTCTGTGCACTTCAAAGGCTTCTCTTTGAAGTCTGCCCCACTTCAAAGGCTTCTCTTTGAAGTCCCCTCCACTTCAAAGGCACAACTAGATACAAGTACTGGCCCTCAGACACCACCAACTCAGTACACTTCTGGACCTATCGGTACTCTGCCAGAAAGAAGGACTGCTGTGCTGCTGAAATGACTGCCACTCTGTTGCACTCCTGCTCTGCTGGCCTGCTGCCTTCCTTGCCTTCCTTGCCTGGTAGTGAGAAGGACTGTAACTGCATCTCCCCAACCCAGAACTGAAGTGACTCCAAGGCCTGCTAGTTTACCGCCTGTTTTCTGAAGTTTCAGGGACACAAAAGACTTCCAACTCACTTGCCACAGCACCTGGACTCTGCCTCTGAGAGTCTTGCCCTGCCAAGGAGAGCCAATCCAGTCCTGGGCCCTTGGAAGTGGGTATCAAGTGCTGCCCCAGTGAAAATCCACACATCAACACCATTGCAGGAGTCAGAACCAGCACACCAACACCGTTGCAGGAATTGGAACCAGTGCACTGACTGCAGTGCAAGGATCCAACCCAGCAGGACGCATTTGGAACTAGTGCATGACACTCGGAATGGGTACATCCTCTGCTACAGGAGCCACAGCAGCACATCACATTTGAAACCAGTGCATCTCACTTGGAACTGATGCATTGCTGCCATTGCAAGCAGAAGATCAACGCATCATCTCCACTGCATGGCTCATCACCGAAGCATTGCTTCAGCTATGCCACGCATCTCTTTGATGGCGACACAACCCGGATCAAGTGGGCCAAGGCTGATTCCTGTTTTTGACCCGTGCTCCATCGAGGTGCGCCTGAACATTTGTTTTATTTATTAAATTAAGCTCTGTTTTTGTAACTAAGTGTTGTATCTTTTTCGGTGGTGTTTTATTGTTTGAAATGTTGCACAAATATTTAACACGTTGCCTCTTAAGTTAAGCCTGACTGCTCTGTGCCAAGCTGCTAGAGGGTAAGCACAGGTTAATTTAGGGTGTGTATCTAACTTACCCTGACTAGGATTGTAATTCTGCTTGGACAAGGTCATACCTCTGCAACCAGAAATACAATTCCTAATACATACTACTGTACACTACTACACTGTACCTCACACCAGTCTACACCACTTCACTCTATGCTATTCCACTCTACACCACTCCACTCTATCCCACTCCAGTGTATGCCACTCCCCTCTATGCTACTCCATCGCATGGTACTCTACTCTAGACTATTCCACTGTATGCAGCTCCCCTTTACGCCACTCCACTCTATGCCACTTCACTCCATGGTATTACACTGTATGCCACAAAACTCTACCTCACTTCACTCTATGCCACTCCAATAAACTCCACTGTGCGCTATTACACTCTACCACACTCCACTCCATGCCACTCCAGTCTTCCCCACTCCACTGTATGCTATTTCACTGATGCCACTCCACTCTATCACCCTCCACTGTATGCTGGTCCACCCTGCACCACTCCACCGTACGCAACTCCACACTACACCACTGCATTATGAGCTATTCCACTGTATGCAACTACACTCTATGACACTCAACTCTATGCTATTCAACTCCACACCACTCCACTCCATCCCTCTCCACCCTACGCTACTCCACTGTATGCTATTCTACTGCACGCTATTCCACTCTATGCCACTTCATTGTAGGCCATTTCACTGTACAGTATTTGAGTCCATGCCACTCCACTGTATGCTACTCCACTGTACCCCACTCCACTCCACTCCATTCTACACTATTTCAGCATACACTACTCTACTGTATGCCATTCCATGCTATGCCACTCCACTCCTCCTTAACAAAGTACAAGTGCTTAAGAAATTTTGATTCAAACAATGTCATGCATTATTTTTTCATTGTCTAAAAAAAAGCTCACTTGCCTACATGTTTGTATGCCTCTCCCATTACAGCAACAAACATTCTTCATCTATGTTACTTTTATTGTGAGTCTGTAAGTATGATATGAGCATGCATCTTCATATTCATAAAGATACTGAATAGACTCAAGAAAGGCCTGGAAGAACCCCTAAACACATTTATTAGAAAAAGCATTGTCTAATTTAAAAAGAGATAAAGCAAGGGATAGTGAGATAATGTAAACTCAATTTAGTAGCAATTTGCTGCAGCTGTTGAAAAGCCAAAATTTCAAACTAGATTGGTATAGAAAGGTTATAGAGAGACTGGTCACAAGGCCATGGCAGTTCCAGAATAGATCTACATTGGAACATTATTGAGAGCTAGATACAGTTAATATGGCCTTTTCACTGAGTTATTGTGCAGAAATGTCATTGTTTATGAGTGTAAATTTATGTCAGTGATTCACACAATTAGAATTTGCACACTTAAATGCTAAATTATTCTACTCCCAAAATTCTACCAGCATGGCATTACTTTCTTGTGTGTACATTTGCTAAGGTTATAGGAATTCCAGCTACTTTCCAAAGTAAGTGAACACCCAGCTGAAAAGCATCTACGCACCCAATTAGTTGATTAATTGATTATGCAATTTTTAAAGCACATAGCTACCAAGCAGGCTTCCCAGCGCTAACTTAAAATGACAGTAGTCCTCAACCAAAACCTCCAGGAGAACTTTAGACCTGTATGTTCAAACAGCCAAGTTTTCAACAATTTGTGGAATCCCAGAAGGGAGTAACAGTCTTTCAAAGATGTCGGGAGGCTGTTCGAAAGTTTGTGTCCCAAGACACAGAAGGATCAGCTACCTTGGCAGATCCTCCGAGTTCCAGGGATAGCAGCTAGATTCTGGTACCTTGACCTAAGAGTATGCCTAGGCACATTGCAGGTAACTGCAGAACTCAAGTAAGGAGGTGCAGTATTGTGGATACATTTGTGCATGAAACAAAGTGCTTTAAAATGCACCCGCTTGCCCACAGGCAGCCAGTGGAGAGATTTTAGCAAGTTGCAGAGCTAATAAAATGTACTGGATGAAGCAGGAGGTGCGCAGTAGCATTCTGTACTGTTTGAAGACATTTTAGTAGGGCTTTTGTTACCCCAAGATAAAAAACATTTCCGTAATCCAGCCTTGACATAACTAAGGCTTGGATTACAGTGTGCTGGGCTGTAAAAGGAATACAACAAAGGATTTTTTTCACCATTTCAAGATGCCAAAACAGGTAGTAGCCACCTTAGTTATCTGTGTCTTCATCGACAGCTCTTGATCCACCCAAACTCCCAGACTTTTAACAGAGGAAGCAGGGAGTGGGGGAGCATCGAAAGGCACCTGCCACAGGTGCGGGCCCCATGGTGTAGAAGAATTACCCACCAGTAGTACCTCCGTCTTTACTCCATTGAACTTCAAGGAGTTTGCGCACATCCAGTTTGCCACTTGCTGAAGACATGGAGGAAGTGCACTCAAACAAACAAACAAAGTCACAATTTTTTCACATTTTAAGCAGAAAAGGTTTGTCAGGTTAACTGACCCACCGCCCCACCTCATATTTATTGCATCCTGGGCTATTGACTGGATGAAATACCTGTGCTAGAGTTGTTTTCTTTGTTAAATCAAGGTTACCATTTTGTTCTCTCTGAATTTTGATCCAAAGGGATTGGTAGGTTTTCTCATCACTGACACTTTAAGGAAAAATGGGACTACAACCAGGTCACTGAAGTACTTTTTGACATTAATGTGCTGATTTTGCCCTTTTCTGGCATCTGCACATATCATGCTAGAACTGCATCATAATATGGAAGAATAGAAGAATAGCTTAATTCTTTCAGGGTGTAATGTCAGTTGGTCAACTCACAGCCAACTGAAAAGATTCTGTCATAACCTACCTGATGGTACTTACCATCCATGACGTTTCCCCTTTTGCCTTTCTACAATGGTATGACATTTAGAACTCTCACCAGAGTTCATTTTTAAAATGTTGATGATTGCTGTGAGATGAGAACTGTGGTACAGGCAAGAGAAAGGCTGCACTGTGATAAGAATAAACTTATTTCTACTTGACTGCAAGAGTAGTTTCCCTCATTTATTCACCACTTCAATGGCAACTAGGATGGTATAATTGTGCAGGGGAAAGCCATGCGTTCTCACTCCTGTGCCAATATACTTGAAGATTTCTTGTCTACTGTTTTACGTCAAATAGCTGTGAGTGGTCTGTCTCTCATTGGGTAGGTCACTTTCATATCTGGTTCCTCCCAGGACTCCATTTGCACTGTTTGAATACTACAGAGGAGTCACTTTGTGCTGATTTGTGTGACCCCAGTGATATTTGTACTTTCCAAAGTAGTGGTGGGTTTAACAATGGAACCAGTGCGAGCATTGGAATTATATGAGCAGCTATGTCTTTCTTTATACGGTCATTGGTACATGGATCGGAGCAGCTGAAGCAGCAATTATATGCTGAATGGCAGTGAAGGATTGCTTGACTAGGAAAATTATGACATTAGGTAGCCAAAGTGACACACAAAGTTATTGCATTGCCACAATATGCAATTCAAGTTGTGTAATTTAGGATTCGCTGCTGTGGGTAAACAAAGTTATATTGAGGATAGACACACAATAGGAAGAATCTATGTCACCAAGCAAGGGTGTCATTTGTTTGGATGGAAACACCAAAGAGATCTAGGCATAACTTTAGATCCCAATATTGAAGAGCAGATCCTGCTGGTAGACAGATCACAAGTAGAAAGGGACATCTGTGAAGAGTTTCCTGAGGTGTTCACTGATAAGTTGGGAATATTAAAAAACTACTTGCACAAAATTAAACTGAAGTATCCCTCACATGATATTTAGTAGTTATTTTGTGCAAGCTCCTTATTATAATGTTAACACCCTTGAAAAAGATTACGCACATGACTGAAATGCTGAGCAATCTTTAGATATACTGGGGATAAAAGGGGAAACTGGATGAGGGAAGGAGAGACCTTTGGGATATTTACAATAAACCAAATAGATTAAAGAAAAAAAACAGAAAATATAAGTCAATACAATATAAAATGGAGTATAAATTACTGTTCATTTTGTAAATCACTACATTACAGATAAGGAGAAGAAATATCTTGCCACAATTTAGGGCATTATATAGTCAGTATGCCACACTGGAGGGTGCACTCTTCTCCTATTTTCACTTTCCTGTACTGGGTCTTTCATATCTTTTTTTGGATTGTTCTTATCTTCTAAACCAACATCTGTTTGTGCATGGTGACAATCTGTCCATACTCCACATGCACCCATCTTCCATTATGACATTTCTTGACCTTTTTTATTTTTTCTGATATGAAGAATTTGTCAAACTTGTCATGACTATTGTTGGGTTTCTTTAACAGGACCCAATGCCTCTCTCTCCACTTTTGTTGCCTAACTCCCCACTTCTCATCATACCTTTAATTGTACTTTTTAATGTTTGAGAATTCTCTCTTTCATCTCTCTTTTATTCACCTAAATAAATATATCTTTAAACAACCAATTCGGGGTAAATTTAGATCCTGGTTTACGCCTCTTTACATGGTAAATAGTGACACTGCTGTTACAATAT
This sequence comes from Pleurodeles waltl, assembly GCF_031143425.1. NCBI lineage: Eukaryota > Metazoa > Chordata > Amphibia > Caudata > Salamandridae > Pleurodeles > Pleurodeles waltl. The sequence goes on along the minus strand of NC_090440.1, from coordinate 286,161,485 downwards.
TTGGGGTGGTATGAAAGGACCACAGCATGTCTCTCATGGATTGGATAATAGGCTTGGATGATGCCAAGGCCAGTTGTAAGGATTCATTTAACATTCTATTGGCGCGCTCCACTAGACCCTTAGCGCTACAACAACACAGAGGTGTTTTGATGTGTTTAAAGGCCTAAATTAAAATAAACTCTTTCATTTCTTCTGAGACGAAATGAACACCATTATCTGTGATAAGATTACTGGGGATGCCTTCATTAGTAAATACATCAGATAGGAAACTTATGAGTTTTTTTTGTGTTGATGGAATTTACAAACTTTCTAATGATCCATTTTGAATAAAAGTCAACTAGGACAATAAAAAATATTTCATACAGGCCAGAAATATGTGTCAGGGCCTAATTTGTTCCAGGGATTAGTTGGTATATCACAGGTTTCAATGGTGTCCTTCTGATGTATTTGGATTTATCACTAAGACTTCATGCGTGACAATCTTTGGCTAAGCTTTCTATCATAGATTCCATATAGGGAAACCAATAAACTGCTCTTACTTTGCTTTTGGTGAGATTTCTCCCAAAGTGACGTTCATGCACTAATTCACATCTGCCTTCTCTCATTCCCTTGGGAGATACAATCTTATCAGTTCTTAAATCAATGTTTTCATTTCAAAGATAACTCTTTCCTTTCATTCCAAAAAGGCTGCAGTTCAATAAGAAGTTCACTACATTTCTTTGGCCACCCCACAATAATTTTTCTTCAAGCAATTTCAGTGTTTCATCAGATGTACAACTTTCCCACTCAGATTTCAATATGGCTGGAATGTGTACTTGCAAAACTGAACGTTCTTGCTCAGGGTCCTCACAAGTACTATCAATAGGTAAACAAGATAAGAAATCTACTGCAGAATTTCTTGCTCCCAGAACATACAGAATCTTAAAGGTCAAACCTTGTAAGTTAAACACCTATTTGCTCATTTTAGGTGTGGTGTTTCCAATACAGTATCTTTCTTAGAAATGCCAGGAATTAGTGGTTTGTGGTCTGTCCTTAGCACAAAAGACAACCCTCACAAGTAATACTAAAATGATTGGTAGCCCAAATACACACTAAGGCTTCTTTTTCGTTGGTAGATTAATTTATTTCAGCATCTTTAAGGGTTATTGATGCAAAAGCAACAATCCTTTCTTTCCCTCATATTATATGTGAAAGGGTAATCCCTAAACCCTTATTACTGACATCTGTAGTAAGTGTCAAACTTACCATCAAAGTTCCAATGCACAGGGAAAGAGTAATGGCTTTCTTCACCTTGTTAAATTTGATAGTATGTTCAGGTTTCCAATCAATCAAACAGGATTTGTAAAGCATGGTAAATCACCCGCAAGGGTACCTAGGCACTGAGGTCCAAGCTGCTCATGTGGCATCAGTTGAATAGCCCGGTCTTGAGTCCCCTTCTAAATTCCTGAAGAGAGGGATAAGTCCGCAGGTGGAGGGTGTTCCAGGACTTTGCTGTGAGGTAGGAGAAGGAGCGTCATCCGCTTTTGCTTCTGTGGATGTGGGGGGGTGAGCCAGGGACATGGAGGAGGATTGCAGGAGTCTGGGAAGTTGGTGGAAGCTTAGGTGTTGGTTGACGTTTCCCTTGTTTATTTACCACTTCAGAGTCTAAAAGAGATGTTAATAAACTATGGTCCAGTAGAGTGCTTGGAGATCTTATAATGCACCTCCCATTCTGTTTAACTCTAAACACCAACTGAGGCAGTTTTGGTATGTAGTCCTTGTTTGATGATCATCTTGCCTTATGTGGATTCTTAGAGTAACTGAAATAATCTGTAGTTGATGGGATGTAAATGGTAACGTCCATAGCAAAAAGTAAAAAACTCTGTTGTGTCCAAAACCTTTGCCATGTGCTGAACAAAAGGGAAATCTCAAACGTCTCCTCATACCAAGGTTACAATAGCTCACAACCATAACTCCTCAATGCACTGCTCCTGAAACCACAACCAAAATGACAAATTTCCCTGTCCATTTGGGTCTATATGTTGCTCCTGTCGTATGTGCACACCTGAAACCACACAACATTAGTGAAGACAATTCACATGATACAAGTGATAAAATTACTGATGCTATCGCATACTACATCACCAATTAAATAACTGATTGCATCACACACAGTGCGTCACATCAAACATCCTAATTGGCATGTCATCTGGCTGGCAATAGTGCTGTTTCTATTTGTAAAACTCCAGTATTCAGCAGTTGTACATGTTTCTCACAGTCTCCAGCAGCAAGCTGTATCTGTGACTTTGAGGCGGTGGATAAATACTAAGAACAATATCTTTATCAAAAGTTGTGAAGGGTGCATGAAAAGCAATCCATGAATGCCTTGTGGAGAGTGCAAAGGTAGCAGAAATGTTTTAAGGATATGTATAAATCTGAAGTATCTATAGAGGATGCATGTTTACTGTTAAGTGTGTAGATAGCACGGATTCATATGTGAGAAGTATAGTGGGAGGCACATTAATAGAACTGACATACTCAGAATACATATGAACACAAGATGTATATGTGGATATTAATTGTGCGCCAAAAAAGTAGTTGAAGAGTGCCCTGCAGCTGCAAGGATGGACAAAGAGCATATACACCGTAGAGGTGTACGCAGAGGTACATGACTACCAGACCTGAGTGCATTAACTGTGCCCAGAATGCATTGATGCCAGAGGTGAGAATGGTGGAGGTAAATGGAAGATTATTACAAGGAGTATGTTTTTCCTCACTTAGCTTGAAAATCGTATTCTTTGATTGATGGTCAGAGATGCCAATGATGCCGTCATTAGTAAAGTTATATGTGGTGCTGTCATTGATCTATATTGTGTCACGCATTATGACTTCTTTGAAGTAGTCAAAATATTCTTAAATTTTGCTTATATGTATATTAATGAATTTTGTATATATAGATGTAAAAACGCATATGCATATATGTATCTCACAAACGTATTCATTGTTAATCGAACATAAGTGTGTTTTTCTATTTGTTTGACTCAGATATAGTATGGTATTAGCTGAAAACCTTCCATGACTTTTGTAGGCCTTGGAGCCATAATGCCCATGTTGACGTTGCACTTTTTAAATAAGTGTAACAGCTTTTCACACCTGGCAAAGGGAAGCAGAATTTTGTCAGAAGAATTAAGTCAGTGTTTGTAGATATAAATGATATCTCTCTTCCAAGGCTGCCGTGTGCTTTTTTTAAATGAAGATCCTGACCGTTGTACACTCAATATGTTTCTGCTGAGAGCAATACATTCTTATCCAGTGGTCATGCTCCATCGACTTGTATTGTGGGAAAATGTATATACAATAGGACTACATTATATGTGCTTTAGCGCATAGCTCCAACTGACCATTTTCTAGAGAGAGCCCTGGTCAGTTGCAATGACAATTGCCTTTTGACCTTTTGCTTTTCTGCCTGCTATTTAGCAGTATGAGCTGGTTGCACTTTAGGCTTCCGGACGAGTTGTGTCTTATTCTTAACAAGGGCAGTGCATCAGGGGAATTAGGATTGTTATTTACCCTAACAGCGTTACTTAGAAGCTTTTGAGATTTTACTTCATAAACTTGGAGATGCACAGTGACCTTGGGGTCTGGATGTGTACAACTGATATTTTGTAATGGAATTTCTATGATTTCTATACTAACATGGCAAGCATTTGGTTGGTTAAGCAACCTTATTATTTCAGTTACGTTCTTTTCCAGTTAACTTAAAAGGTTTTGGTACTAACATACCACTGCTGTCAGCTGGGTGGGGAATCTGTTGCCTCTTTTATCATAGGAACTATAGTTTTGCATTTAAAAATGAGTATCTTTTTTTTTACACATTTCTACGAAGAGTTGCCATTTTTATGAAGGGAGATATGTTTTCACACAGCCATCTTTACATTTCCCTGCCAGCACTACCGCCGGTTGCAAACCCAAACAGGGATGTCAGTAGCCTCCTCTGCTTCGCTGTCAGTTTAGTTTTAAATCTCTAAGATCTGACAAAAAATTCTAGTTGTCGGCTGTCTGAAAACCCCTTTAAGGGACTGTTCATCAATGACTATCTGAATAATTTTATTATGGAGTTTCCCAAAACATAGATCTACTTACTTTAAGCAAAAAAGCTATATCTCAAACATAATTTTATCATTTATAACGGCACAAGAGATTTCTTTTACACCATTCCTTTTTGTTGCATTTTACAAATTAAAATGGCAGGTATTATACATTATTTTAATAAGCCACCGTATAACCAGTAAACCAGCGAATAAGGACTGAATCCTTTCAGTTTGGAATGGAGGGAGAAAATAAACCTGGTAAATGTCGTTGCCATGTGATATGAAAACAAGCCTTTCCGCTTGTTATGTTTTAGGCTTATGTCTCCAGGTGGCACAATGTGTATTTCAATGGTCACTAGGGGATTGGTATAGCCACTGGGGAAGGACTGATTTTTGCCTGCCTGTTCAGGCTGAGTGCCGATGAGTATAATTCCTCTTTGCTTTGGCGTAGGTTCTAATTCACACGATTATTGTCTTGGTTTTATAAACTCTTAGAACTGGTCAAATACCATGTTTGTCAGAGAAGAGAGGCTGTTGAATGTCAAGTGTGAATGTCACGGATGCGACCTTTTAGCTGTCCCAGCCTGTGTGCAAATGGGCTTCCGCTCATCTCCTTAGCTTGTTTATATAGGAGCATCCTCGAGCCAATATCTGTATTTTTGCTATGTGGCTATTTTTTGCGAGTGAACAATGTGATTATTTTATGCCAAAAATAGTAACACCATAATTTCTTTAAAAGTGCTCAGTTCGTTGTAGTAAAATAGGAGGGGACAGTAAGGGGTGCCATAAATAATGAGTATTGTGCTTCAAATGATGATTCATTCAATAGTGTTAGAGGTGGTAATGATTTTTATAAAAGTGTTAAGTTTTACAGCCCAAAACTCCTGGGTAACTCCAAGAACAAGACATATTATTTTAAATATATATTTTTGGGATGTTTGCATTACTTGTAAATTGCCAATAAACAGTAAAACAGTAGATTCGCTCATACATCCATAACGTCTCCAACATCAACAGTGAACTTTCTCATACTTTGTACAACCTTCTTCTCTTCACCCCCATACGTCTCTTCTTCGTTTACTTTCCTCAGCTTTCTACCACCCCTATTCGGTCATTTCTAAACCAGTGTGGTAAGGTAATCTGGACAGAAGTGTCCATAGAAGGTGTTTTATACCCTGAAGGAAGCCATTTGTGCAGCACTAGTGCTCAAAGCACCCGACTTCTCCAAGAAATTCCTAATTCAGACCGATGCTTCAGAGCATATCATGGGGCTGTCTTGTCACAGCTAAACAATGAGGGCTTGGACCAACCTGTAGCCTTCATCAGCAGGAGGCTACTTCTGTCACAGCTCCCCCTGAAGCAATGACGCAACCGTGACCATAAAATGGGTGCTGTTGCTCAGAATTTGGTCTTTTTGACCGCTTCCTCTGCGTCAGAGGGCACGCCCATTCACAAACTCTGTGTCCTTGCACTCTGAGCGTTCAGACACGGCAGTAATAACAAGCATTTTCAATGCAACGGGTCTCACATTTGCTCGAGTTAGAGCTATTAGCGCTGTAAAGAAAAAAACGCAGCACAATTGCGCTATGTAAAATGCAGCGCGATCATGCTGCGTGGAAAATAAACCGATAAAGTAGTCCAGACCCTAGGCTGAAAACATCGAGCCTCGCATTTTTTTAGTAGTTTACCGGTGCTGTGTAGGTGGGCTAAGCGCCGGAAAATGCATGACGTATGCATGCCTTTCACAAATGAAAGCAAGCGGATTTTAAAAGGCAAGCCCACCAACCAATGTAAGTGACTGACGTGCCATGGGTGTGGTTTGAAGCCCAAAGAGAGATTACAGAATGGATGGAGCGCTTTGCGCTCACCCATAAAAATTACATCCGAAATCATCATTTTGGCCTGCTGTTGTAACAACCTACTTTAATATTTACCATGCAGGCACCTGTCGTTTGAAGTCTTGTTTCTCATCTACCACCACACTGTTCAGCCTATCCTGGGGGCCTGGATAGTTCCTTGCCTTCATGGTTCCTGCTTGTCTCCTGCCTCTTCAGGAGTCCTGGTGCTTGTTCATTTCTTCACCTGCTTCACCGCTCCCCAGAGTGACACTGGAGACCTGTAAAAAATAAAGAAAAGCACTTACCAAGAGAGGACTGTTGCTACTAATTGGTAAGCTGTGATATATAAATGTGGTATGAAGAAGGACTTTCCTTAATGGAGATCCGTAAACCTCATCTGTTCTGGAGGTCTTCGAGGTTCCTGAAACTAGAGACACTATGTGAGATTTAGAAAAGTGTCTTTTCGGAAGCCTGTTGTTTTAATGTCTATTTTTTGCACATTTGGAATTTTTTCTCCAATTCTAAGATGCAAATTCACATATTAACCTTCTATTTAAAGTATTAAAGGAAAGATTATATCATTCTCAGGCTCCTTCGCATGGTATAAAGTTCTCCCTATGTGGTTAAATAGGTAATAGCAGGGTTCCTACAAGAAAGGTTCCCTGTATTACTACATTTTCCCACAGTTATCCAGTAATTGTATTGTTTGTTTTTTCTACGGATATATTCTAGGTATATAATGTTTTCCTAAACACCAACGTCTTAAGTGGAAAAGAGGAAGGTCTTTAGTAGGCTAAATTCAGGGGAGGTAAACAGGATTATTCTTTAGAGTTTGTATGAGAAGCACCCTCTAGTTATTCAGTTCTTTTTTTAATTGTTAGATACACAGAGACACATTCTGTAGCAACCAGAGAGGGAATCAGTGTAAAGTAACTGCGATAAGAAGCAGAGTAGCATGGGGTGTTGTCTCTTCTTTTATCCACTTTTTCCCCTAAGTAGTGGCACCGTGTGAATCTTCTGTCGGTATTCAGACAGACTCGGTAATTAGGTGGCATTGGGAGCTATTTTCCACTGCGAGCTATTTTCTGGGATCACATCTCACCCCTGTGGGATTGCACAACCCAAAGAAGTAACAAACGAACAGGTTTGTGCCATAGCACCACAACGTCCCAGGGAACTGATGTGGAATGCAATTGAGAGGGAAACATTTGCAGTAGTCTGGTCACTGAAGAATTTGAGACCATACTTGTTTGACAATAGTCTGCTCACACATACCCTGCAAGTGTGATATGTGGCCTAGGAGCAACAAATATTACCACCTTGGCATGCAAGTGTGTGTGTTAAAATGCAACAATGCCTATGGCAGTAATCATCTTTTCTCCAGCCCTGATTATAGGCGAACACCTTAACCAAGCTCACAATTAGGCACACTGTGATTTGTTGCAACTGTAAGTCACCAATTAGTGCAATGTTACTGGAAAGCCATAATGACTTGGGTTACATGTGACGTTTAAATGATTCCTCTTTTACATCAAAAGTGGGGCACAATAGAACATAAGAACAATGCTGCTGCTTGTGTTCTGCACTGAAATAAGATAACATATGATTTCAATTAAGATTACAGAGACATAATTCAAACATATCTTCATTTACCTAAGGAACATGGGCTCAGCATGGACAGCCTCACTGCACTGGCTGGGGAATGCATAAAAGTAATGAAAAGCATGCGATCACGGCAAGATGCGGTAACCACTATGGGCTTTCCTGCATCGTAATGGGAACAGCAGTCAAACGCCTGCCATTGTGTGCCCGACGTTGTGAATGCAGGCATCTCATCAATCAATCAATCAATCAATGAGTGTATTTGTAGAGCGCACTACCACTCGTGAGGGTCTCAAGGCGCTGAGGGGGGGGAGGGTGCTGCTACGGCTCAAAATAGGTTTTGAGCCGCTTCCTGAAAGTCAGCAGGTCTTTGGTCTGTCGTAGGGGCAAGGGAAGGGTGTTCCAGGTCTTGGCAGCGAGTTGGGAGAAGGATCTGCCTCCGGTAGTCGCTCTTCAGATGTGGGGGACGGTGGCGAGATCGGCTAAGCGGAGTTGGCGGGACGGGGTGTAGAAGGTGAATCGCCTATTGAGGTAGGCTGGACTGGTGTTGTGGAGCGCCTTGTGTGCGTGGGTGAGGAGCTTGAAGGTTATCCTTTTGTTGAAGGGGAGCCAGTGTAGGTCTCTCAGAAGGGGAGTGATGTGGCTGTGGCTGTGGCGGTGGGCATCGAGGATCAGTCGTGCGGAGGCGTTTTGTATGCTTTACAGTCGTTTGAGGAGTTTGGCCGGGGCTCCTGCGTAAAGGGTGTTTCCGTAGTCATGTTTGCTGCTGACGAGGGCTTGGGTGACTGTTCTTCTTGTATCTGTGGGGATCTATCTGTAGATCTTGCAGAGCATGCAGAGGGTGTTGAAGCAGGATGAGGAGACGGCGCTGACTTGCTTGGTCATGGAGAGTGTTGAGTCGACGATGATGCCCAGGTTGCGTGCGTGGTTGGTGGGTATTGGGGCTGCTCCCAGAGCGGTCGGCCACCAGGAGTCGTCTCAGGCTGAGGGGTTGGCGCTGAAGATGAGGACCTCCTTCTTATCTGAGTTCAACTTCAGTTTGCTGTTCCTCATCCATTCGGCGACGGCCTTCATTCCTTCGTGGAGGTTGGATTTGGCGGTGAGGGGGTCCTTGGTGAGGGAGAGGATCAGTTGGGTGTCGTTGGCGTAGGAGATGATGTTGAGGTTGTGCAGCCGGGCGACATGGGCGAGCGGGGCCATGTAGACATTGAAAAGTGTAGGGCTGAGGGACGAACCTTGGGAAATGCCGCAGATAATCTTAAAGGCTTCAGAGCGGAAAGAGGGGAGGCGGACGCTCTGGGTTCTGCCGGAGAGGAAGGAGGTGGTCCACTCCAGAGCTTTGTCCCGGATCCCTGCGTTGTGGAGTCGTGTGCTTAGGATGTGGTGGCAGACGGTGTCGAAGGCGGCTGACAGGTCCAGGAGGATGAGAGCCACGGTTTTGCCGTTGTCAAGCAGGGCCCTGATGTCGTCGGTGGCGGCGATGAGGGCGATTTCAATACGGTTTCTGCTGCGGAACCCTGACTGGGATGGGTCCAGGATGTTGTTTTCTTCGAGGTAGTGGATCAGTTGTCTGTTGACGATCTTCTCGATGACCTTGGCCGGGAATGGGAGCAGGGAGATGGGGTGGAAGTTCTTGAGGTCTCTTGGGTCCGCCATGGGTTTCTTGAATAGGGGTTTGATCTCAGCATGCTTCCAGCTCTCGGGATAGGTTGTGGTCTTGAAGGAGATGTTGATGACTTTGCGGAGGTGGGGTGTGATGGTGGCGCTTGCTTTGTTAAAGATGTGGTGCGGGCATGGGTCTGACGGAGATCCACAGTGGATGGTGCCCATGGTTTTGAATGTGTCATCTTCGTTCACGTTGGCCCAGACGAGCAGGGGGTCGTAGTTGAAAGTGGGTGGAGAGTCTGAGGAGTTGGTGATTGGTGGTGTGGTCTGGCTTTTGAAGGTGTCATGGATGTCTGTGATCTTGTGGTGGAAGAAGGCGGCGAGGTTGGAGAGTTCATTCACGATGTTGAAGAGCTCCCTGCTGTTGTGCGCATTGTTGTCCAGGTGGTCTTTGAAGGAGGTTTTCTTGGCAGATCTGATGAGGTGATGATGATTGCGGATGGTGTTCTTGAAGGTGGCATGGTTGTCAGGTGTCTGTTCGAGTAGCCACTTTCTCTCCAGTTTCCGACAGGTTTGGCTGGAGGCTTGAAGGTCCAAGGTGAACCAGCTGACTCTCTTGTTGGCACCTCTGTTGGAAGGTTTATTGAGCAGGGCGAGAGTGTTGGCACAGTTGTCGATCCAGCGCCAGAGGTTGCAGGCTGCGAGGTCGGAATTGGTGTTCAGCTGGTCTTGGCTGATTTTGCTCCAGTTTCAGCGGGGGATCTGTTGGGTGAGGTGGTGGGTTTCTGGAAGGTGAAGTGGATGCAGTGGTGGTCGGTCTATGGGAGTTCGGTGGTGTGGCTGAAGGTGACGTGGGGGCTAGCAGAGAAGACGGGGTCCAGCGTGTGGCTAGCTGAGTGTGTTGGGGTAGTGACGCGTTGTCTGAGTCCGAGGGTGGCGAGGTTGTCGATTAGGGTGGTGGTGTTGGGGTCATTGCTATTCTCTAGGGGAAAGTTCAGGTCGCCGAGGAGGACTTGGTCGGCGGAGGCTAGGGCGTGCCTGCTGACAAGGTCGGCGATTGAGTTGCAGAACTGAGGCCGTGGTCCAGGGGGTCTGTAGATGAGGGTTCCTCTGAGGGTGGTGTTGGGGTTGGTGTGGATCTGGAAGTGCAGGTGTTCAGCGGTGCTGAGGGTGTCGTCGGTACAGGTCGTGACCCTGATGGTGTTCTTGTGGACAATGGCAATTCCGCCTCCGACTCTGTTGGTGCAATCCCTGCGGGTGATCTTGTAGACATCCGGAATAGCTATGGCGATGTTTGGGGCCAAGGAGGCGTTCATCCAGGTCTCCGTCAGCAATGCGACATCTGGGGTGGAGGTGTTGAGCAGGTCCCAGAGTTTGACGGCGTGTTTATGTGCGGAGCGGGTGTTAAGTAGGATGCATCGGAGGTAGTTGCGGTCAGGCTTGGCAGAAGGTTTGGTGATTTGGAGGCTGGTGAGGCTGCAGTTCCAGCAGGTGAAGGGTCCCTGAGTGTGCTTAGGGGATGCCAGGTAGCAGACGTGTGCTCGTCCAGTGTTGAGTGCACGGAGGGTGCTGGCGGTGTAATGGTGTAGCTGCCCGTGGTAGTCTTGGGGACCAGGGGTCCTGGCGCTGGGTGTGGTCTGGGCGGGGCCGGGTGCCGACAGGCTTGCCTTAGCCGTGCCTTCAGCGCGCCAGCCCCACACCCGCAGCGCGTCTGCGCAGGGGCTGCCATATAAGGGGAGGTCTCATTAGAGAGAGTTTGGGCACTAGAAAAAGACTCCGGGGTCATAAGGGAAATCTGCCCTTCACTTTCCAGGCACCATACAGTTTGAACGAACAAGAGATAATTATCCAGTCATATACATTACAAGTATTCTATGACTTGTATTTGTGGGTACTATGCGAAGCTTGTAAGTAAGATTTTTTTATGGTTACACTGTGGTGTTGTGCACATGAGTTGTTTTGTCTTGGGGTTAGGTGGACCTTTCTATCTGTTTTGTCCTGATGACACCCTGCATTAGTTAAAGGGTCCAAACGTCGTCTACTGTGCTAAAATTGGACCTAAGACGTGACTCTTTGAGATTAATTGGGTCACTATTATGGACTTTAATTATTTTAGGTCGTTCTGGTTGTGATTGGAAACCTTTTTTCACGTGTTAATATGTAAGCCCTTCTAACAGTTTTAGTTCCACGGTTGTTTGGGGCTTTGCACAATCATATATGAATCCTGCAAAAATATATTGGTATTTAGAGTGACTGTAGGTGTCTTGTTATTATTCTGTTATATTTTATTATTTTGTTGCTGTTTAATTTCCTAGAATTGGGGTCCTTTCCCTTTTCCTTGCCTCGACTGCTAGAATTATAATACGATTGTGGATTGCTATTTATCACATATCCATATATGTTCCCAGGAGAACCACTGGCCCTTAAAAATATTAAATGCTACAAGATCATGGGTGCATCAGAAGCAAATACAACATGGTAGATGTGCTCAATTGTGCACATTGGTCACGCTCTGTCAGTGTATAGCTGACAGTAAAATCTGTACTAGAGGTAAAGACATCAGTGGAAGAAATAATCTATTCAGCTAGCCATGAGAGCAGCATTATTCTAAGAATCAGATTTAAGTATACACTTCGGTCACATTAGTAGCTCTAAATGTTTCTGAGATAAGTGCACCTGTAAGGGAAAGTCACAGCATAAGTTTAAGGCTTTTAATCGAATTCCCCCCTTCGGATGCGTTGGATGTGTCTAAGAGGGCAAGGGGAACGCGGCTAGCAAATACAAGTGGCAACAGTTTAGAGTTTAGGTTAAAGGTAAAGGCGTTGGCTAGAAATATTATATTCAGGAAGGCATGGGAGCAACATTGCTCTAAAAATCAGTTTCACTAAGTATACTGTAGAGGAAGTGTGGCTCTAATAATCAAAAGCTTCATGGGCTCAGAAGCCCTCTTACTCAATCAATCAATCAGTCTTTTTTAGAGTGCGCTACTCACCCGTAGGGTCTCAAGGCGCTGTGGGGTATGTCCTCAGGGTTCATTCGAAGAGCCAGGTCTTGAGGTCCTTCCTGAATTGAGGTAGCGATAGCAACTATCTGAGGTGGAGAGGTAAGGTGTTCCAACATTTTGCCGCAAGGTAGGTGAACGATCTCCATCCAGCCGAGGACTTCTTTATGTGAAGTACAGTAGCAAGTGACTGCTGGGAAGGACAGAGAGGTCTGACAGGGGAGTAAAAGGTGATGCACTGGTTGAGGTAGCTGGGTCCAAGGTTGTGGAGGGCCCAGTAGGCGTGCACAAGGAGTTTGAAGTTGATCCTCTTCTCGACGGGGAGCCAGTGGAGATCTTCAGGTGTCCTGTGATGAGTTCTTGGCGGGGATGCTCAGGATGAGTCTGACGGAGGCGTTCTGGTTTTGTTGTAGCTTGCTCAGGTTCTTCCTGGTGGCTCCGGCATAGAGGGCATTGCCATAGTCAAGTCTGCTTGTGATCAGGGCGTGTGTCATGGTTTTGCGGCAGTCACTTGGGATCCATCTGAAGATCTTCCGTAGGAGTCAGAGGGTGTGGAAACAGGTGGAGGTGACAGAGTTGACCTGTCTTTTCATGGTGAGCACTGAGCCGGGGATGATGCAGAGATTGCATGCGTGGTCTGTAAGGGTAGGGGGTGCCAAGTGTTGAGGGTCACCAGGAGTCATCCCCGGTTGAGGAGGAAGGTCCCAGGATGAGGATCTCGGTCTTGTTAAAGTTTAGCCTAAAGCAGCTCTCCTTCATTCGGGTGGCAACTGCTTCCATCCCGTCTTTGAAGTTCTTCTTGGCCATTGTGGGGTATTCAGTCAGGGAAATGATCAGCTGGGTGTCATCATCATAGGAGATGACGTTCAGTCTGTAGTTCCTGATGACTGGGGCGAGCGGGTCATGTAGATGCCCCAGTGAACATTGTAGGACTCAACAAGGATCTTTGGGGTACTCCATAGCTGATCTCTGTAGGTTCTGACTGGTGTGGCGGGAGTCTGACTCCCTACGTTCTACCTGTCAGGAAGGAGTGTATCCACTGAAGGGCCTTGCCGCGTATGCCTGCTGTGTGGAATCTGGTGCATAGGGTGCTGTGGGACACTGTATTGAAGGCGGCCGATAGGTCTAGTAGGATGAGGGCCATGGTCGAGGAGAGAGCAAATGCCATCCTTGGCAGCGAGCAGGGCACTCTCTGTGCTGTGATTAGTTCTGAATCCTGATTGGGAGATGTCCAGGATGTTGTTGTTCTCAATGTGTTGGCGGAGTTGAGCGTTGATTGCTTTTTCGGCGACCTTGACTGGGAAAGGCAGCAGTGAGATGACGTGGTATTTCTTGAGATCCCTTGGGTCGGCTTTGGTTTTCTTGAAGAGCCGGTGGATCTCGGCGTACTTTCAATCCTTGGGGAAGGTGGTGACTCTAAGGAGCTGTTTATGGTCTTGCGCAGCTCGAGTGCGATCGAGGCATTGGCCTCATTGAAGATGTAGTGGGGGCAAGTGTCAGTGGGGGCTCTGGAGTGGATGCTTCTCATGATGGAGAGAGTCTCATCTGTCATGAGGGAGGTCCAGGTATGCAGTAACAGTGGGGGTTCAGTGGATCTGGGTTGGGGCGTTGTTGGTGAGTTCAGAGAGTCTTGAGATCCAAAGCTGTCATAGATATCCTTCATTTTCCGATGAAAAAAGGTGGCTAGTCTGTCGCAGAGGTCTTGGGATGCAATGATCTTAGTGGCCTCAGCTTTTGGTTTGGCGAATTTCTTGATGACGGTTGGTAGACCTGACAGCCTTAGGGCGGTCACCCCTAACTTTTTGCCTGCCTCCCTTCACTTTTTGGACACTGTTTTTGCTTGTTTAAGGACTCTGCGCACTTTACCACTACTACCCAGTGCTAAAGTGCATATGCTTTCTCCCTTCAAACATGGTAACATTGGTTCACACCCAATTGGCTTATTTAATCTAGTTATAAGTCCCCAGTAAAGTGAACTACATGGGCCAGGGCCTGTAGATTAAATGCTACTAGTGGGCCTGCAGCACTGATTGTGACACCCACATAAGTAGTCCCTTAACCATGCCTCAGGCCTGCCATTGCAAGGCCTGTTTGTGCAGTTTCACTGCCACTTCTACTTGGCATTTAAAAGTACTTGCCAAACCTTAAACTCCCCTTTTGCTACATATAAGTCACCCCTAAAGTATGCCCTAGGTAACCCATAGGGCAGGGTGCTGTGTAGACACAATGCAGGACATGTACCTGTGTAGTTTACATGTCCTGGTAGTGTAAAACTCCTAAATTAGTTTTTACACCGCTGTGAGGCCTGCTCCCTTCACAGGCTAACATTGAAGCTGCCCTCATACATTATTTTAGTGGTAGCTGCTGATCTGAAAGGAGTAGGAAGGTCATATTTAGTATGGCCAGAATGGAAATACCAAATCCTGCTGACTGGTGAAGTTAGATTTAATATTACTATTTTAGAAATGCCATTTTTGGAAAGTGGGCATTTCTCTGCACTTAAATCCTTCTGTGCCTTACAATCCACGCCTGGCTGGTTGACAGCTCCCTTGTGGATTTACTCAGACACACCCTAAACACAGGATACTCAGCCTCACTTGCACACATCTGCATTTTGAATGGGTCTTCCTGGGCTGGGATGGTGGAGGGCCTGACACTTGCATGCCAAAGGACAGTAGCCTGCCCTCACACAAAGGACTGCCACACCCCCTACTGGGACCCTGGCAGACAGGATTGAACTGAAAAGGGACCTTGTGCACTTCTAAGCCACTCTTTGAAGTCTCCCCCACTTCAAAGGCGCATTTGGGTATTTAAACAGGGCCTCTGCCCCTACCAACTCGGACACTTCCTGGAAAAGGGAACCTGACCCAGAACCTGCATCCTGCCAAGAAGACCTGCCTGGGTGCTCAAAGGACTCACCTGTCTGCTTTCTGTGAAGGACTGCTGCCTTGCTGTGGCCCTGCTGCCTTGCTGCTCTCTGGCTGTTGTGAAGAAGTGCTCTCCAAGGGCATGTATAGAGCTTGCCTCCTGTTCCCTGAAGTTCAGGACCAAAAAGACTTCATCTCTACAAGAGGGACTCCTTGTGCGGCAAAATTCGACACACAGCCTGCCAGAAACAATGCACAGCTTGCACCGCAGTGAAAATTTCACTGCACGCCAAACCGGAATGAGGCAGCCCAACTTTGCAATGAGAAGATTGACACAGCGCCAGCGTAGCGACTGGGAATTTGATGCACGGCCTCCCCAGAACAACGCAGCTTGACTTCCAGAGGGGAATCAGCGCAACGCCTATCAAATCGATGTAGATCCTGTGATTTCGTCCTGGTAGCGCCAGAAACCCACCCATCGTCCTCGGGGCGTCTGAAACCCCGCAACCCGAAGAGGATCCACGACCCAGCGCCGGAAATCGACGCACAGCCACCCCTGTCTGAAAACCCAACCACGCATCGACGTGTGCGGTCCGAGAAATCAATGCACACCCCTTTGTTTCCACGCATCTCCTCTTCTGCGGTTCTTTGCGGAGATTTTTCATGCGAACCAGGTACTTTGTGCTTGAAAGAGACTTTGTTTTGCTTTTAAAAGACTGAAGACACTTTGGCCCTCATTACAACCCTGGCGGTTGGTGTTAAAGCGGCGGTAATACCGCAAACAGGCTGGCGGAAAAAAATTGGGATTACAACTGTGGTGGAAACCGCCAACATAGACAGCCACTTTAACACTCCGACTACCATGGCAGTAGGTCACCGCCAACAGACAGGCGGGATACAAAGTACCGCCCACCCTATTACAAGAGGCCTACCCACCACCTTTTCCGGGGCGGAACCAGTACACAGAAGGGAAAACACTCACCTCTCGACACCCAATGAGGAACCAGGATGCCATGGAGCCCTAACTTCACGTACTGCCCATGCTGGTTTACCTCCTCTTCTATGAGGAGTACGAACGGCGTCAGCGGCGACCACGTGAGTACTGCGCCTACAACACAGGGGAGGAGGGGAGGAAAGAGAGTGACACACACACGCAACACCCCCACCCTCACCACCACACACAACAACAGACACACAAATACATGCAGCAACATTGCATACACACCCCCCACCCCCTGGAAGAATGCAAGGACAAAAGGAAATGATTGTAACCATTGCAAGCAAGAAAAATCCAGTATTCAAAAGTCAAAATTCAGTATATACAAATATGTACACCAACTACACAAGTCTGGATAGTTTACTAATCATTGTCCGTGGACCACTGGGCCCAAAATGCATGGGTGAGGCCGACACATGATACCTGACTGTAAACGGAGAGAACATTGCAGGGGCATCAGATCGAAAATATACAGGCACATCAGGGGGAGGGGAGGGGGAGTGGGAGTGGGGGTACCTCAGCCTGATGAACGCACGACGCCACTGCTGCACGAGGGGACTCCATGCCCATTGATGTATCCTGGGGAGTGCAAAGCCACAGTCTCTCAAGTCTCTCCAGTGGGTGGTTTGCCCACCGCTGCATCCTGGGGACTGCAAAGCCACAGCCTCTCAAGTCACTCCAGTGGGTGGTTTGCCCACTGCTGCATCCTGGGGAGTGCAAAGCCACAGTCTCTCAAGTGGATGCCATTCTCCACTGGTTCTGGAGGTGGCCTGGTGCCCAGAGTGCTTCATCCTGCCAAACACAGAGGTAGTGGATGTATCTCTCCACTGGTTCTGGAGGGGGCTGGTGCCCAGAGTGCTCCACGTGCAGTGTGGCCGGTACAATTCCCTTACCTGGGTGTGCGTGCCATGAGATTTGCGAGGTTTAGGTAGCATGATACGCCATGGAGGCAGCGACATACCCCACACTGCTGCAGCTGCGCCTTCCACCTGCAGGTGCAAACAGTGATGGAAGAAATGCCTCATGGAAGCTGCCTAGGGTCCAGGAACTCTCCTCCAGCCTCAGACGACTGACCACTGGGGATGGTAGCCATGTCAGCGGTGGTGCCTGTGTCCGAGGACGCCACGGAACCGGTGGCGGTGCTTGCGGCAGTGTCTGTCGCGGCAGTGCTTGCGCGGTGCTGGTGGCGGTGCATGGGTCAGCACCTGCAGAGGGACACAGCCAGACGTTTCCTGCAGCCTCAGACAGCTGCCCACTGGGGAAGATGCTGGGGACTGTCGCTGAGGCTGTAGACATGCTGGGGGCGGTGCAGGTGACGGTGCAGGTGGCGGTTGTGGTGGCGGTTGTGGTGCCAGTGCAGCTAGCGGTGTTCGCCGCCTACAGGTTGACGTGGTCGTGGACAGAAAGTGTGACACTGGTCCCTCAGTCGGTGCCACCATGCCCTCTCCTGACCTGCTCTTCAGCTTTTGGTCCTTCCCCAGCTTTGATGGCGCCGCAGTTGTCTTGCCACTATTTGGTTTTTGCTGAGCTCTTCGTGGCTGGTACTTTAGGCTTCTCCCTCCGGGATGCGGGCACCTTTTTCACCTTGGCAGGTGGCGGAATGTCCTTGCCCTTGCTACGTGGCGTACTGGCAGCCCTGATGGGTGGTGCACTCGATGACCCTGCAGTTGCTGGCACCACTGTGCCTGGGGATTTGGTGGCTGAGTTGCTGGGCTGGGACCTGGAAAGCCTGGCCCTAGGGGAAGGACGGGGGAGGTGTATGGAAGAGGTCAATGTTAGCCAGGAAGAGTTTGTTAGACACACTGGGACGGGAAGATGGAGGGGGTTTGGGAGTGGAGGTAGAGGTAGTGGTTGTAGGAGGTGTACGTCTGCTGAATTTGGGTGAAGGTGCATGGGCCGGAGGCTGTTGTGAGGTGGATGGCTGTTGGGTGGGTGTGTGCCTGCGTTTGTTTACTTTGGGAGGAGGGCTCACAGACAAACTGGGAGAGGACACTGGAGATGTGTGCATGGTAGTGGGGGTGCTGAGTGCACGTGAGCGGTGTGTGGTAATGGGCGTGCTGGAGGCAGTGGCTGAGGATGTAGTGCATGCAGGTGTGAGTGGAGACAAGACTGGGAGGGAGGAGGAGGACGTGGAGGAGGGGGACACAGTGGAGGCTGTGGATGTTGCTGTGTCTGAGGTGAGTACCTGAGTGACCCCCAGCGACCATGAGAGCAGAGGTAAGTACCTGGTCTTCCCCAGGACTAACAAAAGGACTTAGAAAATTAATTGTACAAGACAAGGGCCAGACCAGAGGAAACCAAAGGTGGATTCTGGAAGAAGAGGACCTCCAAAAGAAGGGGACAGAGTCCACACCCTGATGGAGTGTCCAGTCAGGGCAGGAGCCACTGCCCACCCATCTGTGAATCGAGAACCAGGTTGACGAGGGAAGAAGAAGACCAGCTGTGGAGCCCAGGAGCTAGAGAGGAGTCCTTGGAGCAGTGCAGATGGTGTCCGACGTTGGTCGTCGGGTCGCAGATGGTCAGTGGTTTAGAAGAACCACCAACAAGCCTTGGCAAAGCCAAGAAGAAGCAAAAGAAGAGTTGGAAGATTGAAGAGGACCAGCAAGGTCCAGGGCACTCGACCCTCAGCAGTCGGGAGAGTCAGCAGAAGCAGTTGCAGCCCCACAGGCAACTTACTGGCAGCAGGCACAGTAAGTTGCAGTGAGGCCCAATCAGCACACCTGTGGAGGAGTCCCACATCACTGGTGCAGCAGTGCGGTGCCTGTCCTTGGTAGGATGAAGGGCTGGAGGCCGGGGCTACTTGGAGAGTGAAGATCCCTTGGTGCAAGAGTCAACTAGCCTTGTTTGCTGCAAGAGTTGCGCTGCACAGGAGTGCTGTCCTGCAAGGAGAGATAAGGGCTCACTGTCTCCCAAGTTGGACAGCGGGCAGGGAGGACTAAGGGTGCCACTCCAGACCACCACCTGTGATGCAGGATCCAAGTGGTTTCAGAGGAAAGCAGATCCATGCAGCCGGTCATCGTTGCTGTAGGTGCCTGCAGATGCAGGACAGTGACTCCTTCACTCCAAGGGAGATTCCATCTGGTTTCCTAGTGCAGCTGAAGTCTTTCCAATCCCAGAGGATGCACAGCCGGGGAAACGTTGCAGTTGCTGGAAGGAGCCTGTGAAACAAGGTTGCAAGGCAAGGTCTTCTTGGGAGTTGCAGTATTGTGGGTTCTTGGAGTGTCCAGTTGCGGTTCCAGTGGTTAGGTGCAGAAGTAAACGATGCAAAGGAGTCCTGGTGAAGTCTTGCATGTCAAATCCGGGTACCCACCCGCAAGGGAGTCCCTAAATAGCCCTAAAAGGGGGTTTGGTCACCTTGCATGGTGACCACCTATCAGAGTGGGTCTTTGACGTCAGCCGCCTGACCTGGCAACTCAGATGCTCCCAGGGGCCTCTGCACATCTTGGTTTCAAGATGGCAGAATCAAGTGGCCACCAGGAGGAGCTCCGGGCACCAACCCTAGGTTGGTGATGAACAGAGGTGTGGTCACTCCCCCTTTCTTTTGTCCAGTTTCACACCAGAGCAGGGACCCGGGGTCCCTGGGCTGGTGCAAACCAGTTTATGCAAGGAGGGCACCAAATGTGTCCTTCAAAGCAAACTGATGGCTTGGGAATCCTTTGTTCTGCCTTCCCCTGTCTGAGCTGGACAAGCAGCAGGAGACCAGAAACCTGTCTGATGGGTGGCAACAATGCAGGCTGCCTGGAAAACCCTAGAAGAAAGTAGAAGCAATGCTGGGGGTCCCCTAAGGAGCCCCCAGAGAGCATGGAATCATGAAACCAATACTGGCAACAGTATTTGGGTATGATTCTGACATGTTTGATACCAAACATATCCAGATTCAGAGTTACCATTATGTAGTTGGACACGCGTTGTGATCTGTGTCCAGTACATGGGTAAAATGGCTTTCCTGCACTTACAGAGTCCAGTGCAATGGAACTCTAGTTTGTAGGGGCACCTCTGCTCATGCAAGGGTGCCCTCACACACAGGGACCTGAACCCTGCCCTTTGGCCTGGAAGGGCCCACCATAGGGGTGACTTACAGTGACCTGGTGTAGTGACTTGTGGTGAAAGGGTGCATGCACCTTTTCACGTAGGCTGCACTGGCAGGCCTGCAGATAGATTTTGCATGGGCTCCCATGGGTGGCACAATACAAGCTGCAGCCTAAAGGGGACCCCTGGGGTCCCAATGCCCTGGGTACCTAAGTATCATATACTAGGGACTTATATGGGGGCACCAGTATGCCAATTGTGGAGTGCACAAAGGTCCTTGGTAACCAAATTTGGAGGGAGAGAGCACTATCACTGGGGTCCTGGTTAGCAGGATCCCAGTGAAACAGTCTAAGCACACTGATAGCAGGCAAAAAGTGGGGATAACAATGCCAAAACAATGGTACTTACCAACAGAATGTACTTCCAGCTACCCTCAGAGCCAGTGTGAATCTCCCTGGCTTTAGTAAAAAAGCTAAAGATAGGTCTCTTTCTGAAATAGTAGAAGAACCATATCCAGATTATTCTGTGTACTAACACAGAAGGAAGACAGTATGCATTTCTGGAAACCTGCAAGGGGTTTTAGCACCAAGATGCCTGTCAGGTGAAAGCTGCACTTAATAAATGTCTGTTCATTACTTACTTATCCCTTCGATTGGGTTCACATTTCAAGCTCAGTTGTGGAAAGGGTTGGATGCCTTCTATTATGGTGAGCTTGCTTGTGAGGAGCGACCAATGTTTGTTTAGAGTTTTCTAGACCATTGATATATTTGATGATGGAGCGAATAGCTAGTTTGCTCTTGACGTGCTTGGTCCTGAAGAACATGATCTTGGTTTATAGATGCAATTTCATGCTGTGTTTTTTCCAATTTTGTTATTTCATATTCCCTTCGACTTAGTTGTTGTGTAGTTTCAGCTGCTTTCTGTTTGTAGTATTCTTGTTTGCTACCCTGATGTTCAATTTTATATTATATTTCATAACAGTTGCTATCCCTAATGTAGGTGTTACCTTTGATTCACTTTTCCTTTATCAACAGATTGTCATTGTGGTTTTATTTCTCTGCACTGGGCTGTGTAAATTGCCTGTATATGGCCCGTAGGTGCAGGAATGTGAGATGCTGTCACAAAAACCACAGTTGCAGTATCTCAGCAGCTCCTGGATCACTGCCTACAGTCATCCGGGAACTTGCTGCAGGACTCGCCCACAATAACAAGACAGGCATGGGGTGCGATTCTTGACCTGAGACCCCTTAGGTGAAAAGAGCCATATGTGCCCTGTGAGGAGAATAGTGAAGTGGAAGTGTGCTGTGGGGACCTGTAGAAGGAGCTGAGTGCCTACACGAAGTGGGCCAACTAATCCAGGATCACCAATTGCATCCAGGTGCATGGCCGAATCAGGGTTCTTGCTGTAGGACACACCTGTGGTGGATACAAGGCATGCATAGGGCATGATCCCTATGGCCCTAAGGCTCTTTGTAAGTTGAGAGCCCTGTTTGTCCTAAGTGGAGGTGATCGGGTAAACAGCATACCACAGCTCTCTGTGGGGACCTGTGGACACAGCCTGAACCTGCGAGAAGGGAGAGGCCGGCGGTGAGGACGCTGGGGCATGCCTGAGGCCTCTGCAGCTCTGATTGTTTTGCCGGGTAAAGAGAAGAATCTATGATGCCATTGTGAGGCCTGTGAGGGAGCGGGAGCCCCCAGCGAACCCTTCCTGGTCTTGGGTGATGCAGGGGGTGTCATGCAACTGTTCCAGCATCAGGCCAAAGCTGTGACTGTGATTGCGTGGGTCTCCCTGCCCTAGAGAGAGACTGGTAGGAGGTGAGTGTGGTGTTCAGCCACTGACAAAGGGCTTTTACTCATCGCCCAATACAATGCTGTGTCCACCGGACTCCTGGTTCACAATTCCATAGGACAAGTCTTGGCCACCACGATCTGGGGACTCATGTTTGGCGCAAGGGCCTAGCAGACGCAGGTATTATTATGGCAAGGGGGCAGAGAGGAGGATTGCTGGCCAAACCCTGAGAAGTGGCACAGGCACAATGGTTGGCTGCACAGCAAAATCCAGATAAGGTGAAGACCCCTGGGGAGATAATACCAGGAAGCATATCCCAGAGTAGAGTGCATTGCCAGGTGCCACCTCTGTATTACCCTGCCCACATAGATGCTGCTGGGCCTGCGCTGAGGTGGACTACACTTACTTCCTGCAGAAAAGACTGAGCCCAAGTGGCGACAGATACTCAGTAACCCCCCAGTGGGACTAGGAGAATTGTGGGGGTCAGAGGGGGAGCTCAGAGGGGAACCCCTACATCATGGGTAAAGCCAACAAGTTGCAACCCTCGAACTCTGTAGTATCACGCCTTCTTGGGTGACTTCTAAGATATTCTGCACATTTCTGAATGTTTAGAATTCAACATAATCGGCAGGCAAATGAACGGGTCTTTCCCCTCCATCACTGTGTGGTAATCAGTTGTTTAACTATGTTCATGTCTTTATCTGCATGAAGGGCAGCAATGATTTGTTCCACAGACAGAGCCGCTGGTGTGCTGGAGTTCACAATAAAGTTGAGATGTGCTTCAGCTGTCTTGGATGTCGAACTGTGACGATACAGCGTCACTCATGAAAAGTAATCTGCTAGGTTTTGATCATTTCCTGGTTTGTGCACAATCTCATAGTTGTATTCCTGTATTCATACCCCACACCTTTAACGGCATGAGGAGGCACTCTACACCAGTCTACTCTATGCCACTCTATTGTTTGCCACTGCACTCTGCCGTTCCTCTCTACGACACACCTCTATTCTGTGCCAGTCCACTCTACGACAATCTACTCTGCCTTATTCCACAGTAGTCTACTGTATGAGGCTGGCCTGGTTTGTAGTGGTACCAAGGGGTACTTACACTCTGCACCAGGCCCAGTTATCCCTTATTAGTGTAGAAGAGGTGTCTAGCAGCTTAGGCTGATAGAAAAGGGTAGCTTAGCAGAGCAGCTTAGGCTGAACTAGGAGACATGCAAAACTCCCACTATACCACTGGTGTCATATGCACAATATCATAAGAAAACACAATACACAGATATACTAAAAATAAAGGTGCTTTATTTTTATGACAATATGCCAAAAGTATCTCAGTGAGTACCCTCAGTATGAGGATAGCAAATATACACAAGATATATGTTCACAATACCAAAAATATGCAGTAATAGCAATAGAAAGCAATGCAAGCAATGTACAGTCACAATAGATTGCAATGAGAGCACATAGGTATAGGGGCAACACAAACCATATACTCCAAAAGTGGAATGCGAACCACGAATGGACCCCAAACCTATGTGAGCTTGCAGAGGGTCGCTGGGACTGTAAGAAAACAGTGAGGGTTAGAAAAATAGCCCACCCCAAGACCCTGAAAAGTAGGTGTAAAGTGCACCTAAGTTCCCCAAAGAGCACAGAAGTTGTGATAGGGGAATTCTGCAAGGAAGAACAACACCAACAATGCAACAAAGGTGGATTTCCGGACGAGAGTACCTGTGGAACAAGGGGACCAAGTCCAAGTGTCGCGACAAAGTTGAGATTGGGCAGATGCCCAGGAAATGCCAGCTGAGGATGCAAAGAAGCTGCCACCAGATGGTAGAAGCTGTGGATTCTGCAAGAACGAAGAGGACTAGGAACTTTCCCCTTGGAGGATGGATGCCCCACGTCGTGAAGAAGCTTGCAGAGGTGTTCCCACGCAGAAAGACCGCAAACAAGCCTTGCTAGCTGCAAGGGTCACGGTTAGGGTTTTTGGAGGCTGCTGTGGCCCAGGAGGGACCAGGATATTGCCACTTGCGTGAGGAGACAGAGGGGGCGCCCAACAAGATAGGGAGCCCTCACAGAAGCAGGCAGCTCCCGCAGAAGTGCCAGAACAGGCACTACGAAGAGGAGTGAACCGGAGCTCACCCGAAATCACAAAAGGAGATCCCACGATGCCGGAGGACAACTCAGGAGGTTGTGCACTGCAGGTTAGAGTGTCGGGGACCCAGGCTTGGCTGTGCACAAAGGAAATCCTGGAAGAGTGCACAGGAGCCGGAGCAGCTGTAAATCACGCGGTACCCAGCAATGCAGTCTAGCGTGGGGAGGCAAGGACTTACCTCCACCAAACATGGACTGAAGAGTCACTGGACTGTGGGAGTCACTTGGACAGAGTTGCTGAGTTCCAGGGACCACGCTCGTCGTACTGAGAGGAGACCCAGAGGACCGTTGATGCAGTTCTTTTGGTGCCTGCGGTTGCAGGGGGAGGATTCCGTCGTCCCACGGGAGATTTCTTCAGAGCTTCTAGTGCAGAGAGGAGGCAGACTACCCCCACAGCATACACCACCAGGAAAACAGTCGAGAAGGCAGCAGGATCAGCGATACAAGGTTGCAGTAGTCGTCTTTGCTACTTTGTTGCGGTTTTGCTGGCTTCCTGAGCAGTCAGCGGTCGATTCCTTGGCAGAAGGTGAAGAGAGAGATGCAGAGGAACTCTGATGAGCTCTTGCATTCGTTATCTAAAGAATTCCCCAAAGCAGAGACCCTAAATAGCCAGAAAAGGAGGTTTGGCTACCTAGGAAGGAGGATAGGCTAGCAACACAGGTAAGAGCCTATCAGAAGGAGTCTCTGACGTCACCTGCTGGCACTGGCCACTCAGAGCAGTCCAGTGTGCCAGCAGCACCTCTGTTTCCAAGATGGCAGAGGTCTGGAGCACACTGGAGGAGCTCTGGGCACCTCCCAGGGGAGGTGCAGGTCAGGGGAGTGGTCACTCCCCTTTCCTTTATCCAGTTTCGCGCCAGAGCAGGCTGGGGGATCCCTGAACCGGTGTAGACTGGCTTATGCAGAGATGGGCACCATCTGTGCCCATCAAAGCATTTCCAGAGGCTGGGGGAGGCTACTCCTCCCCAGCCCTGACACCTTTTTCCAAAGGGAGAGGGTGCAACACCCTCTCTCTGAGGAAGTCCTTTGTTCTGCCTTCCTGGGCCAAGCCTGGCTGGACCCCAGGAGGGCAGAAACCTGTCTGAGGGGTTGGCAGCAGCTTCAGTGAAACCCCGGGAAAGGTAGTTTGGCAGTACCCGGGTCTGTGCTAGAGACTCGAGGGATCATGGAATTGTCTCCCCAATGCCAGAATGGCATTGGGGTGACAATTCCATGATCTTAGACATGTTACATGGCCATGTTCGGAGTTACCATTGTGACGCTATACATAGGTAGTTACCTATGTATAGTGCAAGCATGTAATGGTGTCCCCGCACTCACAAAGTCTGGGGAATTTGCCCTGAACGATGTGGGGGCACCTTGGCTAGCGCCAGGGTGCCCACACACTAAGTAACTTAGCACCCAACCTTTACCAGGTAAAGGTTAGACATATAGGTGACTTATAAGTTACTTAAGTGCAGTGGTAAATGGCTGTGAAGTAACGTGGACGTTATTTCACTCAGGCTGCAGTGGCAGGCCTGTGTAAGAATTGTCAGAGCTCCCTATGGGTGGCAAAAAAAATGCTGCAGCCCATAGGGATCTCCTGGAACCCCAATACCCTGGGTACCTTAGTACCATATACTAGGGAATTATAAGGGTGTTCCAGTATGCCAATGTGAATTGGTGAAATTGGTCACTAGCCTGTTAGTGACAATTTGGAAAGCAAAGAGAGAGCACAACCACTGAGGTTCTGGTTAGCAGAGCCTCAGTGAGACAGTTAGTCATCACACAGGGAACACATACAGGGCACACTTATGAGCACTGGGGCCCTGGCTGGCAGGGTCCCAGTGACACATACAACTAAAACAACATATATACAGTGAAATATGGGGGTAACATGCCAGGCAAGATGGTACTTTCCTACACAACCCCCCCCCCCCCCCAAACGAAGGACAATAAGACTAGCCATGACCTGATGAGTCTTCATTGTCTAAGTGGAAATATCTGGGGCGTCCATCTGCATTGGAGTTGGTACTCCCAGGTCTATGTTCCACTGTATAGTCCATTCCCAGTAGAGATATGGACCACCTCAACAATTTAGGGTTTTCACCTTTCATTTGTTTTACATAAGTAGAGGTTTGTGGTCTGTCTGAACAATGAAGTGAGTACCAAACAGGTATGGCCTCAACTTCTTCAGTGCCCAGACCACAGCAAAGGCCTCCCTCTCTATGGCAGACCAATGCTTTTCTCTAGGGGTCAACCTCCTGCTGATAAAAGCAACAGGTTGATCCTGGCCCTCAGAAATGAGTTGTGATAAGACTGCCACTACCCCTAATTCAGATGCATCAGTTTGAACAATGAATTTCTTGGAGTAAGATGGGTTTTTTAGGACAGGTGCAGAGCACATGGCCTGTTTCAGCTCCTCAAAAGCTTTCTGACAGTTAGCTGTCCACAATACCTTTTTAGGCATTTTCTTTGAAGTGAGGTCAATAAGAGGGGCTGCTATGGAGCCATAGTTCTTTATGAACCTCCTGTAGTATTCAGTGAGGCCTAAGAAGGCTCTCACCTGGGTCTGAGTTGTAGGGGGAACCCAATCTATAATAGTTTGGATTTTCCCCTGAAGTGGTGCAATCTGTTCTCCACCTACTAGGTGTCCCAGATAAACCACTTTCCCCTGCCCTATCTGGTACTTTGAAGCCTTGATAGTGAGGCCTGCCTTTTGCAGGGCCTCCACAACTTTCCATAGGTGGACCAGGTGATCATCCCAGGTGGAGCTGAAGACAGCTATATCATCTAGATATGCTGCACTAAAAGCCTCCAACCCCTGCAGGACTGTATTCACCAACCTCTGAAAAGTGGCAGGTGCATTTTTCAAACCAAAGGGCATTACTGTGAATTGGTAGTGCCCTCCAATAGTCAAAAATGCAGTTTTTGCTTCAGCATCCTCTGATAACTTGATCTGCCAATACCCTGCAGTCAAATCAAAGGTGCTTAGATACTTGCCAGATGCCAGTGTATCTATTAGCTCATCTGCCCTGGGTATAGGGTGAGCATCAGTTTTAGTTACCTGGTTGAGACCTCTGTAATCCACACAATATCTAATTTCCCTTTTCCCATCTTTGGAATGAGGTTTTGGTACAAGTAACACAGGAGAGGCTCATGGACTTTCAGAGTGCTCAACCACTCCCAGTTCAAGCATTTTTTGAACTTCTTGTTTTATGCAGTCCCTGACATGGTCAGGCTGCCTATAGATCTTACTTTTGACAGGCAAGCTGTCTCCAGTATCTATAGTGTGCTCACACCAAGAAGTGGTGCCTGGCACAGTAGAAAAGAGTTCAGAAAACTGACCCAGGAGATTTATGCAGTGGTCTTTCTGCTCAGCAGTAAGACAGTCTGCTAAAACGACACCTTCCACTAGAGCATCTTGTTCTATGGAAGAGAAGAGATCAGGGAGAGGGTCACTCTCTTCTTCCTGTCCTTCATCTGTTGCCATGAGCAGGGTGAGATCAGCCCTGTCATAGTAGTGTTTCAGGCGATTGACATAGAGCACCCTAAGGGGACTCCTGGCAGTGCCTAAGTCAACCAAGTAGGTGACTTCTTCCTTCTTTTCAACAATAATGTGGGGTCCACTCCATTTGTCTTGGAGTGCTCTTGGGGCCACAGGCTCCAAGACCCACACTTTCTGCCCTGGTTGGTACTGAATCAGAACAGCCTTCTGGTCATGCCATTGCGTTTGGAGCTCTTGGATGGCCTGAAGGGTTTTGCTGGCCTTTTTCATATACTCAGCCATTCTGGATCTTAGGCCAAGTACATAGTTCACTATGTCTTGCTTAAGAGCTTTTAAAGGTTGTTCCCAACCCTCCTTTACAAGTGTTAGAGGACCTCTTACAGGGTGCCCAAATAGGAGTTCAAAGGGGCTGAAGCCCACTCCTTTCTGGGGTACCTCCCTGTAAGCAAAAAGGAGGCAAGGTAACAGGACATCCCATCTCCTCCTGAGTTTTTCAGGGAGTCCCATTATCATTCCTTTGAGAGTTTTGTTAAACCTCTCAACCAGTCCATTTGTTTGTGGATGATAAGGTGTGGTGAATTTGTATGTTACACCACATTCCTTCCACATGGCCTTTAAGTATGCAGACATAAAGTTGCTACCCCTGTTTGATACCTCCTCTTTTGGGAAACCCACCCTGGAAAAGATTCCCAGGAGGGCCTTTGCCACTGCAGGAGCTGTAGTGGTCCTTAGAGGAATTGCTTCAGGATATCTGGTGGCATGGTCCACTACCACCAAGATAAACCTATTGCCTGAAGCAGTAGGAGGGTCAAGGGGGCCAACTATGTCAACCCCTACCCTTTCAAAGGGAACCCCAACCACAGGCAGTGGAATAAGGGGAGCCTTTGGGGTGCCACCTGTTGTGCCACTGGCTTGACAGGTGACAAAGGACTTACAAAATTCTTTTGTGTCCTCTGACATTCTAGGCCAATGAAACAGGGGGACAAGCCTGTCCCATGTTTTCATCTGCCCCAAATGTCCAGCCAAGGGAATGTTGTGGGCTAGAGTTAGGAGGAATTCTCTGTATTGCAGGGGAATCGCCAATCTCCTGGCTGCTCCAGGTTTTGGATCCCTTGCTTCAGTATACAAGAGGTTGTCCTCCCAGTAAACTCTGTGAGAGTCACTGACATCCCCATTTTGCTGTTTGACAGCTTGCGGTCTTAGACCCTCTAGTGTGGGACAGGTCTGCTGTGCCACACTCAGCTCCTCCCTGGCAGGCCCCCCTCCACCCAAAAGCTCAGCAGTGTCTGCTTCCAGCTCCTCTGGTGAAGGTTCTGCACAGGGTGGAAATTCTTTTTCCTCAGAAGTTGAATCCACTGTAGAGGGAGGGATAGTAGGTAGGGATTTACCTTTACTAACCCTAGCTTTAGGGAGCACTTGGTCCATTGTTCCAGGATCCAAGTCACCCTGTCCTTTTTGCTTTTTGGCCTGAGCCCTTGTCAAAGCAAAAATATGCCCAGGAATGGCCAGCATTGCTGCATGAGCCTCCAGCTCCACTTCTGCCCAAGCTGATGTCTCTAAATCGTTCCCTAGTAGACAGTCTACAGGTAAATCTGAGGCAACCACAACTTTCTTTGGACCAGTAACCCACCCCCCCCCAGTTGAGATTCACAACAGCCATGGGGTGGCTAAGAGTGTTGTTATGAGCATCAGTCACTTGGTACTGGTGACCAAGTAGGTGTTGTTCAGGGTGGACCAGTTTCTCTATTACCATGGTAACACTGGCACCTGTGTCCCTGTAGGCCTGAACCTCAACACCATTTATTTGGGAAGTTGCTTGTACTTATCCATATTAAGGGGACAAGCAACCAAGGTGGCCAAATCAATGGCACCTTCAGAGACTAAAACAGTCTCTGTGGTCTCCCTAACAAGACCAACCCCAACTAAATTACCAAAAGTGAGCCCAGCTACTCCCTTGGATTGGCTATTAGTAGGTTTGCTCCCACCACCACTGCTATTACTAGGGACACTAGGTGTAGCAGTAGGGGTTGTGGTAGTGGGAGGCTTGGTGCTTTTCTTTGGACAACTGGGATCAGTTGTCCAATGGCCTTTTATTTTACATAAATAGCACCATGTTTTTTTTTACTTGATTAGAAGAGGATTTGGGCCCACCACCCCCACCAGAGTGTTTTTGTGGGCCTGATGAAGACTCATTTTTAGATTTGTCCCCACCCTTGTCTGAAGACTTACCATCCTTCTTCTTGCCATCCTTGTCACTCCCTGTATGAACTTTTCTGTTCACTCTTGTTCTGACCCATTTGTCTGCCTTCTTTCCCAATTCTTGGGGAGAGGTCAGATCTGAGTCCACTAGATATTGGTCTAACAAATCAGAAACACAGATATTAAGAATATGCTCTCTCAGGATCACGTTATACAGGCTTTCATAGTCAGAAACTTTACTGCCATGTAACCGCCCCTCCAAGGCCTTCACTGAATGGTCAACAAAGTCCACCCAGTCTTGTGAAGACTCCTTTTTGGTTTCTCTGAACTTAATCCTGTACTGTTCAGTGGTTAAGCCATAACCATCCAGGACTGCATTCTTTAAAACTGTAAAATTATTGGCATCACTTTCCTTCACAGTAAGGAGCCTATCCCTACCCTTTCCACTGAACGATAGCCATAGGATAGCAGCCCACTGCCTTTGAGGGACCCCCTGTATAACACAGGCCCTCTCAAGTGCAGCAAACCACTTGTTAATGTCCTCCCCCTCCTTATAAGGGGGAACTTTTTCTTTTTCTAAGTCTAAAGTTTCCCTGTCTAGAGCCAGCTGTTGCTGTTTAAGCTTCAGCCTGGACTCTTCCACTCTCAATCTATTGAGCTCCCTTTCTAACATTCTGTCATCAGGGTGGGTGGGTTGGGCATGCTTAGACACAGAAGAATGGTGTGAATGAACAGAGGGAGAC
Source organism: Pleurodeles waltl (assembly GCF_031143425.1). Taxonomy (NCBI): domain Eukaryota; kingdom Metazoa; phylum Chordata; class Amphibia; order Caudata; family Salamandridae; genus Pleurodeles; species Pleurodeles waltl. Next base: position 286,131,110 of record NC_090440.1, on the reverse strand, counting down.
ATGTTCCTAATAGTTGGCACTCTAGCAACCTGGCCTGCAGGAGTAACACTCCTACTGTGATGAGAGCTCACATAAGTACCAGCCATGCTAGGTGGCCTGTTAAGGGGCAGGTTGGGAAGAACACTATCTAACATTCTTACTGGGGCTACCCCAGAATCAGTGTGAACCATCTGCTAATTTCTCACCTGATGTGCCACCTAAGGCCTTATCATTTTCAATGAGCATATTAACCAACAATTCTCTAGAGGGATTCTTCCCTACCCCTAAACCTCTATCAATGCAGAGACTCCTTGCACCTTTCCAGCTAAGGTGGTCATAAGCAGTGCTGGCCAGATCAAGAGTTTGGCCTGTACCAGACATGATAGAAAAAGGTTTAAGGTACAGAAAAAGAAAGAAAAAGTTTCAGAACTTTTTAAGGAAACAGAAGAAAAACTTTTTCAACTTTTAAGAACTTTTTGAAAGTTTAGAGGTACTTTTCAGCACTTAGCAATAGAGTAAGAGAAGAAAAAGCAAAACTTTTTTGGTTAGGTGTACATACACTGAACTTGTTTTGTATATTTTTCTCTTATGAAAAGTACAAAATGACAAAGTGGTAAGTAGTTGCAAGTACTTATCCCACCGCTGCACAACCAATGTAGGAGGCTGCCCTGGTTTGTAGTGGTACCAAGGGGTACTTACACTCTGCACCAGGTCCAGTTATCACTTATTAGTCTAGAAGAAGTGTCTAGCAGCTTAGGCTGATAGAAAAGGGTAGCTTAGCAGAGCAGCTTAGGCTGAACTAGGAGACATGCAAAGCTCCCACTATACCACTGGTGTCATATGCACAATATCATAAGAAAATACAATACACAGATATACTAAAAATAAAGGTACTTTATTTTTATGACAATATGCCAAAAGTATCTCAGTGAGTACCCTCAGTATGAGGATAGCAAATATACACAAGATATATGTACACAATACCAAAAATATGCAGTAATAGCAATAGAAAGCAATGCAAGCAATGTATAGTCACAATAGATTGCAATGAGAGCACATAGGTATAGGGGCAACACAAACCATATACTCCAAAAGTGGAATGCGAACCACAAATGGACCCCAAACCTATGTGAGCTTGTAGAGGGTCGCTGGGACTGTAAGAAAACAGTGAGGGTTAGAAAAATAGCCCACCCCAAGACCCTGAAAAGTAGGTGTAAAGTGCACCTAAGTTCCCCAAAGAGCACAGAAGTCGTGATAGGGGAATTCTGCAAGGAAGAACAACACCAACAATGCAACAAAGGTGGATTTCCAGACGAGAGTACCTGTGGAACAAGGGGACCAAGTCCAAGTGTCGCGACAAAGTCGAGATTGGGCAGATGCCCAGGAAATGCCAGCTGAGGATGCAAAGAAGCTGCCACCGGATGGTAGAAGCTGTGGATTCTGCAAGAACGAAGAGGACTAGGAACTTCCCCCTTGGATGATAGATGTCCCACATTGTGAAGAAGCTTGTAGAGGTGTTTTCACGCAGAAAGACCACAAACAAGCCTTGCTAGCTTCAAGGGTCGCGATTAGAGTTTTTTGATGCTGCTGTGGCCCAGGAGGGACCAGGATATCGCCACTTGCATGAGGAGACAGACGGGGTGCCCAGCAAGATAGGGAGCCCTCACAGAAGCAGGCAGCACCAGCAAAAGTGCCGGAACAGGCACTACGAAGAGGAGTGAACCGGAGCTCACCCGAAGTCACAAAAGGAGATCCCACGACACCGGAGGACAACTCAGGAGGTTGTGCACTGCAGGTTAGAGTGTCGGGGACCCAGGCTTGGCTGTGCACAAAGGGAATCCTGGAAGAGTGCACAGGAGCCGGAGCAGCTGCAAATCAAGCAGTACCCAGCAATGCAGTCTAGCGTGGGGAGGCAAGGACTTACCTCCACCAAACTTGGGCTGAAGAGTCACTGGACTGTGGGAGTCACTTGGACAGAGTTGCTGAGTTCCAGGGACCATGCTCGTCGTGCTGAGAGGGGACCCAGAGGACCGGTGATGCAGTTCTTTTGGTGCCTGCGGTTGCAGGGGGAGGATTCCGTCGTCCCACGGGAGATTTTTTCAGAGCTTCTAGTGCAGAGAGGAGGCAGACTACCCCCACAGCATGCACCACCAGGAAAACAGTCGAGAAGGCGGCAGGATCAGCGATACAAGGTTGCAGTAGTCGTCTTTGCTACTTTGTTGCGGTTTTGCAGGCTTCCTGAGCAGTCAGCGGTCGATTCCTTGGCAGAAGGTGAAGAGAGAGATGCAGAGGAACTCTGATGAGCTCTTGCATTCGTTATCTAAAGAATTCCCCAAAGCAGAGACCCTAAATAGCCAGAAAAGGAGGTTTGCCTACCTAGGAAGGAGGATAGGCTAGCAACATAGGTAAGAGCCTATCAGAAGGAGTCTCTGACGTCCCCTGCTGGCACTGGCCTCTCAGAGCAGTCCAGTGTGCCAGCAGCACCTCTGTTTCCAAGATGGCAGAGGTCTGGAGCACACTGGAGGAGCTCTGGGCACCTCCCAGGGGAGGTGCAGGTCAGGGGAGTAGTCACTCTCCTTTCCTTTGTCCAGTTTCGTGCCAGAGCAGGGCTTGGGGATCCCTGAACCGGTGTAGACTGGCTTATGCAGAGATGGGCACCATCTGTGCCCATCAAAGCATTTCCAGAGGCTGGGGGAGGCTACTCCTCCCCGGCCCTGACACCTTTTTCCAAAGGGAGAGGGTGTAACACCCTCTCTCTGAGGAAGTCCTTTGTTCTGCCTTCCTGGGCCAAGCCTGGCTGGACCCCAGGAGGGCAGAAACCTGTCTGAGGGGTTGGCAGCAGCAGCAGCTGCAGTGAAACCCCGGGAAAGGTAGTTTGGCAGTACCCGGGTCTGTGCTAGAGACTCGGGGGATCATGGAATTGTCTCCCCAATGCCAGAATGGCATTGGGATGACAATTCCATGATCTTAGACATGTTACATGGCCATGTTCGGAGTTACCATTGTGACGCTATATATAGGTAGTGACCTATGTATAGTGCACACGTGTAATGGTGTCCCCGCACTCACAAAGTCCGGGGAATTTGCCCTGAACGATGTGGGGGCACCTTGGCTATTGCCAGGGTGCCCACACACTAAGTAACTTAGCACCCAACCTTTACCAGGTAAAGGTTAGACATATAGGTGACTTATAAGTTACTTAAGTGCAGTGGTAAGTGGCTGTGAAATAACGTGGACGTTATTTCACTCAGGCTGCAGTGGCAGGCCTGTGTAAGAATTGTCAGAGCTCCCTATGGGTGGCAAAAGAAATGCTGCAGCCCATAGGGATCTCCTGGAACCCCAATACCCTGGGTACCTCAGTACCATATACTAGGGAATTATAAGGGTGTTCCAGTATGCCAATGTGAATTGGTGAAATTGGTCACTAGCCTGTTAGTGACAATTTGGAAATCAAAGAGAGAGCATAACCACTGAGGTTCTGGTTAGCAGAGCCTCAGTGAGACAGTTAGTCATCACACAGGGAACACATACAGGGCACACTTATGAGCACTGGGGCCCTGGCTGGCAGGGTCCCAGTGACACATACAACTAAAACAATATATATACAGTGAAATATGGGGGTAACATGCCAGGCAAGATGGTACTTTCCTACATCTACTCCACTCTATGCAACATTATCTACACCACTCTACTCTGCTGTACTCCACAACGCTCTATGTCACTACACTCTATGACACTTTACTCCCCTCTGACACTCTACTCCACTCTATGCCACTCGACTCTACAACACTCTGTTCCACTCTACACCCTTCCACTCTACTCCTCCACGGCACTCGACAACACTCTACGGCACTCCACTCCATGACACTCCACTTCAATCCACTCCATGCTACTCAACGCTGCTGTAAACCACTCCAAGCCACTCCACGACACTCTACACCACTCCATTCCACAACACTCTTCTTTATGATGCTCCACTCCACAACACTCTCCTTTATGCCACTACCTTTTAGTCCTGTTGAACAGCAGTCAAATGGTGTACAACATGGCTAACAAATATTGACAAAGCCTATAGATCCCCCATAGGTGAGACCTATTGGCTTTGCCAGTGCTTTTTTTCCTAGTGCTGAACCTTGCACCTATGTCACGCTTCTGGTTTTACAGCTAAGTTCATGTGTGGAAGGACATTTGTACCTGAGGAAGAGGCCTTGGTCTTCCATGCCCATATAACCTAGTCCAATCATTTCAAGCATTGCAGAATGTGCTTTCAGTATACAGCACATGCTATGTAAATAGTACACAGCCCACAAGTTTTAAACACACTTCTTAATTATTTGGTCTTTATGTTTTCAGAAATACTCAGTCTGGTGCAGGTAGCACTAGAAGATAAAAGCAGAGCTATAAGAGAAATTCTATCTTCCACCACATGTGCTAAAAATCTTAGGAAAGCAACAATCTACAATACAGGGAAGTAGGGATAAAGGTGACCTGAACTGACTTTAGGAAAGAGCCTCTTTGTGTGCTACGTGTTAAAGATGTAACATAGGTGAGCTGAACTGACTTTAGGAAAGAGCCTCTTTGTGGGATTCCTGTTAAAAATGCAATACACAACATATTTATTTTACCAGGAGATTCTGAGCGTGATGTTTGGGAAATTTTCAAAGAGCATCTAAATCTATAAAAGATCAAATGCTGGAGAAGCTGGAGTTAAATGCATTCACTCAGCGTGCATGGACTTTGTGTCTAGTATGAGGCTTCATCACTATCAATATCTTATTTAGGCTTGTTTTGAAGATCTGGAGGGATGGAGCAAGTCTAATGTGGCTGTGGATAGAATTCCAATTTCTAGCAAATTTGCCAGAGGAAATTCTCTTGTGAGTGGATAACTTACTAAAGATAATCACTGGAAAAGCAAATAGCATATGCAAGAGCTATTGGCTTTACCAATGTGTTTAGCCATGTACACAAGCGCAGCCACTGTTCAGCATGGCTAAAAGTTAGTGGCATAGAGGGGAGTGGTATGGAGTGTCATAGAATTGAATGTTGAAGAATAGAGTAGAGTACTGTAGAGTGGAGTGCCAGAGTGTTGTGAATTGGAGTGGCATAGTCTGAAGTCACGTAGAGGGACATACACTGGAGGGGCATAGAGTAGAGTAGACTGGTGTAGAGTGCATTGGCATCGAGTGTTGCAGAGTATAATGGCACAGAGTGCAGTGGCATTGAGTGGAGTGACACTTAGTTCAGTGGCATGCAATGCACAAAAATGACAACCACACATCACTCACATGAATGTTGCATGCAGCAACACAACACAACATACACAACAGCACAGCTGTGTGCAGGCAGACACATACTGACACAACCATAGCACCCACTCCAGCTCCCTTCCCCTCACCCAGCCAATTGTAAACACATACATTTACTGACTCACACACACAACTTGCAGCACAACATGACAGGTACAGGTCCCTGTGCAACGTGTACACATGGACACAGTTGACAGGTGTGAATGTACCATCACTGTACTGTCACAGTGGTGCCAGCATTCATTTGCCAATGAGTACTGGCACCATAATGATAGTTGTGTGTGATACATGTTGTGTGCCAGTGTGTTCCCATCTGTGTCTGACCCACTCATGTCCCTTACATATTCCTGTCACAGTAACTTTAAAAAATGACTGTGATGTATATGTCTGAAGTGGTCCCAACCTCCATTACAGTGCCCACCCAGCGTACCCTGTTAATGCTGCGTCCCTACCTTCGAGTCTGGCAACGGGGGTGAGTTTTCTCCATGGGTCAGTGGCAGCAGTGACAGCAGGGGTTGTCCAGTTGTATCCAGTCAAAGACGGGGGTAGAATCGGGAAAAGAGGTGATTTTCCCCCCTCATCCCCAATCCGCCAACTCAGACATGGAGGATATACCGCCACTTTTTTCTTGGCGGTAAGGCACCTCGAAATCTGCATGGCATGTAGAGTGGCTGGGGTCCTGCTGGCATCCCCTTTTACCTCTCCCGCCATCAACGAAGGCAGTATTTCTTAGTGGAGACAGCTGTTCGAATGCAGGCTTTCGCCTATGGGACTGCCAACATCTAAATATGGTGGACGGACTGGTTTCCAGTTGAAAAGTTGATGGCAGGACTGTTACCGGCTAGATCTAAATCAGACGCTAAGTGATTTGCCTAGACTCACAGGATGTTGAGCCACTGACGCAGAGACTCAAACCTGGGTCCCTCAGCTCCGAAATTGGCAGCTCAGGCCATTATGCCACATCCTCCTCTCATAGTAGAGTGCAGTGGCGCAGAGTGGATTGGCACAGAGAGGAGTGGTGCAGAGTAGAGGGGCTTGTAGAGTGCAGTGGCATAGAGTGCAGTAGCCTTGAGTAGAGAGGCGTAGAGTGGTGCAGAGTGGAGTGGCGTAAAGTTGAGTGATGCAGAGGGCAGTGGCACAGAGTAGAGTCAAGTGGCATATAGTGCAGTGACATAGAGTGGTGCAGAGTAGAGTAACACAGAGAATGCAGAGTAGAGTGTAGTGTCATAGTGTGCAGGTGAATAGAGTGGAGTGGCATAGAGTGGAGTAGTGCAGCATAGAGTGGCATAGAGTTCAGTGCTATGAACTGCAATGTTGTAGAGTAGTATCAAATTGTAGTGGTCTAGAGTGGAGTAGAGTGGCATAGAGAGCAGTGGCACATCGTACAGTGATGTAGAGTAGAGTGCAGTGGCATAGAGTGCAGTGACAGAGTGCAGTTTTGTAGAGTACATTGGCATATGCAGTGGTTAGGAGTAGAGTGCAGTGGCATGGGTGTGCGCAGAGAGAAGTAGAGTGGCATAGAGTCCAGTGGTGTAGAGTAGATTGTTTCAGAATAGAGTGAAGTGGCGTAGAGAGAATGGTGCAGGGTAGAGTGCAGTTGCGTAGAGTGGTCTTGAGTGTAATGGCACAGAGTAAAGTGGTGTAGAGTGCAGCGGCATAGAGCGCAGTGGTGCAGAGTAGATTAGAGTGGCATACAGTGGATTGGCATAGAGTACAGGGGGATATAGTTGAGTGTTACATAGTAAAGAGCATTGGCGTAGAGTGTATTGGCACAAAGTGCAGTATTGCAGAGTTATGTAGAGTAAAGTGGTGTATCGTGGAGTTGTGCAGCGTAGACTGGTGTGGCCTAGACTGGACTGGTGTAGAGTGAAGTGGCGAAGAATGAAGTGGTGCAGATTAGAGTGGCAAAGAGTGCATTTACATAGAGTACAGTGTTACAGGGTAGAGTTGAGTGAAGTTGCATAGAGTGTAGTGGCATGGAATAGTGTAAAGTGGAGTGGTGCAAGTGGTGCAGAGTAGAGAGGAGTGGCATAGAGTGGAGTTTTCATTGTGTAGTAGCCCACTGCCATTACAGACAACACATTTTCAATTGAAATGACCAATACATATGCACAGACATACAGTTTTAATAATAAAACTATATGGTGTACAGAGAAAAATTTATGGAATTTGCATCACCTAGTGTAATAATTGGTTTCTAATTCTGATATATTCTGAAATACTTACACAGTTGATTTAAGTGCTGTTGTGTGCTACAAAAAAAACTCTTTCCTATCCCTAGTATACAGTATCCAGCAAGATTGTTACATAAATCCTCTAACTTTGAAGTCAGAGAAAGAAAAGTAAACCAGGGCCCTCAGAAGATAGTGCCTGACATTGGACCTCAGTCTTTGAATACACTGCAAATGTGATGTGATAAGAACAAGATTTACAGGCCTGTTTACAGAAAGGAAGCACTTGGATGGGTACTGTAAATAAAGTTTTAAGCAAGTTCAGTATTTTATGGTGGCCTAGAACAAGTACTGGTGTACATGGTAAGTGGCCTACACTATTTTGAACAATACCAGCAAGCAGCATATCTCAACTACTGGCTTTCTTATCTGAGAAGGAAACAGGGAGTTATGTTGCATAATCTATGAGTAGAAGGAAGAAATAATTATGACAGTTTAGAAACTGTGCCTGTGAGTGAGGCAGAAGGAGAATTGGGAGACATATGAAACGTCTGTTGCTATGTTGGCCAAAAATGTGGATTCTAGATTGAGTGTGGTATTGGAAAGGCACAATTTGTTTACAAGCAGTGAAAACCAAATTGAGAAATTGGGAAACTTTACTGCAGCGTGGCGCATCGTTGCTCGCATATGTGATTTTGGTGACACAACTGATTCCTTGATAAGGGATAAATTGGTACGATGCACCAGCAACAAACATGTGCAGGAGAAACGGTTAGCAAAAAACCCTGATTTAAGAGAAGTAATTGCTATGGTAGAGAGTATGAGAGTACCAATAATTGGATAAGAGCGATAAGTGACAACGGTTCACATGAAAGTTCGCACACGGTATCCTTGGGGAGAGTAAATGAAAATGATTTGGTATCTAAAGTGAATGTAGGCAGCAGTGCATATTCAACTTTGAAGGATAAAGAGTGGGGGGGTACCAAATTAAAGTGTTATTGCTGTGGGAATCCAGGGCATTCGGCAAACAGTCTCAACTGCTATCCTAACAAATGAGTGTGCAGGAAGTGTGGGAAGACAGACCAATATGCAAGTGTTTGCAAAGGTGACAAGTTTTCAAGTGTCAGTGCTGTGTCTGATGGTATGAACAAGATGGTGTTTAATTGGAAACCTCACCATGAGGATGTTGATTCAGCTGTTTGTGCAGTTGATAAAGGTCATATCCTAGCGTTTTTTGGCTCCCTATATACATTGGTGGGTGACAAGAATTGGAAATGGTGTTTGGAGATAATGGGTCTCCTCTTTTACCACCTGACATCACTCAAGTGAGTTATGGGGGAACTAGCATTGAGGTGTTACGTTACAAAATTATGATAATCCAATACCAGGCTCAGGAGACCACTGAAAGGTTTATGTGGCCAAGCGGGGCCAATTTATTAGGTTGGCATCACCAACAAAATATGGATATCATGTTAAACCCCAACTCTCCATGTCAGGTAATGGTGGTAAGCAGTGAGAGAGAATAGAGGATAGGTATGAAGGGTTCCCCATAGTTTTTAGCAATACCTTAGGTTGTTTGAAGGACTTTAAACACAAGATTGTTCTAAAAAATGTAATTCCATCTGTTTACAATGTTAGAACCCCCAGAAAAGGAGTTGCAGAGGTGGCTGGAGTTAGGAGGTATAGAGGCAATTGAATCCTCAGAATGGTTGGCCCCAGTAGTTTTGGCTCAGAACGACGAAAAGGAGTCCCCAAACAAAATAATAACCAGTCAATACACCCTTACACTCCAAAAACTCATCACAAATATACCACACACAATATAGCCCAGTCAATCACTCCAATGATGAATCTCAAATAAAGGAATCAGTAAAACAACTCAATTTAATTAAATAGTTCAGAAAAAGGGGATTTTTACGTTCCCATAAAATTACAAAATGCTACCTATAGCAAATAAAAACATATTACATAAAACACACATTAAAAAACACCATAGACATAATGGAGACAAAAAAAGACATCCGTTTTCATCTATTGTCTATACGCTATCCCAATTTCGGTAAATGCAGGCCTATCAATTTCTGCACACAGTCCGTAACAATGGGTCCAGCAGTCCAATTAGCATTGACATGTTTCGGTGGTTATAAAACAGTTCTTCCACCACCTTCTTCAGGACAAAATACATACACTCCCAACTTATATCATTCAAATCTACACAAAGATAAACATAACAAATACATGTATTTACCATACATTTCGCAACCCCATAATAAATCCTATAACCCACCAGGTCACAAATACACCACAATTGAAATCTCAATCCCATCCACCTCAAATTATAAAAAAAAAATCCTTTATAATGAGTATCACATAGAATTAATCACTACAATGTATCCCCCATCCAGGTAAACTAATGAACTCCAATATACTCATAGTCATACCTATACACTCACCTGCATCCAGCATCAAACATACAGATCACTGCTCACAAGGCATCACAAATCCATATTCAAGTCTATGCCTTGTGCTCCATAGTAGTCAGAACAGTAAAGGACTTTTTCTATAAAGACAAAAAAACAATCAAATAATAGATTATTAAAATTCTATTTCCTAATAATTTCAATTTCCTCATGTAGACAGAGACAATTTGTCATACTGATTTCTCTGACAGCTCCTCAACATGCATTACCCTGTATATTTTACCATTAGAGTGTATGTATAAAGAGATACAGTATATGACAATATGGATTAAACTTCCCATGCATCACTAATTATCGATTATATATTAATCTATCCGAGTATCCAAAAAAATATAAAAAAATAAAAAAGCTTTTTATATTAATAAGACACCCTCACCAATATTTGTGCCTATATTATCCAAAAGACTTAGCATGAAACCTTCTTATTCTTTATAAAAACTTTCTCATAATAAAAGGAATCCAATAATCTCCAATTGGGAATTCGTCCTTAGTCTATATATAAAAAAATATACATGAACTACTTCCTAAAATTCAATTATCCATCCATTACTTCTATCAACATGGGGATGAAAATACTAACTGCCCCAATTCTATATATATTTGTTCAAAACATTGACCGGGTATGAATAAGCCCCCTTATTTCTCCCTCCAAGCACCGCTTCTTCTTAAATTGGATGGGGCATACGCCTTATCAAAACATAACCAAGAGTATTTATAATTCCGAACGATAACATCAGTCGTGATATGTATCCATTTTACTAGATACAATTTTGCCCATCCGGAACTTACACACTACCTTCCCCTTCAATATTTAATTGTTTGTAATCAGAATCAAGACCTTCCCACATATCTTAACATTTTACTAAAAAACGCTCAGGTCGGTCATTCAAAAAATAACCAAAACAGCGGCTACAACTTTAGGGCTGCATAAAGTCAAATGTGGTAACCATTAGCCGCACACACGTCGGCATAATACCTTCACGGAAAAACAATATTGTCTATATTAGAAAGATCGCGAACATCTATGTCCGATTTTCTAAAACTTTCTTAGTAATGCCCAAACACTTACCCGAACCGCAGGGCAGCATGCTCCTCCACTCTTTTTTCAACCGTTCTGACGACTCACTATCCACACTTCCTTTATTGCACAAGGGGAGTGCTTTAACCCCCATATGTACCAATCCGGGGGCATTTCCCATACTTCATGTTCATTTCCTCCTTACTTACTATCACTTCCGGTATCCATCAAGCACTATACCATTTACCATCATAACACTGTCCGCCATCTTGAATTCCCCCGATGGCCAACCTTTCAATAGATTAATGAACGGATAATATATAACAAATCGAAAGTTATTTAATCATAATTACCACTTCTCCTAAACTTTGAATTCAAAGGTCCAGCTATTGTTTCCAATACCAACCTAACAAAAACACAATAAAATCAAACTACAAATCTCATAAACTCCTATATATATAAAAAAAGGAAGCCTAATTCCATCCTGATATAACAACACAACAAACTACGGTTTATCATTAATTACAATCCAATTCAAGGAAATATAAATACATTAAAAATGTACATATAAAATCCCACCTCAACTCTGAAAAAATATATAAAAATATATATACACATGCATACATATATACACACATATAAGTATATATGATATATGATTAGGAATAAAAAAGAACCACACTATTCCAGTCTTCTTTACTGTTCAACCCAGTCCTAACCGTCTCTGGTCTAATAATATGCCATAGTTCTTGCCTTTTTCTCCATATTTCACAATCACCACCTCTTTTCCTGGGACACATTCTCTCTAAAATAAACCACCGTAAATCCTTCTCTGTGTGTCCCTTCATCGCCGATCTATGTTCACATAAACGAGTCCTCAGTTCTCACCCTATTTCCCCCACATAGCCCAATCCACACAGGCATAAAATCAAATATACAATGTTTTTAGTGCATCAGTTATTCATGTTTCCAGGAGTTACTTTAAAACCCCAGTACTCAATAGATTTTTCTTCAATACATAACTCACAGCAACTACAGTTTCCGCATCTATAATTCCCTTTTACTTCAACACCCATCAGATTAAGCAGTTTAACATGGTGTTTCTCCCTATATGTATGAACCAACCTACTCCTCAAGCTCTTATTGCGTCTGAACGTGTACATTGGTTTATCTAATCAGGTTTATCCCTCAATATTTAATACATGCCAGCTCCTATTTATAATTTTTTTTATCTTCTTACTCATATCATTGAAATGGCTGACAAAAACAATCCTATCCACTTGTTTATTCCTACGTTCATTATCAAACATGCTCTCCCTATCGTAAAAACAGCTCTCTTAAACGAATGGCTAATCAGTTTATGTGGGTACCCTCTATTCTTTAATTTCTGCTTCAAAATCCCCTAGAATGTTTATAAAAATCATCAAGGGTAGAACAATTTCTCCCAGGTCTCAAAAATTGTTCAAATGGAATACATTCTCTTTGTGGTTTAGGATGAAAGCTGGTATAGTGGAGGAGGGTATTTTTATCTGTCGGTTTTACAAATAACTCAACCCCCAAAACCCCCTCACTTTCCTTTATGGAGATATCCAAGAAATCCACTGTAGAGTTACTTACATGGGCTGTAAACCTCAAATTCGTATCACCTAAGTTCAGCCATGACAAAACTTTGTCTAATTCTAGGCGGGGACCATCCCATATGAAAAATATGTCATCTATAAACCAATGCCATGTCACAATATTTTCAAAAAAGGGAGCTGCCTCATTATATATATGTTTATTCTCAAATTCACCAACATATAAACAGGCCAGACTAGGAGCACATGTCCTCCCATACTGGTCCCTTTGAGTTGTAGGTAGAGATTGTCCTTGAACAAAAATAAATTATTCTTAAGTACCAGGGTCACACATTTCAAAATAAATTCCTTATTGGCACCTCTCAAATCTGTAACTTCAAGGCAATTCCCAATTACTTTAATAGTATCATCCTGAGGGATATTTGTTTAGAGTGCTTCTATATCCAAAGTAACAAGGAACTGCCTGTGTTTATCAAATCCTCTCCACTCTACAGTAGATATCATACGAGCTGAATCTCTGATATATGATCTTTATTGAGATACCAAAGGTTTTAAAAAACTATTTACATATTTACTGAAAGGTTCCAACAAAGACCCAATACAAGATATTATCGGTCTCAATGGGGGATTGAGCAAATTCTTATGGATTTTAGGTAATCCATAGAAAGCTGGAATAATAGGATTTTCAATCCTACGAAGTCTTCCCTCCGGTTCACAAATCCAACCCTCCAGTAAACCCTCATTAATCACCTTACCTATTTCATTTTCAATATATCTACCTGACTCATGGAAATTTGTTGATAATGTTCCTTCACTGATAGAAGCTCCTCAGCTCTCCTTTCATAATCCTGGGTGTCAAAAATCACAACACCACCCCCTTTCTATGCAGGTTTTGTAGTGATATCAATATCTTCTTATAGGGAATGCAGAGCATTTATTTGTTCACCCAATAGATTATCCCTGGATTTAAAGGGATTACGTAAAATTCTCTGAATATTAATTTCCACAAGGGTTTCAAATAATTGCACTTCTTTTTCTACCTGCGCAAGGGAAGGAGTTAACCTGGATTTGGGTTTCAGAGCCGAGATATTATCCCCCTCTCCCACAAAATCACATCCCTCAAACAACTTTTGCAACCTCACTTTTCTAAAAAAAAAGCCTTAATATCCTTCTGAAGTTCTAATCTATCCATCCTTGCTGTTGGTACAAAGCTGATCCCCTTCTCTAGCACTTCTATTTCACTCCTCATCAAAATCCTTCGGGTAGATTCACCACTGGGGCTTTATCTACCTCCAATATCTATGATTTCTTGTTCTCATATATTCCTGTGGTGGTTGGTTCCTCTGTTGTGAACCTCTCCCCCTTGCTCCTCCACCTCTCTGGTTGATTCTTGGGTGTGATTCTAAAAAAATCATTATTGCTCTGTTCCCCCAATTTAAAGTTATCATGTGAAAGTTCCTCATCCTCACTCCCTGACCCAGTAGTTTTGGCACCCAAGGATGGAGAAAAACAATTTTGCCTGTATGTAGATCTTAGAGATCTTAATAGACAGACGTGAGTGAATCGCCAACCTCTGCCCAACATTGTGAGACTCTGGCAGGGCTGCGTGGGGCAAAGTTCTTTAGTGTTCTGGACTTATCCTCTGCCTACCATCATGTTGTATTGCATGCAGGCTAGACATTGGACATCCTTTGTCAAACCACTGGTAGAATATGGGTTCTTAAGAATGGCATTTGGATTAGCATTGGGCCAGCTTGTTTTCAGATAATTATGAGGAAGGAGCTATGTGGTGTTTTGTGTGTACTCTTCTTCCACAACAACATAATTGTCTATAGAAGAAACTTAGAGTAACATGACAACAATCTGAGAATAGGAATAAACAGACTGGCTTTGTCTGGGCTCACAGTGAAGAAGAAAAAGTGTAAATTCAGGATCACAGCAGTCACTTACTTGAGCAATACCATTTCAGGGGAAGGCATTAAACCTAAGTTGGAGCTGGTGGATCCTATAGTCAAGGCACCTGAACTCCAGTATAAGGACCAGGTCAGGTTATTCCTTGGTTTGGCCGAATATTATTCTAAGTTTATTGCAAACTTCTCAAGCGTGGTACAACCCTTAAGAGCATTGTTTTAAAAAAGTTGTTGATCTTGCCTGGACTTGTCAGTGTGCATCTGCAATTGCTTCTGTCATGAGCAGCATTAGCAGTATTGCCACCCTTGGTCATTTAAATGTATTTTCTAAGACTGTGTTAATCACTGATGCAAGCCCCAATGATTTGGGGCTGCACTATCACAGTTGGTGGATGGAGAGAAGAAAGTGACTGCCTTTGCCTCTTGTTTTCTCAAGAGAGCTGAATAGAACTACTCGTTTACAGAGAGGGAGGCATTGGTGTGTTTGTGTGTCGGTGATCAGGCATTTTATGTTCTACTGATGGGGTCTACTCTTTGTTGTGAAGACTGATCATAGGGCTCCTGTCCAAATGTTCTTTTTGAAAAAATGGGATGAAATGACCCCTAGGATTTAAAGATGGGTGGGAGGGGCAGGGGAGATTGACTGATTTAAATTTCCAAGTGGAATACCTACCTGGCACTAAAACAGAGAGGCAGACATTTTATCACGTTCCCCTATTGAGGGAGACAATGAATTGGCTCATGAATATTTGATTGGCTAGGTGTGGATGGAGACTATTTCTGAGGAACAGTGGAAGTTGCAAATGAGCAGGACACTGGTAGAAAGACCCTTGCACGGTATATTGTGAAAGAGTGACCTGAATATAGGTGGGTCCTGGGATCCCTTAAAGGGTATTGGTCTGTGAGGGAAGAGTTATACCTCATGTGTGATTAACTTTTCAGGGGGTTGAGGGTGATACCACCCGTATCTGACCTTGTCAGAAATCTCACAAAGACCAGGCTGAGGGAGATACATTGGTTTCCTGGATTAGATCGTGAAGTGGAGTGTATAGTTAAGGAATGTATCCTCTGTGCTCAGACTGACAAGAGTAAATGCGGAACTAGGTCACCCCTATCGTCTGTTGATGTGCCTGGTAGAAATTGGAAGTATCTGGGGCTGGATTTTATGGGTCCATTCCAGCTTTTGCCTGCCAATGAATGTATATGATGTTGCTGGTGGACTACACTTCCAAGTGGGTGGTGATAAAGTGTGTAGGGTCGTTGAACACCAAAGTGGTAATAGAATTCCTCAGGGAGGAAATCTCACAGGAAAACATTCCCAACCACATGGTAACTTATAATGGTGTTCAACTCACCTCTCAAGAATTACATCTTCTTAAGTCACTTGCTATTGTTCAATTGAAGAAAGTGTTATACTTATCTCAAGCCCTGCTGAACACATGAACAGAATGGCAAAATCATGTGTTTAAAGAGCTGTTGAGACCAGAACATCTTTGGCTGAAGTACTCAGAGAAGTGTGGTGGCACATCGCATCACCCCAAATTCCATCACAGCAGGGTCTCCTTTTGTGTGTTAAAGAGGTAGAATTGGATGTATTAAAATGAAACCAGCATGGATCGATGAAGTGTTGCAGACAGAAAATCTGAAGGAGGACATGAGTAAGTTTCCTGAGTTACAGAGAGCTTACCAGGAGAAATATAAATCAAGCTATTACAACAAGCATAGTGTTTCCAATGCTAAATGAGCTGTTGGCGATAAAGTGTTGATAAAAATACCTGGGTTTGGGAGGAAAGAAAGGTCTCCATTTACGGGCCCTTTACAGATTTGTGAGGTCAGAAAAAATGTGGTGATCTTGTACACAAATGAGGTGTTGAGTGTGTCCTGAATTGTATGATGGTGTGGACCGTCCATCCCTTATAGTAATGCCAAACATATTACATCTTTGCAAGGGGATCTTGGTGGTGCTGTTCATATGAGAGAGAGGACAGAGAAGCTAGACCCTGTGGTAAACCTGGATGGTGAAAGGATATCTTGCCTAAAATTGTTCAATGGGGAATATTTGCCTGCGCTCATCCTATTAACATTGTTGTATTCATATTTATTGTCCTTTTTGCCCTCTTTCCTGTTGACTTTGTTATTATGTTAAAATCCATTCAATCAATGGCCGGTATGAGTGAAATCTAGGCCTAACCAAAAGCTGCATTTAAACTGCACTTTCCTTTCTAAACTTTGCATGAAAGTATTAACTCAGGAGAAATGTTGGTAGCAGTGGGGAGGTTAGTATGGCAAGGGAAATGAGCTGCAATAATTAAAAAGTATCTAAAGCTCAACTGCCCAAAACCCGTTTGCGATGTCTGATGAGGTGCCGTTTCTGAAGTGGTTGTAGATTGCTGTTTGAAGAACTGGTAAAATCAACAGGAGTGAGTATCAATAGGGTGACGAGTCAAAATTGTGCATATTGTGATTCGTGATTTGTACTGAAAATGTTTTATGACATTTTGAATTACAATATCTGTAGTCTATGTTTTATGTGCTCTGTCAAAGAGATAAAGAGGTTATCAAACTAAGTAGTCTAAGATCATGGGCTAGAAATAAAGATATATATATAAAAAAAAAAGTTGTTTTGTCTGCTAGGCGTCATGAGATGTTGTTGACTGCAGAAATAGATAGGGACATAATAATTTGTTGTGATTGTGCGAATTTTAATTAGAGTTTGTGAAGCTTAATGTACAAAGGTGACACAACACTAATTAGGTGATTTACGGCAGTAGAGTAGTCATCATTGTGACTGGAGGATTCTGCTTGATTGGGAATCGGAAGGTGTAAAACCTAGTTCTGATTTTTTTATTGTACTATTGGTTTTCTTTAGAAAAAGCAGATGATCAATGTGATTTTATGTTGCTTAAATTTGTCTTATGCTAGTAAGGAAGAGAAAAAATGAAAAGGAGGGTGAGCGGCTGCAAGCAATGAGTTGTTGTGTCTGGTGGTTATGCACTGGTATTGATAGGTTGGTGTTACCCTCCACTGTGATTGGTTGAACCTTGTTAAAAACTGCAAAACCATTAGTTGAGTGAATTACTAAACTGCACTGTGATTTGATAATAGGGGTTCTGTGTTCTGACGTATACGGAACAATTTCAAAATAAATGGAACACTGTAATTCTGATTATAGAATTTGTTGAATTAAAGTTCAAACCATGAGGTTTTTCTTAAAGATTTAAGGAGTCTAATGAGAGTTGATATAATGGTTTCAGTTAAGGAATGTGAGGAAGCATCTCGGATTACATAAATGTGTTTGGCTTTGTCAATGGGGCAAAGACCCTGAAAATGAAGGGACACTGAGTTTTCCTAAATGGGGGCTATTTAATTTAGGACTCATTGGTAGTTTACAAGATGTGTTTCATGAAATGAAACCACCTCCTAGACCTACACAATTTGAAGCACTTAGTGCATGGGAGAAGAAGGTTCAAATTAAGGACAGAGAAACATGTCAAACTAAGAGAGTAATGAGAAATTATGCACATGCAGTTTGGGATGAAAAAGCACAGGCATGGAGGAAGAGCGAATTGGAATGTACTAGATTATACCCTGACTCTTACAAAAGAAGATAGCATAAAAATAAAGAATCTGAAAAACATGTAAGGAAAAAGATTAAAGGAGATAGAGAAGTGAAAACCAAAACAAAATCTGATTTGAATACTGATTCGGGTGATGACATATTAGATGAACTTCTGGCTATACTTCTGCCACCTTATGTGGGTCCTATGCCATTTGATGGAGCGCAATTAGTAAATAATGTGACCATAGCTACAGGTCCAAAAGATCCAGGTATTCCACAAGTTACTAGTCTGATGCAAGCAATGCAGTCCGCAAATATACAATCTGTATTGACTCAGTCTATTGTGCCACAGCCAGTAGTGGCAGCTGATTGTTGCAGTCTGTTACTACTTAGCCTGTAACTCAGCAAGCAGTTGCGAGTGCTCTAGCACCAATGAGTACAACTCAAATGGTAACATGAACAGATGCTTCAGTTACTGTGGTTACACTCCAGCACAGGTTACAGAATTGATTACACTGCAATCAGTGCCTGCACAGGTTGTTTATACGCCTGCTAAAGTGTTTCAGGAAAAAACTGGGGGTAGGCAAGTAAATGGGTTTATACTGACATCTCAAAATTCACAGATTGTAGTATGAACACCATCCCAGACCTTTCAAGCACTAGAAGAAGGAAGACGATTTGTATTCAAAACACAACCTGTATCAGGTGAATGCAATTTAGAAGGTTGTTTATTTCCTTGTTGGTCTGAAGAAGCTACTAGAAATTGTGTGAAAGTTGAGGATGCAGAAAGACCAAGTACAAGTTCAAGTTCAGATTCCAGCCCAGCTTCTAAAATGGAGAGAACTTTAAAAGTGCCCAAGTTGAAAGTGGAATTAGACGAAATGATTAAAGGATACTTGAATCTTGATTCCATAAATGAATATCAAGAAAAATAATTGGCAAAGAAATTTCAAGAAAAGCTGTTACCGTTCATGACAGATTAACTGAATTAGTTAATAAATATGAGGTTGATATTTCTAAAAGTGTACCATTATACAGAGGTTTCATAGTGCAATTAGATAATGAACCATTTGAAAAAATGTTTTCTTCAGGAATGCATATTCATCCCTCTGAATTAATGAAAGCGTACGCAAGTGGAGTGAATTTGACAAATTTAAAAGTAAATGGTCACAAAAACATGAGAGGAAAAAGAAACAGGTAGAAGAGGTTGAAAAGAAAAGAAAACAAATAGCACGTCCAGAAAAGAAAGATATAACTACAGCTTATCCTTTAAGAGAGATACCAGGTGGAGGGTATGTACATGTCCCCTGGAGTATGGGAGACCTTGCATCACTTATGAACAATTTTCCAAAGTTGAGAGAAAGGCCAAGACAGTGGTATACACAGATCGAGAAATTTCAAAGGTTTTATGGGTTAATTTAAATATGTTTTTCGATATTGAGCTTCCAAGTGATTTTTGGGCAGAATGTAAAATTGCTGTTCAATGGCCAGATGCAGAACCAGCAAGAGATCCTGCCTCAAATGTGCCTCAAATGTGCCTTCGCCTAAGGTAATGACTAAGGGCCTGATTTAGATCTCGACGTATGGAATACTCTGTCACAAGCGTGATGAGTATCCCGTCCACTGTATTACGATCTCCATAGGTTATAATCAATCAAAAAAATGTATAGAGCGCGCTACTCACCCGTGAGGGTCTCAAGGCACTTGGGGGGGGATCAAGGTGGGGTGCAAGGAGGGTCACTGTTCGAACAACCATGTCTTGAGGTTCTTTCTGAAGAGCAGGATGTCTTTGGTTTTGCGAAGGTTGGTGGGGAGGGAGTTCCAGGTTTTGGGGGCGTGATAGGAGAAGGACCTGCCTCCTGTGGTGGTGCGTTGGATGTGGGGGACTGTGGCTAGGGCGAGGTCAGCTGATCGGAGGTTGCGTGTGGGAGTATGGAAGTTCACTCTTTCGTTGAGGAAGGTTGGGCCGGTGTTGTGGAGGGATTTGTGTGCGTGGATGAGGATCTTGAATGTGATTCTCTTGTCTATGGGGAGCCAGTGAAGGGATTTGAGGTGTGGTGAGATTCGTTCGTGGCGGGGGAGGCCAAGGATGAGGCGTGCAGCTGTGTTCTGGATTCTCTGGAGTTTGCGTATGAGTTTGAATGTGGTGCCGGCGTAGAGGGCGTTACCGTAGTCTAGTCTGCTGTTGATGAGTGCATGGGTGACTGTCTCCCTGATCTCTGGGGGAATCCATTTGAAGGATTTTTTTTAGAGTGCGGAGTGTGTGGAAGCAGGAGGAGGTTAGAGCATTGATTTGCTGTGTCATGGAGAGGGAGGGGTCCAGGATGATGCTGAGGTTGCGTGCGTGCGTGGTTTGCAGTGGTGGGTGCGGTGCCTATGGCGGTGGGCCACCAGGAGTCGTCCCATGTGGTTTTGTTGAGGCGAAGATGATGATCTCAGGTTTGTTGGAGTTAAGCTTGAGGTGGTTAGTTATCATCCAGTTGGCGGTGTCGAGGAGAGCAGCGTGTAGGTTGGTTTTGGCGGTGGTGGGGTTGCAGGTGAGGGAGAGGATGAGTTGGGTGTCATCTGCGTAGGAGAGGATAGTGATTCCAGGCGATCGGAGGATGTTGTCTAGGGGGATCATGTCAATGTTGAAGAGTGTGGGGCTGAGGGAGGACCCTTGGGGGACTCTGCAGATGATCTTCGTAGCGGTGGAGTAGAAAGGTTGAAGGTGGACTCTCTGGGTCCGGTCGGTGAGGAAGGAGGTGAGCCAGTCTAAGGCTTTGTGGCAAATTCCTATGTTGTGGAGGCGTGTGCGGAGTGTGTGATGGCAGACAGTGTCAAAGGCTGCGGAGAGGTCTAGGAGGATGAGTGCGACGGTCTCGCCTTTGTCGACTTTGGTCCTGATGTCGTCAGTGCATGCGATGAGGGCGGTTTCAATGCTGTGGTTCTTGCGGAACCCAGATTGTGATGGGTCAAGAGTGGGATAGGCGGGTGTTGACTAGTTTCTCAGCAACCTTGGTGGGGAAAGGGAGGAGGGAGATGGGGTGATAGTTGGAGAGGATCTCCGGGTCGGCTTTAGGTTTTTTTTAGGAGAGCGGTGATTTACACGTGATTCCAGGGGTCCGGGTAGGTGGCGGAGTCGAAAGAGGAGTTGATTATGTTGCAGAGAATGGGGGCGATGGTTGGGCTGGCTTTGTTGTAGATGCGATGTGGACAGGGGTCGGAGGGGGATCCGGAGTGGATGGAGTTCATGGTTTTTTCAATTTCTTCGTGTGTGGTGGGGGCCCAGGTGGTGAGTTTGGTGGGGGAGGGTCATTAGTGGGGGTTGAGCTGGGTGAGTGAGGGGTGTGTGTGGTGGTTGTGTGTGGTATGAAGCTGTTATGGATGTCCAGGATTTTGTGGTGGAAGTGGTTGGAGAGGGCGTCACATAGCGGCTGTGTGTGTGAGGGGTCTATGTTGCTGGCTTTGGGTTTGGCTAGTTCATTAATGATGGTGAAGAGTTCTTTGCTGTTTTGAGAGTTGTTGTCAAGGCGTGTCTTGTAGTGATCTCTTTTGGTGGTGCGTATGAGTTGGTGATGGGTGTGAATGGTGGTTTTGATGGTGGAGAAGTTGGTTGTAGAGGTTTCTTGTCGCCATATTTTCTTCGCTTGGTGGCATTTGCGCTTGGAGTCTTGGAGTTCAGGGGTGAACCATGGGGCATTCTTGATGTTGCGGGTGGCGATGTGTTTTCTGAGGGGGGCTAGTGTGTCTGCGCAGGTAGTGATCCATTTAGAGAGGTTGTGTGCTCCTGTATTGGGGTCGTTTTTGTGGGGAGGGTTGTGACCCAGTTTGGAGTTCAGGCGTTCTGTGGGGATCTTGTCCAACATGCAGTAGGGTGTGGTGTGTTGATGGTGGTGTGTGGGGGGTTTGGTGAAGGAGAAGTGGACGCAGTGGTGGTCAGTCCAGAGGAGTTCGATGGTGTGGGTGTAGGCTATGTGTTGGCTTGAGGTGAAAATTGCATCGAGCGTGTGTCCTGCTGAGTGGGTAAGTGTGGTGACCAGTTGTTTGAGTCCGAGGTTGGTGAGGTTGTCTATGAGGGAGGTAGAGTTGTTGTCTTGTAGGTTCTCTAAGTGAAAGTTGAAATCACCACAGGGGATGTAGTCTGTGTAGGAGGAGAGGGTGTGCGAGCTGATGATGTCGGCGATGGTGTCGCAGAAGGCGGGGCGTGGTCCTGGTGGTCTGTAGATTAGTGTACCTCTGAGGGCGGAGTTGTTGTTAATGTGGATCAGGAAGTGCATGTGTTCTGTGTTGTCGATAGTGTCTTGGGAGCTGGTGGTGACTTTGATGGTGTCCCTGTGTAGGATGGCGATGCCACCACCTGGCCTGTGAGGCGGTCTTTGCGTTGGAGTTTGTATCCCTTTGGGGTGGCGATGGCTATGTCGGGTTCCGAGGAGAGGTTGGTCCAGGTTTCCGTGAGGAAGGCGATGTCAGGTGAGTGTGATGTGATGAGGTCCCAGAGTTCTATGGCATGTTTGTGAAGGGAGCGGGTGTTGAGGAGCAGGCAGTTGAGGTGGTTGTGGTGGGTAGTGTTGGTGTGGTGCATGAGGGTGTTGTTGCAGGGTGTGTTCTGGTTGTGGGGTGGTGTGCTGCGGGGCTGGGTGGTGGGGGTGGGGGCAGAGCAGGTGTGTATTGCGTTGGGGTGCAATTTGAGTCCTCTTAATCATTTAGGGAGAGATTTACTGTGCTAGTTAAATGGCACCATCTATTGCACGCCTCAGGTAGTGGAGTTCCATACTCATGATGAGGATGGGGATTTTAAAATTGCACAACAAGAGACAGTAGGGATTTATGCAATGTTAACAACAAAAGATTTACCTGCAGGTTTAATAGGGACACTTAATCCAGAGGTGTGCGATTTTATGGGAAAGGATATCAGATTAACCAAAAGGAGTTGAACCAGTCAGAATGAACAAACCCAAATTCAGCTTTACCTAGAATACCACCTGATCACATGACACCGGAAGTGATAGAGGGAATAACACCCTGGATTAATAATATGCTGGTAAAGGGCTTATTAAGAGAGAAAATTGAGAGTCCATGCAACTCACTAATTGTGGCATTGCGAAAATCCAATGGCAAATTTAGAATAGTCCGGGACTTGAGAAAGGTGAATGATATTGTAATCGCATGCTGTCCTGTGGTATGAAATCCAGCCACCAAATTCTATGTACAGCTAAGTGGTTTATAGTGATTGGTCTCTGTCAGGCTTTTTTCTCCATTCCATTGCACAAAAACAGTCAGTACTTGTTCTCCGTTGTGTTCTGAGAGACAGTATTAATATGGTGTCGTGTCCCACAAGGGTGCACTAAGAGTCCCTCCATTATTAACCAGATTTTGAAAAAACACTGATCCTGCCCCGAAGTTTAGTCTTGGTACAATATATAGATGATGTACTTGTTGCATAAAGGACAAAAGAATCTTTCAAAGTTGACACCATTGCATTGTTGAATCATTTAGCAGAGAATGGACATAAAGGCTCTCATTATTACATAGGTGGCAAATACCGATTACCGCCATGCTGACTGCCGCCAACATAGCACTTCTGAGGTAAACATCTGTCCACCAGATTATGACACATACACACAAAATGACAGAAAACTGCCACAAGCACAAATCCACCAGACCAACTGAAGGCGATAAACTGTTGGAACTACCACCCATACCGTTACGCCACCAAAACAACACCACCCAAAAAATGATCCACGAATCACCACAGCGGACATTCAACGGTGGTAAACCATTGGCGGTGCACACCGCCAAGGCGGGAATGGCCACCCAAATACAAAACTAGACAACATTGACCAGATCAAAAAAATCAAAGCCGACACAATTAGAAAAACCCCACACCCACACAACACCCACAAACCTTTGCAAACACGAGAAGGCCGCCACAACTGGCAGCGCCAATCCCAGATACAACGGCACACACATACCACAACTATCCATTCATCCCTCATGCAACACACTCCGCACACCCCACCACATCACACATCACCCTCTGCACAACACACACAGCACACAACACCCATGTCCCCACAAAGGCACCCCCATTTCACTGATGAGGAGTTGCGGGTCATGGTGGAGGAAATAGTCAGGGTAGAGCCACACCTGTTTGGAGCACAGGTAAAGCAGATCTCCATTGCCAGGAAGATGGAGCTATGGCGGAGGATCGTGGACTGGGTGAACACCATAGAACAACATCCACGCACAAGGGATGACAAGGAAGAGATGGAACGACCTACGGGGGAAGGTGCGTTCCATTGCAGCAAGGCACCAGCTCACCATCAGGAGGACTGGCGGTGGACCCCCACCTCTCCCCCCACAGCTGACAGCATGGGAGGAGCAAGCCTTGGCAATACTGCATCCTGAGAGACTCACTGGAGTAGCCGGAAGACTGAACACTGGTGAGTCAATATTTACTACCTATCACCCCTCCCATACCTGCATGCCATCTCACCCTTGTTACCTACACTCCACTCAATCTCACACAGAGCTCCACCCCAATTACCACACCTAAATGGAAACCCCTGCATGCCATAGTTCAGGGGACAGAGGCACAGGGGGCCAGAGACAGTCGGAGGACAGGTGTGCGCAAAGGGGAGGACAGGCCCAGGGAACCGACGGCCCAGGAGACACTCACAATTGTCCTGGGGGCATACCAACAATCCCAGGACAGGATGGGTCAGGTGCTCAACTTCATGCAGGAGAACCAGCTGCTGCAGGGGGAACACCACCAGGAGGTCATGTACCAATTGCAGGCCTTGAATACCACCATGGCCTCTACTGCAGGGTGCTGGGTGGCACGGCCAACATCATGCGGAAGTACACAGTACACCAGCGGGCCCCTACCACTAGCCATTGTGCTGACCAGCCCTCCACATCTGCTGCAGCTAGTGGACAGGAGGCCCTGCCACAGGACCCACAGACAAACAGCACTCCTCTCAATGCAAAAGTGAACCACCCCGCAAACGTTCCCTGCTACCCAGACAGACACCAGAGACAGTTGCCAAGACCAAGACCACCGCCAGGAAATTAGCCTCTCATGAATGTCCCCCTTGTGTTCCACTGTGTCACCTTGTCTACTGTGAACTGCCACTGCTCCTCTTCCTATGGCTCCTTGGACACTGGACCTGTGCTACTAACAGACTAGCCCACTACACTGGGCTTTTCCCAACCATCACCCAATCCTATTGCACTTTGCATTGTATACCAAATTTATAAATAAACACCCTGGGACACAACTTGAGTAATAGTGCTTTATCTGAAGGAAATGTACAATGTATTGAACTGTACTGAACTACATGATCCTGTCCAAATGTCATGTAATGTGTTCATCCATCCTACATATGTGTCTCAGCAATCTGTACAAATCACAGCATTACACGGTTGTAACCACACCAACATCTGCAATAAGGGAAGGCATGGGTGACAGTCAGGTAGGATGCAAAGGTAGTGACTGGCATTAGACAAAAGCCATACAGCACAACACTGTAATGGAGAAATGTTAACTTCAGCAGTCTTACCTGAGTGTCATTGGAAGTACTGTTGTATGATATGTGTCCTGTTGTCCACATCCTCCTCCTCCTCATTGTCCTCAGTATACACAACTGCCACAGCTGCATTGTCACCCCCCTCCTCCTGCAGATAGAGCACATAGCGTCTGAGGGACAAATTGTGCAGCATGCAGCACACCACAACAATCTTGCAGACCTTCTCAGGGGAGTAGCAGAGGCATCCACCTGTCAGATGGAGGCACCTAAACCTGGCCTTCAGGAGACCGAAGGTCCATTCAACATTCCTCCTGCTATGCCCATGAGCATCATTGTACCCATTCTCAGCCCCTGTTCTCAGATTCCTAACAGGGGTCAAGAGCCAGGACAGGAGCCAGGAGTCACCTGGAAGAAGTGAGTGACACACATTAGCTTTGCACAATGGCATAGAGTGTGACTCCTGGAGGCATACACTCACATACATTGGGTGGGGACTCAGACTCACCTATAAACCACACTCTGTGCCTCTGTAATCGTGCCATCAGCTGTGGGATGCTGCTATTCCTCAGGACATAGGCATCATGCACAGACCTAGGATATTTGGCAGTGGCGTGGGAGAAATACTGGTCAGCAAGGCACACCATCTGGACATTGAGTGAGTGGAAACTCTTCCTATTCCTGTACACCTGTTCATTGGCCCGGGGGGACTAAGGCAATATGTGCCCCAAACACATGTGGTATGTGTCCCATTGCATAGAATCCAGCCTTCACAGTGGTCAAATCATCAACCTGGAGGAATGCAATGTAGCTGCACATGTGTTTGAGCAAGGCATCCAGAACCCTTGCAAGCACAATAGAGAACATTGGTTGTGACATTCCAGCAACCAAGCCCATTGTCACCTGGAAAGAACCCGTTGCCAGGAAATAGAGCACTGATAGTACCTGCACAAGAGGGGGTATTAAGTGGGTATTACTGTGGTGCAACGGATAGCAGGTAGCAGATCAGGCTCCAATTGTGCACACAACTCTGTGATTGTGGCCCTGACCAGATGATAGGTGAGTATGATGTGCGTGTCCTCCAGTTTAGCCAAAACCACAAGAGGTCTGTACATGGGTGCCTGCCTCCTCCCCCTCCTATTCTTCCGCAGTGGTTGGTACCTAAGGGACGCAAAAATAAAAAGGGAGTGACAACAGGACCTATGGACACACAACATCAGTGTACACAGAGCATGTATGTATGATGGACACTAGAATTGTCTAGTTGTGAACATTCAACACCAGTGACACACTTTTGAATTCAATACATGAGTACTAACAGTAGAAAATGGCAACCACCTGTCCTGTATGCAGGGATAGTTGGAAGTGACCTCACTCTGCCGGCGCTAGGCATCATGGCGGAAGGCGGTCTGCACCGCCATGCAATTCCTCATTGGATAACATAGGGCTCTATGGAGTACAGGAACTAATGATGATCCACACCGGCAGTGACGGTGTTCACCGCCGTGGACGTAAATGTCATTTTCTTCCTACTACTACACGATTCCTGACTTTCCACTGGACTACATCTCCACTGTGTGTGCTGCTGTGACCTGTGTCTGTACCTGCCAGGGACCGTGCTACAGGGGAAAGGGTCCCAGCCTTCACGTCGGAGGAGTTAGAGAGGCTCGTGGATGGGGTCCTACCCCTGTAATGGGAAATTGTATGGGCCTCCAGACCAACAGGTGAGTACATTATGGGTATGTTGCATGCAATGTGGCTGCATGTAGATGTAGGTGTGTGCTAGCAGTGTTTCATTTGGGGGATATGGCTGCAGGCAATGTGAATGAAGAAGTATGGGTCATGTGTGTGCCTGATGAGGGGCAAATGCTGTATGTAGGCCATTTCTTTGACAGGCTGGATTGTCTGGTTCATGGTATCCCTTTGTCTGTGTTTCCTCTGCAGGTCAGCGCCCATCAGAAGTGGTTATGGTGTGCCATCACCAACGACGAGCGGACCCTGGGGATCCATAGCCGACAGAACACCCACTGCAGGAAACGGTGGGAGGACCTGAGATTCTGGGCCCGGAAGACTGCAGAGGCCCAGCTGGAGACGGCCTCCCAACGAGGGAGGGGTGACCGTCAGAGCCTGACCCTCGTAATGGCCTGCATACTGTCGGTGGCCTACCCAGAGCTGGATGGGCGCTTGAGGGCAGCCCAGCAGCCACAAGGGGGTGAGTACAGTGTGTGTGTGGCATTCATCATTTGGTGCCTGGCATGGGATTTGGGTGCAGGGTTCTAGTCAGTGGATCCCCCAATATGCCAGTTTAGACATTGCTGTGTGGTCTAGCTTAGGTAAGTTGGGTAGTATGCATTTTTTTAATTCCTAGGTAGCCGGCTTTCCTTGGCAGACAGGGCTCAGTTAGTCCTAGTAGTGTGCAGATGGCAGTGGTTGGCT
Organism: Pleurodeles waltl; assembly: GCF_031143425.1. NCBI lineage: Eukaryota > Metazoa > Chordata > Amphibia > Caudata > Salamandridae > Pleurodeles > Pleurodeles waltl. Next base: position 286,103,166 of record NC_090440.1, on the reverse strand, counting down.
CCTACCTGCTGTAGTACCTAGCCAGTGGTATTCCAGTGTGGTCCATACTGCCCATTCTTAGTCCCAGTAAGTGATAGTGATGTGTATGCCATCTGTGATGATGGTGCTGTGGTTGACCCTGTGCTCCCTTTCTTCTCCCCTCTTTCTTTTTGTCATCCTGTCCATGTGTGCATTAGCATCATCTGGCGAAGGAGCAGGGGCACCAGCGAGTGAGGGAGCTGCAGCCCACGGGACTCAGGAGGCACCGTCCACCGATGCCAAGCGGACCAGGGGGACGAAGGGCGCCAAGCGGACCAGTGGGATGGAGGGTGAGGGGAGCACCACCGGAGGCCAGGAGCTGATAAAACTGATTCTGATTCCTCCTCCGGTGGGAGCTCCCTGGTGGTGGCGGACCCCGCTGGGACCAGCCCAGCTACTTCATCTTCCAGCACCCCCGTACCAGCACTGTCCTCCCAGTAGCCCCCCACCAAGTTGCCCGTGCCCACTCACCCAGGAGGGTGGGCATCTCCTTCACCCCACGCACCTCAGGCCCTGTCCCAGTCAGCCCCGCTTTTGACCTCCTGGGATCCATCTCTGTAGGGCAGTCAACCATCCAGGGGCTGGCATCCCAGTTGCAGCAAGGCAGTGCCTTCCTGGAGGGCATTCACAGTGGCTTGGTGGCCCTACAGAGAACATTTAAGGCTCTGGCCTCCTCTCTGATGGCAGCCAGTGTCCGTGTTTCTTCCGTCCTCTCTCCAACTACCTCTTCCCATCCTGACAAGCATGCACCCAAAACAACAGACAAGACTCGCACAGACAAATACAGGCAGCACATTTCAGTCCACAAGCCACACACAGCCAACACACAGATGCACACACAACATAAGCCACTGCCTCCACTATCTCCACGTCCTCCTCCTTCTCCTTCACAGTCACATTAGCACTCGTACCTGCATGCACAGCATCAACAGTCCCACATCCGGCCAACTGCACAGCCTTGCCCACAGTCACCACAACAGCAGACCTGCAGACATGCACCCCACACAACACATGGGCAAAATATTTTTTAGGTACTTTACTTACACTTATGTGTAATTATGTTATGTGCTAGTTAGGGGTAGCAATAGTATTAGTTGTACACTTGTACACTTCACACCTGAGACAGAAAAAGGTTGTAATGGAATATATATCTAAGCCAGGTATAGATGAAGATGAGCTCAATACATAATTTGTAGATTACTTGAATGAAGAATACTCAACAACTGTTTACTCTCGATCAATTCAAGAATACACTAAGGCTACTGAGGTTAAAGACCGCTATGTTTGTGCACACATGCAATCCTCTGAAGATGAACAGGGTTCCTACCACCACAGTTCACTTTGTTATTCTATTTCATGTAGTATATTTCTTAGTTTAGTGTATAGGCAATGACAATTTGATTACTATTATTTAAAATCTGACATGGTACTTTCTAAAATTCCACTAATGAAAAGTATGGATTTACGCCCCCCTCCCCCCACCCCTCCGGCAGGATAAAGAAATTGAGAATGCATGGCATTACTGAAGAATGTTTCTTCCTGTAAACACCGTTAAAGCCCATGACAGAAATGTAACACCCTTAATGAACACACACTAGAAAACTCTTGTTCTAATGTTAAAAGAGAGAAATAAGCAATTTACAAGAAGTGTATATAAGAAAGAGGATGTTCAAAAGAATGTTTGGAGAAAAGAAGAAGATGAACTAAGAAGGACCATGCCTGCTCCTAAACTTAAATTTGATAAAAGACATAAAGGAAATGTATATGTATTTAAAAGGAAAATTAGTGGAAGGAAAACATCAGTGGGAAATAGTAATTGTGAGCATGTGTTTGTATTGTCTGGAGGATCATGGCAAATTTGCAAGAAGATGATCCTACAATACCTGGAGTGTACTTTATATGTGGAGAGAATGCGTACTTTAGATTGCCTGCTTATTGGGAGGGCATTTGCTATTTAGGCTTACTTTTTCTGAAAATGTATCACATACAAAGCTTGGATGCATTAACAATGACACCTGTGCACAAAAAATATACATAGAGTGTGAATTAGGAAGCACAACTAGTGGGAGATGTAGGAAGCTGGCCTGGTGTTTGGTGAGCACCTATGGTGCTATCACCTTATACCAGGTCCAGGTATCCTCTACTAACGAGGTGTAGACAGTGTCTAGGAAGCCAGGGCTCTCCAGAGATAGCCATGGATGAGCAGCCAAGACATATCTAGAAGACATGCAAAGCTTATGCAATACCACTACAGTCACACAGCACTTACACACATGAAAGAACACAGTGTTGCAAACATAAAGGTACTTTATTTTGGTAGCACAATGTAGGAGGTACTTACACTCTGTACCAGGTCCGGTTATCCCTTATTAGTGTAGAAGAGGTGTTTCTAGCAGTTTAGGCTGATAGAAGGTAGCTATAGCAGAGCAGCTTAGGCTGAACTAGGAGACATGCAAAGCTCCTACTATACCACTGGTGTCATATGCACAACATCATAACAAAACACAATACACAGGTATACTAAAAATAAAGGTACTTTATTTTTATGACAATATGCCAAAAGTATCTCAGTGAGTACCCTCAATTTGAGGATACCAAATATACACAAGATATATGTACACAATACCAAAAATATGCAGTAATAGCAAAAGGAAGTAATGCAAGCAGTGTAAAGTTACAATAGATTGCAATAGGAGAACATAGTATAGGGGCAACACAAACCATATACTCCAAAAGTGGAATGCGAACCACGAATGGACCCCAAACCTATGTGAGCTTGTAGAGGTTTGCTGGGACTGAAAGAAAACAGTGAGGGTTAGAAAAATAGCCCACACCAAGACTCTGTAAGGTAGGTGTAAAGTGCACCTACAACCCCAAGAGAGCACAGAAGTCGTGATAGGGAGATTCTGCAAGGAAGACCAACACCAGCAAAGCAACAACAGTGGATTTCTGGACCTGAGTACCTGTAAGACAAGGGGACCAAGTCCAAGAGTCACGACAGTGTCGAGAGTGGGCAGATGCCCAGGAAATGCCAGCAGAGGGTGCAAGGAAGCTGCCACTGGGTGGAGGAAGCTTGGTGTTCTTCAAGAACGAAGAGGACTAGGAACTTCCCCTTTGGAGGATGGATGTCCCACATCATGAAGAAGCTTGCAGAGGTGTTCCCACGCAGAAAGACCACAAACAAGCCTTGCTAGCTGCAAGGGTCGCGGTTAGGGTTTTTGGATGCTGCTGTGGCCCAGGAGGGACCAGGATGTCGCCACTTGGATGAGGAGACAGAGGGGGCACCCAGCAAGTCAGGGAGCCCTCACAGAAGCAGGCAGCACCCGCAGAAGTACCGGATCAGGCACTTAGAAGAGGAGTGAACCGGAGTCCACCCGAAGTCAGAAAAGGGAGTCCTACGACGCCGAGGACAACTCAGAAGGTTGTGCACTGCAGGTTAGAGTGTCGGGGACCCAGGCTTGGCTGTGCATGAAGGAAATCCTGGAAGAGTGCACAGGAGCCGGAGCACCTGCAAATCACACAGTACCCAGCAATGCAGTCTAGCGTGGGGAGGCAAGGACTTACCTCCACCAAACTTGGACTGAAGAGTCACTGGACTGTGGGAGTCACTTGGACAGAGTTGCTGAGTTCCAGGGACCACGCTCGCCATGCTGAGAGGGGACCCAGAGGACCGGTGATGCAGTCTTTTGTTGCCTGCGGTTGCAGGGGGAAGATTCCGTCGACCCATGGGAGACTTCTTAAGAGCTCCTGGTGCAAGACGGAGGCAGGCTACCCCCAGAGCATGCACCACCAGGAAACAGGCGAGAAAGCCGGCAGGATGAAGCGATACAAGGTTGCAGTAGTCGTCTTTGCTCCTTTGTTGCAGTTTTGCAGGCGTCCTGAGCAGTCAGCGGTCGATCCTTTGGCAGAATGTGAAGAGGGAGATGCAGAGGAACTCTGGTGAGCTCTTGCATTCGATATCTGAAGAATTCCCCAAAGCAGAGACCCTAAATAGCCAGAAAAGGAGGTTTGGCTACCTAGGAAGGAGGATAGGCTAGTAAGAAAGGTAAGAGCCTATCAGAAGGAGTCTCTGACGTCACCTGCTGGCCCTGGCCACTCAGAGCAGTCCAGTGTGCCAACACACCTCTGAATCCAAGATGGCAGAGGTCTGGGGCACGCTGGAGGAGCTCTGGGCACCTCCCCTGGGAGGTGCAGGTCAGGGGAGTGGTCACTCCCCTTTCCTTTGTCCAGTTTCACACCAGAGCAGGGCTGGGGGATCCCTGAACCGGTGTAGACTGGCTTATGCAGAGATGGGCATTTCCAGAGGCTGGGGAGGCTACTTCTCCCCAGCCCTGACACCTTTTTCCAAAGGGAGAGGGTGTCACACCCTCTCTCTGAGGAAGTCCTTTGTTCTGCCTTCCTGGGCCAGGCCTGGCTGGACCCCAGGAGGACAGAAACCTGTCTGAGGGGTTGGCAGCAGCAGCAGCTGCAGTGAAACCCCGGGAAAGGCAGTTTGGCAGTACAATTCCATGAGCTTAGACATGTTACATGGCCATGTTCGGAGTTACCATTGTGACGCTATACATAGGTAGTGACCTATGTATAGTGCACGCGTGAAATGGTGTCCCCGCACTCACAAAGTCCGGGGAATTTGCCCTGAACGATGTGGGGGCACCTTGGCTAGTTCCAGGGTGCCCACACACTAAGTAACTTTGCACCCAACCTTCACCAGGTGAAGGTTAGACATATAGGTGACTTATAAGTTACTTAAGTGCAGTGGTAAATGGCTGTGAAATAACATGGACGTTATTTCACTCAGGCTGCACTGGCAGGCCTGTGTAAGAATTGTCAGATCTCCCTATGGGTGGCAAAAGAAATGCTGCAGCCCATAGGGATCTCCTGGAACCCCAATACCCTGGGTACCTCAGTACCATATACTAGGGAATTATAAGGGTGTTCCAGTATGCCAATGTGAATTGGTAAAATTAGTCACTAGCCTGTTAGTGACAATTTGTAAAGCAGAGAGAGCATAACCACTGAGGTTCTGGTAAGCAGAGCCTCAGTGAGACAGTTAGGCATCACACAGCGAACACATACATATAGGCCACAAACTTATGAGCACTGAGGTCCTGGCTAGCAGGGTCCCAGTGACACATAACAAACATACTGACAACATAGGGGTTTTCACTATGAACACTGGGCCCTGGCTAGCAGGATCCCAGTGAGACAGTGAAAACACCCTGACATATACTCACAAACAGGCCAAATGTGGGGGTAACAAGGCTAGAAAAAGGCTACTTTCTCACACACACATACTAAATTATTGTATAGGCAATACTCCACTAGGAGGGGAGTAAACACACTATTGTACACACATTAGAAGTCAGTGAGTAGTGTAGAAAGCAATAGCAAATAGTAAAACAATAGAAAATAGCGAAGGCACGGGGGGAACCAAACCATCTACTAAGTAAGTAGAATGCGAAAGGCAGTCCCCACCCAAGGAAGTGGAATATGTAGAGGGGAGATGGAGGAACTAGGAACCCCAAGAGGTAAGTGCCAGAGTGCCCCAGAGCGACCAGGAGAGAAGAGGTAAGTACATGGTTTTTCCCCAAACCCACAGGTAAACTTTGGAAAAGGACTGTGCAAGACCCAAGCAAGACTGGAAGAAACCAAAGGTGGACCATGACAGAAGAGGACCGGCAAAAGAAGGGGACCAAGTCCAGTTTGAGTTGGAGTGTCCGGTTGGGGCAGGAGCCACTACCCACCCTTCTGGAGATGCAGGACCAGGTCGACGGTGGAGACAAAAAGTCAGCTGTGCAGCACTGGAGCAGGAGAAAAAGTTCCAGAAGTGATGTAGGCGATGTCCCAGGACGGAAGAAGAGTTGCAGTCAGTTGGTAGTGTTGGAGAACCACCAACAAGCCTTGCAAAGGCAAAACTCGCAAATGAAGTGTTGCAGAACTGCTGGGGACCAGCACATCTGGAGAGGAGTCCCACGTCACTGGAGCAGCAGGCAGGAGACTGTGCTTTTCAGGGAAGAGTACTTGAGATCGTGGCTACTCAGAGCCTGAAGATCATGGATGCCCACGTAGCTGCCTGACAAATATTCAGGACAGGAACTCTGAGTGCTAACGCAGTGGAGGCAGCAGTTGCTCTGGTGGAATTAGCGTGCAAGCTCTCAGGGGGTTGCTTCTTGGCCAAAGCTTAGCACATCTAAATGCAAAGAATTACCCATCGAGATATAGTACTTTTTTGTACCACCTTCCCTTTCTTCACACCCACATATCCAACAAAGAGTTGATTGTCCACCCAGAAATCTTTAGCACGATTTAGATAGAATGCCAACATTCTTTTCGGGTCCAGATGGTGGAGTCTCTCCCCCTCATGGGAAGGATGTGGGGTGTGTAAAAAGTAGGCAAGGTGATGGACTGGCCTACATGAAAAGGCATAACAACCTTGGAAAGGAAGAAAGCCTTAGTGCGTAACACCACTTTGTCAGGGTGCACAGACAAGAATGGAGGCTTAGAAGAAAGAGCTTAAAGCTCACTCACTCTGGGAGCAGAAGTGATGGCAACAAGAAAGACAGTTTTGAAAGTGAGGATCCGGTAAAGGGCAATTGTGCATCAGCTCAAAGGGAGTACACATTAAGTAAGCAAGGACAAGATTGAGGTCCCACTGAGTTATGATAAATGGAGTGGGAGGAAATAAATGGGTGAGACCTTTAAAGAATCGATTGACAATAGTAGATTTCAAGAGTGAGGGCTGATCAGGTAACCTAAGAAAGGCCAAAATAGCCAATAAATACCCCTAAAGGGTGCCCAAAGCAGAGCTCTGCTGGGCTAAAAAAGAATGAACAAAAGAACCTCAGAAAGAGGAGCAGAGAGAGGATCAACAGATCTGTTGGTACACCATGCCACAAATTTATGCCAACAACAGGCGTATACCGTTTTGGTGAAAAGGCACCTGCCTGCCAAGATAACATCGCAGACTTTTGGTGGAAGGTCAAAAATCATCAACTTCAGCCACTCAATCTCCACGCATGAAGGCGGAGATTGGACAGGTTCGGGTGGAGAACCGTCCCCTGTTGCTGTGACAGAAGATCCGCCTGAAGAGGCAGTCTGAGTGGAGGATCGGTGGCCATGCACAATAGCTCTGAATACCATACTCTCCGTGCCCAGTCCAGAGCCACCAAGATAACTTGGGCCCGGTCGTTCCTGATCTTCTTGAGAACTCTGGCCAGAAGTGGTATAGGCGGAAACGTGTAAAGGAGGTGGAGTTCCACTCAAGACGAAAAGTGCCTCCGAACGAGTGCCGCCCTGAAAACTCCAACGTGCAAAACAGCTGACACTGCGTGTTCGCTGCAGAGGCAAACAGATCTAGCCAAGGATCTCCCCACTGCTGAAAGAGACCTTTTGCCACCTAAGGATGGAGACGCCATTCGTGATCGGCTGTGTTTCGACAGCTGAGTTAGTCTGCTCTGCGTTCAGAGAGCACGGCAGATGTTGAACCACCAGGGTAATGCCCTGCTGTTCCAGCCATATCCAGAGGCGTAGTGCCTCCAGACAAAGGGTCCAGGACCCTACTCTGCCCTGTTTGTTGCCATATCACATGAATGTAGTGTTGTCCATGAACAATTGCACTACTTTTTCTTTGAGAGAGGGAAGAAATGCTTTCAATACACGCCTGATCGCCCGGAGCTCCAGAAGATTGATATGGAGCCCAGAGCCCTCTGATCTCCGCCTCTCCCATGTGGCCGCCCCAACCCAGAAGTGATGCATCTATTACAATGTAAAGATATGGCTGGGAAAGGGAGAGGGATCTGCCATGGACCCAATGTTTTTTCGAAAGCCACCACTGCAGGTCTTTCACAGTCCCCTTTGAGATCTGGACTATGTGGGAGAGACTTCTCTGATGCTGCGCCCACTGGAACTTCAAGTCCTATTGGAGAGCCCGCATATGCCATCTGGCATGTGTCACTAGCAGGAGGCCATGAGGCCCGGCAGCCTCAGACTCAATCTCACCGAAACAAAGACAGAGGCTGAAAGATCAGAATCATAGCCTGAATATCTTGAATTTGCTTTTTGGGAGGATACGCTCGAAACTGCACTGTGTCCAGAACAGCTCCGATGAAAGGGAGTGTCTGAGAGTGAGTCAGGTGTGACTTCAGCACATTGATAGTGAACCTCAGCATGTGCAGGAGGTTCTCCGTAGTCTGAAGGTGTGAGACGACTTTCTGGGGCGAGTCCCCAGAAAGTCGTTTAGCTTTAACAGCTGGTTGTCAAGGTAGGAGAAGACTGAAACCCCTAACTGGCGCAGATGAGCTGCAACCACCGCCATCACCTTCGTGAACGTCCGAGGGGCGCTGGTAAGGCTGAAGGGGAGCACGGTAAACTGAAAGTGCTTGTGACCTACCAGGAATCGCAGGTAACGTCTGTGGGTAGGCAGGATGGGAATGTGGAAATAAGCATCCTGCAAGTCCAACGCTACCATCCAGTCTCCTGGGTCTAAGGCAGACAGGCCCTGAGCCAGGGTGTGCATTTAGAATTTCTCCTTCTTGAGGAAGTAATTAAGGTCCCGAAGGTCTAGGATAGGACGAAAGCCCTTGTCCTTTTTCGGCACCAGAAAGTGGCGGGAATAACAACCGCAACCTACTTCTGGCACAGAGAACTTCTCTACGACGCCCTTGGCCATGAGAGCTGCGACTACCTGGCGGAGAAGTGCCAAATAATCCTCCGGAAGATGGCTGACTGATGGAGGCCTGGCTGGTGGGGCAGATTCGAAGGGGAGGGAATACCCCTTTCGAACTATCTGCAAAACCCACCTGTCCGTAGTGATGGATTCCCAGTGGGGCAGGTGATGGCGAATCCTGCCGCCAACTGGATCGGAGTAAGGGGACGCACTTGGAGGATTTGGAGGCTGCAGCAGGAGCAGGGGTGGCCTGGGCAGACCTCTGGTTCCCTGTCCCTGTCCCTGTCCCATGCCCAGGCCACGCCATGGCTGAACAGCATGGGTGGCATGGTGGCTGGTTTGGGGATGCGACAGGGAGCCACTTCAGGGGCCACAAAAGGGGTGAAAGGTGGACTGTTGGGGGCAAAGGGTAGTGGAAAGTCCAGGGGATCGAGCCGTAGCCTGGGATTCCTTGAACTTCTCTAAGGCCGAGTCCGCCTTATCTCTTTAGAGACGGAAGCCATCAAAGGGCATGTCCATAAGAAACTGTTGGACATCCCCCGAAAAACCAGAAGAATGCAACCAGGCCTGGTGCCTCAAGGCCACTGTCATTGCAACCGATCTGCCTAGAGAGTCGGTCGTTTCCAGCCCACATTGGATCGTGAGCTTCGCCGCATCTCTCACATCGTTGACAGCTTGGGAGATGATAGCACAGGCCTCCTCTGGTATCTGCGGAAGAACTTGCGCAACTCTATCCCACAGAGAGTGGGTATAGCGGCCCAAAAGGCATGCGGTGTTCCGGACCGCAAGGCAAGACTAGAGGAAGAAAACAACTTCCTCCCAAATTGTTCCAGCCTTTTTGATTCGCTATCCGGGGTTGGGGAAAGGAATGCGCTCGAGGAAGAGGAGGCTTGGATGACAAGACTCTCAGGCGTGGGGTGTTGGGACAGGACTTTAGGGTAGTTCGAGTGGTCTGATGGTGTGCAATAGTCCTGTTCACAGGAGCCCCTTTGTTGGGTTTGAATCAAGTACCCAAAAGGACATTGGTGAGGGCTTCATTGTTTGGCAGAGTGTGCTCAGATGTGGAAGCCCCTGGCTGAAGCACCTCCGTCAGATTTGACCTGACCAGTACGCAGCTCAAGGACAAGGACCTCAGCTGCCCTACTGACCACCATAGAATAAGTTGCTCCCTCCGCCAAAGCCACGGTAGGAGGAGACAGCATGCAGGCGTCTGGAGAAGTGTCCAGGCCAATGGCCTCGCCCAACTCCTGTGCCCAGTCCAAATCAGAGTCTTTCTGGTATTCATAAGGGTCCAGGGACCCCTCCAATCCTTCCCCGAATTCATACCCCTAAGAAAAAGGGTCAAAATCTGACCTGGGGTGAGTAGGCCTCATCGAAGCCAGAGACTGCATCTGCTGATGCCGTTCTGACTCCCAGTCGTCAGGGATGAGAATAGGGTCGACGTCTATGGTGGGCACCACTGATGTCAGGAGCTTCGACAATTGAACTGGCGCCGGGAAAGGTTTCAGTGGTATGGCCGGCATCGGTGCGATCCGGAGGGGACCTCGGTGGCCAGAGTCAAAGCTGCCGGCGCGAACCTGAAGTTCCCCTCCAAACCCCCCCTTGGGCCCAAAGGCGCCGTACTGAGGCCAGCCTGCCTAAAAATGAGGCGCATGGCCTCATAAAACTCCTTTAATTGGGCAGGGGTCACTCTGGCTCCTGGATATTCGCAGAAGCGTGGAGCGCACGCAGAAGCAGAGGCCGAAGACAGAGGCCTTGAGCGTCGACGCTCCTCCGGCATCTCATCAGCCGAGCGAAGGGTGATGGGACCGCTTCAACTTCTTCTCCTTCTTACGTGAGCCCGAAGACTAGGATGAAGAAGAATGGTGGTGGACCAGCGAGCAGTGTCGAGACCTTACCCTCAAGCAAGACCAGGAGCTACGCAAAGTAGAGCGCCGGGCCACATTGAGCTTGAGGGACCACTCCCTCAAGGCCTTCGGGTGCTGGGCCGGTACTCGGAGCATGGCTTCGGGTCGTGGTCGCACTCCAAGCACCACAAACAGACTCAATGCAGATCCGTCACCGACATCATGCGGTGACAGTTGTAGGAAGTTGACTCTGTATATACTATTTCAAAGTGAGAAATAGTGTGCACAGAGTCCAAGGGTTCCCCTTAGAGGTAAGGTAGTGGCAAAAGTAGATAATTCTAATGCTCTATTTTGTGGTATTGTGGTCGGGTAGTAGGCTTATCAGAGGGTAGTGTTAAGCATTTGTTGTACACACACAGGCAATAAACGAGGAACACACACTCAAAGGCTTACTCCAGGCCAGTAGGTTTTTATATTGAAAAATATATTTTCTTAGTTTATTTTAAGAACCACAGGTTCAAGATTTACAGTTAAGACTTTAAATGTAAGGTACTTCACTTAGATACTTTAGGAACTTTGAATGAAAACAATATAATGTACAGTCTTTGTAAAAATGGCAATAAGCTATTTTCAAAGTGGATAGTTCCTGGGGGTGGTAAGTAAAGGTTAGTTTTGGAGGTTAGTAAAACACTTACAAGTCTCAAATTTGGGGCATAGGCAGCCCACCGTTGGGGGTTCAACCCCAAAGTTACCACACCAGCAGCTCAGGGCCGGTCAGGTGCAGAGGTCAAAGAGGTGCCCAAAACACATAGGTGCCTATGGGGAACAGGGGTGCTCCGGTTCCAGTCTGCCAGCAGGTAAGTACCTGCGTCCTCGGGGAGCAGACCAGGGGGGTTTTGTAGAGCACCGGGGGGAACACACGAGAAGGCACACAAAGTACACCCTCAGCGGCACAGGGGCGGCCGGGTGCAGTGAGCAAAGCAGGTGTCGGGTTTTAGATTAAAAACAATGGAGGGACCCGGGGGTCACTCTAGCGTTGCAGGCAGGCACGGGGGGCTTCTCGGGACAGCCACCATCTGGGCCAAGCAGAGGGTCACCTGGGGGTCACTCTTGCACTGAAGTTCGGTTCCTTGAGGTCCTGGGGGCTGCGGGTGCAGTGTTGGTTCCAGGCGTCGGGTCCCTTGTTACAGGCAGTCGCAGTCAGAGGGAGCCTCTGGATTCTCTCCGCAGGCATCGCTGTGGGGGCTCAGGAGAGGCGTCTCTGGTTACTCACGGGCTCGCAGTCGCCGGGGAGTCCTCCCTGAGGTGTTGATTTTCTGAAGGTTGAGTCGGGGGCGTCGGGTGCAGAGTGTGAAGTCTCACACTTCCTACGGGAATCGTGAAGTCTTTGGAAGTTGCTTCTTTGTTGCAAAGAAGTTGCAGGTTTTGAACAGGGCCGCTGTTCACAGGAATTTCTTGGTCTTGTAGTCCAGGGCAGTCCTCTGAGGCTTCAGAGGTCACTGGTCCCTGACGGATGCATCGCTGGAGCAGGTTTTCAAAGTTGGAGACAGGCCGGTAGGGCTGGGGCTAAATCAGTTGTCGTCTTCCTCCTTCTCTGCAGGAGTGAAGGTCAGCAGTCCTTCTTTCTTCAGGTTGCAGGAATCTGGTTTCCTGGGATCTGAGGAGCCCCTAAATACTGAATTTAGGGGTGTGTTTACAGTCCTTGAGGGTGGCTACACCCTCTTTGTGCCTCCTCCCTGTGGGGAGGGGGGCACATCCCTAATACTATTGGGGGAATCCTCCAAATTCAAGATGGAGGATTTCTCAAGGCAGGGGTCACCTCAGCTCAGGACACCTGTCCTGACTGGTGGGTGACTCCTCCTTGTTTTTCTCATTATCTCCTCCAGCCTTGCCGCCAAAAGTGGGGGCAGTGGCCGGAGGGGCGGGCATCTCCACTAGTTGGGAGGCCCTGGGCACTGTAACAAAAGGGGTGAGCCTCTGAGACTCACCGCCAGGTGTTACAGTCCCTGCAGGGGGAGGTGAGAAGCACCTCCACCCAGTACAGGCTTTGTTCCTGGCCACAGAGTGACAAAGGCACTCTCCCCATGTGGCCAGCAACATGTCTGGTGTGTGGCAGGCTGGCAGGAACTGGTCAGCCTTCACTAGAAGTCGGGTATGTTTTCAGGGGGCATCTCTAAGATGCCCTCTGGGTGTATTTTACAATAAATTGCACACTGGCATCAGTGTGCATTTATTGTGCTGAGAAGTTTGATACCAAACTTCCCAGTTTTCAGTGTAGCCATTATGGAACTGTGGAGTTCGTGTCTGACAAGCTCCCAGACCATTTACCCTTATGGCTACCCTGCACTTACAATGTCTAAGGTTTTGCTTAGACACTGTAGGGGCATAGTGCTCATGCACATATGCCCTCACCTGTGGTATAGTACACCCTGCCTTAGGGCTGTAAGGCCTGCTAGAGGGGTGACTTACCTATGCCACAGGCAGTGTGAGGTTGGCATGGCACTCTGAGGGGAGTGCCATGTCGACTTAGTCATTTTCTCCCCACCAACACACACAAGCTGTGAAGCAGTGTGCATGTGCTGAGTGAGGGGTCCCTAGGGTGGCTTGAGACATGCTGCAGCCCTTAGAGACCTTCCCTGGCATCAGGGCCCTTGGTACCAGTTACAAGGGACTTACCTGAGTGCCAGGGTTGTGCCAATTGTGGAGACAAAGGTACAGTTTAGGGAAAGAACACTGGTGCTGGGGCCTGGTTAGCAGGGTCCCAATACACTTTCAAATCACAACTTAGCATCAGCAAAGGCACAAAGTTAGGGGGTAACCATGCCAAGGAGGCATTTCCATACAACAGTCCTTGCACGGCTTGAAACCGGTCTTCGGGAACATGTCGATGCACCAAAAAAACTCAACAAAACAGTCGAAATCAGTCAAAAAGAGACCAGGGTAGATGTCTTTGTATCAGTGCATGGCGCAGAAAGAAAAGAACTGACATCACTGCGCTGAGGCGGCATCTATGTACTACTCCTGACATCATCACGGCGACTAAGACGCCAATAACGCCCACGGAGTCGACCAACGTCACCTACCAATGAGTCAGGGTAGTGGTCGAAGAACAAATCTACGGATCCAGTCTGACGCCTGGGAGAATATTCTAAGGTAAGGAATCTTCAACTAGAAGTCTCTATCATGTTTTAAAATTAGGGGACAAGACAAAAAATAACTTTATCGGGAAAGAGACCCAAGTGTTTTGTGGTCAACATATATTTAGAAAAAATTTGGCTTACAATCTGTAAATCTTCCAGAGTAGCAAACACCACTACAGACTCTTAATAAAACCCATTTCTTTGAAGAAAATCAACTCTGCCATCCCATTTTCATGTTGGTCATGTAATAACCCTACTGCAGACTTAAGAATGTGGGCAGGCGAATAAAATGATTTATCAATTTTTGGTTAAAAGCGTGCAAACAAATTCTTTATATCTTTCAGACCAATGTTCGTTTTGTCTTATTCAAATATATTTTTAGGTAGCTCGTCGGAGGATTGGAAAATTTGGAAAGACCCCTCAAACATCTCTTTCCAAGCACAGCGGTATAGTATCTGCTATAATCACAGAATTTATAGATTATATGTTACCCCATTGCTCTAGTTATGAAAGAAGACGTCATTTGGTCACCCATTACAGATTATGTTGATTTACCCTTCCAGGACTCTACTATGGGTCACCCATTAATTGAAGACGTTCTCAAACCTCCTTGAATATTCCTTGGTATAAAAGGTATTATTGTACATTGTTTTTTTTACAGTTTAGTTCTGGCTTTTCATTATAGTTTACTTCATTTTCATACGACCTCTCTACTGTTCTCCTTAGATTGACATACTAGTCCCTTATTTTCTTCTTCTTTCTCTTTCTTTTAGTTTTCCCTTCTGCCTTTAATATATTGATATAATATCCTGAAATGTTATTAGTTTAGTCAGTGGAAATAAGTATGGAGTCTTTTATGGTAACATTTTATTTATACAACAAAATGTTTGATTGGTTCAAACTGGGCCTGCAATTGTTTTAGTTGCCTGTCAAGGAGAAAGTCAATTTTTCTCACCACTACAAGACCACCATGCTGCTGGCCATATCTATTCCATGCACTGCCCTGTCCCCCCACCACTGGCCTGTGTTTCATTGTAGGTTTTAAAAAAAAAAAAATGTTTCAGTGGAGCATAGTGTGCCCTCATGTTCACAGGGAGAGTGGTCCTGCCCTTGTACATCCAAGTGCACGAACATCAACTGACCATCAAAGATCACAGAAGCTATTAGATTTGTCTGACCAGACCTAAGATTCTAAAATTTAGGAATGGTTCAGTTAGCAGGTGTCTGTTAACTGGAATCAGCATATATACTGGTCCACCGTTCAGCTCAAAACACATTATTTAGCACTTTGACTCAAAGTGAAAAAAGTATTCAAATTGGAAAAAATACACAACAGTTTTGAAAAAAGTACCACCCTACAGATGATGTTGGTCATTTAGATATGTTGCCAATATATTAGTCTATGTGCTTATGATCATTCTATTGCAAGTTTTCCTCTAGTTACTGTGTCTGCAGGGGGAAATCTTTAATAATCATCTGAGTCAATATTTGGTCTATTCAAAAAGCAAAACGCCGACGCACTCATACATTCTAGCTAACACCCAATCTGCTGCAGTTACCCTCCATTATTTGGGGAAGGGGTATATGTGTGTGGGTATGTATAATACCTACTGGAGATTGTCAGTAGGTACTCTATATTTAGGACTATAGTTCCATTAAAAAAACTCGACTTGCACATATCTTTGGTACCGTTTGACGAATCTTCACAAAATTTTAAAAAAAGAGAATCTTGTTATACATGGGAAGTTTCAGGGTGAACCGTCAGACGGGACCGAGAAAAAGGGTGGGTAAACAAAAGTGCATTTCCCATGTTAATTCCCATAGGAGCTGAGCTTTGAACATGACTACAGCCCGGACCATAGGACGGAATTACACCAAATTTAGCAGAAAAGTAGTTTTTCAGTGCACAAATTAAGTTTTTAGTTATTTGGTGTAAATTTGTTCAGTGGTTTAGGAGAAATTATAGGAAACACAATTTTGTATATTCAGAAGCGTGAAGGCTTCGCAAATCCTCCCAATCTCATTTTGAGATCTGATTGGCTGCCAACACTTCAATCAGGAAGTGTTGGCAATGATCTTGGGACTTGGCTTCTGCTAAGTCCCTGAAAAAAAGATTAAAAATAAGAAAAGGGGCCAGGGTAGGGACACCCGGACCCCTTAGCTCTGGTGCTGGGGTCCCAGAGGGATCACTGCATGGAACAAAATCACTTTAAAAAAATTATAATTTGCCATGAATCATGAATCCGATATGAGGTTGCAAATCCGCAGCAAATAAAATTAAAAAAATATATTAAAAAAAGTATGGATTTCTGCGCTTGATTTAATATAGCCCCAGGTGGGCCAGGTCACGGGTGCATTTACAAAAATAATGCAGAGGCGACTGGGAGCCCGCTGGGACCACGGGGGCTTCGAGGCTCCTCTCTGCGGTCCCATTACACACCGAGGGCCTTGGAGGGCACTGAGGAGAGATGGACTATTGTTGGATAAACAAGCGGGTGAGCTTCCGTTCTGGCCATGATGCTCATTTCACAGAAATAAAACCTCAACTGGACACTCCTACAAATATAAACACAACAGGTGCCCCAGTTAAAGCTACTTCTAGAAAGGATAAATGATCCTAACTCCTGGGCTTGGCGATGGCAAAGCAAGTGTTTTTACTCTGCAATTCCATATTGAAAAACAATATGATATCGTTTATGGGGGGGGTAACTATAACTTGCGCCTTCGCCATGCACTGCTAATTACCCCAGATATTACAGCACTCATATAATCTTTTATAACATCACTGATAATATCACTGAACATTTGCAGTGACATTATTGATGAGAAAACTGTGCATGGCGGGGGGCGCAAGTTAGTTACCTTAGGGTGCAAGTTATAGTTACTTGAGATAACTAACTGCTGAAGCTCTATGACTTTGTGTGAGTAAATTCAAAACCTAACTATAACATCCCTGTACTTGCCGTTTCTTTAAGTGATATCTATGTATATATACACACACACACACACACACACACACAGCCTTGGATGTACATTCATCTATGATGTTGTGGTCTCACATGTAGTTAATCATCTTCCATGGTATATTGTTGTTGAGGTCTGTCTTGTGGGTCCTGAGTTTGTAAACCCATCTCAGCGCTAATTTCAGTAGGGTTTGAGTCATACAGTATTTACAGATTAAATTACCTTTTATATTACTGTACACTCAGAGTCCTTTCTCTGTAAAATGAGTTTCACAGTGTTGAATTATCATCTGATGGTGCTACGATGCTCAGTAGTTTGGAGTCTTATTTTTTAGGTGGTGAGGATTACATATTTATACCCACAAGGACATGTAATCAGGTAGATCACATTTGTGAAGTTACAGCTGGTGGGAATACTTTTTCCCCAAGGGTATTTTAGGACTAGGTCGTTCGTGTTTGTATAGGATATGCAGGTCCTTATGTTTAATGATTTATTTTCACCTCATTGGAGCTATATGTAAAAATGCTTACACAAATTAACTGTTTGGGGTTTTCTCTCTTGTCTAATATAATTTCATTGTGGTTATGCCTCATTATTTTCAACACTCATTCTACCAATTGTCTTTTAGTTTCCCTGTTAATTTGGACGCTTCGATCTTATATTCCTTCCTATCCTATAAGTCTGAACAGTTTCTCCTAATGCACAGAAACTGGCCTATCAGTTGATTTTCCTTCCAGGTACAAGGATGTGCACTCTGAACGTGTAATAGGCTGTTCCAGTCAGTGGTTTTCATGTACACCTTTGTGGCAAGAGTCCCTGTATCTGCACTGATCACTAAATCAAAGAACGGGAGTTCTTGGTTGCTTATGGTTAGTGTGAATTTCAATAACCTATTTTGTGAGTTAAGCTAATGTAAAAAAAAAAAAAAAAAAAAAAAAATCATGGGCTTGTCCTTTTGAGACATGCCATATTATGAAGACATCATCTATAAAACACCACCAGAGTTTTGTCTGCTCCGAGTATGGATTGTTTGTCCAAATGTGATCTTCCTCAAACAGTTGTACATATAGACAAGCTATATTTGGGGCAAAGGTACTGCCCATAGATGTACCCTCTTGCTGTTCAAAGGTTTCTTTTAAATACTAATCTGGCAAATATAATGATCTCAACTGGGATTTTTCAGTCTCAGTTTCTATACTGTAAACAGGATTGCTATAGCCCTCAAACTCTCCTTCTGGGGAATACTCATGTACAGAGCTTCAACATTTAGGCCTATGATGTACTCCTAGTCAAACTCAATATCAACTAGTGTTAAGTAGGTGTTTTGTGTCTTAAATGTACAAGGGTATTTTCTTTACTAAGGGTCTGAGAAACCATCCTACAAGGATTGATGAACAAGTTACTTACCTTCGGTAACATATCATCTGATAGACACATTCTAGTTGTACATTTCTTACCTTAGAATTTCCCACCAGGTATCAGACTGGATCCAGAGATTTTTCTTTGAGCAGTACCCTTGCGCGCTGTCAAGTGGCCTCAGACGACTCCGCGTCGGTCTTTGTTATCCTGGTCGCTGTGATGATGTTGTGGCTTTATATGGGCGCCACCCGTCATTCTGACTTTATTTTTTTTCTATGACTTTCTATGCCAGTGGCATGTAGCCATGAAGTACACTCAGAATGGTGCCCCAGAACTAGGGTCCTGAAAAGGGGAATCCCTGTCCCTAGAAATCAGTTTGCAGTGTGGGTCAGATGGGGGGGTCTGTAAGGAATCTGCAACTAGAATGAGTCTACCTGATGATTCGTTACCAAAGGTAAGTAACTTGTTCACCTGATAGAGACTTCTAATTGCATTTTCTTCACCTTAGAATAGATACCCAAGCAATACCATCCACAGCGGTGGGCTGCGAACCAAGATCATACTAAAAAGTCCTGCAGGTTGAACCGCCAAAGTAGCCATCTCTGGGGACCTGACTGTCCAAGCAGTAATGCTTTGGGAACATGTGCAGAGATGCCCACATTGCTCCACATGCTAACCCTCTGGTGGCAGCAGTTGCTCTAGTGGAGTGAGCATGCAAGCTCTCAGAGGGGTGCTACTTTCCCAAAGCGTACCACATCTTGATGCAGAGCACCACCCATCGCAAGGTGGTCCGCTTCTGCATCACCCAGACTTTCTTCACCCCCACATATCCTACAAAGAGTTGATTGTCCCCTCGAAAATCTTTGGAATGATTGAGGTACAACGGCAATGCTCTTTTTGGATCCGGATGGTCTCTCCTCTTCATGAGAGGGATGTGGGGGTGCGTAAAAAAGTGACGCATTGGCCTACATAAAAAGGCGTAACCACCTTAGGAAGGAAGGAGGACCTAGTACGAAGCACCACTTTGTCAGGATGAAAAGATAAGAATTGTGGCTTCGAAGAAAGAGCTTAAAGCTCACTCTCACTCTGCGAGCAGAGGTGATGGCAATGAGGAAAGCAGTTTTTAGTGTGAGGAGCCGCAAAGGAAAATTATGTAGTGGCCCAAAAGGGGAATTCATAAGATAGGTAAGGACTAGGTTCAAATCCCACTGGGACATTATGAACAGGGTAGGTGGGAACATATGGGTGAGACCCTTAAGGAACCTCCCAACAATGGGAGACTTGAAAAAGGAAGGTTGGTCTGGCAGTCTGAGAAAAGCCAAGAGGGCAGATAAGTAGTTTTTAAGGGTGCCCAAAGCAGAGCCCTGCTGTGCAAGTGAGAGAATGAACAGTAGAACCCCAGACAAAGGTGCAGAAAGGAGATCAGCAGTCTTGTTGGTACACCATACCACAAATTTATTCCAACCACAGGCGTATACTGTTTTGGTGGAGGGACGCCTGGCTGCCAGAATAACATCAGACTTTGGGCGGAAGGTTGAAAGCTGTCAACTGCCGCTGCTCAATCTCCATGCAAGAAGGGGGACACTGGACAGGTTTGGGTGGAGAACCGTCCACTGCTGCTGCAACAGAAGATCCTCTCAAGGGAGCAGTTTGATTGAAGGATCCGTGGCCATGCTCAGGAGCTCAGGATACCATACTCTTCATGCCCACTCCAAGGTCACAAGGATTATTGGGGCCGGTCGTTCTTGAACTGCTTCGGAACTCTAGGCAGAAGTGGTATTGGTGGGAAGGCCTAAAGGAAGCCTGAGTTCCACTCGAGACGAAAGGCGTTGCTGAGCGAGTGCTGCCTTGGAAACTCCAGCTGACATTGCGCACACTCTGCGGAGGCAAACAGATCTAACCAAGGCTCTCCCTACTGCTGAAAGAGACCTTGCCCCACCTCTGGATGGAGATGCCATGTGTGGTCGACTATGCATAGATGGCTGAGTTCATCTGGTTTAGTGTTGAGAGCGCGCCAGATGTTGAACCACCAGGGATAGGCCCTGGCGTTCCAGCCATGTCCAGAGGCGCAGAGCCTCTTGACAAAAGGTCCACAACCCCACTCTGCCCTGCTTGTTGGAGTACCACATGGTGGTGCTGTTGTCCATGAACAACTGCACCACTTTTCCTTTGAGAGAGGGAAGTAATGCGTTCAATGCAAGCTTGAGCGCCTGGAGCTCAAAAAGACTGATGTGGAGTCCTGACTCCACTGGAGACCAGAGACCTCTGATCTCCACCTCTCCCGTGTGGCCGCCCCATCCCAGGAGTGATGCATCTGTCAGTACAGTGGGATCTGGTTGGGGAAGGGAGAAGGATCTGCCGTTGACCCAATCTCGATTTGAAAGCCACCACTGCAGATCTTGTGTAGTCCCCTCTGAGATCTGAACCATGTCAGAGAGGTTCCTGTGATGCTACGCCCACTGCAACTTCTGGTCCCACTGCAGAGCCCACATATGCCATCTGGCATGCGTCGCCAGCAAGATGCAGGAGGCCATGAGGCCCAGTAGCCTCAGTCATTCTCACCGAAATGACTAAGACATCGGTATAGCCTGAATATCCTGGGAATATCGGGAGGATAGGCCCAAAACTGCACTGTGTCCAGAACAGCTCCGATGAAATGGAGTGTCTGAAAGGGAGTCAGGTGTGACTTCGGCAAGTTTATAGTGAACCCCAGCGAATGTAAGAGGTCTCCCATAGAAGGTGGGAGACGACAGTCTGGGGCGTGCTCGCCTTCAACAGCCAGTCGTAGGGGAAGAGTGAAAGTGCTTGTGACCTACCACGAATCGCAAGTAGTGTCTGTGGGCAGGGCAGATATAAGGAAGTAGGCATCCTGCAAGTCCAATGCTACCACCCAGTCTCCAGGGTGCAAGGCAGACAGGACCTGAGTCAGGCTGAGCATTTTGAACTTCCTGAGAAAGAGACTGAGGACCTGGAGGAGTAGGATAGTGCGAAGGCCCTTGTCCTTCTTGGGCACCAGAAAGTAGCAGGAATAACAACCATGACCTACTTCTGGTGCAGGGACCCTCTCTATGGCTCCCTTGTCCAAGAGAACCACAACTTTCTCGCAGAGAAGTGCCAAATGATCCTCTGGTAATCAGATGTAGGATGGTTGCATGGGCGGAGGTGTAGTCTTGAAGGGGAGGAAGTAGCCCCTGTAGACTACTTGCAAAACCCACCTGTCCATCGTGATGGATTCCCAGTGGGGCAGGTGATGGCGTATTCTGCCTCCATCTGGTCTGGGATGGTGCGACTGACTAGGAGGGATTGGAGGCAGTAGCGGAGGTGGGTGTGGACTGGGCAGACCTGACCCATGAACCCATGGGATTCTGCATCCGGGCAGTGGCTGCATGAGTGGCTCGGTGGCTGCCAGGGACAGGATGTAGGAGGGATCCCCTTCCGTGGGCATGAACGGGGCAAAAAGTAGTGTGTGGTGGGTGAGGGGCTGCTGCAAGGCAACGGGACCAAGCCGGAGCCCAGGACTCCTTAAAACATTTGAGTGCTGAGTCTGCTTTGTCTCCAAAGAGATGGGTGCCATCGAAGGGCATGTCCATGAGAGACTGTTGGACTTCCCCCGAAAAGCCGGGCGTGGCGCCATAAGGCCATTGTGGATGCAACCGATCTACCCAGTGAGTCGTCGTGTCCAGCCCACAATGTATTGTGAACTTGCCCGCATCCCTCCCATCAACAACTGCTTGAGAAATGATGGCCCAGGCCTCCTCTGGGACCTGGGGCAGCACCTGCACAACCATTTCCCATAAGGTATGGGTGTAGTAGCCCAAAAGGCATGCAGTGGTCAGGGACCGCAATGGCAGACTGGAGGAAGAGAATATCTTCTTCCCTAACTGATCAAGCCTTTTTTATTCCCGATCTGGGGGAGCAGAGGGGAATGCATCCGATGAGGAAGAAGCCTGGATCACAAGACTATCAGGTGTAGGGTGTTGGGGAAGGAATTTAGTGTCGTTTTGCGCAGGACAATGGCGGTGGGCAACTATCCTGTTCACTGGAGCCCCTGTGCTGGGTCTGGACCAGGTACCCAAGGAGGACATCGATGAGGGCTTCATTAAACTGTAACAGGAGTTCCGAGGTTGAAGGCTCAGGCTGAATCACCTCAGACAGGAGGTTAGTCCTGACTGTCACAGAAAGAAGCTTGAGGCCGAGGACCCCAGCCGACCTGACCATCAATGGAAATGACGCCCCCTACTCCGTAGCCACAGTAGGGGGAAAAAGCATGCCAGTGTCTGGAGAAGTATCCAGACCACTAGCCCCACCCAATTCCTGTGCCCAGTCCCTTTCAGGATACTCTAGCTGCTATTCTAGAGGGTCAAGTGACCCCTCCAAACTCTCCCGCTACCCATAGTAAACAGTGTCAGGATCCAACCTGGATAGAAGACGGACAAGGTCAATTGTGGGTCCAACCAACCTCTGGAGCATCAATGTCTTTGCTGGCACCGGAGAAGGTTGCTTTGGCACGACCTGTGTAGGGATGGATCCGTTAACGGATCCGGAGGGGCCCTCAGTAGCCAAGGTCGAAGCCACTGGCATGGAACACGAGGGACCCTCTTTTGACCCCACAGGGCCTGAAACCGACAGAGAAGTAGGCTACTCGGACGGCGGTCTAGAGCGTCGACTCTCTTCACATATTAAATTGTTCGAGCGACAAGGTGAAGTCGAAGAACGTTTGGCCTTCTTCGACTTCTTCATGTGACTAGTGTCCTGAGGACGTAGAGTGGGACAACGAGGAGCAGTGGTGAGACTGCAAGCGGTCTCATGGCCTTCCCTCTTGAACAAGACTGGGAGTGATGTGGAGTCTAGCGCTGGGCCACCATGAGCTTCAGGGACCGGTCCCTCAAAGTCTTCATGTTAATGGCCTGACACTCAGAGCACAACTTCAGGTTATGGTTGCGGTCCAGCCACCACAAGCACACAAGGTGCGGATCCATCACTGATATCATTCGATGACAGGAGTCACACCGTTTAAATCTGGTCTTCCAAGACATCCTTGACGCACCAAAAGAGTCAAATAGGTTGACAAAATGGTCGTAGTTAGTCAAAAAATGACTAAGAGCAGCTCTCTCCGGATCTTCGTATAGGCTGGCGCGGAAAGAAAAGAACTGACGTCAGCGTGCCAGGCTGGCACTTATATACGACTCTTGACGCCATCACGGCGATTATGACGGCACGCATGAGTACTGCTCGAAGAAAAATCTCTGGATCCAGTCTGACACCTGGTAGAAATTCTAAGTTAAGGGATCTGCAACTAGAAGTCTCTATCAGATAAAGACTAAAACTGAGCATTTTTAGGTGATGTGTGAAAGCATGGAAAAATATGGAATCATAGAAACTCTGCCTCTTTTTTGTAATCAAGTCTCTGTAACCTGCCTGCTTCACTATGGTCTTAATTTCCTACACCGACGACACCCAAATGATCCTCTCCCTATTCGAAGACCTAGTAAAGGCCAAGAGAAACTTCCACAACAGGATGAGAGCAGTTGCCATATGGATGGAAGCCAGCTGCCTCAAATTCAACCTGGACAAGACAGAGATCCAAGTCAACGCCGTCTCGTCCTCGTGCTTTCACACCCTTCGACTCCTCTGAAAGGTCCTCAAATGGATCCTCACCCAGACGAGGAAGACAGTCACCCACACACTCGTAAGTAGCAAACTGCACTATGGCAACACACAATGCCGGCATCACCAAGAAACTGCAATCAAGACTACAAAGAATTGAGAATGCAGCAGCCAGGCTCATCCTGGACAACCCCTGACACAGCCACATCTCCCATCTCAGAGACCTACACTGGATCACAGTCAACAAGCGTATCACTTACAAACTTGTGATGCACACCTACAAGTCACTACACACCACAGGACTTGCCTACCTTAACCACTGCCTCACCTTCTACAAACCTAACTCCGTTCTTCCCATCTCACCCTCACAGCCATTCCCAAGATTTGAAAAAGCATAGCAGGAGGAAGATCCTTCTCCTACCTTGCAGCCCAGACATGGAACACGCTACCTCTCAAACTTAAACCGATGCATCACTAAAGCAGTTAAGGAAGGACCTCAAGACCTGGCTATTAGTTCAAGTAAGCAGCACGCCCCAAACAGTGCCCAGAGACCCAAGGGGTGATCAGCTGACCTATAGAAGCACCGATTGATTGACTGTAAGTAGTTTTCTTGTGGGATCCACTGGTAAGAATTTGTAGTTCTTCAGTCTGATAGAAGTTAGATGCATGCTGGTCAGTAATCATTCTTATTTGTATTACTATTGCCCTACCTTTGTCTGCCAGTTTAATCACAATAGCCACTATCCTCCAGAGGCTCTTTATTGATTCTTGTTTGTTTTTGGTGAGATTGTGTAATTGTGTTTATCTCAACGGCCACTATTTCTTTGTGACCGTTAATTTGAAGGGAAGCACTTCAGGGGTATTGTTGCAGGCGTATTAAAGAAAGATTCTTTTTTCAGGTCTGTATGAGATTTATCTGAGGGGGAAGTTTCTAAAAAATCATGACCAATCGGGCACATGAGGGTCAAACACAAAACACATCAGTCACTGGCTTTGGAAATTAACTCAGTCAGAGAATGACTGATTAGATATGGTTATAAAATACCCTTATGTGAGGAGTGACCAGTGTTTCAGCCTCTAGGTCCTTCTGACTCAGTCGATGTGGTACCATAGACAGTGTGGTCATACTCAGGCAAATCCCAAGATGCGACTCATACTCTACCTCCTTCCAGATGGTATGGTCCAGGTCTTTACCCAGCATATAACCTAGAGGCATAGCTGGACTATCTGCCAGTCTAGAGAACCAGAGACCCCACCTGACGTAGGGAATCAAAGCCACAGGGAAGCGGCTCTCTTGGTTGTCAGCTGTCACAACTTGGTGGTTTACAGAAGGGACTACTGGCTCTAAAGACACCCGATGGCACCTAAAGGTAGTCATGTTGGCTCCTGTGTATCTAAGAGTCCGGACTCTCTTCCCATGATGGAAAGCCTCTGCCTGTACTTTTTAGTGTTATCAGGCATTTCAGCTTTGGGTACTGTGGAGATTGTGGCACATTATATGGTATCTTATGGTATGGTTGTGTGACCGTACCATGGAACACACTATCTTGGGTCAAGTCAGGTTCATTTGCAAAACCTATGGTTCAGCACTCGGTAGTTGTGGCTTCAAGCAATAAGACTTAAACAAGGGATTAGCGCAAAGCATTTAGAAGCACTAAACAATGAAATAAAGTAACAATACAAAAGAGATCTGACACCAATTTAAAAGGGTAGATTATATTTTAAAGAATTTTTGGACACCAAGATAAGCACAATTCACCAGAGGGTTCCAGACAATAATAGAAGTATAACAGTAAAACATAAATCTCAGCTTTCTAGTCCAAACAGAAAACAAAAATTGGTAATAGTAGTAATAGAGATCCTTGTAATCAGCTCCACCCCTTCTGCCTGGAATGATTCCTGGTGGCCCACCGCTCTGGGAAACGCCCACCTCCCCCTCAGACCATGTGTGCAACGTGGGCATCATTCTGTACACCTCTCTATCCATGACCCGCCAAGACAACATCATCTCCTCATCATGCTTTCTCACTCTCCGACTCCTATGGAAGATTCCCTCCGACACAAGGAAGACAGTCACCCACGCACTCATTACTAGCAAACTGGACTACAGCAACAGACTCTATTCTGGCATCACCGAGAAACTTCAATCAAGACTACAAAGAGTCTAGAATGCAGCAGCCAGACTCATCCTGGACATCCCCCGACAGCTGCATCTCCTCCCACCTCAGAGACCTACACTGGCTCCCAGTCATCAAGCGCATCACAAACAATCTCCTGAACCACATCTACAAGGCACTAAACAACACAGGACCGGCATACCTCAACCACCACCCCGACTTGTATGTACTCAACAGACGTCTCCATTCCTCCCATCTCACCCTTGCAGCGGTCCCCAAGATCCGGAAAAGCGCAGCAGGAGGAAGATCCTTATCATACCTAGCAGCCTGGACAAGCTACCCCTTGAGCTCAGGTAGACCGCATCACTGAAGCAGTTCAGGAAGGACCTCAAGACCTGGATCTTCAACTGAGCAGTAAGCCCACAAACAGAGCCTTGAGACCCTATGGGTGATTAGCTGCGCTCTACAAATTAATTATTGATAATAAAGTTAAGAAACTTTTGAAAAGATTGAAAGAGTTGTGTTCGGCTAATCCCGCCCGAATGGAGCAACCAAATACGACAGGAAGAAGGGGAGGTGGGGGAACGGGGCATTAAAAGTATGTGGACAGTTACTTTTTCACTCTGTCTTACACTGCCTGGGTACCCATGATAACATATATTAGGGACTTATAAGAAAGTCAATTTTTGGGGGGTGGCCAATTCAACATGTTTTTTTGAAAGGGGTACTGGCACTGAGGTCTAGCTAGCAGGCTTCAGTGTGCACTCAGAGTCAAACAATAGCAGTATCAGTCCAAAACATTGGGGGTGCGCAGTGCCTAAATAAGCACCACCCAAGCACAATGACGTCAGTTTCATTTTTGTGACTTTTCATGCCATAAGTGCGGAGCCATGAGGAACACTGACCACTGGTGTGCTAAGGTAGGGCCCTTAGAAGGTGTGAACCCTTTACTCTATAATCCGTTTATAGAGTGCAGAAGATGTGAGGGTCAGTAAGGAATCTGCGGTTAGATAGGAGCGCTACCAGATAAGGCAATACTGAAAGAAAGCAACTTATTCATCTGACAAACTTCTAGCTGCAGAATCCTTACAACAGAATAGATATCCAAGCAATACCCCCAACCTCCCATAAGTGTGGGGCTGTGATAAAGATTAGACTAAAAAGTCCTGTAGGACCAAACAGGCATAGTGACCGCCATGCTGGACTTTACAGTCAAGGCAGTAGTGCTTCGTAAATGTATGCAAAGAAGCACATTTTGATGCAGAGCACTATCTGTCTCAAGATGGTCCATTTCTGAACCGCTTTCCCTTTCGTGGCTCCGACATACCCCACGAAGAGTGTGGCCAAGGCAGAATGACAAAGCTCTTTTTGGGATCTGCCAGTGGAATCTCTACTCTTCTTTCGAGATCTGAGATGGAGCGTAGAAGGTAGGCAGTGGTAGACTGGCCTACCTGGAAAGGATAGTTTGTTTAAGACCAGGGGATTTATCCTGTGATATTGTATAACGCGGTTCCATATTCTTCATCTCTTGATATGTTTCTTGATCAACACAATATGACAATGAACCTCAACAAGAAGTTACCTTAAGAAAAATTTAATAACCTTGAGAAAGCCCCAGGTTACGTTCCACTAGGGGGCGAAACACGTGGTGGCGTCTGTCTCTCATCTATGTACTTCATAATAAATCTTCACTGGATTCACTGACTTGGCTGAACGTGCTACTTTGAACATGACCTTGATGTGAAGATATGGACTATTAATTTGAAACATTGGCTTACCAATATCTTCTTGTTGATTGACATACCTATACTGATGTTGAAATAAGGGTCCACACCTCCTTGGTAGCCCACACCCCTTCTAAAAGCAGGGCATTGATGAAGAGAGTGTTGGACCTTTCTGGAGTATATATTTCTACTTGGAAAGGAGTTAACACCTTTAGTAAAAAGTTGACTGAGTCCATGGGACCAGCTTGTCAGGATACATGGTTAGATATAGAGGATTTGCAGACAGTGCCTGCAAATCACTGACCCTCCTGGCAGATGTTATTGCCACTACAAAGGCAGTTTTGATGGTTAGCAGTCTGAGTGGGCAGTTGTGAAGCAGTTCAAAGGGACTGCAGATCAGAAACGTAAGATCCAAATTCAAGTCCCACTGGGGCATAATAAAAGGTGCTGGTGGAAACATATGTTGGAGACCTTTCAAGAACCTATGTACAATAGGGGATTAAAAAAGGGACGGCTGGTCTGACAACCACAGAAATGCCGAGATGCCAGAAAGTTAAGCGTTCAATGTGCCCAAAGCAGAGCCCTGCTGGACTGAGGAAAACAAACAGGAGCTGTTGTTAAAGGCGTGTAGACAGAGGATCAACATGCTGGTTTGTACACCAC
This sequence comes from Pleurodeles waltl, assembly GCF_031143425.1. Classification (NCBI taxonomy): domain Eukaryota; kingdom Metazoa; phylum Chordata; class Amphibia; order Caudata; family Salamandridae; genus Pleurodeles; species Pleurodeles waltl. The sequence continues at coordinate 286,075,062 of NC_090440.1, read as the reverse complement.
ACCACAAACTTGCTCCAACAGCAGAGGTATACAGTTTTAGTGGAGGGATGCCAAGCTGCTTAAAGAACATTGCAGACTTCGGGCAGAAGGTTAAAAGCTGTCAACTGTTGCCCCTCAAATTCCACTCATGAAAGCAAAGGGTTTTCAGGTTCAGGTGCAGAACCCTGCATTGTTGCTGCACCAGAAGGCCTTCTCGAAAAGGCAACCTGATCAGGGAATCAATGCTCATGCTCAACAGCTCAGGAAACCAGACTCTGTGGCCAATCCCGAGCCAAAAGAATGACCTGGCTCAGGTTGATCTTGATCTTCTTGAGAATTCTGGGTAGGAGCGGTATTGGAGGAAAGGTGTACAAGAGGCCAGCGCTCCACTTGAGACAGTCTCAGAGCAAGAGCAGCTTCAGAAACTCCAGCGTGTAAAACTGCTGACATTGTGTGTTCTTGGTGATGGTGAACCTATCTAACCAAGGCTCTCCCCACACTTGAAAGAAGCCGTGCACCACCTCCAGATGGAGGCGTCATTAGATCCGCTCGACAGCTGGATTTGTACGCCCTAATTTTCAGAGAGCCCGCCAGGTGTTACGTAAAATGTGATTCGTAAACACAGGCGATTGAACAAAGAAAGGCTTTTAATGCCAAGGGGGTTACCCAAAGTTCCAACAGGTTGATGTGGAGCCCAGATTCTGCCAGAGACCAGTCTTTTGATTTCCACCTCTCCCTGTTGGTCACCCCAGCCCAGGAGCGACATCTGTCACTAACATACACTCTGGGTGGGGAAGAGAGAGGGGTCTGCCCCGACCCAATCACGGTTAGTCAGCCACTGCTACAGATATTTTGCAGTTTCCTCAGAGATCTGGACCATGTTGGGGAGATTCCTTTGATGCTGTGCCTACTGGGCCTTCAGGTCCCACTGCAGCATTCACATATACCAACGGGAATTAATTACAAGCAAGAGGCCCAACAGCCTCAGAAACAGTTTTACCAAAATACAGGATAAAGGCTGAAACATCGGTATCAGAGCCTAAAAATCCTGGACTCCCTGCTCCGGAGGAAACTGCATTGTGCACAGAACAGATCTGATGAAGATGAGAGTCTGATGGGAGCCTGTGTGACTTTGTCATGTTTATATTTAACCCCAATGAGTGCAGGAGATTCGCCTTAGCCTGAGGTGTGAGGCTACTACCTGGGGTGAGCCCGCCTTCAACCAATCATCGAAGATAGGGAAAGACTGTAGTCCCGATATCCAAAGAAGAACTGCAACCACCTCCATCACTTTTGTGAGCACCAAATGGGGGCTGGTAAGGCCAAAGGGGGGGGGCATAGCAAAATGAAAGTGCTCTTGGCCCACTGTGAGCCGCAGGTAACATCTATGGGCAGGCAGAACAGGGAGCGGAAATGTGCGTTCTGCAAGGCCAAAACTACCACCCATTCTCCTGAGTCCAGGGCAGATGAGACTTGAATGAGTATTTAGAATATCTACTTTTTCAGGAAGAGGTTGAGAAGGAACAGGTGTAGGACAGGATGCAGACCTTCATCCTTTTTCAGTGCTAGATGTTACAACCCCCACGTGCGTCCTCTGTACAGTGGGTCTGGTGCACAGAGCTCATGTTGTATTTCCCCTGTGGCACTTCATGGACTACTGGGACAGCAGGATAAACACCCCTCAGGCTCCATGGTCCCACTACACTTAACCTCTTGGCAGGCCCCTTCCCAGAGTAAATGAACCCATTAGTACATTTGGGTAACATTGTTCAATTGTTTTTTTTCGGTTTGCACACTTGCAAAGAATTGACATGTGCGGACAACAGTGAAAGGCCTTACCTGTACTCCTAGATACCAGGGCTACTGGAAACTTCTTAAACCTAGCCTTGGCACATTCTTTACATATAACATGTGTTACAAAAAAGTAAACCTGAACAGGTTAGAATAGTGGATGACTCTGAGCTCTCTTCTGGGATGATCCCTGCACCAATAAATCTAGTATGTGAAAATGGGCATACTGAGACCTTGACCTTTGATCTCATTGATACACCCACCTTTGGTGCAATATTAGGAGTCCCCTGGCTTCAACTCTGCAATCCATCATCGACGGGGCCCTCCTCCTGGTCACCCTAGTTTCTCACTATTGTCAAACCTGTTGTTATAAACAGACACAGGAATTTCTATCTCCAATGACACATGCAGCCTTAAAACAAGAATATAAGGCAACTTTCGGTAGAATATCAGTATTTTCGAGATTTCTTTGGCAATCAAAAGGCTAAGCAATTACCCCCCCATAGGGAATATGATTTTGCATGGACTTATTTCTGGGTGCAGAGCTCCCGTGCAGTTGTGTCTACGCTCTCTCTGAACCCAAGACAAAATACCTAAATAAGTACCTAGATGAGCTGTTAGCCCTAGGGTTCATTCATCACTTCACCTCCCCTGCATCAGCATCTCTCTTCTTCACCCCAAAGAAGAATGGAAAGTTGCGTGCATGCATTGACTATACAGCATTAAATAAAGTGACCATGATGAATAGATATCCATTGCCTCTACTCATGGTCTTGCTTGACCAGGTGCAGAAGTCCACTCTGTACACTAAATTGGACCTGTGTGGTGCATACCATCTTATTCACATAAGAGGGTGACGAATGGAAAACAGCCTTCTAATTCAGGTTCAGATTATTCCAATACACAGTCATGACAAATCGGTTATGTTCACAGCGTTCCAGTACTTTATATATAAAGTTATGTGAGATCTACTGGACGTTTGTTTGGTCGCATGCATTGACATTCTCATTTATTCAGAAATCACAACAGAACAAATAGGTCAAAGTCAGGAAAGTACTACAAAGACTCCGAGAACATGCCCTTTGTGCTAATTGGAACAATGTACATTTCTTACTCAAGCTGTTAAATCACTGACATATATGTTGTCTCCAGAACAGGTAACATTAGTTAGAAAGAAGGCTCAGGCAATATTAAACTGGCAGGCACCAACCATAGCTAAGGAGGTGCTAAGTTTCATGGGTCATTCAAGTTTTTTACAGATGATTTATCACCTGACACTGTAAATCCAACTACTAGACTTTTAAGAAAGAAGGTACCCTTTGTGTGGTGTCAGGAAGCCGATGATGCTTTCAATCTACTTAAGGAAAGATTTACCATGGCTCCAATACTCAGACAGCCAGATCCCACACAGCCTAACTTTGTGAAGGCAGACACACCCATTCAGACGTTAGTTGGAATGAGAGGTCAGCCTGTAATTCTGTGTTAGCCAATGGAGTTACTAACTATTCCACAGGAAAAACACTTTTGCAAGTTTTGCTGTTAGGACATATTAGAAGGATATGTCACATTTAAGAATATACAACTGTCTGCCTTAGGGCTCCATAGGCCTTCCTGAGGGGAAAGATATATATTGCTAAGGGAAGTGGGGGCTTTGATATTGGTTTAAATGGCAAAGTGAAACAAGGAGTTTAAGATTGGTCTTCCAGGCTGCGAGCCATTTTGTACATTGTCACCAACAGGGTGACAGAACCAATGCTGCAGCCCTGTGGGGACACTGCCCTTTAATGCTAAACATGTCCTTACATTGAAAATGCCCTCAAAGATATTTCCACTGGAGCAGGTTTAGAACTTCGATAGGAAAACATTAGGATTAAAGATTAAATTCTAATCCTGTACCTTTGGCATGGAACTAGCAAGAAAAATAATGAAACAACTATTTTTATTAGTTAGTAAAACACCAGTTTAATGGTGGAGTCTTTTTAAAGGTTTAGCCATGCCTGATGCCCCTGGAAGCTGGATCTGCCTTTTGTTCTCCCACTTCAGCTAGCTAGTAATTATTAGCATTTAAATAGGTTTGAATGAGGTGTGAACGTATTCCCGGGAGATAAACAATAGACGAACGTAAATGGGCATGGACACCAATATGCAAGGGGGACTGGGAGGATTCTTTTTGACAATAAAGTGTCAAGCTCTGCTTGAATGTCACATTCTCCTTAACAATTTGGTGGGGCTTTTCATACTGTAGTTGTCATTGTATTTATATAGCGCTTACTACCCCTGACTAGGCGTCAATGAGTTTAGTTTTTCAGTGAGTAGCATGCTACTCCAGAACTCAAGAGGATTAGTGGTGGGGAAATACGAGTACAGTATTAGTATGAGCTAATTTGAGCAAAGGATATGAATTTGTTAGTAGGTTTGACTAGAATAATGGAGGGATAGAGGAGGGAAGAATCCAGAAGAGTTAATTGGGAGTTTAAAGTAATAGGGTGTGTAGGAAAGTACCCTCTTTTTGGTATGGTTACCCCACCTTTTTGCCTACTGTCAGTGTGTTTTGACTGTGTTCAGTGGGATCCTGCTAATCAGGACCCCAGTGACTGTGCACTCCCGCTCCCAATTTCGTTACTTAGGACTTCGCACACTCCACAATTGGCATTCTGGTACCCCCATTGTAAGTCCCTAGTATATGGTACCTAGATACCCAGGACATTGGGGCACCAGGGGATCCCCATGGGCTGCAGCATGTATTATGCCACCCATGGGAGACCATGTAAAATGTGTCTGCAGGCCTGTCTTTGCAGCCTGCGTGAAAAGGTGCATGCACCCTTTCACAACAGGTCACTGCACCAGGTCACCAAGTCACCTGTTGGTGAGGGCACACCTGCATGAGCAGAGGTGCCCCTACGAACTCAAGCTCCATTTTCCTGGAGTTTGTAAGTGCAAAGAAGCCATTTTACCTGTGTACTGGACACCTGTGTCCAACTACATAATGGTAACTCCGAACCTGGGCATGTTTGGTATCAAACTTGTCGGAATCATAACCCATACTGTTGCCAGTATTGCTTGTATGATTCCATGCTCTCTGGGTGCTCCTTAGATGACCCTCAGTATTGCTCCTACCAGTCTTCTGGTGGTCTCCGAGCTGCCCGCTCTACTGCCATCCCACAGACAAGTTTCTGTCCTCCTGCTGCGGAACAAGCTCAAGCAGAGTAAGGCAGAAGAAAGGATATCCTTTGGGAGAGGGAGGCAATACTCTCTCCCCTTGGAAATAGGGGTTACATGGCTTAGGAGGGGTAGCCTCCCCAAGCCACTGGTATGCTTTGAAGGGTACATTTGGTGCCCTCCTTGCATAAACTGGTTTGCACCAGTCCAGGGACCTCTGGTCCCTGCTCGGACGTGGAACTGGACAATGGAAAGGGGGTGAACACTCCCCTGTCCATCACCACCCCAGGTTGGTCCTACAGGTCGCCACCTGATTCTGCCATCTTGAATCCAAGGTGGGCAGAGGTCCCTGGGAGCACCTGAGTGGCCAGGTCAGGCAGCTGACATCACAGCCACCTCCTCATAGGCGGTCATCCTGCTAGGTGAATAATTCCCCCTTCCTAGCTATTTAGGGTCTCCCGCGAGGGTGGGTCTTCAGATTCGATGTGCAAGATTCCAGCAGGAATCCTCTGCATCGTTTACTTCATTTTATGGCCCCTGGGACTACGAATGACCCCTCCAGGAACCGGCAATCTGCAACTCCAGTGACGACTCCGCTCTGCAACATTCTTTCTCCGGCTCCTTCCAGCAACTGAAACATTTCCCTGGCTGTGCAACCTCTGAGGGCGATGAGTCTACAGCCTGCATAAGAAGCAAGAAGGAACCTCCTTTGAAGTGAAGGAGTCACTCCCCTGCATCCGCAGGTACCAACTGCAAGGACGTCCGGCTGCTGGATCTTCTCTCCTGCAAAACTGCATGGATCCTGCAACACAGGTGGTGGTCTGGAGTAGTCCCCTTGGTCCTCTCTACCAGCTGTCCAACTTGGGAGATGTTAAGGCCTTGCTTCCCCTTGCAGGACAGTACCTCTGTGCACGCAACTGTCAGCTACCAAGGCTTGTTTGTTCCTCGTCCAAGGGATCTTCAGGATCTGTGGAGCACCGGCCTTCAGCACGCTTCCCTGCACAGCAGTCTCCTGCCTGCTGCTCCAGTGACGTGGGACTCCTTTCCAGGAGTGCCGAGTGGGCTTCACTGCGACTCCTGTGCCTGATGTCTGTGACTTGCCTGTGGGGCTACATCCTAGTCCTTTGACTCCTCACTGCTGAGGGTCATCTGGGACCCCCCCTTCTTGGGCTGAATCCCCCTGGACCTTGCTGGTCCCTGGCAGCTCTGCAACTCTTCATCTGCGACTTTTTCCTTTGCCAAGGCTTGCTGGTGGTTTTCCAACACCACTGACCTACTGCAACTCTTCTTCCATTGTGGCACATAGTCTACATCAATTCTGGAACTCTTATCCTGCTCCAGTGCTGTACAGCTGACTTTTTGTCTCCACCATCAACCTGGTCCTGCATCCCCAGAAGGGTGGGTAGTGGCTCCTGCCCCAACCAGACACTCCAACTCGAACAGGACTTAGTCCCTTTCTTTTGCAGGTCCTCTTCTATCAGGATCCACTTTTGTTTTCTTCCACTCTTGCACAGTCCTTTTCCAAAGTTTACCTGTGTGTTTGGGGGGAAAAAACTGGTTCTTACCTCTTCTCTCCTGGTCACCGGGGGGGGGGCACACTGGTACTTACCTTTTGGGGTTCCTAGTTCCTCCAGCTCCCCTCTACAGATTCCACTCCCGTGGGTGGGGGACTGCCTTTCACATTCCACTTACATAGTATATGGTTTGATCTCCCCTAGGGCCTTCATTATTTTCTATTATTTTACTGTTTACTATTGCTTTCTATACTAATCCCTGACTTCTAATGTGCACATGATAGTGTTTACTCACATCCTAGTGGAGTATTGCCTATAAAGAATTTTTGTACTTGCGTTACCCTAATAATGTACCTTTATTTTTGTAACAGAGTGTTTTCTTTCATGTGTGTAAGTGCTGTGTGACTGTAGTGGTATTGCATACGCTTTGCATGTCTCCTAGATAAGTCTTGGATGCTCATCCACAGCTAGCTCTAGAGAGCCCTGGCTTCCTAGACATGGTCTACACCTCACTAATAGGGGATGCCTCGGCCTGGTATAAGGAAATAACACCATAGGCGCTCACCACACACCAGGCCAGCTTGCTACAGGGTGAGGTTTGGGATGAGTAAAGGAGAGATGGAGGAGGACAGGGTCTGTAGAAAGGGGTTAGGGAGATCATAGTAGTAAACTGAGGTTTGGGGTAAGCCAGGCGTGGTAGAGGAGGGAACAGCTTAGGCAGGTTTATTTTGGAGATCATGGTAGTAGAATGGGTTTGGGATGAGTCAGAGTGGGGATGGAGGATATATTGATGGGGTATAGGGTGATGGGAAGACAAAGTAAAGCTTATGAGAGAGTAATCTCCCCCCCTTTGTACAGTAGGACTAAAGTAATAAATAGATATGTAAATACATAGTAAGGGAATACATGTGTAAGTAATATAATAATGGATTTAATATTTTGAGATTTAAAGTTGTGTTGTATAAACAGACTTAAGATTTGCAATATTTGAGGTTAATTTGTGTACTTTTTTAACCTTATTTTATCTTTCCTCAATTTTCAATAGCGAAATGTTTGCTCATTGTGATAAATAAAATTAAAGCATGGATAAATATCTAATCTAACAACTCATCTAGGAACTATGCAATGACTTATGAACATGTTAAGCATAGACTAATATACACACATATATGTATATAGACACACATTGTATACATACATACACATTTATACAGATATGCAACATATATATACACACGCACACATACATTCAACCACAAGTAAATATACATTTGTTGAACAGGTTAAAGAGCAAGTATATATTTTATTATTATGAAATATTAATTATATATATTGCTTAAAGAAATATGGATATCTAGATATATACACAATCAGATTATAAATGTTAACCAACACAGGTATATGCAGTCCACTGCTGTTTGGATATGGTGGTTATGGAGGAAAGAGTCAAGTCTTAAGTAGTCTTCTTAAGACAAGATAGTTATCAGTGGATCTTATATTTGGGGGTAATGAATTCCATAGTTTGGCCGCTTGAACAGAGAAGGACGTACCACCTATACACTTTTTCTCGTATGGTGGTGTTTTAAGGCTGGGCGCCAATCTTGAGCGGAGGTTTCTTTGTTGAATGTATTTGGTGATTTTATTCCTGATGAAAAGCGGTGCTGTTCCATGTATTGCTTTGTGGGTGATACAAAGCAGCTTAAAGGTGGATCTTCTGGCAACTGGTAACCAATGTAGTGCCTTCTAGGCAGGGGAGATGTGGGCTTGTGGATTTATAGTAGTAGTCTGGTAGCAGAGTTCTGAATGCAATGTAGTTTTTTCATAGTAGATAGAGATGATCCCTGGTTGAGGCCACTGGCGTAATCCAATTTAGATAGTATAAGAGAGATAATAGCCTGAGTGGAAATCTGAGGTGGGGGAAGATGCCTCACAGAGTTTTCAAGGTGATGAAGCTTGAGCATGCTAATTGGTCCACTTGGGTATTCATTGTTAACTTGGAGTCCACGGTAATTCCAAGGTTTTTATCTTCCTTAGACACTTGATGAGATGGTCTCAGATCGCCAGGCCAAGCACACAGTGGGTCATATTTTCTCCAGTCGCCACCTGTGAGAACTTCCGTTTTGGAAGCATTCAGTTTCAGATGGCTCCAAGTCATCCACTGATCACCAACTCTGAGGAAACTGAAGATTTTAGAGTATCCAATGTCTTTAGGGCATTAAAATGTAAGCAGAATTTGTGGGTCATCTGTATAGTTGTAGCATGCGAGTTGAAATTCGTTGGCAAATTCCGGTAATGACATCATGTAGATGTTGAAAAGCATAGGTGAGATGATTGATCCTTGAGGGACCACTGCTTTTGTGAAGTAGGGTTTGGACGAGAAAGGGGGAGAATAGATGACATTTGTTCTGTTTTGAAGGAAGGATGAGATCCAGTCGAGAGCAGTTCCTTCTATGTCAGCTTCGTGGCGTGTCAAAGGCAGCTGAGAGTTTCAAGAGAAGCAGTGCAGCAACCCCATTTCAGCCAACTGTGTTTTTAAGAGCATCCCAGATTGTGATGAATACAGATTCAGTGCCTCTTCCTCTGAGGAATCCAGTCTGAAAGTATGGAGTTCAATGAATTGACACATCTGGGCAAATGCTCTATCACTTTGCCCAGGAAAGGTCCATTTATAAATGATCTGTAGGTCCAGGTTGGTTTTCTTTAATGGACATTATGTATGCCTTTTTAAGGTCTGCAGGACAAATCCCCGTACCTAAATATTTATTGATGATACTGGTGCGGCAGCAGAAGTAGATAAAAGAATGTTCTTGAAAATATATGGTGGACAAGGGTCAGAAGCGCCTGGAACGCCTGCGTGCTTTGACCAAATCCATAAATTCATTTTCTGATATTTGGGTGAAGGAGTGCAGATGCTGAGTTGGCTTATTCTTGAAGTCCAACATGTCTGTTTTAGTTGTGTAATGATTTGCCAGTTTGTCTGAATTTGTGAGTAATGGGATGAGTTCCTTCCATGCATTTAGGTTTTTGAAATTCAGATTTAGCGTTTTGAACTCCAAGTAGTACCCTTTTCTCAGCTTTTTCGACTGATGATTTGTATATTAAGTTTGTGTTGGTGAACTTTGTCTTGAATGTGATTTATTTTAAGCCAGGATTGTTGCATCCTTCTGATTTGTTTTATCTTTTTTAGTTCTATTTTTCTCAAAGGTGTTGGTTTTCTTTTGTTCTGTTTAGTTTTTGAGTGATATCGAAAGCTTCCATTAGCAACTAAACATTTTGGAACAGACTTTAATGTGTCTAGATCTGTGTTGGCTGTTAGTTGCATTTCTAAATACTTCAAAATTGAGTTTGTCCTGTGGTCAATAGATGTATGTATGTAGGGTGGACTTGAGTGTGTTGACTGTGGTGTTTTATGTGGGAAAAATGGTAGTCTGACCATGTGACTGGTGTGATGCTTTGAATGGTAACTACTTCTGGGTTTTCAAAAATGACATCTAGGATGTGTCCAGCGATGTGTGTGGAATTGTGTACAATCTGATGTTGGCTCAATGTGACTAGGCCAGTGGGGAGTTTTTGGATGCAGCATATTGCGTTTGTCAAACAAAATGTTTGGGTCCCCAAGAAAGCAGAGATTGGAGTATAACATTATACGGTTTGAAACTGTGTCTAGAAATGTGTCTGTGAATGTTGACTTGTTAGGCGGAGGTCTGTAAAGAAAGAGAAAGTTACAGGAGGAAGTGAAATATTTATTGTTTTGCTGAGATTTATTGCTTGTTTGAATATATTAGCTTGTCCACCTCCTCTTTTGCCCATATGGTTTTGTGCGATGGTTTGACAGCCTGGAGGAACGGCTTCATACAAATGCTGGGGCCCTGTCATCTTCCCCCATGATTCTGTTATGAATAGTAAGTCAGACTGTGTGTAAGTGAGCAGGTGGTAGATGTGGAGCTTGTTTTTTAAAAGTTATCGGGCATTTATTAGCAGACAGTTTAGAAAATGTGTTTTGGTGTTGGTATCATTTTGTTTTGGAGAAGGGTGAACATTATATTTTGAGCTTGTAGCAGGTTTGTTTTTAGTTGTGATAACTGTGAGGCTCACAATATTTTTTTTCTATGCTGTGTTCCATGTCCATCTGGATTAGAAGGCATTTTTATTGGGTCTGTGTGTTGGTGGTGGGATTGATGCTGAGAGTGACATGAAGAGTTTAGTTCTTTTTGTAGAGAATACATGTTGTGTATTAGACAGGGGACGCAAAGTTGTCAAGAGTGGCATGATGTTTTTTTTTTTTTAGCGTCTGTTTAGGGTGGAAGGAGTATTGTTATGGATGGTGGAGGAGCATGTGGATCGTAGTATAAGGCTCTAAATTGTGCAATAGATGAAAACTGGGTGAATGAATGTTGCTGTGCTGTGGTGTATGTGGTAGATGTTTGTGACAAATGAACATTTTGGAGTAATGATTGGACAGGATTTGTATTTGTGTAGTCATGAGAGTGGATGTGACGGAAATATGACAGTTTGTGTTATTTTGATGTGCTGATGTTTGTGGTTTGTTTAATATTTGTGGAGTAGTGAGAGGAGATATTGATGTAGTGGTTTCCTGTGAAGGATTTGCATGTGAGTTACTGCTGGTGAGTGGTGTATGAATAGTACAGAGGTGGTGATGTGTTTTGGAGAGAAGTGTATGAGGTGTGCAGGAGGGGATGGAAAAGAGTTAAGAGTGTTGGACTTGATCAGTGGAAGAGGTAATATGTGAAGTGGAGCGGAGTGTAAGATTGTATGGTTGTGTGTAATTGGTAAAATGATGAGGAGGGTACTGGTGGATAGTGTGATGGAAGGCTGAATATAGGTTTTGTCATGATAAAAACGGGTCTGGTAGGAGCAAATAGAGGAAAGTGCTGGTGTTTTGTATGAACAGGGGTCTGTTTCTGGATGGATGAAAGTTATGTATAATGTGACTGTGTTGTGTGGGTGATGTGTGGATGTGTTAGTGGTAATGGACAGAGTATCTGGTGTGAGAACGAAGGTGTCATAATATTGTCTTTGTGGTGGATACCTGTAAAGGCGTGGTATGTGGGGTTTTGTGGTTGTTGATAAATTGAAATCTGTCTGAAGTTTGTTTGTGGGGCATGAGTTGGATGCCTTTGCTGATTTGGGGTTTTGAAGTTGGAAGATGTGAAGGACCTTTCTGAAAAGATTGAAAATTGAGCAGCATCTCTAGCTCTAGGCCGGATCCGGTCCTTACAGGCCTAAACAGGAAACTGCCCTTGCCCTCTCCGCCCTTAGGTTTTATTCCCTGGCTAGGACACCCAGAGCCCTATGCTTAAATAGCCCTATTGACCAATGGAACCCTAGCCCTAACCAATCAGATTCCTAACTGTAAACTCAAGAGCCAATGGGAGACCTAGTCCTATTAACCAATCACAACCCTAGCCCTGACAGCCTGTCCGAACAGTAACCCTAAAAACATTGGACCAATAGGAACTCTAGCCCTATGTAGTATTGTGTTTATTTCTAGAACAATATTTTAGGTAGTGTGTTGTTGTAGTATTTTAAGGTAGGGTTGTATTTTATGTTTTAGGGGTATTTGTATTATGTAGAATCTATTTGGTATCTTCTAGCTTCACCTGCGGCATTTAGTATCTCCCTCAGCTGGACAGTTGATGGTGCTGGAGGTTTTTGTGGAGGCTGGAGTTCCTGTTATTTTACCTGTGAAATTTTACTGAATAAAAAGCTGATTTCAACTTCACCTGCGTGGACCTGCACTCATCTTCAACATTGATGCTACATTTTGGCGACGAGCTGGCGAACTTCATCCCTGCAACAGGAACTCTAGTCTATATTTTGGCCCTGGTATTGTTGATCACCTCATCTTACTTTATATAGTTCTATTTTTATTTTTTGTACTATCTGTTTTACTTATTTTCTTTTTCACATATCTCTCTTTTCTCTCCTACTACTTATCCTCTTTCTCTGCTTCTTTTATTCATTTTATTTTCATTCCTGCTCTTCACCCATTGTTAATTTTGTGGATTTTCTTTTCCTCTTCTCCCTATTGTCCTTTATCCTTTCTATTTACTTTTCCTCCGCACAGTATTTAACTTATGTGTGCACTTTGCTAAGTTGTTTCATTTTAAAATTCCCTGTTTACTTTTATCCTCGCCGCTTGGCCGCACGTGCGGTTACCAAGCAACAAGAATCGCATTGCTTCTACTCTGCTCCCTCGGCTTGCATTCCGTGCTGCCAGAGTTAATCTCTTGTGGCTTGGCCGCGTGTGCGGTTACCACGCAACGAGGAACGCGTTGCTTTTACTCTATTCTCGCGACTTGTATCCTCTGCCGCTAGAGTGAATATTTCGTGCGCGGCCGGCTTTTCTCCTCGCGCTCGGCCGGTCTTCTTCTACTTTGTGGAAGATCGTATCTGTGCATTTGCTTGTGCGGCCAGTGGTACATATCTGGTGTGCGTATTTGAGCACATTGTTAATCTGTGCAGCTACTTTATCTCTAAATGTATTACTTCTGCACTCTCTTTACGATTGATTTTTCTATCAGAAAATCTTATAAAATGTAGTATTAAGGTTATACATTTTATGTTGAACCTGGATACATCGTTCTTAGTTCTACATTTCATTGTTGTGTATCCCTGTTCATTGTTACATGTTAATTCTTTTCTTCACAGTACAACATTCTATTTCTTTGAAATTCAGCTTGATACTGTATTGTACTATTTTTTCTCTCTTTGCCTTTTCCTTCAGTTCTGTTATTCCGATACTCAAATTCCATCATCTTCATTTTCTTATTTTCCATAATGCAGAATATTTCTCCTCCTCCTTTTTTCTTATCTTCTCCTGGTGATCCGACAATTCCTTGGTCAATATGGAAAAAAGTTTAACGTACTTAAAGGTTTGTGGAACCAACTTATCCATTGAAAAGAAGACATCACTCCTTCAACATTGCTTCGGTGTGGAAGGGCAAGAAATATTAGACACCTTACCTGCGGTGTCAAATTTGGATGGAGCAGTTGGTGATGCTCCTTTAAATGACTTTGATGAAACTCTTCTTCGCCTTGACACACATTTCTTACCTAAAGTATCAATTCTTCTACAAAGGTTTTATTTTGGCAAAAGCAAACAGATGGATGAAGAATCAATAGAAGATTATATAACGAAACTTTGTAAACTAGCTTCTCTTTGCAATTTTGGTGCTACCATAGAAGAACGCATTAGAGACCAATTTATGTTAGAAATGCAAATGTGATAAAATTACGGAAGCTCTATGGTCCAAGAATGATCCTTCTCATGATGAAGTGTTGAAGGTTGCAAAACAAATTGAACATTCTCAATCTTGTATTGAAACTTTAAAGAATTCTAAAGCTTCTTCTTTAAACAAAATTGATTCAAAGCCTAAAAGCTTCATCAACTTAAAGAACAAAACTAAAACATTTTGTTTTAGATGTGGGTCACCTTCTCATCTAGCGAACTTTAAAGACTGTCCAGCTATTCATGTTGTCTGCAACAAAAAGGGTCATTTCGCTAAGTGCTGTAAGTCCACTAACAAAAGCAATGTATAAATTAATGAAGTGTCTGACGATAACTATAATCAACCTTTCATCTTACAAATAGTAAATGATGTTAACTACATGAATGAATACCCGGATGTATTTAGTGACAAAGTAGGATGCATAAAAGGCTACAAACATCAGATTGTTTTGAAAAAAGATGCACAACCCATAGTTTCAAAAGTGTGAAACATTCCTAGAAGTTTAAAAGGAAAAGTGAAGCAAGAACTTGAAAGACTTAAAGACAGTGGAATTATCCAGGAAGTAGAAGCAGCACAATGGATAGCTCCCATAGTGGTTGCGACCAAACATTCTGGAGACATTAGACTGTGTATTGATCTACGCAATCTGAACAAGCAAGTGGTTGAAGACAGGTTTCCATTACCGAACATCAATGAAACGATAAGTTCATTAGGAGATGCAAACGTTTTTTCTACCCTTGTCCTAACTTCTGCGTACCATCAAGTGCAACTGACTGAAGACTCTAGACTTCTCACCTCTTTTATTACTCCCTTTGGTGTTTTCAAATTCAATCGTATGCCTTTTGGTTTATGTTCAGCGGCAGCTGTATTTCAAACACTAATGCAAGATATTTTAGGGGGGCTAAGGGGTGTGTGTTTTTTTCAAGACGACGTTCTTATATTCACCAACACTCATGAAGAACATATCAAGAAATTGAGAAGTGTGCTTTCGTTGTTCAGAGCCAAGGGCATCACACTGAAAAAAGAAAAGTGTAAATTTGTTCAGTCTCAAATAACGTATTTAGGACATGTTATTTCAAGTGATGGTGTTCAGCCGAAAGATGATTTAGTCCTTACTATTACAAATTTGTCTACTCCAAGGTATAAGATCTTCAGATCTTTTTAGGCATGGCAGAATTCTATGCTAGGTACATTTCCAACTTTGCTGAAAGATCAAACTCTAGATTCTTGCTCAAGAAAGGGAGTGAGTTTGTTTGGTCCACAGATTGTGAGATGAAATTTCAGGATCTTGAGGAAACACTCTTCTGCCCAATCCCTTAGTAGCTTCCAACCTGGTCTTCCGTGTCACCTTATTACTGATGCATCTGATAAAGGTTTAGGATGTGTGCTGAAGCAACTAAGGAGGGGAATTGAGACTAATGTTGTGTTTGCATCTCACACTCTACGTGGTGCAGAATTTAATTATTCTACCATCGAGAAAGAAGCTCTGGCAATTTATTGGGCTATTAAGAAATTTAGACAATTTCTTTGGGGTATTTCTTTTGAAGTACAATGCGATCATAAACCATTGCAAGAGATCTTTGGGAAGAAAGGTTTAGATAACGTTTCTTCCCGCATTTGTAAATGGATAGTTGGGCTCCAAGATTATCAATTTACGGTGAAATATGTTCCGGGATGTGACAACAAGACGGCTGATTGCTTGTCTAGGTTAGTGTCTGATGATGTGATTGATGAGTGTGATAGCATGTCGTGGTGGACGGATGAAGAGGTACAAGTTTGTACTATAACGGATGGGTGTGTTTTAGAAGGTGAATGGCGTGAAGAGTTAAGTAAAGATGAAGATCTTTCTAAAGTGATAAATTTGCTGGAGTAGGGGAAACTGAAGGATTACCGTGGTACTTCAATTTCTCCTTACAAGAAGTTGTGGTTACTTGTTCCTCCGTTATCTTTACGTGACCGGCTCCTTGCTCTCTCACATTCTGGTCATCCTGGTATAAGCAAAACCAAGGAAAGAATGAGGGCTTCATATTGGTGGCCAGGAATGGATCTTGCTTTAGAAAGGAGAGTACGTGATTGCGTTGAATGCTGTTTGGCAGAAGAAGACGCTTAAGGTGAGAACTCAACTGTTAGTACTTAAAGAAATTCCAAATGAGGTGTGGGAAGAAGTTGCTATTGACATTATGGGACCGGTGTCCTGAGGGTCTAGTTATAAGTATATCATTGTGCTAATGGATATGCTTTCCCGTTGGCCAGAAGTGTGCATAGCTTCTGAGATCACTTCGAAGGTTGTGGTGGACTTCCTGTCCAAAGTTTTCAGCATGGAGAGGAATCCTGGCGCGATTCTGTCAGACAATGGTGTTCAATTTACCTCGAAATTTATGAGAGATTTTCTTTTGTCTAGGGGAATTGTTCACAAAAAATGTGCACTTTATCATCCTGAAACCAATGGGATGGTGGAACGTTTCAATAGAACTTTGAAAGAAACCATTCAATTAGCTAAAATAAATGGAGTTGGTTGGAAGAGTTGGGTGGAGAATAAAGTTGAAGAGTACAGGTTCACTCCACATTCCAGCACTGGCCAGACTCCTTTCTTATTGTTGAGGAAGCGTGTGCCACATACCAAAATCGATCCTCCTTGGCTTAGGAAACATCTTTCTTGTGTTGTGGATAAAGAATCTATCGAAAGTAATGCTAAAGATAAAGAGGAATATCACCGACTACAAAGGAAGGAAATCTATGATGTTCGTAAATCTGAAAAAATGTGTTGTATGTATTGGTGACAAAGTTAAAGTTAAATTACCTGGAACAAACAGGTCTAGTACATCTACATTCAGTCCTATACATGAAGTTGTTAAAGTGTTTAGAGGGGCGGTCAAACTTGATGATGGGCGGATCTGGAATTTGAATAGAATTGTTGCGATTTAATTTATATAGGCAGGGGGGTGGTGTAGTATTGTGTTTATTTCTAGAACAATATTTTAGGTAGTGTTTTGTTGTAGTATTTCAAGGTAGGGTTGTATTTTATGTTTTAGGGGTATTTGTATTATGTAGAATCTATTTGGTATCTTCCAGCTTCACCTGCGGCATTTAGTATCTCCCTCAGCTGGACAGCATTCCGTGCTGGACAGTTGATGGTGCTGGAGGTTTTATTGGAGGCTGGAGTTCCTGTTATTTTACCTGTGAAATTTTACTGAATAAAAAGCTGATTTCAACTTCACCTGCGTGGACCTGCACTCATCTTCAAAATTGATACTACACCCCAGTACCAAGCATATCCCTGGCCCTGACAGCCAATCACAACAGGAAGCCTAAAAACTTTAGACCAATAGGTACCCTTGCCCTAGTACCAATCAGAACACAAACGTTCAACCCGTAAGCCAACAGAAATACTAACCCCAAAAACCAATCACAACTATATATGCAACTGTTAATAGAAACATATATGAGGCCCAAGTTACCTTAAGCCAAAACCTCTGTGGAAGGGAGGGGGGAGGTGCTCCTCTATTCAGAATCTCCTTGGATACAGACTGGCAGAATCCACAATTCCAAGTTCGCCAAGTCCACTTTCCAGGTAAGGGACAGATTAGAAACCACTGAAATACTGCTTGTCGCGCACTCAAATATGTGTCTTTTTCAAAGAAAAAAAACAAGTGGTGCATACACTTTCCAAACACAGTTTAAATCACAGAGCAGATTAAGCAGTCTCCTAAACACACTCTAGGTAGCCAATGAGGTGTGTGACAGTGGTGGGGGAGGGGAGGAGCATTTCAAACTGGATCGGGTAAATAAACAGCAGTTTAAAAGCAAGCCAATGCAGTGGAACCAGCTTTGGCCCTGGTAGAATGAGCATGTAGTTCTTCCAGAGGCTGCCTTTTAGCCAAGTGTCACATTTTAATGCTGAGAACGACCCAGAAGGAGATGGTTCTCTCTTGCATACCCTTACCTTTTTTGCTCCAGAGAACCAAACAAAGAGCTGATCACACACTTGGTGTTCTATGGTAAAAAATGAAAAAGCTCAGAGCTCTCTTCAAGTCCAAGCAATGGCATCTCCTTCTTAGAGGGATGAGGCAGACAACAAAATGACAGCAAGATAATGTTCTGACATGGAACGGTGTCACAGCTTTAGACAAGAGAGAAGCCCATGTCAGCTAAACCAGCTTGTCAGGGAAGAAGGTGGGTACGCAGGTTGACAAAGAGCTTTAAGCTCACTCCTACACCATGACAATGTTATGACAACGCAGAACATTGTCTTGAGGGTGAGAAGGTGCAGTAGTGAAGGAGCTCAAAGGGAGTACACATCAAACAAATAAGGACCAATTTGAAGTCTCAGTGTGGCCTGACAAAAGGAAAGGAAGGAAAACTTGTAAAGAGTTGAAAGGTACCCATTAAATGTGCTCAGAGCACAGCCTTTCCATGGAAGTAGTCTTGTCCATGAGCACCTGTACCAGCCACCCTCCCCTTGATGGATGCAGGACTTTCAACATCAAACTGATTTCCCCCAGTTACAGAAGTTTGATATGGCACCGGGACCCTGCTAGACCAGAGCCCTCCGATCTCCACCTCTCCCAGATGGCCAAAATCAGTCATCACTGTCAGCTACAGGTGGGGAAAGGAGAGGGATCAGATGTTGACCCAATCGCGATCCAGTAACCAACACTTCAAATCTTGTGTAGTCTCCTCGGAAATCTGAACAGGGTGGGAAAAGACCCCTTGATGCTGGGCCCACTGAGACTTCAGATCCCACTGCAGAGCCGGTATATGCCACCTTGTGTGTTCAACCAGCAGGATGCAGGGGGCCATAAGTCCTGGTAGCCTCAGAGTGTCCCCCACCAAAATCAAGGACCAAGATTAAAAGATCAAGATTATAGCTTGAACATCCTGGACACTCTTTCCCCGGAGTCCTGAATGGCTCAGATGAAGGGGAGTGCCTGAGAGCAAGTCAGATATGCCTTCGGCACATTGATAGTGAACCCATGACATGAGGTTTGTAGTAGTTTGGAGGTGGTTGACAATTGCCTGGGGCAAGCCTGCCTTCAACAGCAAGTCGTCGAGGTAGGAGAAGACTGGGAACTCTGACCTCTGAAAACACACTGCTACGACCATAACTTTCATAAAGATCAAGGGGAACTAGTGAGGGGGGCACAACAAACTGAAAGTACTCCTGTCCCACCATAAACTACTGTTAGGGCCTGCAGGACTGGTATATTAAATACTGGTAAATCCTGCAGGTCCAATGCCACCATCCACTCTCTAGGATCGACAGCTGACAAGAGCAGGGCCAATGCGAACCAACGGAGGAAGTTGTTGAGAGAATGCAAGTTTAAAACAGGGCAAGCACCTTGGTCCTGCTTTGGCACCAGAAAGCAGCGAGAATAACAACCATGCCCTATTTCTGGTGTGGACACCCACTTCATGGCTCATTTGGACAAAAGGGTATGCATTTCCTATCACACAATGGAGAGATGGTCATCCATCAGATGGTGGAGTGTAAAGGTATGGTGGTGAATGAACGAAAGGAAGGGCATAGCTGCGTTAAAACAATTTGCAGGACCTACCTAGCTGATGTTATGGCGTACCAATGTGGCAAGAATTGTTGCATCCTGCTTCCCAGCGGGTGGCTGTGCTCCACTGAATACGGTATACTAAAGGAGTTGGGCAAGTGGGGATATTAGGGGAGTAGAGACTTCACGGCCTGTTGACCTTAACTATGGGGGCAGGAGGCACTAAGACCTCAACAGTGAAAGCGCTGGCAGCCTTGTGAAGGTCAGACTGTCTTGTGGTATGGGGTACCACTGCCAAAGCCACAAAAAGAGTGGTAAAGCGATGGCAATGTGGGGTAGATAAGCTTAGGCAGCATACTGTGGCCCTACTCTCCTTGAACCGCTTGAGAGTGGAGAGCGGAGTCTGCCTTCTCCCCATATAGGCGAGTCCTATCAAACACTGCCCATGAGGGACTGGCCACTGCTTGGGAACCCTGTGGACCACAGCCAAATGTGGGAGTGAACGGAGACACTGGTGCAATGGCCTGTCCAATGGAATCTGGTGTCCAAGCCACAATAAACTGTCAACAGGTCAACCTCCTCCCTACAGCAGCCAGTAGTTAAAACGTGCTGGGGTTAATTCTGCTAGCAGTCACCTGCACAACCAAGCTTTCAAGGGAGGGGTGCTGATATTCAAACGCTAGGTTGCTCGGGGCAGAGCTGTGGCACTTTGCAATCTGCTAGTTGTCCTGGGGTCTGAGCAAGGTTTGGCAATGTATGGCCCAGGCCCCCAAAGTGCCTGGAAGAGCCTTGTTAAACAGGGCTCAAGGGAAGTTTGCCCCGGGAGCAGGACTTCCATAAGAACATTTGTCTTGACTTCCAAGGTGGGGAGTTGGAGGCCAAACATTTTGCCCTCTATAAGCATGACCATGGCATCACAAGCACTCCCCTCAATGGCCAGATCAGGGGGTTAGAGGAGCCCTGACTACAGGGAGGTATCAGGGCCACTAGCCTCTTGCAACTTGTAGTGCAACTTCTATTCATGGTATGGTTAGCCCATCTCATTAACAGAGTCACAATCATTATCCGAATCTGTGCGAAAGAGAGAATGAAGAGTATGTGTTCTCTCTTGGGCAGGCTAAGATGCAGGATGGAGTAATTTGACAGCAGCTGGGCACGGCCTAGGTTAAGATCGCTGAGGGGAAAACCCAACAGCGTTATTTCAGATGGATGGCCTCTCAGCTCTATGGGGCCTGAAGGCACCCTCTAAGAAGATGACAAAGATCTGAAGATTCGGAGCATAGCCTTGTAGCACACTTGTATTTCTTCTGGTATGGCGGGGAGCCCCAGAAAATGTGATTGTGCCAGAACAAGTTAGAGGATAGACTCGGACATTTACCATCTTCAGGCGTAAGATCAAGAAGTATCACAGTGCCCCCACACTGTCTCAGAAAAGTGAAAGTGTTGGGAAGGGGCAGTCTTGCTACAATTTATTTGTGCTTTTTCCTGCCATCGAGATAAAGACGGACCCTTGAAAAGAATGATTCCTGCGCTTCTGGATCGGGAATGGAATCAGCATCAAACTTTCAAACTTGCAGCAGTCCCGTCATGGAGTCTTCCGGTGCTAGGCGATGTAGCATATAATTTCGAGATTTTGGATGACTTCGGGTTTTATCGACACAACTGCTGCAGGCCTTAGAGTTGCGATTAGACGCCAGGCATCACAAGCAAACCTGATTAGAGTCTGTCACAGACAGTCCATAAAAGGTTAAAAACCGGTCCTATTGGGAGGTGAAATTTCCCTTGCACACTGTTTTACAATTTTGAAGAGGTAAAAGTAGTCTTAAATAGTTAAGCTAGAGCTATGTATCTGCATCTGGTGGCGTGAAAGGAACGGACATTGCTTGGGAGAGGCGCCTATATAGGCTCTGCACATCATTTTCAGAGTTTAAGTGCGATCCACACAGTACCACCTACTGCCGCGCGGAGGTACTGCTGAAAAAGTTCCAGATCCAGTCTGCCACCTGGGGTATATTCAAAAGGTGAGAAACCTGCAGCTAGAAGTCTCTACGAGAAAGGCACCTTACTACTGGGTAGCAGGGGTAAAGTGCACAGACTTGTAGGACAAGCAAAAAAAATATAGGGTCCAGAAAAGGCAATCAATAATTAAAACTGAGGTACTGAGGATGAAATTGCAGAAAAGATGGATTTCCCACAATTGTCTATTGAGGCAGAATAGTACACAGGGAAGTCAGGTTGTAGGATATTCATTGGGCCGCATGTATAACCATAAAGTTGACTTTTGATTAGTCTAGAAAAAAAATAGCTCAGTCTGTATTTTATGTCCGTTTTTGGCCTCACTGAGATATGCATAATTTTTACTCTTTCATACCAAATATGTTGGGTACTCATTTCACCACTTTCCTTGCAGGTTCTCTAATACCATAAAAGCAGCAGCTAACTTCTGAGAAAGTAACTAGGAATGCAAAGCACTAAAGACGCTTGCTCAATCAATGCCTGGAATGAGAAGAATCTGCCTGGGAGGGAAATGGGTCCCCATAGACAGGTGCCACTCATTTGTCCCATTCTGCTTGATGACTGAATTGGTCTGGAGTCACCCCTCGGTCAACATCATCCAGTTACACAGGCAAAAATTTAGTGGAATTCCCTGCAGAATGGACACAGGGTACACAATAGGAAATTAATTTGGTTGTGGTAATAGTGATTACAGTGCAGGTTAGGGGGATGCCTAAGGTTGTGGTCGCAGACTAAGTTTTGCACAGAAGTCCGACATCATTCAGTGAAGATTATTGATAAAGCACACAAGCACTTGTAATATCAAGCGTGCCTTAGTAAGATCGCTTCTTGTACTATTTGCTATAGCAACGTTCATGTTGTAAGGGACCAAACCCCCACTACAGTTCATTCTTTTTGTAGTACAGGTGACAATCATTTTATCTGCTTTGGACGTCCTTGTCAGCCATAAGCTCATTGTCTTGTATGTCCTGATACTAGAACGTTGTGAGACTTGTAGAGAGCCAAGCAAGTCCTGGGATTCGTTCTTAGTTTACAGGATTTTTGGTCACAAATGTGATTGTACCTAGCTAGGTGATATTTGATTGCAGAACTGCTGCTAGATGACAAATGAGAAGGCAGGCTTCATGGACAGTTTTTGCTGAGATCAAGCTTACTTCTTTCACAGGGGTTTCACTTGATGGTACTGTATTTGACTATGTTCTCAATTGACCAATCACAGATTGTAGAGGAAGATCTGTGGTAGACTGCTCTGCAATAGTAGATGTCATGAAGGAACAAGGTGACAAAGGTTCTAGCGAAGAAGACACATCAGCATGTGTCTAAGACAGACAGACTGGTTTGTTAATGGATTTTCTAGAATTCTTGTACAAAGGTGGACAGTGTTTCTGGTGCTCCTTTTTTATGTCTTAACCAATATCATTTCTACATTTGTTTGGACAAGCCTAGGAGAGAGAGTTCATCTCCAAAATATGGCATGTCACTGGACCTGCCCTTTTTTGCAGCCACCCCAGAAGTCAACTCTCAATGTAATGCAGGGTTTTCACTGAGGATAACCTGCAGACGTTCGGTCCTTTGCATTACGTCTTGAAAAAAAGCAGCACATTAAGCCCTGGTGGGTGCCTTCCATACAGAGCCTCTTTTCTCCACAGAAGTTGCAGCTCCCGAAGGCTGCTTTTATAGGAGAGTATTCCATGAAAAAGATCATTATCATCTGGATCAAATCTGAAGGCAGCAAGCTCAAATAAAGTGCCAGTAAAGATGAAAACATTACCAGGAAAGGTGAAAAAACAAACTGAAAAGAAGCTATAGCAGAGCATTTTTTGGAACTTCCTTTTAATGACATACTGTGGCAATTTTGAAACATGATGGCCAGTAGGTGCAGATTTGCAGAGTGGGTGAAATATGTATTTCTCTCTGAGGTTATTGGGCTACTAAATTGGCAGAGTCGTTATCACTTTCAGACCCTGATTAGAGAACACTATGGTTTGAAGATTACGGCAGGAACCGCTGCTTCACGATGGGGAAGGATTCAAGTATGTGAATCTATGAAAGCTTCAACAATGGAGACCTTTCTTCTCTCTAAAAACGTGCTGTAGAACTAGTTTCCACCTTTTTCTTTCTAGTGCTGAGCTACTTTCAAATCACGTTTAAACAAAGGGTTCTAAATTGGAATGCTCAATTCTTCCAACCTCCTTTCGTAGTTGAAGTTGCCTGGATTCCAACAATGGTTCTCCTGAAACCCATCATCCATTGAGTGTTGCACGTATAGATGGGTTAAATTCTCGTTTCAAGGCGCATCCTCTAGAGGTCAGTCCTCCTTATATTTTGGACTAGAGCAACACGAGGGCTAATTTATGCAAAGTGCAATGTATACCTATTTGCTGTAGCAGGGATTCCCTTTCCAAATACCTCAATGTAATTAAATACATTTTTTTTTTTGTTTAGTTTTTTTGTTTTGTTTAATTTTTAGAGGTGGGGAGAGACCCCTTAGGCAAGGGTCACTCCCCTAGGGGGCAAATTATATTTAGGCCATTTCTGCCATCTTTGGGGGCAGAGTGGCCTATTTTTATGAGGCCAATCTGCCCTCAAGGGGGACAGAAACCACAAAACACCAGGGAGTTTTTTTTTTTTTTTTTTTATTTCACGCAAGGGGAGCGACCCCTTAGGCAAGGGTCATTCCCCTGAGGGGCAAATTTAGTTTAGGCCATTTCTGCCCCCCCCCCCGGGGGGCAGATCAGCCTATTTTAATTAGGCCGATCTGGCCCCAAGGGAGGCAAAAACCACTAGGTACCGGGGATTTTTTTGTTTGTTTTACAGATGGTGAGCGACCCCTTAGGCAAGGGTCGCTCCTCTGGAGGGGCAAAATTTATTTAGGCCATTTCTGCCACCTTTGGGGGCAGATCTGCCGATTTTAGGTCAATCTGCCCCCAAACCACTAGGCACTAGGGATTTTTTTTTGCGCCAATGTCAAGCAATGGAAGCGACCCCGTAGGCAAGGGTCGCTCCCTGGGAGGGTGGGGTCAAATTTAATTTTGGCCATTTCTGCCCCCCTGGGGGCAGATTGGCCTATTATTAGGCCGATCTGCCCCCGGGGGGCAGAAACCTGTAGGCGGTAGGCATAATTTTTTTTTTTTTTTTTTTTTTGAGAGATGGGGAGCGACCCATTAGGCAAGGGTCGCTCCCCTGGGGGGCAAATTGTATTTAGACCATTTCTGCCACTCTTGGGGGCAGATCGGCTGATTTTAGGTCAATCTGCCCCCAAAGGGGGCAGAAACCATTAGGCACCGGGGATCTTTTTTTTTTTCCCGCCAATATCACGCAAGGGGAGCGAACCTGTAGGCAAGGGTCGCACCCCAGGGGGGGCAATTTCTTTTAGGCCATTTCTGCCCCTCGGGGACAGATCTGCATATTGTTATTAGGCTGATCTGCATCCGGGGGGGGGGGGCAGAAACCTGTAGGCGCCAGGGCTAATTTTTTGGGGTGTATTTTTTTTGTTTGTTTAGAGATGAGGAGCGACCCATTAGGCAAGGGTCGCTCCCCTGGGGGGCAAATTGTATTTAGACCATTTCTGACCCCCTTGGGGCAGATCAGCAGATTTTATGCCAATCTGCCCCCATGGGGGCAGAAACCACTTAGGCACCAGGGATTGGTGTGAGTGTATGCATGTGTTTTCTTTAGGGAGGCAGCCCCTTAGGTAAGGGTCGCTCCACATGGGAGCACATTACTGTTGGCCATATCTGCCCCCCCCATTGGGGGCAGATAGGCCTATTTGTGGAAGGGCCATCTGCCCCAAGGGGGGGCAGAAAGCCCACCAGAGGCAAGGGAAGTTTTAAAAGGGTGGGGGTATGGCCATACCCCCACCCCAAATAAATGGGGCCAAAGTTGTTCTGCCCACTAGTGGGCAGATAGGGCAATTACCCCTGATCCACACCCCGGAAGGCATAAAGTCTACTAGATGTCAGGGAATTTTAAAAAAACTAAAAATATTGCGGTGGTGGCTACCAACCAGTATGGGCCTGGTTACGCCCCCACCCCAACTGTAGGGGGTAACAGTCTTTCAGCTCTCCCCCACACTCTAAAACATCTTATCCCACAGCAAGCAAGAAGACATTTGATTATTTTGGGTTTTAGTTTTACATTTGGGCCATGAGAACTTGGCTTACTCTCAAAATCGTCCCACTTGGAATTGTGAGGGCTGCACTTTATGGACTTTGGGACGCTGCCATGTAGAAAAATCCACAAGACCTAGACACATCTGAAAACTAAAGCAGATTCCAGACTGGTGTGTTTCACATGCACCCTGCACCATTTTTGTACCCACAATTCCCTGCAAACCTCCAACTTTGCTGGAAATCACACATTTTTTCCACATTTTTGTGATGGAACCTTCCGAAATCTGCAGAAATCCACAAAATTCCTACCACCCAGCATTGTCTCATCTATACCGATAAAAAATCTGCTGCACTTGTCAGCCTAAAAATGTTTTTTTTGCAAACTGCCCTTTTGGACGCCCTTTGTTCCCCCTCAATATCGACACGTTTTTGGCTCTTCCCTTTCACAAGTACTTGGCCCACCTACACAAATGAGGTATCGTTTTTACCAGGAGACTGAGGGGAACATTGGGTGGTGTGAAATGTGTCCCAGTGCGGTGATCCCACACAGAAATGTGGGAAAAATTTGATTTTTTGATAAATTTGAGGTTTGCTGAGGATTCTGGGTAAGAAAACATTGGGGGATCCACGCAAGTCACACTTCACTGGACTCCCTCGGGTGTCCAGTTTTCAGAAATGTCTGGGTTTGGTAGGTTTCCCTAGAAGGCTGCTGAGCCCAGGACCAAAAACGCAGGCGCCCCCCTGCAAAAACAGGTAGTTTTGTATTTGATCATTTTGATGTGTCCACGTTGTGTTTTGAGCCATTTCCTTTCGTGGGTGCTAGGCCGACCCACACAAGTGAGGTACCATTTTTATCTGGAGACTTGGGGGAACGCTGGGTGGAAGGAAACTTGTGGCTCCTCTCAGATTCCAGAACTTTCTGTCGCCGAAATGTGAGGAAAACTTGTTTTTGGAGCTACATTTTGAGGTATGCAAAGGATTCTGGGTAACAGAACCTGGTCAGAGCCCCACAAGTCACCCCCATCTTGGATTCCCCATGGTCTCTAGTTTTCAAAAAAATGCACAGGTTTGGTAGGTTTCCGTAGGTGCCGGCTGAGCTAGAGGCCAAAACCTACAGCTCTGTTTTCTGTCAAAAAATGGGATGTGTCCACGTTGTGTTTTGGGGTATTTCCTGTCGCAGGCACTAGGACTACCCACACAAGTGAGGTACCTATTTTATCGGGAGACTTGGGGGAATATAGAATAGCAAAACAAGTGTTATTGCTCCTTGTCTTTCTCTACATTTTTCCTTCTAAATATAAGAGTGTGTGTAAAAAAGAAGTCTATTTGAGAAATGCCCAGTAATTCACATGCTAGTATGGGCACCCCGGAATTCAGAGATGTGCAAATAACCACTGCTCCTCAACACCTTATCTTGTGCCCATTTTGGAAATACAAAGGTTTTCTTGATAGCTATTTTTCACTCTTCATATGTCAGCAAATGAATTGCTGTATACCCGGTATAGAATGAAAAAACACTGCAGGGTGCAGCTCATTTATTGGCTCTGGGTACCTAGGGTTCTTGATGAACCTACAAGCCCTATACATATCCCGCAACCAGAAGAGTCCAGCAGACGTAACTGTTTATTGCTTTCAAAAATCTGACATTACAGGAAAAAGTTACAGAGTAAAACGTAGAGAAAAATTGCTGTTTTTTTCACCTCAATTTCAATATTTTCTTTTTTTCCAGTTGTTATTTTCTGTAGGAAACCCTTGTAGGATCTACACAAATTACCCCTTGCTGAATTCAGAATTTTGTCTACTTTTCAGAAATGTTTAGGTTTCTGTGATCCAGCATTGGTTTCACGCCCATTTCTGTCACTGATTGGAAGGAGGCTGAAAGAACAAGAAATCGTAAAAATGGGGTATGTTCCAGTAAATGCCACAATTGTGTTGAAAAATTGGGTTTTCTGATTCAAGTCTGCCTGTTCCTGAAAGCTGGGAAGCTGGTGATTTTAGCACCGCAAACCCTTTGTTGATGCCATTTTCAGAGAAAAAAACAAAAGCCTTCTTCTGCAGCCCCCTTTTCCCATTTTTCTTTTTCTTTTAATGAAATCTTTACTGTATTTTGGCTAATTTCTTTGCCTCCCTCAGGGGAACTGTTGTGTTTTGATTCTTGTCACGCTGAAGAATGTACGCGTCCAAACATTCTGGAGAAGACCGTTACTGCTGCCTTTCCAGAGTGGCTGGATGCTAGGTCGCATCTATGAATAAACCTATGTTTAATACTTACATCTGTGGCGGATTCCTGTCCTCTTCCACAACAGGAACCCACAAAGTCTGGGTACCTGTAGAATCCCTAGGATGTTGGAAAAAAAGGACGCAAATTTGGCGTGGGTAGCTTAGGTGGACAAAAAGTTATGAGGGGCTAAGCGAGAACTATTCCAAATAGGCTAAAAAAAAAGGCCTGGCACAGGAGGGGGAAAAGGCCTGGCAGCGAAGGGGTTAAATAACTTCTGATTACAGACGTCCTACTGATGTACCAATCTATCTGGATCGGCACCATAAGTATTTTAATGTAGGGGTTTGTGCTCTCCTGATCAGCTCCTATGTGATGGGAGATAACTAACGGCAGAGCAGTGTAAAAGTGGTGCTGGAATATAGTGAAGGTATAGGTTTACACTCCTGTGTTTAGTTTTCTAGATTTTTAACAGCTTGGGATACACACAAGTTGAGAATTCCTTTTCAATAGGAATGTTGGTGTGTAGTACCACTGTGTTGTCCCCCTTTGTCCAAGTTTAAGTTTATGTGTAGAAGTTAACTCTGCTTGCATCCAGTCTCCTTTTGGACAACAGCTGAAAAGAATTGCGAAACCCACAGTGCATCCAAATAAAATATGCCAGAGTTGTAGCGTATAGTAATGTAGAATATACATTTAGCATGTAGAGTCAAAAAGTTCAGTTCAGAGTAGTTTATTGATGCTCTTTTGTACAGAAGATCGTAGACATTTGCAGCAGAGAGCCGACACGTGTTTCGCCCCTTGTGACAGGTCTGCCTGGGGCTTTTTCAAGGCTGTGGTGTATGTATATAAAAGCCAGATCACTGTAGGGTAAAGCTATTTGAAAGAAGGCATGCAAATTCATTGGGGTGATGGGGAAACAGAAAGGTACCAAGATATACCCAATGTGTCCAGTGCGTTGTGAACAGAGAGGGGAGGATTAAAGTTGGCACCCTATGTGAAAACAAAGCCCTAGCCCATTATTAGTGATCAAGTCTCCAGTTGGTAATGTGGTTAAGTCATGCGCAAATAAGTTGAAAGTCGATTGATGATTGTCTTAGATGTTATATGTGAATCAGCACCTTTAGGTATGCATCCAAAGGACAGAGAGAAACAGTGCTGGTTAACTAAAATTAGTCACACCACTTGCTTATTGATGTATTGCCATAAGCTGGTATGTTAGTATTCCAACATCAGCGATTGAAGGAGACAACTTGTACCTAATAGATAGCCATCAGAAAAATCTGTTGTTGTAGAATATGTATTGGCTGGTCAGAAAATTCATTCTGTGTAGAAAGATTATGTCTGGCATATTATATTTGGATACACTGTGGGTTTTGCAATTCTTTTCAACTTCAAGACTTTAACTGGGGCAAATTGGTCCATACCCCATTCGATAACCCACATCTGATTCAGAAAGAGCATTTGAAGGATGAGAGAGTTGGACCATAGGAACACTGTTTCTTGAACTCCTTTAGGACAACAGTAAGCGGGCCTTGAATGCACAGCAGTGCTTTTGCATGAATTAAATAGCTCTAGCAGTCTAAACTTAGAAATGGCCTGTTTCTTTCTGCTGAAAGATCAACATTAAAAATCATGTTAATCCTGCTCACTTACACTTGAAATATAATAAAAAGGGTCCCATTTGGGTTGAAATATGTACCTGAAAGGGAAAAGAAGCAATATCTGACTCATCTGTAGGACGAGTAAACAAAGCGAATTTTACCTGCTTGCTATTTAACATGGTCACACATTTGATCAATATTATACAAATAATGTGGAGCAGTTCATACTACAATATTAAAGACTATGTTATTGGCGGAGAACATTCGCACATTTGCAGTATATCATACATTAACACTACTAAAATCATTATCATACAATTAAGAGCTACAAAGTAGTGCTTTTTTGCCTTTATAAGGGAAATATTAAAAAACAGTCTGAATATGTAATGTAAAAAGAGCACAGGGATTATAGTTTTGTTGCAAATATTTACTCAAAAAGCAGTAATTACTTACAGCAGTTTTAAAACATTTAACATTCATCAAAATCTAATTAACTTATGAGTCCGATCCACAGTCTATAGGATTTAATGTTTTCAATTACGTTTGTTGTTCTTTCTTAAGGCAAGCTACTTTTATTTACATAACACATTCCTATTTGCTAACCACATGGTAAAAACAAAAGAATCACTCGAAGTCTATCTATGTAACCAGCTTTAACTAAAAAGCATGTTCACAATTCTACCGATTCTTAAAATTTCTTGCAATAATTAGCAAGAAGATGCATTAAAATAGCAATTGTCAGTGTGTTTCCAGTTTTATTGATTTAGATTACCTACATTAAAACCATACTTTGGTTTAATTAAGGGGACATGTGTATGGGGTCTACCACTAACAAGGACCATTAACTGTCTAATAGTCTAAATCTACAGCACTTTGAGCATGACGTTGTAGTGTACAGTATAGGAATAGGATATCAGACATTTCTGCACAGCTTGAAAACCAACAAAACTCACAAATGTTTCTGTCTGCATATATGTATAAATTTATACTGTAATTTCACTTTCACTGAAAGTTTAAAGGTAAGCTTACAGCTTTGTAGGATGACACCTGTGTAGAGGTGCACAGATTTTCAAACAGTTGACGCGCTTTGACAGACAGGAATGCAACTAACTCCAAAGTAGGTGTATGCTGTGTCAAGTGGTTTTATACCAACAACCCGCCCCCATATATGGGGCATGGTCCCTTACTAATGAAAGAATACAGTATGTTTTTGTTATGATGAATCAACCCTTTCCAAACTGCAGGACTGTGTAGTTAGATCCTATGATGGTATCTGAAGCATTGTCAACACCACCTTAACCGAGGGTATACTAATAATACAGTAGAGAGATTTTATAAATGAAAAATCTATTGTTCGACTTATAAACTTCAATTACTTTTTATCTCTGCCAATACCACCAAGAAGACTATATCATTTGATGCTATTGTTCATGAAAGGAGTTGCCATCAAATACTTCCTTGAATAAAAGTATTATTTTATTCTCTGCAAGAACGTCAAACTATAAAAAGGTGAACTTGTGGAAATGTTGTAACATGGAAAATGTTGTTACATGGAAAATTCTGCACTTTTGTGTCTGTTACCACTACAGCAGTATCAAACAAGGTACTCGGGAGAAAGGTCAACATATGTTAATACTATATCTTTTAGCAATTATAAAAAAAATCTGATATTTCAGCTTGCCTTACTGGCCTGTTTCAGACTTAAAGTCGTCTCTGTTTTGCTAGGACTACTTTCTAAAGGAATGTCATCTGGCTGCTCAGAACAGTGTCCAGCTTTCTTTATGGAAGGTGAAACACCACCTTTCTGAAGAATCTCAGTTGCTTCATATTCTAGCATTTCCGATGGTGTCAGGGGCTCCAAATGAATACTGCCTTGATCGCTGACATCAGAGCAGACAGATTCAGGTTTCTCCTTTTGCAAAAACTGCTCAAAAGTAGCATTTGTTTTGTCTTCTGCTTCTTCACTGAACTCAGCTTCCTTGTTTTCTTTTATCTGTTCAACGGTCAAAGTATTCTCCTTATGCTGAGGCATCTTCACAATACTTTGATCACAAACGTGTTTTGGCGATTTAACAACTTGGGCATCAGACTTTTCAGCATGATCATTGGTCAGCATTTTCTCAGAGGTCTGCTCCTTTGAGCTTGCTTTCTGGAGCTCTTCAATAGTGTCATTCTCATTTTGTGATGGTGATTTGTTACCTTTATTCGTTTCAAGCAGGATTTTAGCAATTTCAGGATCACTCCCTTTGTTTCTCTTTTCCAGTAATGTGTTACTTTCTTTTTTACTTCAAAAAACATAAACAACAATTTGTCAAACAATATTACACATTTGAATGAACATTATGTTACTACTGGTGAGCATAGTGTCCAAATGAAAAACTATGATGCAATCAATACTCTTTGAAAGACGTAGAAGTTTAACATGCCACTTACCATTTGGTAAAGCTTTCTCTGGTTGTTGCACCTAATTTAAGGCACATTTGTGTCTTTGAATTTCCCCAGTAGTCACACTGCATCTGGACTTACTTTTATCAATATACCAAAGACCATAGGGAGTGGTGGTATGATGCTACCTGCTATGGCTAATCCTCAGAAGCATTGCTGGTCTCCTAAAGGGACTACTTTACCATTGACTTTGGGCACATCCAGTTTCCAAACTCTAGAGCACAAAGCCTTAAAGTAAAACCAGAAAAGGAGTTATCAAATCATTATTCGCTTGCTCAGAAACTGGTAGGTCAATGAGAAATCTGCAAGAAAATACAGTATACCTTAAAAAAAAAAAAAGAAAAAAAAAAAAAAAGTTACTGGTACAACTAGAGCATACTTCATGAAAAGAATCCGTATCTTTGAATAACGTCCAGTGCCGCATATTTCAGGAAACAGCTTTGTGAAGCTTTAAGCCACCAAGAAATTTTGGAACTTTACTGGTACATAATAGATTTTAATTCACACTTCCAAGTCTGGAAAGCTCTATTTGGGGAATGCTTTAAGTGAAGATCAGAGTACTACATCTCAGAAGTATTAAATAAAGATGCTTGCTTAGAGTGTAAAAGCAGCTGCCTTTTCTTTCATAAACTGAATTCTAATGCTGTCAGGGGACATCTGTGAGAAGGATACAAACTGCATTTAATTAAAACATGACTTCTCACTGCTTTTCCTTTCTCTGCTCTAGAAAATCTAGAGTAATAACCTGAACTTCTTTGATTTATTGGGTTGAATCTTTGGAGGCCTGGGCTTTCTCAGGCAGATGCTTTGCAGAACAAATTACTTCCTCTTAGGTAACACCTTATCTGGTAGAGACCATCTAGCTGTAAATTCCTTAAATTAGAATATTCACCAGGCATCAGACTGGATTGGGAAATTTTTGGTGAGCAGTATCCCTGTATGACAGTGGGGGGCATCATTCGGTTCTGCGTGGTGTCTCTGGAAGTGATGTGCATGGTGCCTGTATAAGCACCACCCCAGCATGCTTAAGTCAGTTTTTTTTGCGACTTTCCACGCAAGATGTGCAGAGCCAAGAAGAATACTGACCAATGGTGTGCAAATCTAGGGCCCTTACAGGGATTAATCCTTAGTTTTATAATGCTGGGTGCAGTTTTGCTTCGTAAACTGTGTAGACAAGCCCATGTTGCTGCCTGAAAGATATCCAAGAGAGGAACTCAGCAAGCTAATAGAAGTCACAGCTTTGGTTCTGGCAGTGCGAGTGTGCATACACCCAGAGAAAGTGCTTTTTGTGCACAGAATTATCCATCGTGACATGGTTTGCTTCTGCACCACCTTCCCTTTCTTGGCTCTGATATATCACATGAGGAGCTGATCGTCCATCAGAAACTCAGGAGTGCGATCAAGGTAGAACAAAGCCCTTTTTGGGTTCAGTCGAGGGAATCTCTCCTCTTTAGAGGGATGAAGCAGAGCATAAAAAAGTAGACAGTGATGGACTGGCCTACATGGAAAGGGCTAAGCACTTTCAGTAAGAAGGATGCTCTAGCTTGAAGAACCAGTTTGTCAAGGTAGAAGGTAAGGTAGGAAGGGAATGTGGAGAGTGTGCCTGTAGCTCACTGATACTCGAAGCAGATGTTATCGCCACAAGAAAGGTGGTTTTGATTGTCAGAAGCCTGATTGGGCAGTTCTGGCTCAAAGGGAGCATACACCAGGAAAGTGAGAACCAGGTTGAGGTTCAACTAAGGCACAATAAAAGGCACTGGTGGGAACATGTGTTGGAGACCTCTCAAGAACCTATGTACAATATGGGTCTTAAAACGGGATGGTTGATCTGACAACCACAGAAATGCCAAAGTGGCAGAAAGGTTACCTTTCCACATACCTAAAGCAGACCCCGGCTGGTCTAAGGTAAGAATAAACAAGAGGACCTGCGAAAGGGGTACATATAGAGGGTCAACATGTTTATCAACATGCTTATCTGTACACCAAGCCATAAACTTGCTCCGGTGGAAGACGCATAGCATCTTGGTGGATCTCCAGACTCTCCATTCCCAATCCGGAGCCACAATAATGATTTGGATCTGGCTGTTCTTGATCTTCTTGAGAGTCCAGGGCAGGAGTGGTACTGGCAGAAAGGCATACAAGGAGGACAGAGTTCCACCCAAGATTTAAAAAAAAAAAAAAAAAAAAAAAAACTTTGAGCGAGAGATGTCTGGGAAACTCCAACTGAGTTGGCAGATGCATACAGATCTACACCAAGGATCTCCCCCGTCTAGGAAGAAACCTTCCACCACTTCCGGATGGAAATGCTATTGTTGATCTACTAGGCATCAACAGCAGAGTTCATCCATTCTGGCCAGTGTTGACCACTAGGAACATGCTCTTTGTTCCAGGCATGTACAGAGAAGCAGAGCACAACCTCTCCCCGCCATGTATGTTGTAATTGCACATGGCTGTTGTGTTGTCTGGGAACATCTGTGCCAGCCTACCCTCGATTGCAACACAAACAACAAGTAACTTACTTTCCGTAACACCTTATCTGGTAGAAACAATATCTAGCCGCAGATTAATTACCTCTGAATTTGTCAGACTGGACATGGAAGATTTTTCAGGAGTAGTACCTCTGTGTGCCGGTAGGTGGCGTTGATCGGTTCTGTGAATCGTCGGTGTCATCCACGCCGGAGTTGACGTCCCTGTGACCAATATAGGTGCCACCTCGGTGAGCTGATGTCATCTCTTTCTTTCTGTGCCAGTTAGCGCTGATCTGGAGAAGAGCTACCCCGCTGTTGTGCAACTGTATAAGAGTGACAATGGAGGACTGTGCCCTGTAGGGCACCTAGATCTCCAGTGTCCCTTCATGCCCTCCAGGTAGCAGTTCTCTTTTTCTGACACAGCAATATTTGCTCTCCTCCAGCTTTTTTGGGGGGAGGGGAAGAGAATGGAGATAATTCTGAAGGAGAATTAGGAATGGAGGTAAAAAAAAATATACATTATAACATTCCTCCTCTTCTAAGGAATCTCCACTGCTAATCATAATCACTGAAAAGAATGGCTAGCTCATGCTTTAAGCTGTGAAGGAGACAATAAAAAGAATACAACTAAGGAAAGATTTCTCTAAAACATTTGACCGACTTGGGTCATTCCCTCTAGAATCTGAATCAAGACAATAGAGCGTTTTAAAGATGGTCCTTGTTGCCGCCTTGCAGATCTTGACAAGTATTTCTCAGTAATAGAGCAGTAGCTGTTTTACCTCAGACTTCATAGCCTTTTAGTCTACAAAGTAAAAACTGCTAGATTTTTGTTAGCATAGTAGGATGCAAGAGACTATCCATCTAGAAAGAGGTTGTGTAGAAGTGGTAAACCCTGCCCACAATGGACCACAATATACAAACAACTGTTTAAGCTTTAAGGCTTTTGGTCTTCAAGATAAAACTTTAACACTGTTCTCATGTTAAGTGTGTGGAGACTTATCTCTGCCGGAGAAGAAGGATTGTGAGAAAAAGAAGGTAAGGTAGCAATCCAATGACCTTGAGCATCCAAGATCACTTTCGGGAGGAATTTGGGTATAATTATCATTATTACCCAATTACTACAAAAGAATGTGTAAGGTACGTGGGAACATAGAGCTTGTAGTTCACTAACTCAGCGTGCAGAGGCAATAGTAACTAGGACAGAAGTTATTCATGAAACAACTTGCAAGGAAGCCTTATGTATAGGCTCAAACTAAGTCCATGAGATGTGAAAAGATAATAGTTAACTATGATGGAAGAGAAGGTCTCCGAATAGGAAGAGAAACTTCTTAATGCCCTCCAGAAAATCCCTAATTACAGGAATAAAAAAAAAAAAACTAAATTTGTGAACAGTATTTTCTGTAGGCTGTGACTGCTGCAAAGTGGACTTTAACAGAAGAAAATTGCAGCTTTGTGTTGGCCAAATGAAGTTGATATGAAACCAATGCCTCTTCCTGGCAGGTGAGTGTCAAGTGTTCTGAACTTCTAATTATCTGGACATCACACCTGTGTAGAAGGTCAGGTCTGCATGGCAGCCTGCTGTGTGGTCTTCCTGAGAGGTGCAGAAGATCAATGAACTCACAGTGACTGGGCCGTTCCAGAGCAATAAGAACCATTATGGCTTTCGAGTAAATCAGCCTGATGATTACTCTAGGCAATAGAAGACAGGAATGTGTAGAGAAATGTTCCTAACCAGCTGTTCCAAAGGGCATTCTCCAATGTGCCTTACAAGGCAAATTTTGGGCATTTCTTGTTTTCTCGGTTTGCAAAGAAGTCTATTTGAGGAAAGTCCCAATCGCAAAAGATGTCTTGCCAAAGACCATTTTTATGCCTGGCAGATGAACAGCTGTAATCCTGAGCTTTCTGGGTACTAGCCATTTTCAGATGGTCCGAGCTTCCAGGGAGAAAATTCTGCGTCTCTTTTCTCCCTGCTTTTTCAAATAATACATGGTTATTATATTGTCAGTCTGGACAATGAGGCTGGTTGTCGAAGGATGGTAGAAAAGCCTTCAGGAATAGTTGCACCACCATCAATTATAGGAGGTTCCTTCAGAGACCAACAGCCTTGAATTTAAAAAAAAAGATCCATGTGAGCAACCCACCCTGATAGAGGGGCATCAGTTACTTTAATCTGTGTTGGGATGTGTTGATGAAAGTTTATTTCCCTGAACGGATTATGTGGAAGACACCATCGACTGAGTGACTGTTCTATGTGTGGTGTTAGAGTTACGTTGACTTCCCATTTACTTGACAACTGGTCCCACGGTTCCTCCTGACATTGTTGCAGGTCTCCTGATCGAGGAGCGCATTTAAAAATTTAAGCCTCACAGAGAAGAGATCTGCCTCTCTGTTGGATGGGCTGTTTGCTGCAGATTGCGACATTTCTGAAGGTTAATCTAACATCTGCCGAAGTGGAAGATTTCCTGTCCTTTATGGTCCCAGAATCGATTGGAAATTTAAAAAAATAACTGACTCTTAAAATTCGGTCTTTTTATGCCACATGTTCACGTTTAAATTTGTCCTTCATATGCTTCTGTGTCCCTTCGACTTGTCATGATTGACATTAATTTTTTTTACTTACATATGTCTTAGGTTGAGCTTTTTAGTAGCAATTTTATATGTAACTAGGCTTTGAAACACCTTCAACCCACAAGGGGAGGGTGTTGTGTAGCTATAGCTCCATGCATGTTATTTTAACACACTATGCCATGCCGCTGTGCACTCTAACCTAGATATATTTTTTTCAGCTTTATTTTATTATTGGTACAATAGCCACTTTTACGGTCTTGTTTTATTTTCTGTTTATCTAACTGTTTTGCCCAGGCCAGCAGTCTGTTCTTAAACAAGACATTCTTGCTCACTCTGTGCTTCTTCCAAGGCTACAGCAAGATTGGTTGCAGATGAACGTGGTATAAGTTTAGTCTCCAACATTCGTAGAAAACACATATCTTCACGCAGGGACATTTTCTTAGAACATCAGCTGTTTTATTATAAAAACACTTCCTTGTCCCTTACACGTTAGGGGGAGATTCCAGCCAGAGAACCACGAATGACTGCCGAATGCTTCGCTACAATTGTTTTGCAGACTTGAGGCCTTTGCTCAGGTATGGGGGATGATGCTTCCCAGGGGAACCTGAAGGGCAGAATTAGAGTTTAACACGCTGTGCTCTATCATAGCCTAGGTATGAATTAGTCTATTGACTGTAGTGACAATATGGTAGTGTTATTCTTCTGCTTCACTCTCCTTGTCATAATGTTAATACTGTCATGCTGTGTTGTCCTGGGTATTGCAGCTCACGCTTTGCTATTTAGGATGCAGTTGCTTCATTAAAATCATTATTGAAACATATACTGCCTCCATTTGTCATTGTATATATGAGACTAATGTAATTGAGAGAAACGGATGAGACCTGAGTGACCACGGCTTCCCTGAGAAACCAATTACATCATGCGTTAGGCTGCCCAGTCATCCCTGCCCTTGGGTAGAGGTGAGGCACTGCTAGTTAGCCGGAGCAAAACCCGGATTGGAGCGACAGATGTCACCTGCAGTGGGTAAGACTTAGGGGGTCATTACGACCCTGGCGGTCGGTGGAGAGGCGGTGGTCTTACCACCAACAGGCTGGCGGTAAGAATTTTGGAATTATGACCTTGGCGTTTACCGCCATGGTCATCCGCCACTTCTCCGTTCCGAGCGTCAGGGCGGAGACAACCGCTGGGCTGGAGACTTGGGTCTTCAGCCAGGCGGCCGTCACAATACCGCCGGCGGTATCATGACCCGGCTGACCTCCATGGATTTCATGGGGTTTGAAACCGCCATGAAATCCATGGCAGTAAGCACTATCAGTGCCAGGGAATTCCTTCCCTGGCACTGATAGGGGTCTCCCCCACCCCGAGTCCTTCCCCTACACCCCCCACCACCCCTGCCACCCCCAAAGGTGGCAGGACCTCCCTCCCCACCCTGACCCCCAACATTACCTTTCACATACACACCCGACACACATGCAGGCACCATCAACACACATACCCGCACACACATCAACATACATGCTAACAGCCACACACACAGTCATACGCACACACCCACATCCAGACATACACGCACACATCCATACAGACATACATGCACTCATTTCCAAACACACAACACCCCCGCATGCATACACGCACTCACACCCCCTCTACATACTCACACGCACACCCCCATGCACGTACACAACACTCAACACCCCCCCCCTCCCCTAACGGACGATCAACTTACCTGGTCCGTTGACCCTCCGGGAGGGGATGGGATCCATGGGGGCTGCTCCGCCGCCACCACCACACCACACCATCAACAGAACACTGCCACACCGAATCACAGGACGTGATTCGGTGGGCGGCGTTCTGTTGACGTGGCGGTGGAGCAACCTCCACTTCTCCGCCGCCCGCCAGTATGGCTGCTGGCGGCTCTCCGTCCGATAAAGGACGGAGGGCTGCCAGCAGTCATAATACACCGTGGCGGTCTTCAGCACGCCGGTCTTGGCAAAATACCGCCGAGGTCAAAATGACCCCCTTAGCCTCCCACACCGTGGGCGATTCTGCAGCTCAAAATCCAGTAGTCTCATTGGAATAATGAGAGCCTACGCGACAGCAGCATGAAAGGACGCAAGACACTATCCATCTGGAGATGGATTGCTTGGAAGCAGCTAGACCTGTATGGACCGGACTGTTATTTACAAACAATTGGTCCAATCTGCATCAACTGGTCCTATCTGCATCAGTCTCGTGTTTTGTCTAGCTTTAACTTTAGGACTAGCCTCACATCAAGGGAATGGCGAATTCTTTCAGCTGGTGGGGAAGCATGCTGAAAGAAGGCTGGTAAGGAAATTGACTCACTGACGTGAAAATCAGAAATGACTTTTGGAAGGAATTTTGGGTGAGTCCTCATCACTACCTTACTGGAATGAAAAACTGTCTAAGGTTTATGAGAACCCAATGCCTGGATTTTGCAAACCCTACCTGCTGACGTGATGATCACTACAAGGGAAGCAGTTTTCCATGAGAGCTGTAGCAAGATTGATTTGTGAATGGATTCAAAGGGGTCCTGCATGAGGCAAGAGAGAACCATGTTGAGCTCCCAAGGAGAAGGATGCCTAATGGGAGGAAAAAATCTTTTTCAACCCTACGAAAAAAAAGAGGTTTGTGGAGGACATTTTCTGTAGGCAGTAAGGGCTGCCAAATAAACCTTTATGGAAGAGAATTGTAAGTGGACTTGAAACCACTTTGTACTGACAAGGATCTTGTCTCACGATGAACCTCAAGAATGTGCAATGTTTTTTGGCTATTGGCACATAAAAATACGCATCTTGAAGAACTATAAAGCAGACCCAGTCTCCATGGTCGGATGCATTCAAAACTTCTCTCATTGAACCCGCTGGTTGGCCAATTTCAAGTTGAGAATGGGTTTCAACTAGTTTCTGGGGCCTTTCTTCTTTAACAGAAAGTATTTGGCACAAATGCCTGTTCCTTATTGTTTGTAGAATGTTGACTTCAGATCAAAGCATCTACCAATGTTGACAGAATGGTTTTGGTAGGTATATTTGGTAGGGAACTTGTGAAACTGAGACAATACCCATTCCGAACAATATTTAGTACCCAGGCATTTTTTGTGATATTCTGCCACTCTGCCAGAAAATGTGAAATGTTTCCCCCTACTGGAGTGGGTAACGGAAGAGGGGGAAGGAAAGATTCATGGCTTGAGCCTACTTTGGTCTGCCCCCCTTGAGCAGGCTGTTGGGTGGATCTCCTTTTAGGCTGCCTTCGCTGTTGTCAGTAAGGCCTCTGCTGCTGGGATTGCTGGTGACCTTGATAACAGTGTGGGGTTTAAACCCTCTGGAAGAAAAAATGCTTGTAGGGTCTTCTTTGTTCCTTTTGCCTTTACAGGCAAACTGCCTTGAGGGTCTCAATTTCAGATTTTATCCGAGCCATCTCATCGTCCGTGTGGCTCCAGAAGAGTGCGGATCCTGTGAATGGCAGATTAAAGATCCTTTGTTGTGACGCATGCTTGAGGGCCATAAGATGGAGCCAAGGGTGTCTGCGTAATGCCACTCAGCGACAGTACTTGTGTGCCACTAGCCAGGAGGAATCAGCTGCAGCACTGATGATCTGGTTGGTGACCATCATTCTCTTACTGACAACCTCAATAAGTTCTCACGTTTTTCTCTGGGAAGTTAATCAGCAAACTTCGATACGGAGTTTCATAAGGCCTTAACAGACTTGCTAGGAGGAGCAGACGCACTCGCCGCCTTCAAAGTGGTCGCAGTTGTATTGCACACCTAGCGGCCGACTGAGTCCAGCTTCTGGCTTTCCTTTTCCGGTGGTACAAAAGACAAAGGAGTAGTAGCATGATGCTTTTTGATTGCTAATATGACCTCGGAGTCTGG
This sequence comes from Pleurodeles waltl, assembly GCF_031143425.1. Lineage (NCBI taxonomy): Eukaryota > Metazoa > Chordata > Amphibia > Caudata > Salamandridae > Pleurodeles > Pleurodeles waltl. The sequence goes on along the minus strand of NC_090440.1, from coordinate 286,034,541 downwards.
AGGTGGGTCGAAGTGGAGAAAGAAAAGCTCCTGCTCAGGTGGTCTAAATTTTTCTGTAGCCTTGATGGGGCACACTTGGCTAAGGCTGGTTCTAGTAGTCCCAGCACCAAATGAAGGCGAGGTATTGGCGCAGACCAGTGGTTAAGCGTCTCAAATATAATTGACATGGAAGGGGCTGGAATGGTCATCAGTATATTGATCTTTGCAGCCCCTCTCACCAGGACCTCCTGGAAAGTACTGATGACATCTACTAGAGAGACCTGTGGTGGTGGAGAATCTGATACCGTTCGCGATTATCTTCCTGTGGAAGTGGTATAATGGGAATGATGTCTAGATTGTGTGCGTGATCTTGATCTAGGTGCATGATGGTGGTCGGAGTGCCTTGATGGACAGGAGGAAGACTTAATGCAAGGCAGACAGATCTCAACTACAGAAGATTGATGTGGAGCTGAGATTTCGCAGGAGACTAGAGTCCTCTGATTTCCACCTCTCCCAGGAGGCTGCCCCAACTCAAAAGCGATGCATCTGTCACCACTATGAAATCTGGATGGGAAAGGAGAGGGGTCTGCCACTGACCCAATGGCAGTCCGTTAGCCACCACTACGGATCTCTTGAGGTCCCCTTCAAATTCTGGACTAGGTCAGAAGGATTCCCCTAATGTGCCCACTGTGACTTCAGATCCCACTACCGAGCCCACAAAAGCGGTCTGACGTGCTGCACCATTAGGATGCATGAGGCCATTAACCCCAGTAGCCTCAGAGACAGTCTAGCCAAAATACAGGATTGAGGCTGAAACTCTGGGATCTTAGTCAGGATATCCTGGGCTCTCTGCTCTGGAGAATAGACGCAAAACCGCACTGTATCCAGAATGGCTCCTATATAAGAGAGTGTCTGAGGAGTCAGGTGTGACTTCAGTCATGTTGATAGTGAATCCCAGCAAGTGTAAAAGGTTTGCTGCAGGCTGGAGGTGGGTGACAACTGCCTGTGGTGAGCCTGTCTTCAACAGCTAGTCGTCAAGGTATGGGAAGGGCGGAACTCTCAACATCCCAAGATGAGCTGCAACCACCGCCATCACTTCTGTGAACACCCGAGGACAACTGTGAGGCCAAAGAGGAGCACAGCTAAATGAAAATGCTCGTAGGCAACCATGAGCTGCAGGTAACACCAGTGGGCTTGTAGCCTGGAGATGAGAAAATAAGTGTCCTGCAAGTCCAACGCTACCATCCAGTCTCTAGGGTACAGGGCAGACCTGAAGGAGGGTAGACTAAAGAGGCTTAGAAGCTGCAACAGCCAGAGAGGTGGGGGACTGGACAGCATGCTGGATCTGGCGCCTGAGACCTCATCCACAAAAGGCTAGATTTCATCTAGGCTCCCAGGAGAACATAGAGGATAGATTAATTGAAGCATAGCAACGGTTCAACCCAACCCCCTCCTGGATGAGCACCTCAGTCGAATTGTTAATCTGGACCTCGTCTGCTGGCAGTTGTAGGTCAAAGGCCTTTGCTGTCTGAGCATCATGGTGGAATAGTATGCCAAAGTCTGTAGAAGTGTTCCAGCCATTGGCATACATGCCAATATTTTAGAACCGGAAAGTGGGAGATGATTTTGAAAAAAGAAACTGGGTGAAATTATTTCCCACACTGACTTATTGGAAAGGTAATTTCAGGATAGATAAATTAAAGTAATTTTTTACTTCAAAAACTTTGAGTCTCCTGCCTGAATAGGGTTCTATTGGCATTTAAGTACTGATGTCACCCACCTTCTCATACCAGTTTTCCGGGACAGTGCCGTCATCCGCGCAGATGGTGCCAGGGCAGGACTAGCTCAGAGGCAGGGATGACTGGCTCGTCATCAAGTGGTGCTGATGACATCAGTGATGGTGCATGATGGAAAGGAGCCGGGATGGAAGAAGGTACCCTTGGAGTCGTAAATACAGGAGGAGGGTTCAGAGCACCCAGATGGGTTCGACAACAGACCCACCAGCAGAAATCAAGTCCAAGCACCTCTCATCTCCATAGGGCATGAAGGTGTACTATAGGGAGTCGGCAGCCCAAAGACGGCATGCAGGAAGTTTAACTCCTTCAACTGAACAGTAGGATCTCTGGCCCCAGGAAACTCTGGGAAGGGCAGAGTGGAGTACAGAAGCTGGGCCTCATAGCACAAGGTCAAGAGGGGAAAGCTGAAGAGTGCTTTGACATCTTGTGTTTTTCGCCTTACCCAACTATGGAGAATACGTCTTGGAGCGAGAAGGTGAACGTCTGCGGGAACGGCTCCAATATCTTAAATGGAACCTAGCCTTCTGCTGCATCGCCAGGAGCTTCACCGACCGCCTGCAGATCGCATAGGGGTGCATGGACTTTCACTCGATGCAGGCCATGGGTTTTTGGTCAGACCCCAGACACAAGAGACAAAATAAGTGATGATCTGACACTAAAAATGTTCTGACTCATTTGTCTGAGGCAGTCCTCACAATGTTTAAAACCAGTAGGGTTTGGAGGGGAAATGTCCCTAAACACACTCATAGAAAATGCTCAAAAAAGGACTGACAAAATGTAGAAATAAGTGGTCGAAGAGTGACAGAAGTAACTCTTCGGATCGTGTTGATGATGCAGAAAGAAAGTAACTGACCTCAGGGTGCAGGGATGGCAAGTATAGGGGCACCGCAACATCACTAGTGAAGCGGACAATGCCAACATGGAGCAGATCAACGAGAAGAAATGTTAGGTCGGTGTACAGTTAAGTACAACACTTACAGTTTCAGTCTCTGGGTTTTAGGAAGTCCACCGGTTGGGGTTCAAGTTAACCCCAAACACCCACCACCAGCAACACGGGTTCGGCCGGGTGCAGTGGTCGCAATGGCCTGGGGACCCTCTTGCTGGGTGGACCACTTGGACACGGGCGTCGGGTGAACAGGGGTCAAGATTTGCGCATCTGGATTGAGGCGGGAGTCAATGGTTGTAGGTTTCTTTAGACAGACCCTGTCTTCAGAAGTTCTTGGTCCTTTTGGGTGCAGGGCATCCCTCTGGAGTTGGCAGAGGTCGCTGGGCCCGCTGGACGCGTCACTGGTCTTTTTGCAGGTTCTTTGAAGCAGGAGACGGGACAGTAGTGCTGGGGCCAAAGCAGTTGTCTTCCTTCGTCTATGCTAGAAGTTTCAGCTTAACAGTCATTCTTCTTGTAGGTCCCCAAGAATCTGGTGAGCTGAGTTCAGGGAGGTCCTTAAATCCTAGATTTAAGGGTATTTTAGGGGTCAGAGGGAAGTAGCCAATGGCTACTGTCCCTGAGGGTAGCAACACCCTCCTTGTGCCCACTCCCCTTGGGGAGGTGGGCACATTCCTATTGGTCCCTGTCCAGGATGGAGGATTCTACAAGGAGGGGGTCACCTCAGCTCTGGACACCTTAGGGGCGGTCCTGGCTGGGGTGGTCACTCCTCATTTTCACAAATTTTCCTGCCAGAATTGCTGCCAATAGTGGGGCTTTATTGGGTGGGGGGGGGGGGGGGGGGGGGGAGGTTTGTGCGGGCATCACACTTAACTGGAGGGCACTGTAGCCAGAGGCTTGAGCCTTTGAGATTCATTGCCAGGTGTTACAGTTCCTCTAGGGGGAGGTGTTTGTTTCTGGCCACAGACTGCACAAAGGCACTCCCCATGTGGTCAGAAACGTGCCTGAAAGTGGCAGGCTGGCACAGACTGGTCAGTCCTATACTAGCAGTTTGGCTAACATACACGGGGCATCTGTAAGATGCTCTGTGTGTGCATTTTTCACTAAATCCCACACTGGCATCAGTGAGGGTTTACTGTGATCAAACTTCCCAGTATCCAGTGAAGCCATTATGGTGCTGTGGAGTTCGTAATGGCAAACTCCGAGACCATATATTCAATATGGCCACACTGCACTTACAATGTCTAAGAATAGACTTCAACACTGTAGGGGCATATTGCTCAAGCAGCTATGCCCTCACCTGTGGTATAGTGCACCCTGCCTTAGGGCTGTAAGGCCTGCTAGAGAGGTGACTTACCTGTGCCACAGGCAGTGGTTTCTGGGCATGGCACCCCTCTCTTTTTCTCCCCACCAGCACACACAAGCTGGAAGGCAGTGTGCATGTGCTGAGTGAGGGGGTCCCCTACGGTGGCATAATACATGCTGCAGCCCTTAGAGAACTTCCCTGGCCACAGTGCTCTTGGTACCATGATACCTTATACAAGGGACTTAACTGTGCGCCTATTGTGGAAACAAAGGTACAGTTTTAGGGAAAGAACACTGGTGCTGAAGCCTTGTTAGCAGGGTTACAGCACACTTTCAATCAAAGCTGGCATCAACACTAGGCAAAAGGTGTGTTTGGGGGCAGGGGTGAGGAAACCAAGCCAATAGTGGCACTTTCCTACAGGTACTTATCAAGATTTTCTGGATCCAGTTCAACCCCTGGGGAATATTCTACGGTAAGAAGAGTTGCAAGTCTCTATTAGAAACCTATGTCACCACTGCCAGTGAAGTAAGAAAATAAAAAAACTAAATAATAACTGAAGTATTCCATACAACACACTAAAAACTGTATAACTGAAAAAGTATGGAGCTAAATATTAACATGACACCTTATAAAACTTAAACTGTTGCTGCCACAAGCTACAGGGAGTGTGCAGCATAATCTGGGTAAGAGATATCAGTTCAGATGACAGTTTCAATTGTAAGCCAGTAATAAAATCTCTTGGATAGGCGCAAGGAATGAGACAACGCTACAACTTTAATCTCAAAGTTGTTTAACACTTGTTGCAGAACAATTTTAAACAGACAGTAGGTAAAAAGTTAATAGTGAAAGAAATCTAAATCTGTCACAAACTAACCAGGAGCATTTGTGGAATGTATTCTGGAAATGACAGATTGGAGCGGTGCAAAGTCAGGTAAATATGTGAAGGCTATTTGACTATGATCCCATCTAACTGATATTAACACAACTGCAGAAATGCTAGTCAGTAGCACAACAGATTTAAAACCAATTTGTGACTTAAAAGTGAAGCGTTGCCAGTCCCATTAAGGTTTGGTAATGATCTTCAATTGTTTTCCGCAGCCAATGTCCAAGACAGCATATGAAAGGAATATTCTGCCAACTACTGGTAGAACATACATTGAAACTTTCAAAGAGTAGAAGGCATACTACATCCAGCAAAGCATGGAGGTACACAATCCAGGATTCCCACAAAGAAGGCACACCTGATCAGTGGATTCTGCCAGTGACCTACAGATAGAGGCAATTCAAATTCAATTGATCAAATTGCAAAGGCACATAAAATGAGCACACATCTCCTGAGGAATACTAATGAATGCTCAATGACAAAGTTCAGCTGAACACTACATTCATCACAACTGCAGGAAAAGTGAAATACTGAATCTCTGCATCCAAGTCCCCAGAGTCCCACTATAGACTAAATTGACCTTTTGATAAACTTGTTATAGGTGTCTATCAATAAATCTTCAATCCAAAGGTTCATATCAGGGGAAGAGAGGCCATTTATTGCGCTAGACTAACCACAGTAGATGTGGTATCCAGACATTCTATCTGAAGAGGCAAGTAGAAGACTTCCTTGCAGACGCGGGGGTAACAGGCTTACCAATACTGAAGGGGGCTTCTCAGCCTCTACTGATGTGAGTGTGGGGGGTCTCCTCAGCATATGTTGCAGATGCACCCCCTCACATTCTGTTATGCCACTGCTTGCCGACTGGATTTACTATCTGGAACGTACCAATATATGGCTTGCACAAAGCTTGCTTTTATATTCCAATTTTGAGAAATATCAAAGAAAATACAACGATGGACAAGTTACAAGTAAACTTGCTTCTCCAACACCGGTTTAATTTTATTAACAACCCTCCTGCTACCTCAGAAACCTCCCAGACAACAGGAATTCTTATACTTATTTTAATCTTCATAACTGCTCTAATTTGCACTGCACTGACCTCAGACATTTGAGTTCAACATTCTCCACTAGGAAGGGTGATGCACAGTAGAATTAAAGTGTGATTTTTTGACAAAGTTCTTCTAATAAAATAATTGAATCTACCTCGAAACCATTTCTAGTTTGGATTTGTATTATTTTACTTCATGTGTTCACTTAAAAAAAAAATATATACACAATTGAAGTATCAATCTTCGCCACACATCTGGGCTGAGATCAAAGAAATATCAGGCCAAGGGGTTAATAAAAAGATTGAAAAAAGGGCCAAACACAAATGGGAACTAAGAAAATAGTTGATCAAACCTACAAACGAATCCCTCAGCTAATATTATGTTTATCACACTTGCATGTACTACAAGAGAGAATCATGATAGCCAAGGGAACAAAAAATCCCAGTCAGTGCACCACTGAATTTAATATAATCACTAAGGAGCTTACAGTGACTGCTGTAGAAAACGGATTATGGGAATAGTGCCATCTATTCCTTTTTACTTTTTAAAATGTTCTCATTGATGTTACTGAAGGGAAAGATCTTTGTAGGTAACAGCACTTTAAGTACTGAGTACTTCACAAGAGTACTTGTAGATCTGTGCCAGGAGAAAATAAGTTATTTACCTGCAGTCCTAGTTCTCCGTCATGGGTAGCTTCATTGAATTCATTAACACTTGGACCTCTTCCCTGGGTGAGATCCTGGAAACACCTACATCAAACAGAAACTACTGTTTAAAAAAAACACACGCTATTTCAAACTGCCTACCTAAAGACATAATCTGTTGGCTTTAAATGCAAATAGAAAGATGAATAAGTTTTTAACTGGACTAAAAATTAATATCCATTCTAACAACAGGAAATGTTTATAGGTAGGCTGGAGCCTCTGAGTCAGACTTGGTAACATTAAGGCAACAGGTTGGTGGTGTATCTCCAAACTCAGTGCAGTGACAGTACATTTCGACAGCAAGAAAGTAAGAGATACGATCTCTAATAATTTCAACATCTCCTATGTGAGGTACAACTGAGGACAGTGGATTGTTGATTAACCTAATGAAAATAAGAATTCTAGATAACTATACCCAAAGGGAAATCACTCTGAAATATTAATTTCTATTTATAAGATTATCAGAATTTAAAATTAAATACTAAAAACACGTCTCCCCTGCTTCAGGCACCCAAAGCCTCAAACACTGCTGGGCACATCTGACCAGTGCCTTACTGAAGTTCAAACCAGTCAATACAGAATTCCTGTTATATGCCAAGAACAATAAACAAGGTACAGTACAAATCAGTCAAATGGATTCAACCTGGACACCAACCTCACTCCCAAGAAACACATTTAAAAAAAGATACAAACACAGCATGGTACCAGTTCCCTCTTCTAAAGCAGAGTCAAACCGTTTCTTCCCTACCGCATGGACTCCACACTGGTACGCCTTAGGGGTAGCACTTCTCATGCATGGCCAGAAAAAATATGATCAACTATATCTTGGAATTTTCTCTGGTTCCCATCAAGGCCCACACGATCTAAAAACACAATCAGCATAATTTGCAAAGCCATCAGGACCAACACCCCTGCTTTTCCTGCAGACATGCTCATCCTTTGATGTATTTCTTCATACCCGCACAGCCAAAATACCATCACACTGTAGATTAAGAAGTGAGAAGAAAAAAAAAAAAAAAAAAAAAAAAGACAGTAGCACTCAGGATCTGGAGCGACATCATTGTATCGATCAAGATAGCCCCAACGCGGATCCAATTCATTTTGAGGAGACTACCCCTCTAAAGGGAGCAATACCACAATGTATTAATGGCCCACAACCCAGCATCCAGTGGCGGCTCGTCCGCTAGGGTAGAGGAGCATCACCCCCCTGCGAAAGGGGCGTGCTGTGTTGCTGGGCTAGCGAGAGCCTTGACAGGCTCCCAGTCTGCCTGGGTGCTCCCAGCCAATCCTGACGCTGCTCTGAGCCTGTGCCTGCGGTGACAACGAGGTAGAGGAGCGTCACAGCGTGACAGAGGAGGTAAGTTTATATTTTATTAATCCCCCCTCCTCCATGTGTTTCCCCCCTCCTTTGCACTCCCCAGCCCCTGTTACGCCCGCGACTGCCAGTGTCCTCTCCTCTTGCTTGTTGAACGTATGCTCAACAGACATTGTACTGTGCTCCGCTGTCTTCTAGAAAAGTTTGCACAAAAGAAATATCATTTTCCCAGAAACATTTAAACAAGCTCTGCATAGAGGACTAATCCTTTTGTTTCCACAGTTGAAACTGTACCATAAAGACCCAAGCTGATGGCAGTGCTCTAGAAGCTGGCTACCATGAATGTCAGCTGGGAAGCAGGCACGACAAAGGCAAGCCAGTCTGCGCTTATCCGTTCCCGAACGGGACCAGGACCCCTGGTACAAATGCAAAAATTAAGGTCAGTTACGCTACAGATGCCTTACTCTCGATGAGGCTCACCGCCCCTTGCCAAACCTGCACCCAACTTGGTTTTGATGCCAGGGATGGTCACTGCTCCTTTTGTAACTTTAGGTTGGCCAGGAAGGAAGAAAAGACAACGAAGGATGGCATAATGTGTGTATGGAACTTCGGTCCCTTTAACTACAGATCCCTTCTTACACTGATAGAGGAGGAACAGTTTGATGCCTTGTTCCCCACGAAGGCCTTGGTTCATGACTGTTCCATCAACCAGGCAGGGAAGGCTATTACATCTGACGGAGAGACAGTCTACAGAAAAAGAAGAAAAAAGAGGAGAACTTGCCATCATCCTAAAGGACACCTATAAGTGTGTATACAACTCCCTTGACATACCAGACTGTAAAAATCAGGACGTTAGTATATTAATCTCTCCCCCGCATTCTCTTTTTCGGGGACTTTACCGTATTATGTCCCTGGTCCAAGCTCCAGGTTTACAGACACACTGCCTGAAATGGAGTCCGGTCTTGTCATAGGAAAAACTAATTACACACTGTTAGGAGATTTTAAAAGCCACCTTAAGGAAATGAGTAACCCTCAAGTATCTAAAATCCCACAAGATCTGGATGGGATACTACTAATTCAAAGGGGTAAACGGCCTACATATGGCAAAAGTAATTTGCTAGACCCAGTGTTTAGTAACGAGGATCACCGTAAAGTCAAAAGAGTTCGACAAATGGCATAGACCAATCAAGCCCTTGTAGCATTCACTCTGGAAGGTCCCCCTTCAGGCCCAGGAGCTAGGACTCAGCCTAGCCCGGCCGTAGGTGGTCTAAACTGAATAAAGAGACCTGGATATCAGCACATGCTAACACCAGACCGGAGCAAGTCAATGACCCTGAGGTAGCTATTACTAGAACAAACTCCTGGATACAACACTCACTTGATGCCATAATCTCTAGCTCCACTCTAAGAAAAGATAGCAAAGAAAAGTACAACCCATGTATAGCTAAGTACCCTTTTTGCATGTGTACCCCACCACACACACGTTTTGCCGGATATTGATGCTAACCAAGCCCCAGCTCCAGTCTTCTTTCCCTAAAAATGTACCATTGTTCCCACAATTGGCACACCCCTGGCACACAGCTAAGTTCCTTTTAAAAGCTATCCATGGCACCAAGGGCCCTGTGGCCAGGGAAGGCCCCCAAGGGCTGCAACATGTATTATGCCACCCTACGGGACCACTCACCAAGCACATGCACACTGCCATTGTAACTTGTGTGTGCTGATGGGGAGAAAAATACAAAGTCGACATGGTACCCCTCTCAGGGTGCCATGCCCACATACCACTGCCTGTGGCATAGGTAAGTCACCCCATAGCAGGCCTTACAGCCCTGAGGCAGGGTGCACTATACCACAGGTGAGGGCATAGCTGCAAGAGCAATATGCCCTTACAGCGTCCAAGTCCATTCTCAGACATTGTAAGTGCAGCATGGCCATATAAAGTACATGGGCTGGGGAGTTTGTCATTACAACTTCCACAGCTCCATGATGGCTCCACTGACGTTTGGTATCAAACTTCTCAGCACAATAAACGCACACTGATGTTGGATTTATTAAAAAATGCACCCAGAGGGCATCTTAGAGATGCCTCCTGAATTTTAGCTAAGCGTCTAGTGCAGGTGCTTCACATCTCCCCCTGCAGGAACTTTAACACCTGGCAGTGAGCCTCAAAGGCTCAGGCCTCTTGTTACAGTGCCCCTAGGCACTCCAGCTAGTGGAGATGCCCGCCCCCCGGACAAATCCCCACTTTTGGAGGCAAAGTCCAGTGGGAAAATGAGGAATGACAACTTCAGATAGGACCATCGCCAAGTTGTCCAGAGCTGAAGTGACCCCCTCCTTTGCAGAATCTTCCATCTTGGTTTGGAGAACAGGGACCAATAGGGTTAGGAGTGTGCACCCCCTCCTCTAAGGGAGCAGGCACAGGAAGAGTGTAGCTACCATCAGGGACAGTAGCCACTGGCTACTGCCCTGACCCCTGCAATGCCCTTAAATCTATTTTTTTAGGGTGACCTCACAAAGACAACAAGAAGAAAGAAGGACTAATAAGCTGCCCCCAGCAGAGAACACGGAAGACACCAACTCATTTGGCCCCAGCCCTACCGGCCTGTCTCCAGCTTCTAGAGCCCCTGCTATAAAAAGCGTGCCGCATCCTGCAGGTTCAGCAACCTCTTAAAAGCCTCAAAAGGATTGCCTGCACCCCAGATGATCAAGATCTCCCCTGGACAGCGGCCCTGTCCAGAAAGAACCTCCAGCAAAGGACTCCAAAAGTGCCCTGGATCGTTGAGTCCTGCCCACTCTCCACCAGACGCCCACAGCCCGTGTCCACGAGGCCCACAGGTCCATAGCAGGTCCCCAGGTGATTCCGACCTACTGTCCGCCGCAGGTTGACCCCTTCTGGCCAACATGATGACGGCTACAGCCTAAATCCGAAGGACCTCCCCTGATCACAAAAGCAACAGAGGAAGATACTAGAAGCCTAAAGGAACCCCTGCACCGCAGCCCCCTAGCTTTAAGAGAATCCATCCACAGGTCCAGCAGACGGCCCTCCTCCTTGTCCGGCCTGTGGTTTCCGATACCAACCCCCTGGACCAAGCCTGCAGAATCTTTGTAACCACCGGGTTTCCTCTATGGAAAAGAATTGAGAGCCAGACGCTGTATTTACACCCTGACGCCCCTGTGCCGGTGTGTGCTTGTTTCTGATCTGTGGCATCCCTGGTGCTCACCTAAACCCCCCAGATTTACTCTCCAAAGATGTGGGTACTTACCTGCTGGCAGATCCAATTCAGAATGCCCCCAGTCGCCATAGAAGCCCATTCTAAATCTTGCATCAACTTTGACCTCTGCACCCGGCGGGCCCCGTGTTGCTGGTGATAGGTGTTTGTGGTTTGGGGTTATCTTGAACCCCAACCTGGGGACAGCCTAACCCTCAAAGACTGGAACTGTAAGTCTTGTACTTACCTCGAAACAGTACTAACTTGTGTTTGAAAACTGCAGTGTCAACTTTTAAAACAGATTATTGCTATTTATTTGAAAATCGTATAACTTGCCAAATGGAAACAAAGTGGTGTTGATATATATATGCTTGGTACTTACTTGCAAATGTACTTACATGCAAACTGAATCTTGTGGTTCTAGAAATAAATTAACAAAATAGATTTTTGATATATAAAAAAACATTGGCCTGGAGTTAGTCATTGAGTGTGTCCTTCCTTTATTGCCTGTGTGTGTACAACAAATGTTTTGCACTACCCTCTGATAAGCCTAACTGCTCGACCACACTACCACAAAAGAGAGCATTAGTACTATCTACTTTAGCCTCTGGGGAACCAGTGGACTCTGTGCACACAATATCTCATTTTGATAAAGTATATAGAGAGCAAGCTTCCTACACCATGGTTCAACAAACAGTTAATGCTTCAAAGAAAAAGAAGAAAAAAAAAAAAAAGTATGTAAAAAGTTGGGAGAGATTAGAGACGTCTATATGACAATGAGGCAAAGGTGACCTATCGGGCTGCCACTCATTTATACCACCAACAGATGAGAAGGAGCCAAGCAGTTTATTACGAAGACCTACTGGTCAAGGCAGCTAATGACCGGAGGGAGCTGTTCCAGATTGTACAATCCCTGAACACCCTCAAATCGGGAAACCCTCCTCCTACGCCCTCCGAGGAACACAGCAACAAACTTGCAGCCTATATTCAGGACAAAGTTGCTTCAGTCTATAGCGAACTACTAAAGGGAAGAGAGGCACCATCTACAACAGTAGGAAAATAACCCATGGTAGAAGATATAGGGAATCTATAGCTTCCCCTATCACTAAAGATATTCTTTTGGCCTCTCTGGGGACAACGGAATCTGGCTCCCACTTGGACGTGGCCCCTCCTGATATCTTCTGGGAAGTAAGACAGGAAACATTACCCGTCATTCTGGATCAGGGAGTTGTCCAGCCATATTCCTAGGCTTTTTATATGGCACAGGAGGGGTCCCTATGCTCTTTGGCCAGTCTAGTATAGTCAGAGGACTACAAGGAGATGCATTATTCCCCACCATAAGTAGCTCTGTTTTGTCTCCTTTCAGTTTCAGGGGGCAGCTTGCCATCTTTTGTGCCACCTTCTCCAGACAGGGACCCAGCCGTTGCTGAATACCAATACTGGGGTTGAAGGAGACAACCAACTGCATGTATCTTCACCTTAAGATATGAAAGATGCAACAAATTCCTTAAGCATGGCTGCTGATAGATTTTTTTCTTAAAAAGCGAGGGGCTTAATACAGACTCCTGCAGCACTCCAAATTTAGGGAGGAACACTTACGAGAAACACAGGGGTTCCCAGATCTGAAAAGATCTGCCTTTAAGAAAGGAGCACAGGCATTTTAAGGCCTCCTTCCTATTGCATTCAACCTGTGTGCTAGGATGTCCTTGTCGACTGTGTCGAATGCAGCACTCAGATCGAGTAGAATGATTGCTGCCATACCACATTTGTTGAGAATTTGCTTGACCTCCTCCGTGACCAGCAGCATGGCTGATTCTGTGCTGAGTTTTGGACGAAAACTGTTTTGGGTCAGCTCGAGTAGCAGGTTTGCCTCTAGATGCCTGGAGAGTTGCTGGTTGCTATGCTATGCTAAGCAGCGCCGCCATGGGGATTCTGACCCCCTTCCCGCCAGCCTGTTTCTGGCGGATTTCACTGCCAGGAACAGGCTGGCGGAAACAGGTGTGCTGGGGCCCCTGCACTGCCCATGCCACCGGCCCCATGAAGCTTTTCACTGTCTGCTTAGCAGACAGTGAAAAGCGCGACGGGTGCAACTGCACCCGTCGCACACCTGCAACACCGCCGGCTCCATTCGGAGCCGGCTTCTGTGTTGCAGGCAGCCTTCCCGCTGGGCCGGCGGGCGCTAACAATGTTAGCGCCCGCCGGCCCAGCGGGAAGGTCGGAATGGCCCCAGCGGTCTTTCGACCGCAGAGCGGCCATATGGCAGTTCCCGCCAGGCGGGCGGCGACCGCCGCCCGCCGCGGTTGGAATGAGGGCCATAGACTCCATCCTCGTTCATTTTCTATGGAGCTCGGGCCGCCACAGAGTGGTGCTGTTTACCCTCCAGAGACCAGCGCTGGTGGGTGGTCTAGCGGTTACAAACTTTGAGTCTTATTATCTGGCTGCACAGCTGCAGTGGCTAACCCAATGGATAATCAGCAGGCTTACTGCAGGCAGAGAGGGACTCCCTTCGATTCTGTCAGTTGGATGACTGCCACACCTGGTGCTTTGGATTCCGCAATGGGAGATAACCCACAACCGAGAAACCCCAGACACTGCAGCACTATTGGTTCAGGAGCCAACTGAGAGCACAGAGCCTGGTCCCGTATTCCCCAGACCTACCATTGCAGTTTCTTCAGGTATTACCACACAGCAGGAATTGGCGAGGACTGGAGGTGTGGAGTGAAACAGGGGTGACGACAATGGGGGCGCAACTTGAGGTTGAGGTTCTCCTCCCATTTGAGGAGTTTAGTCAAAACTAAGATAACTAGCTAATTATGGACCCTTACGGGCCTAACGTAGTTACCTAGCAGAAGGAGCTCATTAAGTGGGCATCCTGTGAGTACGATCCGACTCTGGGATGCCTGGGGTTGGCGTGCACTACAGAGGCAGCCAGAGCTTGGAAGGCCTTAGTGGATCAGCTGCAACACCCAAACCCTGAGACTCAATTAGAGAACTAATATGGATGATCTCTAAGCGTGCTTGGAATGGTAAGCCCTGCAACAGAAAGTGTGACACTGTGCATTCCATGGCTGCGGTTCCCTAGGAGACGCTATGATGGAAGAGAATACCATAACTAGTTTTCTTACAAAACTGCAAGTGCTTATTCAATCATGTGTCAATTGGGGACACACACCACAAGGGTGTAGGGGCTGGGGCGGAGGTAGTGAGGGTTTTAGAGCAGTGGTTCCCAACCTGTAGTCCGGGGATCCCTGCGGGTCCGTGAAGCATTCTCAGGGGGTCTGTGACTGCTTAGAAAATTAAAAAATATTAACAAATATTGACAAATTAGGTCCCCAGCTTCCAGTAATGACTCACGTGGAGGTCACCGGATTCTAGTGATTCAGTGGGGGGCCCTGGGTTCCACTAATGTTAAAGTGGGGGTTTACAGAAATCATAAGGTTGGGAACCACTGTTTTAGAGGGTTGCTGGTTGAGTACTACAATGAGGGGTTGGGGCTTAGTACCCACATGCAAGATGCTTTGGTCTTCACCATGAAATGGACTCAGCAAGTACTTGTCACATCGCATTCTGCGGGTACAGCTTCATGATTAGATATTTTGCGCAGAGGGGCCAATTCATTTACAGCAGTTACAGCATCAATAACATCAATACTAGTTGGCTTGTCCGCTAGACCCATCAGTCCCAAGCAATCAAGTTTAGCCTCTATCTTCCCAAAACATGGGGAAAACAATTCAACTGTTCCATCAAAAAGTTTGTTGGGTCCTCACCAAGAGACATAGGGATCTTATCTATGGGACCTCCTGCTTGTGTCCCAAGGTTTGATGTGCATAATCTCTTAGGTATCGCACCCAAATCTGCCTTCTTCCTTTCCCCAGTTTCCCCTTTTTTTGCAAAGCCATCTAGAGTAGCCTCCTGCCCCCCCTGGCTGCATTTGCAGGGACTTTATGCTTACCCATGGTTAAAAATGGGTCAGGGCCTCAGGGGATCCTCTACTGGACGAAAGAAAGGTAGCCCAGCACAACCTCTTTGGGTCGCTGAGAGGCATGCCCTTGGCCTGTGTGCGTCCCCCGCAGCGGGGGACCTGTTGGCGCTATATAGCGCGGGCCAGAGTCTCCTCCCCGAACAGCAAGGTAGCAGCCTCCTGGCACAGTGACTTCTGGAACCAGGAGTCCTCTCGATGTAGTGCTGGCGGCAGTAAAGGAGCAAGAGATAATCGCTTCAAAGTACTAGCACAAATGCATTTATTTTATAGATCAAAAGATACCCTAAAGTAGCCACCCGCCAGGAGGCCAACACAATCACCAATTTGATAGTAACAGTTTCTCACAATCGATAGATGACATAGCCACTGAGATAGAAATAGGTTTTAATTTGTATATGATCCAAAAAATAAGCATAGTTTTCTTATTTCGCTGCCAAAATGAGAATGGAATCTGGAAATCAATGTGTATGAGTTAAGACCAAGGAAAACACTGTTGAACACAAAAAGATGAACAATCATACATGCGCCACAGAAGGAAAGAAAAAAGAAAAAAAAAAACGATATGAAAAATTATAGGGAAATAAACTCAAGCAAATTCCTAGGGGAAGGAAGGATCCTGGATTTATAACTAATGTCCAAACCCAATCACCATGAGTGTCACTAATTGGTCTAAAATGTCATAAACCGATGTGAAAAAGCTCCAATCCATCACCCTATATGGTGAACCAAACACAGGGAATAACATTACCTTGGATCAATAGTTTAATTTAATAAGGTTAACTCTTTACTGTTTTGTACATATATACTCAACAAACGACACACACTGTTAGTCATAAAAACATTGTCCAGTGAATAATAAAGCCAGCTTCTCCCTGTCGGAAGCTGGCTGTTTATGTCATATATTAATAACTAGATACACTGTGTGAAGAGTCAAGGGGTTACCCAATGAGTGGACAGGCCTTGCTATGCAATCCCAAAGTGCTCTATTTGGAGGTAGTGTTATCCTATGTTAGAAAGAACAAGTTATGCAAACAGGTAGAGGACATCAACCTACAAGACCAATTTCCAAGAGTAAAGGTGAGTGGTGGGCAAGGTCTAAGGCAGCACCAGCAGTACACCACCAGCAGCATGGGGACTGTTTTTTGACAGTTATAAATCCGGGATTCTCCCTTCCGTTAGAACTTTGGGAGAGTCTGTTTCTCCATCATTATTCATTTTGCTTTTTTCTTCTCATTCGTTTTCCCTTTCCTTCTGTGGAACATGTATGATGTTTAATCTTTTTGTATTAAACAGCGTTTTCCTTGGTCATAACTCACACACATTGATTTCCAGATTTCCTTCTCACTTTGGGGGAATAAGACAACTATGCTTATTTATCAGATCATATAAAATGTAAGCAAATTTCTGGCTTAACAGCTATGCTATCTGTTGGTTGTGAGAAACTGTTACTTTCAGGTTAGCGGTTATGTGCGGGCCCTCCTGGCAGTGGCTATTTTATGGTTTGTTTTGACCCATGCATTTATACAATTTGTTTTTTAAACGATTATCTCATGCTTGGACGTTTTTAGGTCAGGCATTTCTGACTTATTATCTGGAAGAATTAATCTGTTAGGCTTGAGTACAACTCTCCCCTGCCCCAAACTTTATAGGATTAGGTACTTAATTTACTTTTTCTTTGGTCTCTTTTCCCTTTTCCTCTTTTTAGTGTTACCATCTTTGCTTGTATTGTGAAGGTTCACTGGTGAGGGTTTTTAGTGGGGTTTTATGGTCATTTTTCACATTTTGTGGACATAACTTCTGTTTGGAGTTTCTACTATACTCCTTGACATATCTTGGAGATGGCTCTACTGAAGAGTTGTAGCTTGAATTTTCAATACAAGTTATGATTTATATACTTAACTTGAGTTAAGAATTGTATACACATGGGTGAGAGGGTGCTCCAATACTTCACAAGCATTTGGTAAATAGCATTCAATAATGCTTACACATGCTGATTTTTCTTTTGTATTTTTTGGATCAGCCTTGAAAAAGTTCATGTTGGGACAAAACATTTGTTGGCTCAATAATCTGTAATTGGTCATTGGCAGAATCATCTGTAAACGTACTACTGGACCGTATTGAATGCCTGACTGCATCAAGAAGAAGTAAAAGCACAACTCAAATTCTTATATGAACGCTGGACTTTTTTTTTTTTTGATAAGCATAAAAATACTCTGAATTGTGTTAAAGTTGTGGCATTACCATCTGCTAGAGTGCCTTCTTACAGAAAAACATTATGGAGGTCATTATGAACACGGCGGAAACAACCGCCGTGTTCATGCTGGCGATAAGAACACTGACCGCCAGCGACCCCGGAACCCCGCCAGACACATTATGAACTTTTCTGTGAGCCGGCGGGCGGAAACCTTGTTTCACAGAAAGGCTCGGCCGGGACATTGACGGCGGCGCCACATGGAGCCGCCATCAATGCCTCTGTGCGGCAGGTGCAGTGGCACCCGTCGCGCAGATTGGGCTTTGCACTGGGGCCCCTGCACTGGCCATGCAAAATGCATGGGCAGTGCAGGGGCCCCCAGGGGTGCCCCGGGGCACCCCCTCCGCCAGCCTTTTCCTGGGGGGATATCCCGCCAGGAAAAGGCTGGCAGGAAATTAAACATTATCTGAATGGGTAGCGCCGCTACCCTGGAGGATGGTGTTTCATCCCGCCGCCAGGCTGCCTGACGGCGGAAGCTTGGCGGTTGGTGACGGCGGGAGCTTGGCGGCCGTCACCAGGTTTATTATATGGCGGTTTTGCCCGCCATGCCAGCTGGCAGCTTCGGCCACCACTGCCGGCATGGCAGGCCGAACCGCCATGATCATAAATAGGCCCTAAAAGCTAGAATTTATTGACAAACAAATACAAAGAGCGCTTCGTTATCCATTCTATGACACAGTTTGAGCTACAACCAACTGTTTCGGGGTCCTGCTGAGTCACATCGTGGCAACAAATGAGATAATGTCTAAGCACTATTTTCCATTATAACTATGCTTCAAACTGGGGGGTGGGCACAGTTATGTGTGACATTTATACCACAGTTACCTTTTTGTTGGTCTCTGAGAAGCACTCTGGATATGTATTTTTTGTTTGTTTTCTTTTTAACCAGCAATGCTCTTCCATGCAGTAAGGTGGCACAATGTGGCTCTATGTTGACTACAGCAGTGACAGAATGGAGCTGCATCCAAAAGACACCTCTGCGTGCTGATATCAGGTTATTTGGCACTTTCCATGCCCTCAAGCTCAGTGCATGAGCAACTGGTAGACCTGGTGTGCAGATTTGTTAAATTGGGATCTTTTTGGATGTTAAAAAGAGACAACTCCACAGAACAGGGAGGTGGGTGGGGAGTGAGGAATCCGTGGTTAGAGTCTCCACCAGAAAGAACATTACCAAAGGCAAATCATTTGCTCTTCTAATGGATACTTCTAAATGCAGACTTCACCTTATAACAGACACTACAACTGAATCTCCCCAGTATCTGTAGCGAAGACTGAACAAAACTCTCTGCAGGATGGAGAGATCGAAAAGTCTCTGGAACTGACTGCTAAACAGTTAGTGCTTGATGAACATGTACACTGGAACCCGTTTTGCAGCATTGAAGATGTCAAGGACAGACAGCTTGCATGCTAACACAGTGGTAGTCTCCTTAGCCCTGGTTAAGTGGGCTCGCAGACCTTCTGGCAGATGCATCTTGGTCGGTGCATGGTAGATCTTAATGAGAGTACTATCAATCTTGACAGAGTCCTCTGTCCTTTGGCAAAAACAAGGGAAGCAGAGAGAAATAACAAATAACCTTTTAGAGTGCCAAATGGAAGGCCTTGGTAGGCCAAACAAAAAGTGAACAACAGAAAATCCAGCAGTTTGGCTAATAAAGGGCATGTCTTGCAGACCAGAACAAGTCACAAAT
Organism: Pleurodeles waltl; assembly: GCF_031143425.1. Classification (NCBI taxonomy): domain Eukaryota; kingdom Metazoa; phylum Chordata; class Amphibia; order Caudata; family Salamandridae; genus Pleurodeles; species Pleurodeles waltl. Next base: position 286,015,493 of record NC_090440.1, on the reverse strand, counting down.
TTGTACACGAGCCTTGAGTAAAATGACTTCTTGGAATAGCAACTGGTGGCAAGGATAACATCCACCACTTTGACCATCTGATCAAATACTGTTAATTGCTGCTGCTCCATCTCCACATAAGGAGGTGTAGACAGCACAGATTTGGGTGAAGGAGCCTGCCCTGCTGCAGCACCAGACAGTTCTCCCAAAGTGGCAGTCTGATGGGCAGCCAGATACTTATGACCAGATGTTCAAAGTACTACTCTCTCCTGGCCCAATCCAGCGCCACTAGGATTACTTGTGCCCGACAGTTTCAGATCTTTTTCATAACTGGGAATAGGTGGGTCAGTGTCGGGAAGGCTTACAACTGTTCTGTGTGTCATTCGAACCAGACTAAATCTCCAAGCAAGGCTCTTTGCAGAAACTCCACTGTGCAAAACTTTTGACACTGCACATTCTCAGCAGTAGTGTAAAGTTCTAGTCAAAGTTCTCACTACTGTCAAATTTCAAATTTGTTCCGGTTAATTAAAGCCAAAACAGTTCTCCACATTCTCAAAAGATGCACCATGGGAAGAGGCATCATTCATGATCCACAAGACGCCATGTGCTAAGCTCGGCCGCCCTGGCTTTCAAGGAACACACTAGGTCATTAACGATCAGGATAATGCCCTGATATTTCAGCCAACTCCAGAGACTCAGTGCCCTAGCATGTGACCTCTCTCTCCACGCTGATTGTTGTTGTACCACATGGCACTGGTGGTGTCCGTGAGAACCTGACCAGCCTCCCCTTTTTGTAAGGCAAGAAGGCTTTCAAACACCAGAAGAAAGGCACCCACCTTCAACAGAATAAAATGGAACTAGGTTGCCTCTGATCTCCACTTCCCACAGATATCCTTCACAACTCAGAAGTGATACAAAAGGCACCACCTTCAGCTCTGGGTGGAGAAGGGAGAGAGGCCTGCCTCTAGTCCAACGGCAATTGATCAGCAACCACTACAGATCTGTTGCAGTCATCTCTGGATGGAACCAGACGATTCCCTTGTTGTGGGGCTCACTGGAGCATCAGATTGCATTGCAGATCCCAGATATGCCACCTGGAATAGTCGAGTAGGAGGATGCAAGAGACTAAAAGACTAAGAAACCTCAAATCAAGGACTAAGGCTGAAATCTCAGGATCATGGCATGAATGTACTGCAACTGAGGGAAGGCCCTGATCTGTACTGTGTCCAGAACAGCTCCAATGAAACAAAGCCTCTAAGAAGAAGTCCAGCGTGACTTCAGCTCATTGATTGTGAACCCCAACGATTTCAGGAGGCTCGCCGTCATCAGGAGGCAGTCTACAACTGACTATGGTGAGCCAGTCTTCAACAGCAAGAAATCAAGGTATCGGAAAGCTGGTATCCCAGAAGTCAGAAATGGGCAGCCACCACCACCATTACATTTGTGAACACTTGAGGGGCACTGGTAAGGTTGAAGGCGATACTTGCAAACTGAAAATGCTCCTGGCTTCCCTTGAATGACAGGTAATATCTGTGGGACTGAAGGACGGGTATATGAAAATATGCATCCTGCTGGTTAAAGGATACCTTTCAGTCATCTGCATCCAAGGCAGACAGGATCTGGTCCAAGATGAACGTGTTGAATGTGCCCTTCCATATGAAGGAGTTGAGAGTATTAAGGTCTAAGATGGGTGAAGCTCCCAACCTCCTTCAGCATGAGGAAATAGCAAGAGTAGTAGCCCAGAGTCCGGAACCCTGTCTCCTTTGGAAAGTAGAATTCACACCTTTTGCAAAAGAATTGCCAAGTGTGCACCTGAGACTTGCTCTGACATGAGGGGAAGGGTTGGCGAAGCAGAAAGAAAGGGTAGGGCATAGTCATACTTAACTATTTAAACGGCCCATTTGCTGCCATGGTGGATCACCACCCTGGAAGTAAATGCTACATACTGCTTTCTCTAGGGCGGCTGTGTGCTACTAACAAGTTAAAGCTGCTTGGTGGTGGTCACCGCAGGAGGAAGGGAACTAGAAGGTCTTATTCCCTTAAAAGCATGTATGTTACCTGCCAGATTCCCTTGTCACAAAAAGACTAGGATGATTGCAGAAGTGGCTACGGAAATGGACACTACCTACATGTCAGCCCCCTAGAATAACCCCTGAAACTACTAAACTAGTGAGGAAACTGTTAGGCAGTGGTCGAAAGACCCACGGAGCATGCTTTGGTGTTATGTTCTTTCAAATGTTCCAAGGAAGGATCAGCCTTTTCAGAACAGTAGTGAGCCATCAACAGGCATATCAATGAAAGAAGCCTATATGTCTCCAGAAAATCCTGGAGAGCTGATCCATGCACAGGGATGGAGCACTGCACTGGTGCCAACTGCTCTTCCCAGACAATCAGCACTGTCAAAGAAGGCACTGGCCATGTCCCAGAGGACATACGTATACCAGCAAAACAGACAGACTGCATTGCTTGGCTGATCCTAATGCTTGCCTAGCCAAAGAGACCATAAATGTTTCAAAAGTGTCAATCCTCAAACTCCCTACCTGGGGATGTTGTGGGGAACATAGTGGGGTTCAGCTTGCTGGTTTAAGCGTGAACAACCAGGCTCTCAGGAGTAGGATGTTTAGTGAGAAAATTGGGGTCGCCAGGAGCAGGTCTGTGATGTCTGATTACCTGCCTAGTCACCGTTGGGAAGAACAAGGCTTTGACCAGGTGCCCATTAAAATGTCAGTAAGGGCCTCATTGAAAGGGAGCAAGAGCTCACATGACTAGTCCAGATTTTAAGATTTCCATGAAGAAGTTTGTCTTAATCTCATTAGAAGACAGCTGTAGGTCGAAGAAAGGTGTTGAAACTGAGGATTCCACTTCCTTTGGGGGTTCAGTACCAGAGAAAGCATTAAGCCTGCAAGTCCATGTAAAGATCATCATAATGAGGGCGTAAATCGTACCCATCCTCCTCCTCCTCCTCCACCTCATCATCATCATCATCATCTCTGGGTTTGGAGCACGCTTTGAAAAGAATTATGCCAAAAAGATAAAGCCTATGCTGGAGCGTGAGCTCTAGCAGAGGCATGGGATTAGAATCAGGCTGTATGGTGACCAGTTGCGCTTTAGTAATTTTGTAGAGCAACATTGGTCTGGTAGTGCTGAAAGTCAGTTTGGGATCAGACATCTGAACCAGCAACTGATTCTCCTCTGGCGCTGATGGTTCCAGGTTCGACGATGGAAGGACCAGTGTAGGTTGTGGAGCAGGGGTGAAAGTTTGTAACTGAGCAGGTATGGAGCATGTAACAACTGGTCCAAGGGGATCATGTGATAACCCAGACGGGTTTGCTGGTGATAATCCAATTGACTACCCCTGTGGTTCCCCAGGCCTGAAGATGTACTAGAGATAGCCAGAAGAGTGCCACCTATCTGCAGCATGGTTTCTTTAAAGGCTTTCATTTGCTGCTGTGCTGTGTACTGCCTGGGACATTTGGGGAGCACTAGGGTCAACTGTGGAATCTGCTCTGCAACCTGACATCTGAAAGGAAACCAACTGACACCATGATAACCTTGCGCCTTCTCTTTGTATACTGAATGGTGGGATGGGGTTGAGTCCCACTTGTGCTTATGCTTCAACTTCGATTTTGACTTATGGATGATTGACTGCAAAGTTGACCTCTCGCGAGCAAATCTGTGCCTTCAACTTGGAGCAAGACTTACATGAGGCCCGTGGCGTCCTCTTGGGTTCTGTAATGTGCAGCTTTGTTTCTCGGTCCTGGACTGCCTTCGGGCACACTTGTTGCATGAGTTAAAGTTATTTCCCAACCTCAAGGACCATAGACCTACATTGTGCGTGTCCGTGATTCACATTGGTTTTCTACAATCACGATACGGTAGGAAACCTGTAGTCTTAGGAGGAGATATTGTTTCCTAGCACACTAGATTATTCTGTTTTAGGATTCACTGTAAGGGCAATGGAGAACAAGTTGCTCAACTTTGGTAATGTCTTATTTGGTAGAGACTATCTAGCAGCAGATTCCTTAACCAAGAATATATCCCCAGGCGTCTGATTGGATCCTGAAAAGTTTACTGAGAACCCCTAAGCAGCAACAGCTCTGTGTTGTGCGCATGCCTATGGAGGCACCACCCGGATGTGATGTATGCATGCCTATAGAGACACCACCGACCACACTGACAACAGCTGCTTTTGATACTTCAGCGGCAACAGACAGAACCAATCAGACTACTAAGGTGCTAATGGCTCCAAGGGAAAATTTGGGCTAGTTGATGGAAAATGGCAACTGGTACAGCAAACATGTGGTACCGATCAAGTAGTAAGACATCATACGTGGATATTTGACAGAGCAGCCAGTAATCCAGATAAGGGAATACAGCAATCCCCAATCTTTTGAGTGCCCTCACTGTTCTGAAGATCCAAAGCACTGATTTTGGTCTGAATGGAAGCACCACAAACACAAAAGTGAGTGGACGCCCACCACAAACCCCAGATGATTGCTGTGTGCTGGAAAACTAGCTGTATGAAAATATGCCTCTTGTAGGTCGAGGGACACTAACACGTCTTCCGCATCCAATGTATAGAAAACCTGAGCCAAGGACAGCATCTTAATCTTGTCCTTATGGAGTAACAAATTTAAGAATAGGACAGGATAAGGAATGATGCAACCTGCCATCCTTCTTGGGAACCAGAAGCACCAGGACTAACAACCTTTCTTATTTCCTGCTCTGGCACCAACTCCACAGCGCCCTTCTGCAGCAGTATTGCCACCTTCTGCTTCAGGATGGGCAGACGTTGAAAAGGAAGAGATTCTCTGAGGTGGACATTGGGAGGGGCCCCTCTACTTGTTTCCTTGCATATTCCATTTTAAATCACTGCGACATGTCATCTGCTTTTTCTCTAAATAGCTTTCAGTCAACAAATGGCTTATCCATTAGGGTAATTAAACATCACTTGAGGATCTTAACCAGGTATGGCGACAGAGCATGACCCATCACCATGGCCGCATCATTCACTGTATCTAGTGATGTCAATATAAGTTTGGGTGCCGTATGTCAGTCTTTAATGACCTCAGCTAAATGTTCTTTTAAAAGGTCGTGGAGGCTGCGGGTATCCATCACAGCCACGTCCCACAGAGGATGCATGTAGTGAGCAAATAAGGAAAAAGTGTTTATGAAGTACAAAGCCAGACTCCCAGCAGAATGTTTTCTGGCCGAGGCTTCTAGTTTTTTAGTCTCTGTCTTGAGGGCAAGATGGAAAGGATTCTATGGTATATCACATGAAGCCACCTGTAGTACTATGCTCTCCGGTGACAGATAGAAAGCTAAGAAAGGTGGGTCTACTGGGGCTGAACTATGCCTCCTAGCCATAGTCTTGTTGACAGCATGAGCTGAAAAGCTTGCTCCACGCTTCTTTAATAGGATCCATGAAGGACTCATTAAAAGGATAGGAGTGTTTCAGAAGTATATGGGGCAGGCTGAAGAATGTCTGTTAGAATGCTGGAGAAACTTCTACTGAGGACCAAGGCAGCCCCGGGCTTTCTCATTGTGCGGACACACATCATCTCAGTGGAGACCAATGGAAGGGTCTATTTCAGGTGATGTATCCAATTGTAGGGAACTGGCCTGGTGTGTGGTGGGTAACCAAGGCACTTACACCTTATTCCAGGTCCCGGTATCCCCTCTCAGTGAAGTGTAGGCAGTTTCTAGAAGCCAGGCTCTCTAGAGGTAGCTGTCGATAAGCAGCCTAAGCTTATCTAGGAGACATGCAAAGCTCATGCAATATCACAGTAGTCACACAGCACTTACACACATGAAAGAAAACACTAAGTTGCGCAAAAATAAAGGTACTGTATTTTTGGAACACAATACCACAAAATACTAGAAGGGCAACCCTCCAATAGGAGGTAAGTAATACACTAGATATATTCACTAGTAAACAGTAATATGCATAGAAAAAGTTAGAAAACAGTGCAAATAGCAAAAAACAATAGTGACTGTAGGGGGAGCCCAAACAACATACTAAAAAATGGAATGCAAACACAGGACTCCCACCTGGTACGTGGAAAGTGGAGCTGGGAGTACTAGAAAACCACAGAGGTAAGTCACATTGTGACGGATGCAGAGGCTGCCCCACGCTGGAGTGAAGATTGCAGATGGGTGCTGGTGCAGGAATTCAACCAACAGGCCTTGGCAAAAGCAAACTTGCAGTTAGTGGAAAAGTGGTGCTGCCGGGGGACTAGCAAGGCCCAGGAATTCTCAACCCAGGAAGGGAAGTCACAGGGGACCATCAGCGTCGCAGAGAGTCCACAGGAGCAGAGGCAACACCCACAGGACAGGGACAGGACAGGATGGAGCCCACGCAGCACTACAGGAAGGGATCCCATGCTGCAGGAGAACCACACAGAGGGCTATGCGTTCCAGGAAAGAGTGCTGGGGACTGGAGCTACACATCACCTGAAGATCCCTTCAAAGAGATACAAACAAGCCTTAACTGCAAAAGACGTGGTGCATGGGGGTACTGTTCTGCGTGGAAAGCAAGGGCTTACCTAAACCAAAGTTGGACAGCTGGCACAGAGGATCAAGCTACTCCTACTCCGGATCCTACTCTGGACCACCACCTGTGATGCAGGATCCACGCAGCTCAAGAGGAGAGGAGATCCACGCAGCAGGTCATTGTTGCAGCAGGTGCCTACTGATGCAGGGGAATGACTCCTTCACTCCAAGTGAGATTCCTGCTTCTTCTTGTTAAGGCTGAATAGTTGCTGTCTTCGGAGGATGCACAGCCGGGGAAATGTTGCAAAGCTGACAGGAGCCGTCGAAACAAAGTTGCAGAAGAGTCTTCTTCGTGGATTGAAACATTGTCGGTTTCAGGAGGGTCCAGTCACAGTTCCAGTGGCCAGAAGTCAAAGCGGAGGTTGCAGGGGAGTCCTACTGGAATCTTGAAAGCCAAATCTGAAGACCCACCCAAGAGAGACCCCTAAATAGCCCTGAAAGGGGGACTGGTCACCTAGCCAGGTATGCACCTATCAGGAGGGGGCTCTGATGTCACCTGCCTAGCCTGGTCACTTTGATACTCCCAGTGCTCCCTGCCAACCTTGGAAACATGATGGCAGAACCCTGGGACCCTCAGGAGAAGCTCTGAGCACCACCCTTGGGGTGGTGATGGACAGGGGAGTGGTCACTCCCCTTTCCATTGTCCAGTTTTGTGCCAGGGCAGGGACTCCCTGAACCAGTGTGGAATGGTTTATGCATGGAGGGCACCAAATGTGTCCTTCAAAGCATACCAGTGGCTTGGGGAGGCTACCCCTCCCAAGCTAGTCACGCCTATTTCCAAAAGGAGAGGGTGTTACCGTCCTCTCCTAAAGGAAAACGTGTGTTCTGCTTTCCTGGTCTTGATCAGATCAAGCAGCAGGAGGGCAGAAACCTGTCTGAGGGGTGGCAGAAGTTTGGGCTGCCCGGAAAACCCTCTGAGACTGGTGCAGCAATGCTGGGGGTCCTCTAAGGAGCCCCCAGAGCGCATGGAATCATACTTTCAATACCTGCAACAGTATTGGTGTATGATTCTGACATGTTTGATACCAAAAGTAATGGTACCATGATGTAGCTGGACATAGGGAGTGACCTATGTCCAGTACACGCGTAAAATGGCGTCCCCCACACTCACAGAGTCCAGGACAATGGGCCTGGAATTTGTGGGGGGCAGGGTTGCCCTCACACATAGGTACCTGCATCCTGCCCTCTGGGCTGAGAGGTCCTACCATAGGGGTGACTTACAGTGACCTGGTGCAGTGACTTGTAGTGAAAATGGGTGCATGCACCCGCTTCACACAGGCTGCAATGGCAGGCCTGCAGAACCCTTTGCATGGGCTCCCTGTGGGTGGCAGAATAAATGCTGCAGCCCAAAGAGATCCCCTGGTACCCACAATGCCCTGGGTACCATATACTAGGGACTTACATGTAGGGACTAGTATGGCAATTGTGGGAAGAAAAAGGTACAGTTACCACGTTAGAAGGGAGAGAGCATAATCACTGTGGTCCTGGTTAGCAGGATTCCAGTGAACACAGTCAAACACACTAACAAACAGACCACAAAGTGGGGGTAACCATTCTAGAAAAAAGCTTCAATCCACTGGCATTTTGCAATGTCTGAATTGGTGCCAGAGGTAATTCATTCTTTGTAAGCAAGCCTCTTAAGTATCTGAACCCATATGAAATGATTTCTTGCCAATCCTCCTTTGAGCTTGATTCCTGAAGTGAAGAATCTGCCCCTAGAACAGGAAACGTCAGGCAAACCAGTGCCAGTAGATAAGGTTGTGGTGCCAGAGACGTTGGGGTCAGTGGAGCCATAAGTGATGCAGGAGGAACTGAACGGTTGCCCTTTGATAGCTAAATTAACACTAGTTGAAGCTTGGATGAAGAGGACCTAGAAGGAGCTGGTGACTTACTCCATGATCGAAACATCTCAGTGAGTAGGAATGCTTTGCTTCCTCTTTGTACTCTTTCCAATCACTTAATGGATTGGAGGGTGGAATGAGAGACCCAGGGCAACAGAAAGACCTGGATTCTAGGTTTTCAATCAGTATGCCAGCCTTCTTTGGCTCTGGCCATATAAAGTTATAGATCTTGCCTTAATGTCCTTTGGCAACATGCTAGGAACAAGAGTGGGAGTAGTGAAATGAGACAGCACAAGCATTCTTCATGTGGGTCAGTGACTGATATTTCACCATTACAGGTTCGACAGGGCATGAACCCTGACCTTTTAGGTGGCAACAGTTTTCCTGAAAAACCAAGTAGTGAAATAATTTGTTACTATGAAGTAAAATTTATCTCGGATTGTAGTTCTAGATCTACATCAGAAATTGCAGAAAAAATTGGAACTGACATCAGTGAGGTGGGGGAATGCTTTATGCGCTTACATGGCATTACAAGGACACCATTTCCACCTCAAATACCCCCCTATTGGCACAGAGGAGTTATAAAAAATTCTAGATCCAGTCTGGCACCTGGGGGAGCGGGGGATCTGAATATTCATAGGTGGCAAATATGTAGGTAGAAGTATCCATCAGAAACATTAAAAGTAAGAGACACATTCCAAGTGTTATCGTACTGATAAACAAGTTGCTCTGATAAGCGTCTGGTTATGTGTTAACTTACTCATATCCAGACGCTGGAACATATGTCTTATCAGACACAGGCGCAATACTCTGATGTTCTTCGTATGGTGTGGTGTGGGATGGTATGGTGTGGTGATTTTCCACATTTAACATTGGTTTGATGATACTTCATCCTTTTTGGAAGAAACATGATTTCCAGCACTGGATTTCTGATATATCCAATGACGGACATAAAAACATTGGACCTTGAGCCTCGATAAGGATGATTTTGACAAAAAACATGGTTGGCTGGCTATTGGATGTGTAACCAAGCTCACAACCAACCTTTTTGTGGAAATGTGAACTAAACTGTGGGCCATATTTGGAATAAGTACTTCTGAATTGTTTGGCACTATTATTGTTTACTGGACTTTGTGAATGGTGCTTTTGTATCATTAATTATAATATTTAATTAATATAAAGCTTTTGATTCACGATCCTCAGACAACCTATGGTACCAGGAAGTGGATACCAACTTCCACTATAGGTCATTTTTGGTACCAGACCCCATAAATGTATGTTTAGGATGTATGGTTACTAGACCAGAGCTAGCCAATTAGAATTTCACTTACTGTTTGTGTTTGACATTTTGTCACCTCCACTCGATATCAGGCCTCCTCAAAATAGATGATCTCTTCCATCTGAAGTATGTAGGAATTCTTAATTTAATTAGATTCAAATGATTAACTGGCTGTGAATCTACCAAACATGAGCATATGCAGGTAATGCTTGCTATTGTAATCAATCCAGTTTAGAACAGTGTTTTGCTTATATGTGTAGAAAACATATGCTTATGTACAGTATATGAGCAACAGCAGCCCTGGGGCATGTTTTTCGAAATAAAGAAAATTCATTTTAAATGAGCAAATTTTCTGTAATACATCCATAGCAAAATTCTGCCTTAGCTAAAATGTGAGGCATGACCAGTAACAAAGGTATGTTCATAATAGGATTCTCCTATTGTCTAGCTTTAGAGTAAAATTACTATTGTTTGTATTTAAGAAAAAGACCTTTAGTTTTTAACTTTAAGCCAGTCCCAAACGTGTCAAGTAAAGTAGTAGTAGTAAAGTCACTACTGCTGCTCACCTAGTTAAGAGTAACTTGGGGGGGGTGGGGGGCTAGAGCACATTTTGTGAGGGCGAGCAGCTACTCGCTATTCATGTTCTGCTGCATTTAGTGCCATTTCTTAGTGCAAAATGAATCCTTGCCTGCATTTTGGATGTGAGGGTAAATTTTGAGCTAAGAAATAGCATTAAATGCCAGTAGCAATTTAAGAGAAAATCCTACTCCAGGTGCATATTTAGGTAGCGTTTTGAACTTGCTATTCAAGTTCTGCCGCATTTGTGATATTACTTCACACAAAAATGACCCCTTGCGCCCAAAATAGACATGAGGGTTCATTTTACACAGCTATAAAGCTAAACATAAAACTACTTTTCTCCTGTAACTGAAGTGTAATCTTGTGGAATTCTTAGGTATTTCCGAGTCATTATTCTACATGGAATTAGACAAGCTATGCCCACCCCTACACAGGAGTTCCAGGCTAGGCTATGGGAATGGAGCGCAACCCACTGAACAAGCCTAATACAAATGTAGCATTCTTCACTTACTTTAAAGTATGGGACTATTTGACATTAAGAAAGTGTTGTAAATCAACCAATGGAGCAAGATCAGCCCTGGCGTTAGCTATGAGAGGCCTTTCACTCAATGTCCTCTTCTGGCTTCTGAGACGTGCAGCATTTGGTGTATAGGAACTGAAGGTCAGGCAAATCTATTTACAGTAATTTCTAACAGACCAGTGAGCAAAGGGGATTGGTCTAGTTGGTGAAGACAGTGATTTTGTATCAAGTATGTCTGCAATAGCACTCAGAAGCGAAGGTGCTCGGGTGGCAGCATTTTAGGTACTGAATCAGAGACTTGCTTGTCCATAGATATAAACATACAGAAAGACTATGGATTGGAACCAAGCCGGGAGCACAGATATGAGGTACTGTGATTCAAAACCACGATTTGTTATGAGAGGTAATATATGTTTTTACAGATCCATTTACGTCTGGGTTTGTGCTTAGGGCGGTTTGTGATTTTCACATAAGACACTGACAGTTACTATGTCCGAGTGGGGTATTGCAGGTGGTCAACATAATTCCTGACATCCACGTTATCCGCGCACAAATGACCGTTATTGCAACAGCCACACAGTATTCATTAAAAAGAACTCTCAAAGGTCAGTACAACCAATGTCATTGGAGACATCTTGAGGGTTAAAAGGATATTACAGTCTAACGCGGACTCTCTGCAGACACAAAGCCTGTTTGCCAGCAGTTTGGAAACACAAACATTTCAAATATTTAATGTGTACTCAGTGCAGCAATATCCTAGAAGCACATACCAATCACAGAGGTCTAACTTTCTTCTTGCTTAGGAGTAAACCTAGTCTAGGAGGTCTCATTCGACTGAGCCAAGTCCAGAGCGCCAGAATAGGTGGATTCATTCATTTGTGAGCAAATGCAGAAAAGTTAAGAGTTAAAATAAAATTACAGACTTTTGAGCCATGAACTGTACATGGTTGTGATAACATTACAGAATGGATTTACTGTACGGATAGCAACGGAAGACGGTGCTGGGCCTGAATTCTGTTTTGCCTAAGAAACAGCTGAGGTAAGATGTTTTTAGATGAGAGGCCGTTTTTACTTAGCAGAAAATATGTGTTTTAAATTTGCTACTGAGTGAAAACAGAAGTAGGACAACTGATACTGTACTTGTGAGACTTGCCAGTGCCTAAATATATATTGGGATAGTTTTACTTTATTCCGTGAATTAAGAGCTATGAAACTGTTTTTCTAGAGATCGTTTATAAAGTTTATTTAAATCCTGTTGCTAGCCTGACTGAACTATGGCTAGCTAGTGTGCATAATTAAATTAATCTGTTTAATGAGATCTTTTAGAACAACAATGCAATAGCATTTAATCTAACTGTAAATTCAGAGTAAATTCACAATGAGCTTGGTATTTGTAGCCCTTTATCCAAGTGCAGATTACTTTTCTAACGCGAGGCCATAAACTTGACATCCAGACGGTCACCCAATATTCTATTAATAAAATAGATTCTAAACGCAGAACTCAAATATATTAATCAAGCAGCCTAATTTCCCTGCAGTCACGTGGCTTCCTACTGTTGTGAGCTGCACAACGTCAAGGATCACCAAAAATGGCCAGTGTGCATGAGGATACCTTGGAAATCGAAGTCATTGCAAACACAATGGGTGAGGATGAACAAAGTTGCAACAAGTCAGGCAGATGCATAACATTCAACAAGATGCATGTACCAGAGGCACAAACCTGTCCATAACACATTCATACAACAGAGGAGGAAAAAAAAACACAAACATTTTGCCCCAGAAAATAACAATTATGAAGCAAAATGAAACGAAAAAAATACTGTCAATAAGAAAGATTTTTTTTTAAAAAGTGACAGTCTGAAGACAGTGCTTAGTATTTCTGCTCCAGTGCAGAAAAACTAACTTATAAACCTAATGCAACTGAACAGAAACCAAGATTGCAATAGCAGCCTGCTGTCTGAAATTGTTAAATATTTCCTTAAAAAGACTTCCAGCCATTATTTCATATTTTCTAGTGGTCCCCTACATGAAGTAGAAAATAAAAACTTTTATCAATCAGGCTAAAAAGTTATACTTTAACAAGCATTGCAGTTTACAAACAAAACAGGACATTTGTCTTTAGATAAGCTCTAAGACTTTTCCGTAATCTGTTGTACTCAATTGGCAGTTTCATGATCTTGCCCACAGGTACAGTTACTTGTCAATAATTATTAATAAGATCCTGTGACTGAGAAACTGAAAGTTGGAATTTATACTTCATTACAACTCAAAATGTAATATTTCATTTAATAATGAAGCAATAACGTGTCATAACAACCTGTTGTGTGATGCACCGTCTTCATTTAACTCAACAAGCCTGGAGTGCTCCTGAAATGTTTTTTTTTTAAAGAAAATGGCGTTAATTTCATTGAAAACAATCGAAATACATCATATTTGTAAACAGATTTACAACTGTTTATTAGAGGCATTTTCAGGTTGATGATAATACAGATCTCATCTAATGTAAAATAAGTAAATCTTGATCTACTAATAATCCTGTTGACTGTTTTGTATTATGCATATACAGGGAGTGCAGAATTATTAGGCAAATGAGTATTTTGACCACATCATCCTCTTTATGCATGTTGTCTTACTCCAAGCTGTATAGGCTCGAAAGCCTACTACCAATTAAGCATATTAGGTGATGTGCATCTCTGTAATGAGAAGGGGTGTGGTCTAATGACATCAACACCCTATATCAGGTGTGCATAATTATTAGGCAACTTCCTTTCCTTTGGCAAAATGGGTCAAAAGAAGGACTTGACAGGCTCAGAAAAGTCAAAAATAGTGAGATATCTTGCAGAGGGATGCAGCACTCTTAAAATTGCAAAGCTTCTGAAGCGTGATCATCGAACAATCAAGCGTTTCATTCAAAATAGTCAACAGGGTCGCAAGAAGCGTGTGGAAAAACCAAGGCGCAAAATAACTGCCCATGAACTGAGAAAAGTCAAGCGTGCAGCTGCCACAATGCCACTTGCCACCAGTTTGGCCATATTTCAGAGCTGCAACATCACTGGAGTGCCCAAAAGCACAAGGTGTGCAATACTCCGAGACATGGCCAAGGTAAGAAAGGCTGAAAGACGACCACCACTGAACAAGACACACAAGCTGAAACGTCAAGACTGGGCCAAGAAATATCTCAAGACTGATTTTTCTAAGGTTTTATGGACTGATGAAATGAGAGTGAGTCTTGATGGGCCAGATGGATGGGCCCGTGGCTGGATTGGTAAAGGGCAGAGAGCTCCAGTCCGACTCCGACGCCAGCAAGGTGGAGGTGGAGTACTGGTTTGGGCTGGTATCATCAAAGATGAGCTTGTGGGGCCTTTTCGGGTTGAGGGTGGAGTCAAGCTCAACTCCCAGTCCTACTGCCAGTTCCTGGAAGACACCTTCTTCAAGCAGTGGTACAGGAAGAAGTCTGCATCCTTCAAGAAAAACATGATTTTCATGCAGGACAATGCTCCATCACACGCGTCCAAGTACTCCATAGCGTGGCTGGCAAGAAAGGGTATAAAAGAAGGAAATCTAATGACATGGCCTCCTTGTTCACCTGATCTGAACCCCATTGAGAACCTGTGGTCCATCATCAAATGTGAGATTTACAAGGAGGGAAAACAGTACACCTCTCTGAACAGTGTCTGGGAGGCTGTGGTTGCTGCTGCACGCAATGTTGATGGTGAACAGATCAAAACACTGACAGAATCCATGGATGGCAGGCTTTTGAGTGTCCTTGCAAAGAAAGGTGGCTATATTGGTCACTGATTTGTTTTTGTTTTGTTTTTGAATGTCAGAAATGTATATTTGTGAATGTTGAGATGTTATATTGGTTTCACTGGTAATAATAAATAATTGAAATGGGTATATATTTGTTTTTGTTGAGTTGCCTAATAATTATGCACAGTAATAGTCACCTGCACACACAGATATCCCCCTAACATAGCTAAAACTAAAAACAAACTAAAAACTACTTCCAAAAATATTCAGCTTTGATATTAATGGGTTTTTTGGGTTCATTGAGAACATGGTTGTTGTTCAATAATAAAATTAATCCTCAAAAATACAACTTGCCTAATAATTCTGCACTCCCTGTAGGTGTCCTGGCTGCTAAAAGTACAAGTTACTTACCTTCGGTAACGAAATATCTGGTAGAGACATATTCTAGTTGCAGATTCCTTACCTTAGAATTTCCCCCCAGGCGTCAGACTGGATCCAGAGATTTTTTCTTTGAGCAATACCCTTGTGCGTCGGTAGGTGGCGTTGGTCGACTGCGCAGGCGTCGTAGTTGCCGTGAGTAGTACATAGACGCCGCCCTCGCGCAGTGACGTCAGTTTCTTTTAACGACTTTCCACACCAGAGCGCAGAGCCGATAAGAACACTGATATTGGTGCGCCAGAGCTAAGGACCTGAAAGGGGAATCCCTGTCCCTAGAAACCAGTTCGCAAGCGGGAAGGATGGGTGGGCGGTAAGGAATCTGCAACTAGAATATGCCTCTACCAGAAATTTCATTACCGAAGGTAAGTAACTTGTACATCTGATAGAGACTTCTAGTTGCAGATTCCTTACCTTAGAATAGATACCCAAGCAATGCCATCCTCAGTGGTGGGCTGCGAACTAAGATCATACTAGGAAGTCCTGCAGGACCGAACGACCAAAGTAGCTGTCCCGACGGACCTGACTGTACAAGCAGAAATGTTTAGCAAACATGTGCAGGGATGCCCATGTAGCTGCCTGGCAGATATCTAGGACAGGAACTCTGCATGCTAACTCAGTGGATGCAGCATTGGCCCTGGTAGAATGAGCCCGCAAGCCTTCAGGAGGTTGCTTTTCCGCCAAAGCGTAGCACATTTTGATGCAAAGAATCACCCATCTAGAGATGGTACGTTTCTGCACCGCCTTCCCTTTCTTCGCACCCACATAGCCAACAAAGAATTGATCGTCCACCTGGAAGTCTTTAGTATGATTGAGGTAGAACGCCAATGCTCTTTTTGGGTCCAGACGGTGGAGTGCCTCCTCCTCATGGGAAGGATGTAGGGGTGCGTAGAAAGTAGGCAAAGTGATGGACTGGCCTACATGAAACGGTGTACCCACCTTAGGAAGGAAGGAAGCTCTAGTGCGTAACACCACTTTGTCGGGATGTACGGACAAGTACGGAGGCTTTGAAGAAAGGGCCTGAAGCTCACTCACCCTGCGAGCAGAGGTGATGGCGATAAGATAGACAGTTTTGAATGTGAGGAGCTGTAAGGGACAATTATGCATAGGCTCAAAGGGAGTACATATCAAGAAAGTAAGTACAAGATTAAGATCCCACTGAAGCATGAAGAAGTGAGTGGGAGGAAATAAGTGAGTGAGCTCCTTTAAGAACCTACTCACAAGAGGAGGTTTAAAGAGTGAGGGCTGATCAGGAAGCCTAAGAAAGGCGGAAATGGCAGACAGATACCCCTTAAGGGTGCCCAATGCAGAGCCCTGCTGGGCTAAGGAAAGAATGAATAGAAAAACCTCTGAAAGAGGGGCAGATAGGGGGTCAACCGATTTGTTGGTGCACCATGCCACAAATTTATTCCAATGACAGGCGTATACAGTTTTAGTCGAGGGACGCCTGGCTGCCAAGATAACATTGCAGACTTTGGGCGGAAGGGCAAATGCCGTCAACAGTTGCCGCTCAAACTCCACGCATGAAGGCGGAGGTTGGACAGGTTCGGGTGGAGGACCGTCCCCTGCTGCTGCGACAGAAGATCAGCCCGAAGAGGCAGTCTGAGTGGAGGATCGATGGACATGCTCAGTAGCTCGGATAGCACACTCTTCGAGCCCAGTCCGGAGCCACCAAGATAACTTGGGCCTGGCCGCTCTTGATCTTCTTGAGAACTCTGGGCAGAAGAGGGATAGGTGGGAAGGCGTAAAGGAGGGCGGATTTCCACTCAAGACGAAAAGTGTCTCCGAGTGAGTGCCGCCTTGGAAACTCCACCTCGCAAAATAGCTGAGATTGCACCTTCTCTGCGGAGGCGAACAGATCTAACTAAGGCTCTCCCCACATGAGAAAGAAACCTTGCACCACCTCCAGATGGAGACGCCATTCGTGATCAACAGTGCGTCGGCGGCTGAGTTTGTCTGCTCTGGTGTTGAGAGAGCCAGCCAGATGTTGAACCATCAGGGTAATGCCCTGATGTTCCAGCCATGTCCAGAGGCGTAGTGCCTCTTGACATAGGGTGCAGGACCCTACCCGCCTTGTTTGTTGGAGTACCACATGGCGGTAGTGTTGTCCCTGAAAACCTGCACCACTTTCCCTTTGAGAGAGAGAAGGAATGCTTTCAACGCAAGTCTGGTCGCTCAGAGCTCCAGCATGTTTATGTGGAGTCCCGACTCCGCCAGAGACCAGAGGCCTCTGATCTCCGCCACTCCCATGTGGCCGCCCCAACACAGAAGTGACGCATCTGTCACTACTGAGAGATCTGGTTGGGGAAGGGAGAGGGATCTGCTATTGACCCAATTGGGATTCGAAAGCCACCACTGCAGGTCTTTCGCAGTCCCCTCCGAGATCTGGACCATGTCGGAGAGATTCCCCTGATGCTGCGCGCACTGGAACTTCAAGTCCCACTGCAGAGCCTGCATATGCCACCTGGCATGTGTTACTAGCAGGATGCAGGAGGCCAAGAGGCCCAGCAGCCTCAGAGTCTGTCTCACCGAAACCCAAGACCAAGGCTGAAAGATCGGAATCATAGCATGAATGTCTTGGACTCTCTTTTGGGGAGGATAAGCCTGAAACCGCACAGTGTTCAGAACTGCCCCGATGAAAGGGAGCATCTGAGAGGGAGTCAGGTGTGACTTCGGCACGTTGACAGTGAACCCCAACTGGTGCAGGAGGTTCGCCGTAGTATGGAGGTGTGAGACCACTGTCTGGGGGGAAGGCGCCATCAACAGCCAGTTGTCTAGGAAGGGGAAGACTGAGACCCCTAACCTGCGCAGATGAGCTGCAACCACCACCATCACTTTCGTGAACACCCGAGGGGCGCTGGTAAGGCCGAAAGGGAGCATGGTAAACTGAAAGTGCTCGTGACCTACTACGAATCTCAGGTAATGTCTGTGGGCAGGCAGGATGGGGATGTGGAAATAAGCGTCTTGCAAGTCCAACGCTACCAACAAATCTTCTGGGTCTAAGGCAGACAGAACCTGAGCCAGGGTGAGCATTTTGAACTTCTCCTTCTTGAGGAAGTAGTTCAGGTCCCGAAGACCTAGGATAGGGCGCAAGCCTTTGTCCTTCTTTGGTATCAGAAAGTAGTGGGAATAACAACCACGACCTACTTCTGGCAAGAGAGCCGCGACTTCCTGGCGGAGAAGCCCCAAATGATCCTCCGAAAGGGGATGGAAGGATGGTGGCATGTGTGGTGGTGCGGATTCGAAAGGAGGGAGTAGCCTTTCTGAAATATTTGCAAAACCCACCAGTCCGTGGTGATATGTTCCCAGTGGGGCAGATGATGGCGGATTCTGCCTCCTACTGGGCGGGAGTGAGGGGACGGACTAGGAAGGTTTGGATGCTGCTGCGGGGGCAGGGGTTGACTGGACAGACCTCTGGTTCCCTGTCCCGCGACCTCGTGGGATTCCGCACCCCGGCCACGCATAGGCTCTCCAGCGTGCATGGCCCGGTGGCTGGGTTGAGGACGTGACAGGGCGCCCCTTCCGTGGCCACGAAACAGATGAAAAGCAGACTGTTGGGGGCGTGTGCTGGCAGAAAGGCCAAGGGACCGAGCCGTAGCCCTGGACTCCTTAAACCTCTCTAAGACAGAGTCCGCTTTGTCTCCGAAGAGACATGTGCAGTCAAAGGGCATGTTCATGAGTGACTGTTGGACATCCCCCGAAAAACCAGAAGTACGTAACCAGGCATGGGGCCTCAAGGCCACTGTCGCAGCAACCGATCTGCCCAGTCGGTCGTATCCAGCCCACAACAGATGGTGAATTTTGCCACGTCTCTCCCGTCTTTGACTGCTTGGGAGACGATAGCACGGGCCTCCTCCGGTATCTGCGGCAGGACTTGCGCAACCGTATCCCACAGGGAGTGGGAATAATGGCCCCAATAGGCATGCGGTGTTCACGGACCGCAGCTCGAGGCTGGAGAGGAAGAAAACAACTTCTTACCAAACTGTTCCAGCCTTTTGGATTCCCTATCCGGGGGTGCGGAAGGGAACGCGCCAGAAAAAGAGGACGCCTGGATAACAAGACTCTCAGGCTTAGGATGTTGGGACAGGAACTTCGAGTCGTTTGGCGCAGGCAGATGGCAGCAAGCGATCGTCCTGTTCACAGGAGCCCCTGTGTTGGGTTTGGACCAAGTACCCAAAAGGACGTCAGTGAGGGCTTCATTAAATGGAAGAAGGGGTTCAGAAGTAGAAGCCCCAGGCTGAAGCACCTCTGTCAGGAGGTTAGACCTGACTTTGACAGTAGGTAGCTCAAGGCCAAGGACCTCAGCCACCCTACTAACCACCATACCATAGGGAGCTCCCTCCGCCATAGCCACAGTAGGAGGAGACAGCATGCCAGAGTCAGGAGAAGTATCAAGACCACTAGCTTCGCCCAAGTCCTGTGCCCAGTCAATAGTAGGGTCCTTCCTGGTATTCATAAGGGTCGAGGGACCCCTCCAATTCCTCCCCATAATCGTACCCATAGGAAAATGGGTCAGAATCCGACCTCGGGTGAATAGGGCCCGCCGAAATCAGCCGACGCCGCTCCGACTCAGAGTCGTCGGGGATGAGAATGGGGTCGACGTCGATAGTGGGCACTACCGACGTCGAGAGCGTTGCTGAACGACCCGACGCCGGCAAAGGTCTCGACTGTGCGACTGGCGTCGGGGCGTATCCGCGCACAGATTCAGAGGCGACCTCGGTGGCCAAAGCTGCCGGCGCAGAACCCGAAGGCCCCTTGGCCAAGCCCCTTGGGCCCGAAGGTGCTGTATCGGGGTCGGCACGCCCAAAGATGAGACGCATGGCCTCTTAAAACTGAGTTGGGCGGGGGTCGCTCTGGCTCCGGGATACTCGGGGAAGTGCAGAGCCGACCCAGGCGTAGGTTCCGAGGACGGAGGCCTACTCCGTTGACGCTCGTCCCATGTTGTGTCGGCCGAGCAACGGGGTGAAGTCGGAGAGCGATGGGACTTCTTCTACGACTTTTTTCTTACCGTGACCCGACGATTTCAATGACGACGAGTGGTGGTGGCTCCGCAACCGATCAAGAACTTCCTCTCAAGCAAGATCGGGACTTATGCGGAGTTGAGGGCCGGGCCGCCATCAGCTTTAGGGACAGCTCCCTCAAAGCCTTCAGACGTATCGCCCGCCACTCGGAGCATGACTTCAGGTCGTGGTCACGTGCGAGGCACCACAGACAGACACGATGAGGGTCGGTCACAGACATCATGCGGTGGCAGTCCTCGCAGGGCTTGAACCCGGTCTTCGGGGACACCCTCGACGCACCAAGTTCGCACCAAAAAAGTTGACAAAACGGTTGAATTCGGACCAAAAATAGCCGAGGGTAGCTCTCTCTCGGATCAGCACGTGGCGCAGAAAGAAAAGAACTGACGTCACTGCGCGAGGGCGGCGTCTATGTACTACTCCCGACGTCATCACGGCAACCACGACGCCTACGGAGTCGACCGACGCCACCTACCGACGTGCAAGGGTATTGCTCGAAGAAAAAATCTCCGGATCCAGTCTGACTCCTGGGGGAAAATTCTAAGGTAAGGAATCTGCAACTAGAAGTCTCTATCAGATACACATTTTGCATGAAGGCTAACAATTACATAAATATTAGATATTGTTATAGTCTAACTTACTGTATTGAAGGACCCACTGAACATTTGGGAAAAGCTTCCAAACTTACCAACCCTAATTCTTTAGGATTTAGGTGTGAACTTGAAATATTATCTTCATTAATATAAGTAAGTTATAAGTATTGTATGTGAAATGAACAAATTACTCACCTCTGGTAATGTTCTTTTGTGGCGGATACTCTAACAGCAGATTTCTCACCTTTAAGTACCCTCAGGTCCACGACTGGATTTGAAACATTTAACCCCTTTGCTGCCAGGCCTTTTCCCCCCTCAGCTGCCAGGCCATTTTTTTGGCTATTTGGTGCAGTTTGCGCTTAGGCCCTCATAATGTTTTGTCCACATAAGCTACCCACGCCAAATTTGCGTCCTTTTTTTCCAACATTCTAGGGATGCTAGAGGTACCCAGAGTTAGTGGTTTCCCCTGAAGGAGACCAAGAAATTAGCCAAAATACATCAATAATTTCGTTAAAAAACAAAATGGGGAAAAAAGGGCTGCAGAAGGCGGCTTGTGTTTTTTACCCTGAAAAGGGCATCAACAAAGGGTTTGCAGTGCTAAAATCACCATCTTCCCAGCTTTCAGGAACAGGCAGACTTAAATCAGAAAACCCAATTTTTCAACACAATTTCGGCATTTTACTTGGACAAACCCCATTTTTACTATTTTTGTGCTTTCAGCCTCCTTCCAGTTAGTGACAGAAATGGGTGTGAAACCAATGCTGGATTCCGGACAGCTAAACATTTCTGAAAATTAGACAAAATTCTGAATTCAGCAAGGGGTCCTTTGTGTGGATCATTCAAGGTTTTCCTACAGAAAATAACAGCTAAAATAAACACATACTGAAATTGATGTGAAAAAAGAGCCATATCTGTCCACATTTTCTTCCAGCTAGGGCTGATTTTTTAAAGCAATCTACTGTTACGTCTGCTGGACTATTCTGGTTGCGGGGATATTTAGGGCTTGTAGGTTCATCAAGAACACTATCTACCCAGAGCCAATGAGTTTCCATTGTACACCGGGTATACAGCAATTCATAGGTATAGGGGCAACAAACCATATACTCCAAAAGTGGAATGCGAACCACGAATGGACCCCAAACCTATGTGAGCTCATAGAGGGTCGCTGGGACTGAAAGAAAACAGTGAGGGTTAGAAAAATAGCCCACCCCAAGACCCTGTAAGGTAGGTGTAAAGTGCACCTACAACCCCCAGAGAGCACAGAAGTTGTGATAGGGGGATTCTGCAAGGAAGAACAACACCAGCAATGCAACAACAGTGGATTTCCAGACCTGAGTACCTGTAAGACAAAGGGACCAAGTCCAAGAGTTGCGACAGTGTCGAGAGTGGGCAGGAGCCCAGGAAATGCCAGCTGAGGGTGCAAGGAAGCTGCCACTGGATGGAAGAAGCTTGGTGTTTTGCAAGAACGAAGAGGACTAGGAACTTCCCCTATAGAGGATGGATGTCCCACGTTGTGAAGAAGCTTGCAGAGGTGTTCCCAGGAAGATCGCAAACTAGCCTTGCTAGCTGCAAGGGTCGCAGTTAGGGTTTTTGGATGCTGCTGTGGCCCAGGAGGGACCAGGATGTCGCCACTTGGATGAGGAGACAGAGGGGGCGCCCAGCAAGTAAGGGAGCCCTCACAGAAGCAGGCAGTACCCGCAGAAGTACTGGAACAGGCACTTAGAAGAGGAGTGAACCGGAGTCCACGCGAAGTCAGAAAAGGGAGTCCCACGACGCCGGAGGACAACTCAGAAGGTTGTGCACTGCAGGTTAGAGTGTTGGGGACCCAGGCTTGGCTGTGCACGAAGGAAATCCTGGAAGAGTGCACAGGAGCCGGAGCAGCTGCAAATCACGCAGTACCCAGCAATGCAGTCTAGCGTGGGGAGGCAAGGACTTACCTCCACCAAACTTGGACTGAAGAGTCACTGGACTGTGGGAGTCACTTGGACAGGGTTGCTGAGTTCCAGGGACCACGCTCGTCGTGCTGAGGGGACCCAGAGGACCGGTGATGCAGTCTTTTGTTGCCTCCGGTTGCAGGGGGAAGATTCCGTCGACCCATGGGAGATTTCTTCAGAGCTCCTGGTGCAAGAAGGAGGCAGGATACCCCCAGAGCATGCACCACCATGAAACAGGCGAGAAAGCCGGCAGGATGAAGCCATACAAGGTTGCAGTAGTCGTCTTTGCTACTTTGTTGCGGTTTTGCAGGCGTCCTGAGCAGTCAGCAGTCGATCCTTTGGCAGAAGGTGAAGAGGAAGATGCAGAGGAACTCTGGTGAGCTCTTGCATTCGGTATCTGAAGAATTACCCAAAGCAGAGACCCTAAATAACCAGAAAAGGAGGTTTGGCTACCTAGGAAGGAGGATAGGCTAGTAAGAAAGGTAAGAGCCTATCAGAAGGAGTCTCTGACGTCACCTGATGGCACTGGCCACTCAGAGCAGTCCAGTGTGCCAGCAACACCTCTGTTTCCAAAATGGCAGAGGTCTAGGGGACACTGGAGGAGCTCTGGGCACCTCCCCTGGGAGGTGCAGGTCAGGGGAGTGGTCACTCCCCTTTCCTTTGTCCAGTTTCGCGCCAGAGCAGGGCTGGGGGATCCCTAAACCGGTGTAGACTGGCTTATGCAGAGATGGGCAGCATCTGTGCCCATCAAAGCATTTCCAGAGGCTGGGGGAGGCTACTCCTCCCCAGCCATAAAACCTATTTCCAAAGGGAGAGGGTGTCACACCCTCTCTCAGAGGAAATCCTTTGTTCTGCCTTCCTGGGCCAGGGCTGCCTGGACCCCAGGAGGGCAGAAACCTGTCTGAGGGGTTGGCAGCAGCTGCAGTGGAGACCCTGGAAAGGCAGTTTGTCAGTACCCGGGTTCTGTGCTGGAGACCCGGGGATCATGGAATTGTCCCCCCAATGCCATAATGGCATTGGGGTGACAATTCCATGATCTTAGACATGTTACATGGCCATGTTCGGAGTTACCATTGTGACGCTATACATAGGTAGTGACCTATGTATAGTGCACGCGTGAAATGGTGTCCCCGCACTCACAAAGTCCGGGGAATTTGCCCTGAACAATGTTGGGGCACCTTGGCTAGTGCCAGGGTGCCCACACACTAAGTAACTTTGCACCCAACCTTCACCAGGTGAATGTCATACATAGGTGACTTATAAGTTACTTAAGTGCAGTGGTAAATGGTTGTGAAATAACGTGGACGTTATTTCACTCAGGCTGCACTGGCAGGCCTGTGTAAGAATAGTCAGATCTCCCTATGGGTGGCAAAAGAAATGCTGCAGCCCATAGGGATCTCCTGGAACCCCAATACCCAGGGTACCTCAGTACCATATACTAGGGAATTATAAGGGTGTTCCATTATGCCAATGTGAATTGATGAAATTGGTCACTAGCCTGTTAGTGACAATTTGGAAAGCAGAGAGAGCATAACCACTGAGGTTCTGGTTAGCAGGGCCTCAGTGAGACAGTCATCACATAGGGAACACATACAGGGCACACGTATGAGCACTGGGGCCCTGCCTGGCAGGCTCCCAGTGACACATAGACTAAAACAACATATATACAGTGAAATATGGGGGTAACATGCCAGGCAAGATGGTACTTTCCTACACCTTTATATTTCCAAAATGGGCACAAGATAAGGTGTTGAGAAGCAGTGGTTATTTGCACATCTTTGAATTCCGAGGTCCCCATACTAGCATGTGAATTACAGGGCATTTCTCAAAAATACTTTTTTACACACTATCTTACATTTGGAGGGAAAAAATGTAGAGAAAGACAAGGGGCAATAACACTTATTTCGCTATTCTGTGTTCCCTCAAGTCTCCCGATAAAAATTGTACCTCCCTTGTGTGAGTAGGCCTCCTGCCCGCAACAGGAAATGCCCCAAAACACAATGTGGACACATCACATTTTCCCAAAGAAAACTGACCTCTTTTTTGTAAAGTGTCTAGCTGTGGATTTGGCCTCCAGCTCAGCCGGCACTTAGAGGAACCTAGCAAACCTATCAATTTTAGTTAAAACTAGACACTTGTTGGAATTCAGAATGAGGTGACGTGGGGCTCTAACCAGGTTCGGTTACCCAGAATCCTGATCAAACCTCAACATCTGGCAAAAAAAAAAAAAATTCCTCACATTTTGGTGATAGAAAGTTTTGGAATCTGGGAGAAGCCACAAATTCCATAATTTCCCCAAGTCTCCCGATAAAAATGGTACCTCACTTGTGTTAGTAGGCCTAGTGCCTGCAAAAGGAAATGCCCTGAAACACTACATGGCCACATCAAAATTATCAATTACAAAACTACCTGTTTTTGCGGGGGTGAAGGGCACCTGCATACTTGGTCCAGGGCTCAGCAGCCATCTAGGGAAACCTACCAAACCCAGACATTCCTGAAAACTAGACACCCGAGGGAGTCAAGGAGGTGTGACATGCGTGGATCCCCAGTGTTTTCTTACCAGAGTCCTCAGCAAACCTCAAAATTATCTAAAAAAATAAAATAAAAAATAATGAAAATGTCACTTACCCAGTGTACATCTGTTCGTGGCATCAGTCGCAGTAGATTCGCATGTTCTGCAATAGCTCGCCATCTGGTGTTGGGCCGGAGTGTTACAAGTTGTTTTTCTTCGAAGAAGTCTTTCGAGTCACGGGACCGAGTGACTCCTCCTTTTGTCTCCATTGCGCATGGGCGTCGACTCCATCTTCGATTGTTTTTCCCCGCAGAGGGTGAGGTAGGAGTTGAATTGTAGTAATAGTGCCCATGCAATGGAGTGACTAAGTATGCACCTATTTAAGGTTGAGATGATACATATATAAATAATTGAAGGTAACTTCCAAACTGCTACAGGCTCCCGGGGAGGCGGGTGGGCACATGCGAATCTACTGCGACTGATGCCACGAACAGATGTACACTGGGTAAGTGACATTTTCAGTTCGATGGCATCTGTCGCTGTAGATACGCATGTTCTGCATAGACTAGTAAGCAGTTATTTCCCCAAAAGCGGTGGATCAGCCTGTAGGAGTGGAAGTAGTCTGAAATAATGTCCTTAATACGGCTTGACCTACTGTGGCTTGTTGTGCGGATAACACGTCTACACAGTAGTGCTTGGTGAATGTGTGAGGCGTAGACCATGTGGCTGCCTTACATATTTCTTGCATTGGGATGTTTCCTAGAAAGGCCATGGTAGCACCTTTCTTTCTGGTTGAGTGTGCCCTTGGTGTAATGGGCAGCTGTCGTTTAGCTTTAAGGTAGCAGATTTGGATGCATTTAACTATCCATCTGGCTATACCTTGTTTTGAAATTGGGTTTCCTGCGTGAGGTTTTTGAAATGCAATAAAGAGTTGTTTAGTCTTTCTGATGTTTTTTGTTCTGTCAATGTAATACATCAATGCTCTTTTGACATCTAATGTATGTAGTGCCCTTTCAGCTACGGTATCTGGCTGTGGAAAGAACACTGGAAGTTCCACTGTTTGATTTAGATGGAACGGTGAAATAACCTTTGGCAAAAATTTAGGATTGGTCCTTAGGACGACTTTATTTTTGTGTAGTTGTATAAAAGGTTCCTGTATAGTAAACGCCTGAATCTCGCTTACTCTTCTCAGGGAAGTAATGGCGATGAGAAATGCCACCTTCCAGGTTAGGAACTGTATGTCGCAGGAGTGCATGGGTTCAAAAGGTGGACCCATAAGTCTAGTTAGGACAACATTTAGGTTCCATGAAGGAACAGGTAGTGTTCTTGGTGGTATAATTCTCCTAAGGCCCTCCATGAATGCTTTAATGACTGGTATTTTATATAGGGAAGTTGAATAGGTAGTTTGCAGGTATGCAGATATTGCTGCAAGGTGAATCTTAATGGAAGAGAAAGCTAGGTTAGATTTTTGTAAGTGAAGCAAGTAACCCACTACATGTTCTGGAGTTGTGTGTAATGGTTGTATTTGATTAATATGGCAGTAGCAAACAAACCTCTTCCATTTACTTGCATAGCAGTGCCTGGTGGATGGCCTTCTTGCTTGTTTTATGACTTCCATACATTCTTGGGTAAGTTGTAAGTGCCCGAATTCTAGGATTTCAGGAGCCAGATTGCTAGATTCAGCGATGCTGGATCTGGGTGTCTGATCTTTTGGTTGTGCTGTGTCAACAGATCTGGCCTGTTGGGCAATTTGATGCAGGGTACCACTGATAGGTCTAGCAGCGTTGTGTACCAGGGTTGCCTTGCCCAAGTTGGTGCTATCAATATGAGTTTGAGTTTGCTTTGACTGAGTTTGTTTACCAGGTAAGGAAGGAGAGGGAGAGGAGGAAAAGCGTAAGCAAATATCCCTGACCAGTTCATCCATAGGGCATTGCCTTGGGATTGTTTGTGTGGGTATCTGGATGCGAAGTTTTGGCATTTTGCGTTCTCCCTTGTCGCAAACAAGTCTATCTGAGGTGTTCCCCAGAGTTTGAAATAAGTGTTCAGAATTTGGGGGTGAATTTCCCATTCGTGGACCTGTTGGTGATCTCGAGAGAGATTGTCTGCGAGTTGATTTTGTATCCCTGGTATAAACTGTGCAATTAGGCGAATTTGGTTGTGAATTGCCCAATGCCAAATTTTTTGTGCTAGCAGGCTTAACTGCGTGGAGTGCGTCCCCCCCTGCTTGTTTAGATAATACATTGTTGTCATGTTGTCTGTTTTGACGAGAATGTATTTGTGAACTATTATTGGTTGGAAAGCTTTTAGTGCTTGAAAAACTGCTAGAAGTTCTAGGTGATTGATATGCAGTTTTGTTTGATGTACGTTCCATTGTCCTTGTATGCTGTGTTGATCGAGGTGTGCTCCCCACCCTGTCATGGAAGCATCTGTTGTTATTACGTATTGTGGCACTGGGTCTTGGAAAGGCCGCCCCTTGTTTAAATTTATGTTGTTCCACCACAGAAGCGAGAGGTAAGTTTGGCGGTCTATTAACACCAGATCTAGAAGGTGACCCTGTGCTTGTGACCATTGTGATGCTAGGCACTGTTGTAAGGGCCTCATGTGTAGTCTTGCGTTCGGGACAATGGCTATGCATGAAGACATCATGCCTAGGAGTTGTAGTACCATCTTTGCTTGTATCCTTTGTGTTGGATACGTGCGTTGTATGATGGTGTTGAAATTTTGAATTCTTTGTGGACTTGGAGTGGCTACTCCTTTTGATGTGTCTATTATGGCTCCCAGGTATTGTTGTACCTTGCGTGGCAGAATTTTGGATTTTGTGAAATTGACGGTGAACCCTAGTTTGAAGAGGGTTTGTATGATATGATTTGTGTGATTTGAGCACTCTATTAACGAATGGGCCTTGATTAGCCAGTCGTCTAGATATGGGAACACATGTATTTGCTGCCTTCTTGTGTGTGCTGCGACTACCGCTAGACATTTGGTAAAGACTCTTGGTGCGGTTGTTAATCCGAAAGGCAGTACCTTGAATTGGTAATGTATTCCTTTGAATACAAACCTTAGGTATTTCCTGTGCGATGGGTGTATTGGTATATGGAAATAAGCATCCTTGAGGTCTAAAGTTGCCATGTAGTCGTGCAGTTTTAGCAATGGCAATACTTCTTATAGTGTGACCATGTGGAAGTGGTCTGATTTGATGAAAGTGTTCACTACTCTGAGGTGTAGGATTGGTCTCAGTGTTTTGTCCTTCTTTGGTATCAGAAAGTACAGTGAGTAAACTCCTGTGTTTATTTGTGTGTTTGGCACTAATTCGATTGCATTCTTTTGCAATAGTGCCTGCACTTCTATCTCCAGGAGATTGGAATGGTGTGTTGTTAAATTTTGTGCTTTTGGTGGTATGTTTGGAGGGAATTGTAGAAATTCTATGCAATAACCATGTTGGATAATTGCTAGAACCCAAGTGTCTGTAGTGATTTCCTCCCATGCTTTGTAATAATGACCTATTCTTCCCCCCACTGGTGTTGTGTGGAGGGGGTGAGTGACCTGTGAGTCACTGTTTAGTAGTAGGGGCTTTGGGGCTTTGAAATCTTCCTCTATTTCTAGGGAATTGCCCTCCTCTATATTGTCCCCGAAAACCTCCTCTATACTGTCCCTGGTAACTGGACGGTGTGGCTTGTGAGGTGCTGGCTTGTGTGCTTTGACCTCGAAACCCCCCTCGAAAGGGCGTTTTACGGAATGTGCTGTAATTCCCTCTGCTCTGCGGGGAGTAGAGTGCGCCCATGGCTTTGGCAGTGTCCGTATCTTTTTTGAGTTTCTCAATCGCTGTGTCCACTTCTGGACCGAACAGTTCTTTTTCATTAAAAGGCATATTGAGAACTGCTTGTTGAATCTCTGGTTTAAATCCAGACGTTCGGAGCCATGCATGCCTTCTGATAGTTACAGATGTATTAATTGTCCGTACAGCTGTATCTGCAGCGTCCATGGAGGAGCGGATCTGGTTGTTGGAAATGGTCTGTCCTTCCTCGACCACTTGCTTTGCCCTATTTTGTAAGTCCTTGGGCAGATGTTCAATGAGATGTTGCATCTCGTCCCAGTGGGCTCTGTCATAGCGCGCAAGTAGTGCCTGGGAGTTCGCGATGCGCCACTGGTTTGCAGCTTGTGCTGCGACTCTTTTACCAGCGGCATCGAACTTGCGGCTTTCTTTATCTGGGGGTGGTGCATCTCCAGATGTGTGAGAGTTGGCCCTTTTCCTAGCTGCTCCTACAACAACAGAGTCTGGTGGCAGCTGTGTAGTGATGAAAACCGGGTCCGTAGGAGGCGGCTTATACATTTTTTCCACCCTTGGTGTGATTGCCCTACTTTTGACCGGCTCCTTAAATATGTCTTTTGCGTGCCGGAGCATACCAGGGAGCATAGGCAGGCTTTGGAATGAGCTGTGGGTGGAGGAGAGTGTGTTGAACAAGAAATCATCCTCGACCTGTTCTGAGTGGAGGCTTACGTTGTGAAATTGTGCTGCTCTAGCCACCACCTGAGAGTACGCGGTGCTGTCTTCTGGTGGAGATGGCTTTGTAGGGTATGCCTCCGGGCTGTTATCTGACACTGGGGCATCGTATAGGTCCCATGCGTCCTGATCTTGGTCACCCTGGCTCATGGTGGTGTGAGCTGGGGAGTGTGATGGAGTTTGTGCTGGTGAAACGTTAATCACGGGCGGAGGAGAGGGTGGTGGTGTAACTTTTCACCACTTTTGGTTGTGGTGTTTGTTCCGTCTGGAACTCCAACCTACTCTTTCTCCTAATGGGGGGAAGGGTGCTTATTTTTCCTGTCCCCTGCTGAATGAAGATACGCTTTTGCGTATGGTCCACATCAGTTGCTTGTAGCTCTTCCTCAAACCTATGCTTCTGCATTTGGGAGGTTAGCGAGTGCTCTTCTGTATAAGAGCCTGAAGCTGGGTCGCTTGCAGTTTGTTTCGGCATCGAAACTTTGTCTGCGTGTTTTTTCGGCTCCGAGGTGACTTTTTTCCTTTTCGGGGCCGAAACCTCTCGGCGTCGATCTGTTTCGGTGCCGCTGTCTCGGCGTCGAGCCGTGTCCACACCGGCATCTCGGTGTCGAGGCTTGTCTCCAGCACTTTCTCGGTCCCGAGAAGGCTGCGTGCCGGTGTCTCGACCGGAGTCGGACGATCTCGGCACTGTTTGGGCCTTTTTCGGTGCCGACGGTCGGTCACCGAATTTATGGGTCGAGCCATGGCCTGGTGGCAGTGGCGTCCCCTGGGCCTTGTAAATGTTTCTCTGTGTGGTTTTCGACGTCTTACTCACGGTTTGTGTATCGTCGAATCCTTCGGAGTCTGAGTCTTGGATCGAGAAGGTACCTTCCTCTTCCTGTTCCTCGAACTCCCGTTGGGCTGTCGGTGCGGACGCCATCTGAAGTCTTCTGGCTCGACGGTCTCGGAGTGTTTTTCGGGACCGGAACGCACGACAGGCCTCGCAGGTGTCTTCGCTGTGCTCAGGGGACAGGCACAGGTTGCAGACCAAGTGTTGGTCTGTGTAGGGGTATTTATTGTGGCATTTGGGGCAGAAACGAAACGGGGTCCGTTCCATCGGCGTTCTTCAGCACGCGGTCAGGCCGACCAGGCCCCGACGGAGGATCGAAAAACTACCCTGAAGGGCACCGGAGCTCTTCGATCTTCGATGCGGTGTGGAATCTAAGTACGCCGATCCCGAACGCAACAATACCGACGAAAATCTTCCGAAATTAGCTAATTTTCCGTTCCGAAACTCGGAGCGACAGGAACACGTCCGAACCCGATGGCGGAAAAAAAACAATCGAAGATGGAGTCGACGCCCATGCGCAATGGAGACAAAAGGAGGAGTCACTCGGTCCCGTGACTCGAAAGACTTCTTCGAAGAAAAACAACTTGTAACACTCCGGCCCAACACCAGATGGCGAGCTATTGCAGAACATGCGTATCTACAGCGACAGATGCCATCGAACAGAGTTGTATTTTGGAAGGTGGTGGCTGAGAGGCTGTGGCTTGGCTACAATCCATCCAGTTTTCGGTTGGATCTGCAGCTGCTGATGCCCAGCTTTTCTAATTTGTACAGTCAAGGCTCCACAGTGGACTCAATAGTCTTTTTCGGCACCAACTTTGATGTTTTCAGCTCCGAGCCGACTTTATGTTTTGGCGCCAAAGATGCACTCCGCGCCAAAGCTGTAGACGTGACAGTCGGCTCAGCACTTAGGGAGTGGAGATCACAGAGGTCGTGGGCCTAGAGATTTTTGATTTCAGATGGTGTTTTGGTGCTGAGTCGGGGCATATCAACTAAATTCTCCGTTCTGACCATGGCCTAGAGGCAGTAAAGCTCCGAAGGCTTCTTGCTTTGGAGGCTTGAGTCTTTTTGAAGGCTCAGCTTAATGCGGAGATGCAGGGGGTAGTGTACCCACAGCACATTGGTACTTTGAACAGGAACTCCAGATCGAATTCCGGGTTGGCCTCAACTGTGAGAGCCTCCTCTTCAGCCACCAAAGCCTCTGGATGCTGTTCCTCACAGACAACCAGATGTCCAAAGAGGTGAGGAGTGTCAGAGGAGGCCCTTTGTGGCATCTCGAGCCAGCATGCTCGACGGTCACTGGGCATTTTCTTTGAGCAGAGCAGAATGCTCGAAAGGCCTCACAACCAACCTCCATGTTATCTGGAGAGAGACCGGTTACAGACCTGATGGGAATTGGTCCATGAGTACTTTGCGTGACAACATGGACAGAAACAAAATGGCATCTATTCCATCACCAGGAGGGCATTGTACAAAAACGGAACAGAAGACTGAATTCAAAGGCCCCGCAATGTAGTTGTGTCAACTCGATAGCTGGTTCTATCTCGACACGCAGAGAGGAGAAACGCATTCAAAAACAATACCAACAAAAGAGAGATCCGCCAGCTGTCTCAAATTAAGAGTGTAAGCACACACGTTCGAACTTGATGGCGGAAAGAAACAATCTAACGATGGAGTCAACACCCAGGTGCAATATCGTCGAGAAAGATAAATCAGTCCCCCTTGTAATTTGAAACACTTTCTCCAATGAAAAACAACCTTCACACATCCAGACCCAACACTAGATGGCAGGAGTATGCAGTGCATGTGTATCCACAGCCACACATGCCTCCAACTATTACTTTCAGGTAGACTGAAGATGCAGCAGTTCAAAACCATCTGCATGCTCTATTATACCCCTGAGCATCTTAGCAAATGGGCTACATGAAATATAGAAATTGTATAGTGCCCATGTTGTAGCCTTCAGCTGGAGCTATAGTCCATATATTTACTGGATGCCTGCTCCTTCAAGGATGTTGAGGCGCAGGGGGAAGAGGATTCAGAGTTGGCTAGCGGAGAAACTAGTGATAGTTGTGGAAACGGATTCCTTTAATTTTATATGCTCAGCACTAAATCAAAAGCAGTACGATTAAATGCACCCATTTATATGTCTCCATTATTACTGAAAGACTTTGCATACTCTAAGAATGGAAAAATCAGTCTCCACCTACAACGAGCTCTTGGCTTATTTCAATGAATCATTTCTTTGAATTGGAAATTACTACTCTAAATGCCAAAGAGGAAAGAAGTCTTCTGAAACTTTATTAAACTAGGGGAAACAATGTTTTCTGTTTGATTTATGGTATGATTGTATGGTGTCATGCATTTAACCGTTTCAATCTGTTTTTGATTCTGGTGTGAGAGAGTAGATAGATATTTGATGCTTTTTAATCTGAGCAGAGAGATTGGTATTTATTACTGTGATTGCTCTCCAAATTTGCCTAGATATATCTATGGATGATTTCCCATAAAATAAATATTTAAATATTAAAAGAAACACTTGAACTCAACAGCACTCATACAATTTCATTTATGTACATGGACAAGCCTATTTGCATGAATTAAGTACACCTGTTGCTCCCGGGACACAAAATATCATGACCCAGAATGGGTACTATTGTGTGGCACACTATCAAAGCAGAAGTGGTGGAACCAAAGTAGTTATTCGATTGACACTGGCCTTGGACATGACACAGCAGCAATCAAGCTTTGTTCAGGCAATGCTGGAGACCATATTGGATCTATATTTCAAAAGGTAAGAGACAGACTGCAAAAAGGGTAGAAGACCAGCAGCTCATTAAGACAGAGTACCTCATGCCTAAAGTGGTATTTAGTCTGTGGAAGTATTTCAGCCCTTCTGAGAAACCTCCCTTTCCAACACAAGACATGCATATGCTCAGAGTCTGCAGATGCCTGCCTAGGTTAAGGAGTGGACAGGAGAACGAACCGCCTGGGACAGTCTTCAGGGTCTTATCTGCCTGAATTTTTTGCCGGTGCACACATAACAGATCAATGTGTGCCAATATTTATGATGCACTACAAAATATTTCCTTGGAGAGAAGCTAATGGCTAGTTCATAGTGTGTGTGCGAGAACAAAAAGTCTCTTTCCATTCACTAACACTACACGTCCTGAACTAGCCACCGGCTTTAGAATAAAAATGCTTTTGAAATGCTTATGGATCAAAGGAAATAATGTACAGCTGATATAAATTATATATTCAACAAACCAGCAACATTCATCCATAAAATTCTAGCAAGGTGGATGTGTGCTGGTGTGGAGTCTGATGTTGCCTCACAGTGCATCGCAACACGCTCATATCAACATATTTTCATATCTGCTACATGCAATAACACTACTTCTTACCTCAACATGCAGTAGTTTCTTTTCAAAGGAAGCTTCAGTCTTACTCCTACTGTAGAAAAAGAAAAGATTAATCCAGAGAGTAAAGTAACAATTATGAATGTTATGGTTATATTATGAAAAATGTTTCCAGCAACACAGTACTTAAAAAATCAGCTATATTTGCACTCATTACATTTGTGTAACGGTGGGAAGCAATTTATATGCACTTGTCAATATCATAGATGTCCTACATATGATTAAAAATAAAGCTACCAAACATGTTTATCCAATGGGGAAGATTTAAACGCTAGCACATCAATGTGCAAGGATACATGAACATCAGTGCATGCAATTAATGTTAATCTGCAACAGTAAGGAATGAATTACTTACCCTGTAACCATCAATTTGTAGTGCTGTAGCTCCACATGCTTTGCCTACTCAATACTCTTACCATCTAGTGTAGGTGTCAATATTTGCAAGCCGTTTTTCTCTGAAGTCGTCTTCGGTACTAAAATACCTTGGGAAACCTCCCTTGCCCACAATTCACTGACACAGAGAGTCGACAGTACAATTGTGTGTCACCCAGCAAGTGAGTAATATGGAGCGTAAAAAACTGACTGTATACTGTGCCCTGTGAGAACCAACAGAAAATGTGGAGATAGTCTGAATCATTGACCACACTTCTGGGGATAAAGGGGCATGTGTAAATCAGAAGCACTACAAGCTACAGATGGTTACAGTGTAACATTTCCCATTTGAAGCATGTGTTGCTGTAGACACACATGCTCTGCAGACTATACAACTATGTCTCCTGAAGAATAAGTTACTTTTCTTCTGTAATGCTGTAGAAAAGGGCCTGTTCTGACATGGTCACCCCCCACCACTTTTTGCTTGGTTTCTGGTGCAATTTCGACTCAAAGTGCACTGGGTCCCTGCTAAACAGGTATCCAGTTAGGAAGCTGGATCGGTATATAATATACCAAGGTAAAGTATAATGTGCACAGAGTCCAGTGGATCCTGGGAGGCTTTACAGAGGATAAAGTAGATAATACCAATGCCCTTTTTTGTCGTAATGTAGTCGAGCAGTTCGGTTTATTAGAGGTTAGTGCTAAGCATTTGATTTACACACAAAGTCAAGAAATGAGGCACACACTCGACACTAACTCCAGGCCAATTGTCTTATGCATCAAAAATATGCTTTACTTTATTTCTAGAATCTAAAGAATCTTTATTGCAGGTAGGTACAATTTCAAGAATGTATCACTTTCAAGTATCAAATGTGCCTTGTTTAGAAATCACAGATAAAACAGTTTATAGCTAAGTAATACTTTTCAGTTCCGAAGTGGACACACAATGATTTCTCATGAAAAGCAATGCAGTCGTAGGGGAGGAAAAGTAACAACACAATTTGCAGGTAAGTACTTGACTTACGATCCGTCTTCGTGGGTTACAGTGTCCACACGGCAAAGGTTAGGAAGACACCACAGGTGCACCACCAGCAACATAGGACAGGCTGGGTGCAAAGTTCAACGTTGGTGTTGGGTGCCCAATGGAATCCTATGGAAACAGGATGCACTTAGAAAGAAACAGCTTGTGTAACTTCAGGGCACAGACCTGGGGTGTAGAAGGTTGGCTCTGTATATACTATCTCAAAGTGAGAAAGAGTGTGCACAGAATCCAAGGGTTCCCCTTAACGGTTGATAGTGCAAAAGTAAATAATACTAATGCTCTATTTGTAGTAGTGTGGTCGAGCAGTTAGGCTTATCAGAGGGTAGTGTTAAGCATTTATTGTACACACACTAAATGAGAACACACACTCAAAGACTTAACTCCAGGCCAATAGTTTTTTATATAGAAAAAAAATATTTTCTTAATTTATTTTAGAACCACAAGATTCAGAATTCAAGTAAGTACATAAATTGTAAGGTACTTGGCATAGGTAAATATGGAACTTTGAATTAAAACAGTAATCTACACAGTTTTGGCAAAAATGGCAATAAGCTACTTTAAAAGTGGACAGTGCAAAAATCAACAGTTCCTGGGGGAGCTAAGTAATAGTTTTTCAGGTAATTAAAGCACTTACAAGTTCAGTCTCTAAGGCATAGGCAGCCCACTGCCCATAGGCGCCCAGTGCAACAAACAAGGCAGAGTGGGGTAGTGGACCCTTTGTCAAGAGGCTCTTCGCCTCCAGACTTGGCTGGAACATCAGGGCATTTCCCTGGTGGTTAAACAACTAGTGGGCTCCCTGAACGCCAGGGCAGACAAACTCAGCCGACGAGGTGTGATTGATCACGAATAGCGTCTCCATCCGGAGGTGGCGCAAGGTCATTTCCTTTAGTGAGGAGAACCTTGGTTAGACTTGTTCACCCCGTAGAGAACGCGCAATGTCGGCTGTTCTGCGTGTTGGAGTTTCGAAGGCATTACTCGCTCGGCAACGCTTTTCGTCACAAGTGGAATTCAGGCCTCCTGTACGCCTTTTTGTCCATACCACTTCTGCCCAGAGTTCTGAAGAAGATCAGGTAAGCCCGGGCCCAAGTAATCCTGGTGGCTCAGGACTGGGCATGAAGAGTCTGGTATCCTGAGCTGTTGAGCAAGGCCATTACTCCTACGATCAGGCTTCCTCTTTGGGAGGATCTTCTGTCGCAGCAGCAAGGGAGGGTTATCCACCCAAACCTTTCCACCCTCCGCCTCCTTGCGTGGAGATTGAGCGGCAACAGTTGACGTCTTTTGACCTGCCACCCAAAGTCTGTAACGTTATTTTGGCAGCCAGGCATCCCTCAACCAAAACCGTATATGGCTGTCGTTGGAAGAAATTTGTGGCATGGTGCATCGACTAATCTGTCGATCCTCTATCTTTCCCTTGCCCGAGAGGGCTCCACCCTGGGCACCCTTAAGGGATATCTCTCGGCTATCTCTGCTTTCTTGAGGTTACCAGATCAGCCGTCTTTATTTAAATCTCCGATTGTTGGGAGGTTCTTAAAGGCCGCACACATTTTTTTCCTCCTATCCCATTCATCATGCCCCAATGGGATCTAAATCTAGTATTAACATACCTTATGTGTGCCTCGATCGAGCCAGCTTCACAACTGCCCTTTGCGGCTATTAACCATCAAAACTGTCTTTTTAGATGACATCGCCTCTGCCTGCAGAGTTAGTGAGCTCCAGGCACTTTCATCAAAACCACCCTTTCTGGCAATACATCCTGACAAAGTGGTACTTCACACAAGGGGTTCTTTCCTACCTAAAATAGTGACACCCTTCCATGTCTGGCAGTCCATCACGATGCCCATCTTTTATGCACCCCCACATCCCTCACATGAAGAGGAGAGACTCCACCGTCTGGACCCAAAAAGAGAGTTAGCATTCTACCTTGATCGTACCAAAGACTTCTGGGTAGACGATCAACTCTTTGTGGGATATGTGGGTGCAAAGAAGGGGAAAGTGGTGCAGAAGAGGACCATTTCACGATGGGTGCTCTTATGCATCAAAATGGGCTACGCTCTGGCTAAGAAGCAACCTCCTGAAGATTTGCGTGCTCACTAAACCACAGCTACTGCTGCTACCACAGCGCTAGCACCGGGCATTCCATTCCTGGACTTCTGTCAGGCAGCAACGTGGGCATCTCTGCACACTTTTACCAAACACTACTGCCTGGACAATCAGGTCAGCAAAGACGGCTACTTTGGACGTTCTGCCCTGCAGGACTTCTTGGTGTGATCTCAGTTCGCAGCCTTCCATTGGGGATGGTATTGCTCCAGTATCTATTCAAAGGTAAGGAATTTGCAACTAGAAGTCTCTATCAGATGTACAAGTTACTTACCTTCGGTATCAATATATCTGGTAGAGACATATTCTAGTTGCAGATTCCTTTCCGACCCACCCATCCATCCATCCTCCCCGCACAGCAAACTGATTTCTAGGGACAGGATCTTAGCTTTAAGGGCCGTAGTTTTCGGGCACCACTCAGTGTTCTTCACGGCTCAGCGATACTGGCGTGGAAAGTTGTGAAAAGAAACGGACGTCAGGATGCCGGGGTTGCGCCATTATACGACTGCGACATCCTCACGGCGAACATGGCGACGTGGAGTCGACCGACGCCAAGTGACGACGCACAGAGGTACTGCTCGAAGAAAAAGCTCCGGATCCAGTCTGTCGCCTGGGGGAATTCAAAGGTAAGGAATATGCAACTAGAATATGTCTACCAGATATATCGTTACCGAAGGTAAGTAACTTGTAGATCGAGTACATGGTAGGGGAGTTTGTCATTATGAACTCCACAGCTTCATGATGCCTTCACTGAAGGCTGAGAAGTTTAGTATCAAATTTCTCAGCTCAACAAATCCACACTGATGCCAATGTTAGATTTATTAAAAAATAGACACAGAGGGCATCTTAGAGATGCCCCCTGTATTTCACCCAGTCCTGTAGTGTAGGGCTGACCAGTCTGTGCCAGCCTGCCACTAATAGTCAGTTTCTGACCCCATGGGATGAGAGCCTTTGTGCTCTCTGGGGTCAGGAACAAAGTCAGCTCTGGGTGCAGGAACTGCAACACTTGGTGGTGGGCCTCAAAGGCTCCTGACTCCTGTTAGACAGCCCCAGGCCACTACAGCTAGTGGAGATGCCGGTTCCCACCATCCAATTAGTTAACCCCAACTGGGACCTCCTTTAGGGTGCCCAGAGCTGAGGTTGAACCCCTCATGGAAGAATCCTTTATCTTGCTTTGGAGGTTATTATCCAATAGGGTTATGAATGTGCCCCCCTCCCCAAAGGAACTGGGTGCAGGAAGGATGTAGCCTCCCTTAAGGTCAGTATCCACTGGCTACTGCTTTCTGATCCCTGTAGTGCCCCTAAATCTAATATGTAGGAGCACTCCTTAACCTTGCTCTTCAGATTCCTGGCAACCTCACAAGAATGATAGTAAAACCGCACCAGCAGAGAAGACTCCAGACAACAACTGACTTGGCCCCTAGCCATACCAGCCCATCTGCAGCTTCAAGAGCCATGCTACAAAAAGACAACACATTCTGCAGGACCAGTAACCTCTGCAAACTCCCAGAGGACTGCCTGCCTACCCAAGGACCAAGATCTCCTGTGGACAGCGGACATGTCCACAAAGAAACCTCCAAGAAGGACTCCTGAACCGTCCTGGATCCACGAGTACTGCCCACTCTGCATCAGACGCTCACAGCCTGTGTCCAGGTGGCCCATCGTCCCATAGAAGGTCCCTAAGTGATTCCGACCTCGAGTCCACCCTGGGTTGACCCCTCCTGAGCAACACAACGAGGCCTGCAGCCTAAAACCAGGGGACCCTTTGACTGCGACCGGCTCTGGTGAAGATTTCCAGATGCCTTAAGGTACCCCTGCAGCGCAGCCCTCTGTCGTCAAAGTACTCAAGAGACGGTCCAGCAACGTCCATTGGGCTCCCTACTTACCTGTCCAGCCATTGTTTTTCTTCAGTCTACTTCCTGGACCATGCCTGCAGCATCTTTGCGACGCTAGGGTTCCCCCTTTGAAAAACATTGGCTGCTTGCTCCCTGCACCCAGATGCCCCTGTGCTGCTGTGGGTGTGCGCTTAGTGCTGACCTGTACCCCCGTTCCCTCCCCCCGCCAGTGCTGATCTGAACCCCCCCATGTAGGAAAATGCCTCTGTTGGCATGGTTACCCCCCTAACCTTTTGCCTTTTATTGATGCTAGTTATGATTGAAAGTGTGCTGGGACCCTGCTAACGAGGTCCCAGCACCAGTGTTCTTTTCCTAAACGGTATCTTTGTCTCCACAATTGGCACAGCCCTGGCACACAGATAAGCCCCTTGTACATGGTACCCCTGGTACCAAGGTCCCTATGGCCAGGGAAGGTCTTTAAGGGTTGCAGCATGTATTATGCTACCCTGGGGACCACTGCCTCAGCACATGCACACTGCCCCACAGTTTGTGTGTGCTGGTAGGGAGACAAAACTAAGTTGACACAGCACTCCCCTCAGAGTGCCATGCCCACAACCCACTGCCTGTGGCATAGGTTAGTCACTCCTCTAGCAGGCCTTACAGCCCTAAGGCAGGGTGCACTATACCACAGGTGAGGGCATAGCTGCATGAGTACTATGCCCCTACAGTGTCTAAGCAAAACCTAAGACATTGTAAGTGCAGGGTAGCCATAAAGAGTATAAGGTCTTAGAGATGCCCCCTGTATTCCAGTCCAAATACTAGTACTAGGCTGACCAGTTTCTCCCAGCCTGCCACAACCAGACGAGTTTCTGGCCACATGGGGTGAGTGCCTTTGTGCACTCTGTGGCCAGAAACAAAGCCTGTCCTGGGTGGAGGTGCTTCACACCTCCCCCTGCAGGAACTGTAACACCTGGTGGTGAGCCTCAAAGGCTCAAGCCTGGTTTAACAGCACACCAGGGCACTCCAGCTAGTGGAGATGCCCGCCCCAAGGACACAGCCCCCACTTTTGGCGGCAAGTCCAGTGAGATAATGAGAAAACCAAGGAGGAGTCACCACCTCAGCCAGGTCCACCCCTAAGGTGACCAGAGCTGAAGTGCCCCCCTCCTTAGAAAATCCTCCATCTTGTTTTGAAGGATTTAGCCCAATAGGAATAGGGATGTGTCGCCCTCCCCAAAAGGAGTAGGCACAAGGAGGGTGTAGCCACCCTCAGGATCAGTAGCTACTGCCCTCCAGCCCAAACACCCCCCTAAATTTAGTATCATGGGGTGACCCTGAACCCAGGAAATCAGATTCTTGACGAGCTACAAAGAAGAACTGCCTAGCTGAAAAAACCCACAGAAAAGAAGGAAGACGACAACTGCTTTGGCCCCAGCCCTACCGGCCTGTCTCCAACTTCAGAGAACATGCACCAGTGACGCATCCTGTGGGCCCAGCGACCTCTGCCGACTCGGAGGACTGCCCTGCAACTACAAAGGATCAAGTACTCCAGTGGACAACGGACCTGTCCAACCAAGTAAGAAGAAACCATCTTTAAAGGGACTCTCACCTCACTCCAGAAGCACCACTCTGCACCCGATGCCCCTGGCCTGTGTCCAGAGAAACCAATGACCCCGAGAGGATCCCCAGACGACTGACCACGTGTCCACCCTGGGCTAACCTCTCTGCACCCCCACGATGATGCCTGCTAAGGGAATCCCGAGGATCCCCCTGACCGCGACTGCCGTGGTCAAAGAAACCCGATGCCTGGAAGGAGCACTGCACCCGCCCAGGCCTGTGAAGTACCAATCACCGGTGAAGCAGTGACCAGCAGGCGGCCCTCACCCATGGCCAGTCAGTGGCTGGCCCAAGAAGCCCCACTGCAACATCTGAATGACCCCTGGGTCCCTCCCCTTAAATCTATTGCAAACCCGACGCCCTGTTTGCCCACTGCACCCAGCCCCCCCTGAGGTAGTGTTTTGTGTGCCTCCTTGGGACTCGACTCCTCCCCCTCCCCCCCCCAATCCAATGCTCTACTAAACACCCCTGGTCTGCTCCCTGAGGACACAGGTACAGACCGGAACCGGAGAACCCCCTGTCTCCCCTGTAAGTACTTCACTTACAGTATTAATCAAACTGTACTTACCTCACCCAGGAACTGAGGACATTTGCACTGGTACACTTTTAAAATAGCTTATTGCCATTTTATGAAAAACTGTGTACATTACTGTTTTGGTTCAAAGTTCTAACTATACCTATGCAAAGTACCTTACATTTAATGCACTTACCCGCAATTTGAATCTTGTGGTTCTAAAAATAAATTAACCAAATAATATTTTTCTATATAAAAACCTATTGGCCTGAAGTTGTCATTGAGTGTGTGTTCTCACTTAAGCATTTGTTGTACACACACAAGCAATAACACTACCCTCTGATAAGCCTAACTGCTCGACCACACTACCACAAATAGAACATTAGAATTATCTATTATTGCCTCTGTCAAGCCTCTTGGGGGACCCCAAGACTCTGTGCACACTATATCTCATTTTGATAGCATATACAGAGCCAGCTTCCTACAACAACTTCTTCCCTAAGTTATCCAGTCTTTTTGATTCCCTATCCGGTGGTGCGGCAGGGAACGCACCTGATGAAGAGGAAGCCTGGATGACAAGACTCTCAGGTGTGGGGTGTTGGGTGTGGAATTTTGGGTCTGTCGGCGCAGGTCGATGGCAGTGGGCAATCGTCTTATTCACAGGAGCGCCTGTGCTGGGTCTGGACCAAGTACCTAAAAGGACATCCGTCAGTGCCTCATTAAAGGGAAGAAGGGGTTCTTATGTGGAAGACCCCGGCTGAAGCATGTTGGTTAGGATATTAGGCCTAACCTCCAAAGAAGGTAGCTCAAGGTCCAAGACCCCAGCTGCCCTTCGCACCACCAGAGTATGAAGCACCCTCCTCTGTAGCCACGGTAGGAGGAAAGAGCATATCAGTGTAAGGGGAGGTGTCTAGACCACTGGCATCAACCAAATCCTGCACCCAGTCCATATGGGGGTCAAGCTGGTATTCTAAAGGGTCAAGCGTCTCCTCCAAACTCTCCCCGTATCGATACCCATAAGCATAAGGGTCTGGACCAACCCTGGGCACAGGAGAGCCCAGAGAGAACGGAATCTATGTCGTTCTGGCTCCTGGTGGTCAGTTATGAGAATGGTATTGACGCGGATTGTGGGTCCAAATGATGTCGGGAGCGTTGACGTCTGTGGCACGCCTGGCATCGGGACAGATCCGAGCCATGGCCGAAGCAGACGACTTCGAACCCAAGGGGGCCCCCACCAACTCACCTGTGCCCAAGTGCGCTGAAGGTGGGTCGGTCTGCCCAAAAATGAGGCGCATTGCCTCATAAAACTGTTTGAGCTTGGCAGGGGTGGCTCCGGTGCCCAGAAAGTTTGGGAAGTGCAGAGCGGACCCAGAAGAAGGCTCCGAAGATGGAGGCCTAGAGCGTCAATACTCTTCCCGCGCCGCATCATCCGAGCGACGGGGTGAAGTCGAAGAACGCTTGTCCTTCTTCGGCTTCTTCTTTTTAGGACCTGAATGTCCCGATGACTTGGAGGATGAAGAGTGGTGGTGACTCCGCAGCCGATCGAGACCTTCCTCTGTTACCAGACCGAGAGCGCCACGGAGTCGAGTGTCGGGTCGCCATTTGCTTTAGGGACCACTCCCTCAAAAGCTTTCGGGTTCATGGCCTGACACTCTGAGCACGACTTCGGGTCGTGATCGTGCTCCAGGCACCAAAGACACACGAGGTGCGGATCAGTAATCGACATCATTTGGTGACACGAGTCGCAGGGCTTGAAACCGGTGTTGCTGGACATCCCTCGACCTCAAATAAAAAAAGAATTCAACAAAAATAATGCAGTAGTCAAAAAATTACGGAGGTAGCTCTCTCCGGGTCTGCGTATAAGCTGGTGCGGAAAGAAAAGAACTGAAGTCAGTGCGCTGGGGTGGCGCCTATACACGACTGCGATGTCATCACAGCAAACAATGTCTATGACGCCCGCGGAGTCGACCTACACCACCTGACGGTGCGCATAGGTACTGCTCGAAGAAAAAACTCTGGATGCTGGGGGAATTCGAAGGTAAGGAATCTGCAACTTGAAGTCTATATCAGATACATATATAAAAGATGTTATTTTTCTAAATTCGTCTCAGATTTATTCTTTGAGGGTGTCTCATTTATTGCCTCGGAGTACAACAAATGCTTATACTTACCCTCTGATAAGCCTACCTGCTTGTCCACACTACCACAAATAGAACATTAAACCAGAAGGTGGTGTTGTGAGTCTCCGCATCAGTTTAATTCTGCCACAGAAGTGACATCAGAGTCACTTATAACTTCCACCTCCATGTGTTGAAGTTGGACGTGGAGCCCTTATTAACTAGATTTGAAAACATGCACATTTAAGAAAAGAAACCTATTCCATAGAACAGGGAGCAAGGAGGATTGGTAAGGAATCTGTAGTTAGATAAGAGTATCTACCAGAAAGAGCATTATCAAAGGTTAATTGGGAATAGATACCAAAAATAGTACCTTCACAGGTGGTGGGTCTGTGAACTGGCACAGGCGAAGTAGTCCTGCAGGACCAAACTGGCAAAATGCCCCCTTGCCACCCTGGGTATCCTGACAGTAGTGCCTCATGATCATGTGAACTGACACCTATGCAACAGGCTGACCGATGTTAAACAAAGGTGCTCCTCAAAGCAGTTTTGTGGAAGCAGTGTAGGACCTTTTGGAATGCGCCTTGTAGGCCTTCCAGAGGCTATTTCTTGGCTCAGCCATAGCAGATCTTTGTGATATGCACAGTCCAACTTACAGTGTGCTTTTGCACCGTTTTTCTCTTTTTTGCCTCAGAGAACCCCACAATGTGTTGATCGTCCATCTAACAGCTCTTGGGACGATCAATATAGAACTTCAAGTTTATTTCTTCTTCCTTGGATGTATGGGGTGAAGCAAAGATCACCAGCAGGGTGATTGACTCTCCAATGTGAAAAGGCATCACAACTTTTGGTAGGAACACCACCTAAGTACTTCCCACTAATTTGTCCAAAAAAGAAAATACGTGACACATAGCTACTGAATAAAGT
Source organism: Pleurodeles waltl (assembly GCF_031143425.1). Lineage (NCBI taxonomy): Eukaryota > Metazoa > Chordata > Amphibia > Caudata > Salamandridae > Pleurodeles > Pleurodeles waltl. The sequence continues at coordinate 285,971,240 of NC_090440.1, read as the reverse complement.
GCTTGTAGATCACTCAAGCGACAAGTTGACTTAATTGCTATGAGAAAAACTAAGCTTTTGAAGTACAGTTGAGGGCTGTGCAAATTAGAAATGTGAACAAAATTCAGGTTCCACTGTGGCAACACAATGTTTTGGTGGGAATAAGTGGGTCAGCACTTTTAGAAAATGCATCACAACAGGTGATTTAAACAGAGGTGGCTGACCAGACAATTGTAAAAAAGCAGATATGAATCACAAATAAACTAACACTAGCCATAGGTTGGCCATGCACGACTAAGAAGAAAAAAGAAGGGCATCAGGCAACTGGGATACTAGGAGTTAGAATATGCAGAGAAATGAACCTCTCCCACAGTTCAACATAAATGGTTTTGGCGGAAGGATGCCTGGCTGCTAAGATTACATTCATTATCTCAGGAGGGATGTTGAAGGACAATTTACTTACCTTTGGTAACTCCTTATCTGTTAGAGACAATATCTAGTTGTGGATTCCTTACCTTACAATTTTCCTAGGAGCCAGTTTGGATACAGAGATTTTTCTCAAGCAGTAGCCCTGTGCACCATTAGGTGACATCAATCGGCTCAAGCTCCATTTCTGGCGTAGTCTGCCCTGGATATAACATTACGGGTCCTATATAGGCTCCACCCTGGCATGCTGACGTCAGTTTCTTTTCACAACTTCACACTCCAGAAGCCCAGAGCCATGAACACTGACTACTGGTGCAGCAAAACTAGGGCACTGAAAGGGGAGTCCCTGACCCCAGAAATCAGTTCACAGAGTGGGGAGGATGGGTGGGTCAGTAAGGAATCTGCAACTAGATATTGTTAACGTTAAGTAACTTGTCCATCTGATTGAGATGTCTAGTTGCAGATTCCTTATCTTGGAGTAGATAACCAAGCAGTACCATCCCTGGAGGAGTGTCTGCAAACTAAGATAACACCAGAAACTCCAGCAGGATCAAACAGGCAAAGTGCCTGCCCCTACAGCTGTGACTGTTTAGATGGTAGTGTTTGGTCAATGTCTACAGAGATGTCCATGTTGCTGTCTGACAGATGTCCAGGACCATAACTCCATGTGCTAATGCAGTGGTAGCAGCTTTAGCTCTGGTAAAATGAGCAAACGACCCTTCAGGGGGTTGCTCCTTAGCGTAGTACATTTAAATGCAGAGAAACAAACCAAAAAAAAAGAAGAAAAAAAAGTTGATTAACCACTCTGACCTCTTTGGTACGATCAAGGTAGGACACTAAGGCTCTTTTTGGATCCAAGCGGTGGAGTCTCTTTTTCCTTAGAAGGATGTAGGGGTACGTAAAGAGTAGGCAAGGTGAGGGACTGGCCTACATCAGTGGTTACCAAACTTTTTGGACCCGTCGCTCCCTTGACCTATTGCCCATTGGCCACGGTTCCCCATTATGTCACTTTTTGACTGGTGGGGCGATATAAGCCAGGACTCGGGAGCACTTTTATTTTTCTCCCTGAAAATAATTAGAATTAAGCCTATAAAGGGCTTCTGCGATAGGGACTTGTCTTTAGTGACTTGGAGTACGCACTGCCAGTTATCTGCTGCTGCAGGCCAGTGCTCCTGGCAGGTTAAAAAAAAAAAAAAAAGCTTATTAGCATTTTTCATCTCAGATCCTGCAGCACCACACTTGAAAGTCCCACATATGAGAATAGACCTGAACGTTTGGGAGTGCCCAAAGCAGAGCCTTATACAAAAGTATAAATATTAGAACTTCAGAAAGAGGGGCAAAGAGGGGTAAACATACTTGTCTGTGCACCATGCCACAAATTTCTTCCAATGACCAGATTATACCATTTTGGTGAGGGGACGCCTGGCTCTCAAGATAGCGTTACAGACTTCGGGAGGTAGGTCAAAAGCCAACAACTAGCGCCACTCAATCTCCACGCAGGAAGGCGGAGACTGGACAGGTTTGGGTAGAGAACCCTCCCCTACCGCTGCAACAGACGATCCTCCCAAAGTGGCAGTCTCATTGGAGGATCGATAGCCATGCTCAACAGCCCAGGATACCAGATTTGGTGTGCCCAATCCTGAGCCACAAGAATTCCTTAGGCCCATTCGTTTTTGATATTCTTGAGAACTCTGGGCAAAAAAGCATTCAGGAGGCCTGAGCTGCACTCGAGAGGAAATGAAAATGTCACTTACCCAGTGTACATCTGTTCGTGGCATCAGTCGCTGAGATTCACATGTTCTGCAATAGCTCGCCATCTGGTGTTGGGTCGGAGTGTTACAAGTTGTTTTTCTTCGAAGAAGTGTTTTCGAGTCACGGGACCGAGTGACTCCTCCTTCTGTGCTCATTGCGCATGGGCGTCGACTCCATCTTCGATTGTTTTCCCCGCAGAGGGTGAGGTAGGAGTTGTACTATAGTAATAGTGCCCGCGCAATGAAATGTGTAAGTATGTACCTATTAAAGGTTTAAATAATATATATACAAATGTACAAAATTGAAGGTAACTTCTGAACTGCTACAGGCTTCCGGGGAGGTGGGTGGGCACATGTGAATCTCAGCGACTGATGCCACGAACAGATGTACACTGGGTAAGTGACATTTTCAGTTCGATGGCATCTGTCGCTGTAGATACACATGTTCTGCATAGACTAGTAAGCAGTTATTTCCCCATAAGCGGTGGTTTAGCCTGTAGGAGTAGAAGTTGTCTGAAATAGAGTTCTTAATACAGCTTGACCTACTGTAGCTTGTTGTGCGGATAGCACATCTATACAGTAGTGTTTGGTGAATGTGTGAGGCGTAGACCATGTGGCTGCCTTACATATTTCATGCATTGGGATGTTTCCTAAAAAGGCCATTGAAGCACCTTTTTTCCTTGTTGAATGTGCCCTGGGAGTAATGGGCAGTTGTCTTTTTGCTTTAAGGTAGCAGATTTGGATGCATTTAACTATCCATCTGGCTATACCTTGTTTTGATATTGGGTTACCTGCATGAGGTTTTTGGAATGCAATAAATAGCTGTTTAGTCTTTCTGATATTCTTTGTTCTGTCAATGTAGTACATTAATGCTCTTTTGACATCTAATGTATGTAGTGCTCTTTCAGCCACAGAATCTGGCTGTGGGAAAAAAACTGGTAGTTCTACCGTTTGATTTAGATGGAACGGTGAAATAACTTTTGGTAAAAATTTAGGATTAGGTCGTAGGACGACCTTATTTTTATGTATTTGTATAAAAGGTTCTTGTGTTGTGAACGCTTGAATTTCACTTACTCTTCTTAGAGATGTAATGGCGATGAGAAAGGCAACTTTCCAGGTTAGGAATTGTATTCCGCAAGAGTGCATGGGTTCGAAAGGTGGGCCCATGAGTCTTGTTAGGACCACGTTTAGGTTCCATGAAGGAACAGGTGGTGTTCTTGGTGGAATAATTCTTTTAAGACCTTCTATGAATGCTTTGATGACTGGTATCCTATACAAGGAAGTTGAATAGGTAGTCTGCAGGTATGCAGATATTGCTGCAAGGTGTATTTTAATAGAAGAGAAGGCTAGCTTTGCTTTTTGTAAATGGAGCAAGTAATTTACTATATGTTTTGGAGTTGCGTGTAGTGGTTGTATCTGATTATGATGGCAGTAACAAACAAATGTTTTCCACTTACTTGCGTAGCAGTGTCTAGTGGATGGCCTTCTGGCCTGCTTTATGACTTCCATACACTCTTGGCTAAGTTGTAAGTGTCCGAATTCTAGGATTTCAGGAGCCAGATTGCTAGATTCAGCGATGCTGGATCTGGGTGTCTGATCTGTTGGTTGTGTTGCGTTAACAGATCTGGTTTGTTGGGCAGTTTGATGTGGGGTACTACAGAGAGATCTAGCAGTGTTGTGTACCAGGGTTGTCTTGCCCACGTTGGTGCTATTAAAATGAGTTTGAGTTTGTTTTGACTCAATTTGTTTACTAGATAAGGAAGGAGAGGGAGAGGAGGAAAAGCGTAAGCAAATATTCCTGACCAGTTCATCCATAGGGCATTGCCTTGGGATTGCTTGTGTGGGTATCTGGACGCGAAGTTTTGGCATTTTGCGTTCTCTTTTGTTGCAAATAAGTCTATTTGAGGTGTTCCCCAGAGTGTGAAGTAGGTGTTTAGAATTTGTGGGTGGATTTCCCATTCGTGGACTTGCTGGTGATCTCGAGAGAGATTGTCTGCCAGTTGATTCTGGATCCCTGGAATAAACTGTGCTATTAGACGAATTTGATGGTGGATTGCCCACTTCCATATGTTTTGAGCTAATAAGCTTAACTGCGTTGAATGTGTTCCTCCTTGTTTGTTTAGATAATACATCGTTGTCATGTTGTCTGTTTTGACAAGGATGTATTTGTGGATTATGATTGGTTGGAAAGCTTTTAGTGCTTGAAAAACTGCTAATAATTCTAGATGATTTATATGCAGTTTTGTTTGATGTATGTTCCATTGTCCTCTTATGTTGTGTTGATTGAGATGTGCTCCCCACCCTGTCATGGAAGTATCTGTTGTTATTACGTACTGTGGCACTGGGTCTTGGAAAGGCCGCCCTTTGTTTAAATTTATACTGTTCCACCATAGAAGCGAGAGGTAAGTTTGGCGGTCTATTAACACCAGATCTAGAAGGTGACCCTGTGCTTGAGACCACTGAGGCTAGGCACTGTTGTAAGGGCCTCATGTGCAGTCTTGCGTTTGGGACAATGGCTATGCATGAGGACATCATGCCTAGGAGCTGTAGTATTGTTCTTGCTTGTATTGTCTGATTTGGAGACATGTGTTGAATGACTCTGTTGAAATTGTGAATTCTTTGTGGAGTTGGCGTTGCTACTCCTTTTGTCGTGTCTATTATGGCTCCTAGATATTGCTGTACTTTGCTTGGCTGAATGTTGGATTTTGCAAAGTTGACGGTGAACCCTAGTTTGTAGAGGGTTTGTATGACTTGATTTGTGTGGTTTGAGCATTGTGTGAGCGAAGTGGTTTTGATTAGCCAGTCGTCTAGATACGGGAATACATGTATTTGCTGCCTTCTGATGTGTGCAGCGACTACTGCTAGGCATTTTGTGAATACTCTTGGAGCGGTTGTTAAACCAAAAGGCAATACTTTGAATTGGTAATGTATTCCTTTGAATACAAACCTTAGATATTTTCTGTGTGATTGATGTATTGGTATATGGAAATATGCGTCTTTGAGGTCTAGGGTTGTCATGTAGTTGTGTTTTTTGAGCAATGGTAACACTTCTTGTAGTGTGACCATGTGAAAGTGGTCTGATTTGATGAATGTGTTTACTACTCTGAGGTCTAGAATTGGTCTCAGTGTTTTGTCCTTTTTTGGTATCAAAAAGTACAGTGAATAAACTCCTGTGTTTATTTGTGTGCTTGGTACTAATTCTATTGCATTTTTTTTTGCAGTAGTGCTTGAACTTCTATCTCTAGAAGCTGTGAATGGTGTTTTGATAAATTTTGTGATTTTGGTGGTATGTCTGGAGGGAATTGCAGGAATTCTATGCAATAACCATGTTGGATAATTGCTAGGACCCATGTGTCTGTAGTTATTTCCTCCCATGCTTCGTAATATTGACTTATCCTTCCCCCCACTGGTGTTGTGTGGGGGGGGGGTGAGTGACGTGTGAGTCACTGCTTGTTGGTAGTGGTTTTGGGGCTTTGAAATCTTCCTCTATTCCTAGGGAATTGCCCTCCTCTATACTGGCCCCGAAAGCCTCCCCTGTACTGTCCCTGGTAGGTGGACGGTGCGGACTGTGAGGTACTAGCTTGTGTGGCCTGACCCCGAAACCCTCCTCTAAAAGGTGTTTTGCGGAAGGTGGTATAAGATCCTCTGCTCTGCGGGGAGTAGAGTGCGCCCATGGCCTTGGCAGTGTCAGTGTCCTTTTTGAGCTTTTCTATGGCTGTGTCGACCTCCGGACCGAACAGAAGTTTTTCGTTTACTGGCATGTTAAGTACTGCCTGCTGAATTTCTGGCTTGAATCCAGACGTTCTGAGCCATGCGTGCCTACGGATGGTAACCGACGTATTAATGGTCCTTGCGGCTGTGTCTGCTGCATCCATAGAGGAGCGTATTTGATTGTTGGAAATGTTTTGACCCTCCTCAACAAGCTGTTTTGCTCTTTTTTGTAGATCTTTTGGGAGATGTTCAATGAGATGCTGCATCTCATCCCAGTGGGCTCTGTCGTATCGCGCTAGCAGCGCTTGTGAGTTTGCGATGCGCCACTGCTTTGCTGCTTGGACAGCGACCCTCTTCCCGGCTGCATCGAACTTTCTGCTTTCTTTATCTGGTGGAGGTGCATCCCCAGAAGTGTGTGAATTTGCCCGTTTTCTGGCAGCCCCTACCACCACAGAGTCTGGTGGCAGCTGAGAGGTGATGAATACAGGGTCCGTAGGAGGCGCCTTATACTTTTTGTCCACTCTAGGCGTTACTGCCCTACTTTTAACTGGTTCCTTGAAGATCTCCTTTGCATGGCGTAGCATGCCTGGGAGCATAGGCAGGCTTTGGTAGGAGCTGTGGGTGGAGGAGAGGGTGTTAAATAAAAAGTCATCCTCTACTTGTTCAGAGTGTAGTTCCGCATTATGGAACTGTGCTGCTCTAGCCACCACTTGTGAATAGGCTGTGCTGTCCTCAGGTGGTGATGGCCTAGTTGGGTATGTGTCTGGGCTGTTATCAGACACTGGTGCATCGTACAAGTCCCACGCGTCTTGATCTTGGTCATCGTGGCTCATGGCGGTGTGAGCTGGCGAATGTGACGGGGTGTAAGTTGGCGAAGCCGGAGTTACAGGTGGAGGCGAGGGAGGAGGTGTTACCTTCTTTGCTGTTTGTTGGTGAGGAGACTCTAGTGCTATAAACTGAAGTGTTCTCTTTCTTTTGACAGGTGGAAGGGTACTGATCTTCCCTGTCCCCTGCTGAATAAAGATACGCTTTTGCGTGTGATCCACTTCAGTGGATTGCAGTTCCTGTTCGAATCTGTGTTTTTTCATTTGTGAAGACATAGAATGCTCTTCAGTATAGGAGCCTGAAACTGGGTCTGTTGGTGCTTTTTTCGGCTCCGAAAACCCTGTTGTTTGTCTTTTCTGCTCCGAGGTAACCTTCCTCTTCTTTTGTGCCGAAAAATCTTGGCCCCTATGGTCTTCGGCGCCACTGTCTCGGCGTCGATCCGTGTCGACACCGAACTCTCGATGCTTCTCTTTAGCACTCTCTCGGTCCCGAGGAGGCTGCGTGCCGGTGTCTCGACCGGAGTCGGACGATATCGACACTGAATGGGCCTTTTTCGGTGCCGATTGTTGGTCACCGGTAATTTGGGTTGAGCCATGGCCGGTTGGCAGTGGCGTCCCCTGGGCCTTTTTGCCTTTTTTAAGTTCTGATCTCGACGTCTTACTCACAGTTTTTGTATTGTCGAGTTCGTCGGAGTCTGAATCCTGGATGGAAAAGGATTCCTCCTGTTCCTCTTCTGTCTCGAACTGTCGATGCTCCTTTGGCGTGGACGCCATCTGCAGTCTTCTCGCTCGACGGTCGCGCAGAGTTTTTCAGGACCGGAACGCCCGACAGGCCTCACAGGATTCTTCGCTGTGCTCGGGTGACAGGCACAGGTTACAGACCGAGTGTTGGTCCGTATAAGGATATTTGTTGTGGCATTCAGGGCAGAATCGAAACGGGGTCCGTTCCATCGGCGTTGTTCTCCACGCGGTCGGGCCGACTAGGCCCCGACGGTGTGCCGAAATCTACCCCGAAGGGCACCGAAGCGCTTCGATGTTCAATGCGTCGTCGTGTGTGTTTATCTCGAACCGGATCGCAACGATACCGTCGAAAATCTTCCGTTTTCAGCTATCTTTCCGTTCCGAAACTCGGAGCGACAGGAACACGTCCGAACCCGATGGCGGAAAGAAAACAATCGAAGATGGAGTCGACGCCCATGCGCAATGAGCACAGAAGGAGGAGTCACTCGGTCCCGTGACTCGAAAACACTTCTTCGAAGAAAAACAACTTGTAACACTCCGACCCAACACCAGATGGCGAGCTATTGCAGAACATGTGTATCTACAGCGACAGATGCCATCGAACAGTGTCGCCCAGCGAGGGCCGCCTTGGGAGCTCCAACGTGCAATACTGCTGACATTGTGATAACTCTGCAGAGGCGAACAGATCTAACCAAGGTTCTCTCCACTGCAGAAAGAGACCGTGTCCCACCTCCCGTTGGAGATGACATTTGCGATTGACCAAACACTGTTGTCTGAGTTTGTTTGCTCTGACGTTCAGAGAGTCTGCTAGATGTTGAACCACCAGGGAAATGGCTTATTGTTCCAGACACATCCAGAGGTGCAATGCCTCTTGCAAAGTGTCCATGACCCCCACCCTGCTCTGCTTGCTGCAGTGCCACATGGCGGTGGTGATACCAGTGAACACCTCCACAACCTTGACTTTGAGAGAGTTAAGAAATGCTTTCAATGCTAGTCCGAGCTCCAACTGGTTGATGCCTCTGATCTCTTGCCTCTCAGGTTGCTGCCCCATCCCAGGAGTGACACATCTATCACTACTGTCAGATCTGGTTGGGGAAGTGAGAGGGATCTGCCTCCGACTCAATTACGGTTTTGTTAGCCTCTACTGCAGATCTCGCACAGTTCCCTCCGAATCTGGAGCATGTCGCAGAGATTCCCCTGATGCTGCACCCACTGGAACTTCAGGTCTCACTTCAGAGCCCGCATGTGTCATCTGGCAAGTGTCACCAGCAGGATGCAGGTGGCCATGAGGCCCAGCAGCCTCAGTCATTCTCATCGAAATCCAGGATAGATACTGAAACATCGGAAACATAGCCTGATTATCCTGGGCTCGCCACTCAGGAGGATAAACCTGAAGCTGCACTACGTCCAGAACAGCTATGATGAAAGGGAGCGTCTGAGAGGAAGTCCGGTGTGACTTTGGCATGTTTATAGTGAGCCCAGCGAATGCAGGGGGTCCTCCGTAGTCTGGAGGTGGAAGACAGCAGCCTGGGTTCAGCCCGCCTTCAACAGCCAGTCATCGAGATGGGGGAAGACAAACCCCTGACCTGTGCAGATGAGCTGCGACCACCATAACCACCTTGGTGGACACCCGAAGGGACTGGTAAGGCCAAAGGGGGGCATGGTGAACTGAAAGTGTTGTGGCCTACCGTAAGTAATGTCTGTGGCAAGCAGGACGGGAATGTGGAAGTAAGTATTCTGCAAGCCCAACACTACCATCCTGTCTCCTGGGTCCAGTGCAGATAGAACTTCTTCTTGAGATTAAGGGACCAAAAGACTAGGAAAGGGCAGAGGGCCTTGTCCTTTTTTGGGCACCAGAAAGTAGTAGGAATAACAAACATGACCTACTTCTGACAAAGGGACCCTCTCAATGGTTCCCTTGGACAGGAGAGCCATAACCTCCTTGCGGAGAAGTGCCAAGTAATCCTCTGTCATCCGACTGTAGGATGGTGGCATGGATGGAGGGGTAGTGTCGAAGGAGAGGATGCAGCTCCTTTGAACTATCAGCAAAACCCACCTGTCTGATGTCCTGGACTGCTAGCAGAGCAGGTGATGGTGAACCCCTGCCTCCACCTGGCCCCTGTTGGGGAATTGTCAGATTAGGAAGGTTTGGAGGCAGCAGCGGGGGAGGGGATAGTGGCCGGACCACTGGCTCCCCGATCTACGAGGGCGGTGGATCCGACATCCCCAGCCACGCAGAGGCTGGGCAGCATGTATAGCATAGCAGCTGGAGGGGAAAGGATCTTTGGTGGGGGGGGGGGGGGGGGGGGAGGGGAGGGGGACGGGACGACAACCCTTCCATTGCCACGGAAGGGGCGAAAAGCTGACTGAGGGACGAGGAGCTACAGTGAGGCCCAAGGACCTGACCGTAGCACAAGAATCCTTGAAACGCTCAAGCAAAGATTCTGCTTTTTCTATAAAGAGACAGGTGCCATCAAAGGGCATGTCCATAATGTAAGACTGGGCATCCCCCAAAAAGCCAGATGCCCTAAACCAGGCAGGGCTCCTCAGGTCCACCGTAGATTCAATCGTACTGCCCAGTGAGTGGGTCGTGCCCAGCCCATATCGGATCATGAACTTTGCTGCGCGTCTCCCGTCAGCAATAGCTTGAGAGAGTACAGCCCAGGTCGCCTCCAGGACCTGTGGCACTCGAGCAACCTTATCTTAAAGCACGTAGAAGTAACAACCCAAAAGGGATGCAGTGTTCACGGACTGCAATGGCAGCCTGGAGGAAGAACACATCTTCCCAAGTTGGTCCAGCATCTATGATTTCCTATCCAGGGGTGCACCATGGGTCCCGCCTATGGGCTGCAGCATGTATTATGCCACCCAAAGGAGCCCATGCAAACTGTGACTGCAGGCCTGCCATTGCAGTCTGCATGAAAGGGTGCATGCCCCCTTTCACTGCCAAACCTAACTACTCCACTTGGTCATTGTAAGTCCCCCCTCCCCCCTCTGGTAGACCCTTCAGCCCAAGGGCAGGGTGCATGTCACTAAGTGAGGGTACCCCTGCATGAGCAGAGTAGCCCTACAGACTCCAGGCCACTTCCTGGACCCTAAGTGGAGGGAAGCCATCTTAAGCAGTGTGTTGGACACTAATCAACATGAGTGGTCCAACTACATAACTCCCCTGTGCACTGCAACAGTAGCACTTGCCAAGGTTTATTGACTCTTCCTCTGGGAGATTTTCAGACTCCAAGAAGGCCCAGCCCCCAGCACTCTGCAAACTGAAGATTAGCTTCTGTCCTGCAACTCCTGTAACGTGGGGCTTCTGTTTTGCTGGGCTGGTAAGACCTCCTTGTGACTCCCTGTCTCTGGTGCCTGTGGATCATACGTGGGGGTTACATCCACTTCTATTGGTCTTCCTGTGCACTGAGGGCCAGCTCTCACTCCCCCTCCTGGGTAGACACCGGGACCTTGTTGGAACACTCTGCAAATCATTCTGCAACTCCTATTTGTACTTGCCACTGCTTGATGTTGACCTGGCTGTTCATTTACCCTCCTGCAATCCGGCAGCCATTGAGGGACAGCTAGTAGGTGACTCCTGGGATCTTCAGCAGCTCCTTGATCCCCCAGCTGGACTTCTTCCACCGATTTGCAGGACCTTCATCTTCAGGAGAGTGGGCATTGCCACCTGCACAATCTGGGCACCTCCTTGCATGCTGGACTGTGTCCCCTTTCTTTGCAGGTCCTCCAAGACCGGCATCCGTCCCCGGGTTCCACCGGCCTGATTCACGCATTGTGACAGCAGCTGGACAATCCGAGGCATCCGCAGTCTTCAGAGAATCCCTTCTCCCCTCTGCATCCGGGACCCCATGTAGGTACTCCTGTCTTATGGGTATCCTGGGGTATGGACACTCATCCTCTTGCCTGCTGGTTTCCTCACGGTCCGCTGGGAAGGGTCCTGAATTCCACAAACACCAACCACTACTCTCTGTGTTAGCCTATGGGACAACTGGGTGGGTAACTGACTTACTCCTGGCAGTTTAGGACACTTACTGTACTTACCTATGATGTTCTTAACTGTCCCCATCCGATAGATAATCACCGCACTTACCCTCGCTGGAATCCCACTTTCACATTCAACAGTTTTTTTTTTCCTATGTGGTTTGTCCCTCCCTTAGGGCCCTGTATATTTCTATGCTTTTCTGATGGTTATTTTATGTGTATAACTGTATGTAATATCTCTAAAGGGAGATCTACCAAGATCAGTTTAGTAGTAGTGCTGTAATAAAGTACCCTTTATTTAGCAACACTTGTGAGGTTCTTTCTTGTGACTAAGTTATTGTCTGTCCTCTGTGGTATTGCAAGTGCTTTAGATTCCTCCAGGATAAGCTTTAGCTGCTCACCTCAGCTACTCTTAGAAAGCTTCTGCTACCTGGACACCTATTCACTATCACTATGGAATGCCTGGACTCAGTATAGGGTGCCACACCTTAAATTGAGCATGCCTTTTACAATGGCCTCATAAAACACTGAGTCGGGCAGGTGTTGCTCCAGCTCCCGGAAACTCGCCGAGCCAATCCAGACACAGGTCCTGTAGACTGACAACACTGCCTTTCCCTCGTCTCATCAGCCGGTGAACAGGTTCTTTGACTTCTTGTGCCTCAACTTACCACAGCATCCCGAGGAATTGAAGTCAGACGACAATAAGCGGGGACTCCATAACCGATCCAGGGACCTTCCTCTCGACCGAGATAGGTACCTACGTGGAGCCGAGCGCCAGGCTGCCAGAAGCTTTAGGGACCGCTCCCTCAAACCTTTTGGATGGTGCCTACATAGGGCCTGCAATGGCATACCCAGGCCAGGCGACGGACACAAAGGCGATCGATGCTATCTAATGGCGGGCAGGGGTAGTTCTTGGAAAAAATCTCCACATCAAGACTGATGCCTGGGGAAATTCTAAGGTAAGGAATCATTAACTTGATGTCTCTTTTATATATTAATAGTTATGGGTACCACACACTACTGGCGCAATCCAGAGCCAATAAGATGATCAACTAAGCAACACTGGTTGAGATCATCTGACTTGGCATTTAAAGACCCTGCCAAGTGTTGTGTGATCAAGGCCACGCACAAATCTGCCATTTCCAGAGGCATAGAACCATCTGGCATAGGACCAACAACCCCACACTTCGCTCTGCTTGTTGCACAACCAAATGGCAATAGTGTTGTCCATGAGTACCAGCACCTATTCCACTCTAATGGTCAGAAAGAAGACAAAGCGCGTAACACCAGCAGACTAATGTGCAGACAGGTTTCAGATGGGGACCAGAGTCCTTTAATCTCTCCCTCATCCATTTGAGCTGCACCAACTCAGCAACAATGCATCTGTCACAAATGTCAGCACTGGGTGGGATAGGGGTCTGCCATCAGTCAAATTGGGGTCCAGCAAAAAACACTGCAGGCCATTGATAGTCTCCTCAAATACCTAGATGTAGTCTGACATGCTTACTGGTGCAGTCCACTGAGACTTCAGATTCCACTGCAAAGCCTGTGTGTGCCACAATGTGTGGTCCACCAGCAGGATACAGGAAGCCAGGAAGTCTCAATGCCACTCTCACGGAGACGTAGGCCAAATGTTAAAACATCAGAATAATACCCAGAATGATGTGGACTCGCGCTGAGGCAGAGGCAAGACACAGAAGAGCAACATATCCAGGATAGCTTCAATGAATGATTACCTCTGCAAAGGAGTAAGATGTTATTCTGGCACATTGATGGGGAAATCCAGTGAAGTTAACAGATTGGCCGTCGCCTAAGGGTGGTTCACTACTAATTGTGATAAATATCTTATCAGTCTGCGTTCCAAAGAGATGTTCGCCATCGAACAGGACGTTAAAAAGAAGATGCTGAACCTCTGGCTTGAAGCCCGAGTCATGAAGCCAAGTGTGGCGCCAAATGAGGACACTGGACTTAATACCCCAAACAAATTATGAGCCACATTAAGGTGCAGCCGATAGACGTGGTAGATATAATCTTGCCCCTTGAGGATAGCTCTCTGCCACCACTGTTGGTATTGGTCTGGAGGTGTTGGAGACATTCCTCCATCTCGTCCCAGCGAAAATATTGAGAGTGCAAGGTGATTGAATTTACAATCATCCAGTGGGTCGCAGATTATGCAGCAAACCCCTTGCCTGCTGTGTCAACCTCCTTGCTCTGTTGATAACGGGATGGTACATCACCAGGCAGTTGGGAATCAGCACCCTGTGTGGACAACCAGTAAGTCTGGTGGAAGCGGTCAGCGGAAGTAGGGAGGGTCAGTGGGCGAGGCTTTATACTTTATCCACCCATGGACTAATGACCCTGGCTTTCACACCTCCTTGAAGGTGTCTGATGCTGTTTTGAACATGCCCTTGAGCATAGGCAAAATCTTCAGGGGGTGATGCGTGGTGGACTGTGTTTCGACCATAAAGTCTTGGTCTTCCTTGTGAAATGTGGCAGCCCTACATATCAGTTATTGGTGTCGTCAGGGGGGAGGAAATGTTTGGCCAGGTAAAGGTCCGGGTTTATGTCCCTCTGTAGACTCAGGGACAAAATGGACCTCTTAGGGGTCTAACTGTACAAGGGGCTTTCTTCCTCGAACAAAGAATGTGGTGACATGTCAAATGGAAGAAGTGGAGGAGGTGGCACATATGCTGGTGGCACCAGTGGGGGAGGTGGTTGCTGGAGGTGTCTGGTTTTCTCTCACAACAAGGCTGCGGGGGAGGGAGCATGCATCAGATGCTGCAGGCACCAAAGTTGAGTCCAAGATAAGGGAGACCACACTGGACTCGGTCTCTGGGAAGCTGGGGGCCCATGTTGGAACCACTGGTTGGCTTCACCTCTGGTCATGGATGTCAGGTGCAGTGGTCACTTCTGGTGTTGGGTCTTTTAGGTTCCAGCAGCTGCAGAGTCTTTTCCTTGGAGTTTCTTGTTGCAGAACAGGTCCACTGCTCACAAGAGACGCCAGTCTTTGTTGAAAGCTGGACGAGCTGACTTTCTGGGCAGACTCTTGAGATCAGCAGGCAGTCCAGCTTGGTCAGCTCCTTTTTCTTTTACTCTTCTGTGGGCGCAACTCTTCTTTTTCCTTGTCTGTGTAAGTCATCAGGATCTGAGTTCTAGGGTCAGGGGTGCCACCTAAATATTCAATAAGGGGTGTTATAGGGAGTGCCAGGCGGTGGCCCATGGGCTGAAGGTTTATTCACCTTAGGGTGAATAAACCCTTCTTATGACTACTACAGTTGGGACGTGGGCATAACCCAAACCCTAGTGGCTTAATTTCTTCCAAGCAAGATGGAGGAATTTGAAATTCCACTTCAGCTTGTCTACCTTATCGGTGGGACTGGCATAAAGTGGGCACTACTCCTGATTTAACTAATTTTCCCATCCGTGCTGCTGCCAAAAGTGGGGACAGGACAGGGGGGTTGGTCATCTTCGCCATTTGGAAAGACCAGTCACATTACAAAGGTGGCAAGGCCTTTGAAACTTTCTACCCTGGAATGTCCATCCTGCCTGGGAGAGGTGGTAACACTCCCCTCCACCAAGTGCAGGCTTTTGTTTTAGGCCCTTGAGAGTGCTGGCTTCTCACCTTGCGTGGGCGAAATGCATCTGTGGTGACTGAACTGTTCAGCACCAGTTAGTCAGCTCACAAGTAGCAGGTAGGATTTTATGGGGCACCTCTAAGGTACCCTTCTGTATGCATTTATTAATAAATCCATCACAGTGGTCAGTGAAGGTTTATTCTTATGAGACGTTTAATACCGAATATCCAAGGATTCAGAGAAGACATCATGTAGTTGGGGAACTCGTTATGACCAGTGTCCAGCACATGCATTTAAAATGGCTTCCTCTGTTCATTTACTGTGCTTCAAAAGCAACAGACATAGAAGGGGCATATCTGCTCATGCACATAGGTCATCCTGCCCTAGGGGTAACTTACACCTGGCACATGCAGTGATAGGGGAGCTGGCACACAGGGGTGAGTGAAGGGTCGTTTTTTCAATTTAGCCTGCACCAACAGATGCAGTCTGCAATAGCAGCACTGTGTGGGTTTGGTGAGGGGTCTCTGGGGGTGGCACAACTGGTGCAGCAGCACTCGGAGACCTTACTTAGTACCTCAGGCCCTAGGTACCAGGGGTACCATTTACTATGGACTTACAGTGGTGGCTAAAGAGTTTGCCAATTGTGCAAAACAATTGGGCAGTTTTGGGGAAAGAGTTCTAGCACTGGGAATCTGGTTAGCGGGGACCCATTGCACCAACTGTCAAAGCCACATCAGAAACCAGGCAAAAAGTGGGGCTAACCATGTCAAAAAGGGTGCTTTCCGACAGGAATGGACCCTGACATGCAGAGGTTATGGTTATAGGTAGCCTGGCATCACTTCTGAGAAAGGTAAAAGTGGTGAGTAACCTCACACCACCTACCAGCATGCAAGGCAATTGGTAAGAAAAATATCCTGATCCAGTCGGATACCCCAGACAATCACAAGATAACGAATCTGCAGTTAGAAGTATCAAAGGGGCAGAGAGCAAAAGGATGATAAACATGTTTGACCCAAGCTACTTTAGACCATTTTTCCATCCAAAGCCTATTTAAGGTACCAAAATAGCCACAGATGGAAGTAGGCTAATGACCCTCTCGAGAGGTCTGCAACTGAAGAAGCAATGGGGAATGCACTGGGGTCAACCTTCCTGGTAGAAGCTTGAGCCATCAAGCCCTCAGGTGTGCGGTGTTGGTCAGAAATGCCAGGTCACAGTTGCCATGAATGCATCTGTCAAGGCTTTGTTAGAGGGCAGCAAGGGTTCTCATGTGTCAGCAACAGGCTGCAAGTTCTTCGTCAGAAGGTCTGTCTCACGCAGAAGTTAAACACAAGTTTTTCACAGAACCAAATTGTCCAGGAATGTAGTGGTATACAAAGGCTGCACTGACAGCACCTGTAGCTCACTGGCAGATGCAGACGTAACTGCAATGAGGAATACTGCTTTGTCATCAATCTCAGACAGACTGTGCATAGGAATTACACATCAAGAGCATGAGAACAAAATAAGGTCTCACAGAAGACTGACCAAAGGTGCAAGGTGGCATATATGTGAGGCTGGTTGAGAAATTGATCACAACTGGTGACTTGAATAAGGGCAGGGCAGGCAAAGAGAGGTCAAAAGGTTCAATACATAACCTGCTACAGTGCCTACTGCCAGAGATGAATCAAACATCAAAATCAGACGGTTTAGCCTGAAGACTCATTTTGACAGACCCTGCACCAGTCCACTAACTTCACCCAACAAACAGTATAAAGCAATCTGGGCCTAACGCCCAGATGAGCGCCTAGCTGCAATATTTACATTTACTATTCTACAGACAGATCAAGCCCTTTCAGTTGGAGACAATCAATTACCACACAAGGTGTAGGTTGTGGAAAATGTCTGTGCCAGTACCAGTTAGGGGTGTGCAAATAAGCAAAACATTTGTACAGCCTGCCTTTGCAAGTTCAAAAGGAACTAATTATTTACCTTCGTAATCTGGTACAGACTATCTAGCTGCAGATTTCTCCAGGACATCAGACTGGATGCAGATGATTTTGGAGCAGTTTCCCTGTGTGCCGGAAGGTGGCTTTGTTCGATTCTGTGTCAGTGTCGTCCGCACCGGGCGTGACATGCGCAGTACCTATATAGGCAGCACCCTGGCTGCGGACATTTGTTACTTTTGTGACCTTCCACCAGGAGCGCAGAGCCACAATGAGAAGTGATCACTGTTATGGAAAACTTAGGGCCCTGAAAACGGTATCCCTGATATTACAATAGGCTCACAATGAAGGCAGGATGGGAGGGCCGGTAAGGCATCTGCAGCTACAAAGAGTTTCTACCAGATAAGGTGATACTGAAGGTAACTAACTGGTTAATCAAATAGAGACATCTACCCGTAGATTCCTTAACTTAGAATAAAACCCAAGCAATGTCTTTTCCGGAGTTGGCCCTGCATAGCCGATTCTAAATGAAAGTCCTGTAGGATCAAACAGGTGATGTGTCCATCACGACAGATATGACAGTCCAGACAATAGTGTTTGGTAAATGTATGCATGAATGCCCATGTTGCTGCATGACAGATATCCAAGACAAGAACTCCACAGGCTAATACAGAGGTCGCAGCCTCATTTATGACAAAATGAACACGCAAACCCTCAGGGGGTTGCTTCTTGGCCAGTGCTTAGCAGATTTTGATGTCGAGCACTAGCCATCTACTGATAGTCCATTTCTGTACAGCCATCTCCTTAGTAGCTCTCACCAACCTCATGATAAGCAGATTGTCAGTAAAACAACAATGCTCTTTTTTGGATCCAGAAGGTGGAGTTACTCTTGTTCATTATAAGAATGCGGTGGAGCAAAGAAGGTAGGCATTTTTGGTCTACATGGAAAGCAGTGACGAGCTTAGGAAGGAAGGAGGCATGTGCTGGAAGAACCAATTTGTCACGATAGAAGGTATTGTATTGAGGGTGTGCCAACAGCGCCTGAAATTTGCTCACCCTCCTGGGCAATGTGATCACCACTCGAAAAAAAGTTCTGATGGTCAAGAATGTAAGAAGGCAATTGTGCACACATCAAGGCTAGAACAAGAATAAGACCACACTGGGTATGATGAATAACCTGGGGGAAACATGTGCTGCAAACCTTTAAGAACCCTAGCCACAACAGGCAACTTAAATAATGAAGGTTGGCCCAGCAACCACAAACAAAATGGCTGAAAGAACCTTTAACTATACCCAGATCAGAACCACACAGGGTTAAAGGGAGAAGATGTGGGAGCCACATCATGTCACAAACTTATACCAACGGCAGAGGTATACTGACTTCGTGGACCACCATCTGGCTGCCAGAATAACATCACAGACTTCTGGAGCAAGGTAGAAAGCTGTCAAATGTCGCCACTCAATTTCAACACATGAAGGTGAATGGTGCGCAGGTGAGGGTGTAGAACCCTACGCTGCTGCTACGATAGAGGAGACTCGTGAAGGAGCAACCAGATCAGAGGACTGATTGTCATGCTCAACAGCTCGGGATACCAGACTCTTTATGCCCAATCAAAACACAGAGTAACTTGGGCCCAGTCGTTCCTGATCTTCTTGAGAAGTCTGGGCAGGAGCGATATTGACAGAAAGACTGGAAAGGATGGAGCTCCAGTTGAAATGTAAAGCATCACTGAGCAAGATCTGTCTTGGAAACTCCAGCGCGCAAAACTGCTCACATTGCCTGTTCTTGGCAGTGGGGAACAGATCTAACAAAAGCTCTTTCCTCTCTTGAAAGAGACATTGCACCACCTCTGGATGGAGATACCATTTGTGATCTGCTAGGCATCTTAGGCTGAGTTGTCAACCCTGACATTCAGAGAGCCTGCCAGGCATTGAACCACGAGGGAAATGCCCTGGCATTCCAGTCATGTCCAAGAAACACAGAGCCACTTCACAAAGGGCCCACAACACCACCCTGATGTACCTGTTCCAATATCACATGGCGGTAGTGCTATTCGTGAACACCGGTACCAACCTTCTCTTGAATGAAGGAAGAAAGGCTTTCAATGCTAAGAGGATTGCCCGAAGCTCAAACAGGTTGATGTGGAGCCTAGACCACTGAACACCAGAGTTCTCAGATCTCCACTGCTCCCATATGGCTGCCCCATCTCAGAATTGACACATCCGTCACCACACTCAGCTCTTGCTGGGGTCTCCCACTGGCCCATTCATGGTTCGGCAGCCATCACTGTATATCTTTCACAGTTCATTCAGACTGTTTCTCATAGAAATTCAGGGTGAAGGGTAAAGCGTTGGTATCATGGCCTGAATATCCTTGACTCACCACCAGGGAGAATAAACCTGGAACTGCACTGTGTCCATAACAGCTTCAATGAAAAGGAGTGTCTGAGAGGGAGTCAAGTGTGACTTCGGCATGCTGATAGAGAACCCTAGAGTGCGCAGGAGGTTTCCTTGGTCTAGAGGTGGGAGACGACTGCCTGGGGCGAGCCCGCCTTCAACAGGCGATCATCAACATAGGGAAAGACTGAAAGGGTTTGAAAATGCCAGCGGGATACACTTAGGGCTCGTTGCCAACCCCATGGGGCCCGAACGTTATCCAGAGGGGCCAGGCTTCCCAAATACAAAGGTCATGGCCTCATTAAATTCTTACACTTCAGTTAGGATTGCTCCGGCTCCTGGAAAGTCATGGAAGTGTCGAGTGCCAATGCCCCTGTGCCTTGCTGGACGACTTAGACGGGTGCAGTGAAGTCAAAGACCTCCTCAACTGCAAGGATTTTTTGTGCCTGTGGGAATAACCCTATTTCCCCAACAACATGGAGTACGACAACAATCAATGGGTGCTGTTCCATGAACAATTCCGGGACCTACTAGGCGACCAAGTTCTTGTGCGTTGTGGAGTTGTCTGATATCGAGAGGTTAAAAGCTTGAGGGATCGCTCCCTCCACATTTTCGGGTGTATGGAGCTTCAGTTCGCACAGGTCTTGGAGTCGTGTTCCGCTTCAAGCACCAAAATCACACCAAGTTGGGGGGGGGTTTGGGGTCACAGACATCTGCCCTGCCTGTGACAGGCTCCACATGACTTGAAAACAGATAGTTGCTTGGGTGCCATTCCTCACACCAGGAGAGAAAAACTCTACGAGAGATAAGAAAAAGTTGTAAAAAGCCATTAAAAAAAAATGATGAGGGTAGCTCAGACTGGATCAGCGCTATTTGGCATGGAAAGAAAAGAACTGACATCAGTGCCGCGGTGTCACCTATATAGGTATTGCACACATCATTTCCGTCACGGATGTCACCAAAGCTCAGCCAAACAATGCCACCTAAAGGCAGGCTGGGGTAATGCTCAAGACTTCCAGATCAAATCTGATGCCTCTGGATCTTCTACGGTAAGTAATCTGCGGCTAGAAGTTATCAGATTGCCCCAATCTGCACGTGGGTCATTTTTTTAAGCCGCCTATTTCACTAATCATTGCCATTTACTTAGGAGCTCAGGGCCCATTTTCGGTCCCCGCCCCACTCTGAAAGCAGGAAGGGAAATACTTATCTGAAGCAGCGTTGGCCTTTTTAAAAAGGGTAAGCTAGTACCCAAAACCACTGCATGGGCAGCAGAGACGCAATTGGTTGCACTTCCCAGGAGAAAGAATGAACAACATTGTGTAGATCATACAGACTGGACAACATATGTACAATGAGCAGCCAGCAGATATGAAGGGTCAGTCCTGCCAATACACAGGCACCAAAAACAAAAGTGCCTTTCTTTTTAAGCATAGGTAAAAGCAGATGCAGTACCCTTGCTGGCTGTTGCATCATAACATTGTCCATAAGCTAGATAGACTGGATATACCCAATAATTCATATATCTGAATACATAACAATGCACTTATTAACCATCAATCTATAATTTGACAGTTAACAATGGCTAAAACTAAAATTAGAGTTGAACTTACTTTTGTAACCCTTGTCCAGCACCTGGGGAAGACAGTAAGATTTATGAAAAAAAAATAAGAGTATATTTTTACTTGTATAACACATTTTAAAATAAATTACAACATGTATGTTGACATAGTTCCAAAACAGGTGACATTTCATTAGTTTAATCATGAATGTGTGCCTAAGTATTGCCAAGTTTCATTGATTCACACACTTTAAGCAATCTCAATCAGACTGGGAATGAAAATGTCACTTACCCAGTGTACATCTGTTCGTGGCATCAGTCGCAGTAGATTCGCATGTTCTGCAATAGCTCGCCATCTGGTGTTGGGCCGGAGTGTTACAAGTTGTTTTTCTTCGAAGAAGTCTTTCGAGTCACGGGACCGAGTGACTCCTCCTTTTGTCTCCATTGCGCATGGGCGTCGACTCCATCTTCGATTGTTTTTCCCCGCAGAGGGTGAGGTAGGAGTTGAATTGTAGTAATAGTGCCCATGCAATGGAGTGACTAAGTATGCACCTATTTAAGGTTGAGATGATACATATATAAATAATTGAAGGTAACTTCCAAACTGCTACAGGCTCCCGGGGAGGCGGGTGGGCACATGCGAATCTACTGCGACTGATGCCACGAACAGATGTACACTGGGTAAGTGACATTTTCAGTTCGATGGCATCTGTCGCTGTAGATACGCATGTTCTGCATAGACTAGTAAGCAGTTATTTCCCCAAAAGCGGTGGATCAGCCTGTAGGAGTGGAAGTAGTCTGAAATAATGTCCTTAATACGGCTTGACCTACTGTGGCTTGTTGTGCGGATAACACGTCTACACAGTAGTGCTTGGTGAATGTGTGAGGCGTAGACCATGTGGCTGCCTTACATATTTCTTGCATTGGGATGTTTCCTAGAAAGGCCATGGTAGCACCTTTCTTTCTGGTTGAGTGTGCCCTTGGTGTAATGGGCAGCTGTCGTTTAGCTTTAAGGTAGCAGATTTGGATGCATTTAACTCTCCATCTGGCTATACCTTGTTTTGAAATTGGGTTTCCTGCGTGAGGTTTTTGAAATGCAATAAAGAGTTGTTTAGTCTTTCTGATGTTTTTTGTTCTGTCAATGTAATACATTAATGCTCTTTTGACATCTAATGTATGTAGTGCCCTTTCAGCTACGGTATCTGGCTGTGGAAAGAACACTGGAAGTTCCACTGTTTGATTTAGATGGAACGGTGAAATAATCTTTGGCAAAAATTTAGGATTGGTCCTTAGGACGACTTTATTTTTGTGTAGTTGTATAAAAGGTTCCTGTATAGTAAACGCCTGAATCTCGCTTACTCTTCTCAGGGAAGTAATGGCGATGAGAAATGCCACCTTCCAGGTTAGGAACTGTATGTCGCAGGAGTGCATGGGTTCAAAAGGTGGACCCATAAGTCTAGTTAGGACAACATTTAGGTTCCATGAAGGAACAGGTGGTGTTCTTGGTGGTATAATTCTCCTAAGGCCCTCCATGAATGCTTTAATGACTGGTATTTTATATAGGGAAGTTGAATAGGTAGTCTGCAGGTATGCAGATATTGCTGCAAGGTGAATCTTAATGGAAGAGAAAGCTAGGTTAGATTTTTGTAAGTGAAGCAAGTAACCCACTACATGTTCTGGAGTTGTGTGTAATGGTTGTATTTGATTAATATGGCAGTAGCAAACAAACCTCTTCCATTTACTTGCATAGCAGTGCCTGGTGGATGGCCTTCTTGCTTGTTTTATGACTTCCATACATTCTTGGGTAAGTTGTAAGTGCCCGAATTCTAGGATTTCAGGAGCCAGATTGCTAGATTCAGCGATGCTGGATCTGGGTGTCTGATCTTTTGGTTGTGCTGTGTCAACAGATCTGGCCTGTTGGGCAATTTGATGCAGGGTACCACTGATAGGTCTAGCAGCGTTGTGTACCAGGGTTGCCTTGCCCAAGTTGGTGCTATCAATATGAGTTTGAGTTTGCTTTGACTGAGTTTGTTTACCAGGTAAGGAAGGAGAGGGAGAGGAGGAAAAGCGTAAGCAAATATCCCTGACCAGTTCATCCATAGGGCATTGCCTTGGGATTGTTTGTGTGGGTACCTGGATGCGAAGTTTTGGCATTTTGCGTTCTCCCTTGTCGCAAACAAGTCTATCTGAGGTGTTCCCCAGAGTTTGAAATAAGTGTTCAGAATTTGGGGGTGAATTTCCCATTCGTGGACCTGTTGGTGATCTCGAGAGAGATTGTCTGCGAGTTGATTTTGTATCCCTGGTATAAACTGTGCAATTAGGCGAATTTGGTTGTGAATTGCCCAATGCCAAATTTTTTGTGCTAGCAGGCTTAACTGCGTGGAGTGCGTCCCTCCCTGCTTGTTTAGATAATACATTGTTGTCATGTTGTCTGTTTTGACGAGAATGTATTTGTGAACTATTATTGGTTGGAAAGCTTTTAGTGCTTGAAAAACTGCTAGAAGTTCTAGGTGATTGATATGCAGTTTTGTTTGATGTACGTTCCATTGTCCTTGTATGCTGTGTTGATCGAGGTGTGCTCCCCACCCTGTCATGGAAGCATCTGTTGTTATTACGTATTGTGGCACTGGGTCTTGGAGAGGCCGCCCCTTGTTTAAATTTATGTTGTTCCACCACAGAAGCGAGAGGTAAGTTTGGCGGTCTATTAACACCAGATCTAGAAGGTGACCCTGTGCTTGAGACCACTGTGATGCTAGGCATTGTTGTAAGGGCCTCATGTGCAGTCTTGCGTTTGGGACAATGGCTATGCATGATGACATCATGCCTAGGAGTTGTAATACCATCTTTGCCTGTATCTTTTGTGTTGGATACATGCGTTGTATGATGGTGTTGAAATTTTGAATTCTTTGTGGACTTGGAGTGGCTACTCCCTTTGATGTGTCTATTATGGCTCCCAGGTATTGTTGTACCTTGCGTGGCAGAATTTTGGATTTTGTGAAATTGACGGTGAACCCGAGTTTGAAGAGGGTTTGTATGATCTGATTTGTGTGATTTGAGCACTGTATGAACGAATGGGCCTTGATTAGCCAGTCGTCCAAATATGGGAACACATGTATTTGCTGCCTTCTTATGTGTGCAGCGACTACCGCTAGACATTTGGTAAAGACTCTTGGTGCGGTTGTTAATCCGAAAGGCAGTACCTTGAATTGGTAATGTATTCCTTTGAATACAAACCTTAGGTATTTCCTGTGAGATGGGTGTATTGGTATATGGAAATAAGCATCCTTGAGGTCTAAAGTTGCCATGTAGTCGTGTAGTTTTAGCAATGGCAATACTTCTTGTAGTGTGACCATGTGGAAGTGGTCTGATTTGATGAAAGTGTTCACTACTCTGAGGTGTAGGATTGGTCTCAGCGTTTTGTCCTTCTTTGGTATCAGAAAGTACAGTGAGTAAACTCCTGTGTTTATTTGTGTGTTTGGCACTAATTCGATTGCATTCTTTTGCAATAGTGCCTGCACTTCTATCTCCAGGAGATTGGAATGGTGTGTTGTTAAATTTTGTGCTTTTGGTGGTATGTTTGGAGGGAATTGTAGAAATTCTATGCAATAACCATGTTGGATAATTGCTAGAACCCAAGTGTCTGTAGTGATTTCCTCCCATGCTTTGTAATAATGACCTATTCTTCCCCCCACTGGTGTTGTGTGGAGGGGGTGAGTGACATGTGAGTCATTGTTTAGTAGTAGGGGTTTTGGGGCTTTGAAATCTCCCTCTATTTCTAGGGAATTGCCCTCCTCTATATTGTCCCCGAAAACCTCCTCTATACTGTCCCTGGTAAGTGGACGGTGTTGCTTGTGAGGTGCTGGCTTGTGTGCTTTGACCCCGAAACCCCCCTCGAAAGGGCGTTTTACGGAATGTGCTGTAATTCCCTCTGCTCTGCGGGGAGTAGAGTGCGCCCATGGCTTTGGCAGTGTCCGTATCTTTTTTGAGTTTCTCAATCGCTGTGTCCACTTCTGGACCGAACAGTTCTTTTTCATTAAAAGGCATATTGAGAACTGCTTGTTGAATCTCTGGTTTAAATCCAGACGTTCGGAGCCATGCATGCCGTCTGATAGTTACAGATGTATTAATTGTCCGTGCAGCTGTATCTGCAGCGTCCATGGAGGAACGTATCTGGTTGTTGGAGATGGTCTGTCCCTCCTCAACCACTTGTTTCGCCCTATTTTGGAAGTCCTTGGGCAGATGTTCAATGAGATGTTGCATCTCGTCCCAGTGGGCTCTGTCATAGCGCGCAAGTAGTGCCTGGGAGTTCGCGATGCGCCACTGGTTTGCAGCTTGTGCTGCGACTCTTTTACCAGCTGCATCGAACTTGCGGCTTTCTTTATCTGGGGGTGGTGCATCTCCAGATGTGTGAGAGTTGGCCCTTTTCCTAGCTGCTCCTACAACAACAGAGTCTGGTGGCAGCTGTGTAGTGATGAAAACCGGGTCCGTAGGAGGCGGCTTATACTTCTTTTCCACCCTTGGTGTGATTGCCCTACTTTTGACCGGCTCCTTAAATATGTCTTTTGCGTGCCGGAGCATACCAGGGAGCATAGGCAGGCTTTGGTAGGAGCTGTGGGTGGAGGAGAGTGTGTTGAACAAGAAATCATCCTCGACCTGTTCTGAGTGGAGGCTTACGTTATGAAATTGTGCTGCTCTAGCCACCACCTGAGAGTACGCGGTGCTGTCTTCTGGTGGAGATGGCTTTGTAGGGTAGGCCTCCGGGCTGTTATCTGACACTGGGGCGTCGTATAGGTCCCATGCGTCCTGATCTTGGTCACCCTGGCTCATGGTGGTGTGAGCTGGGGAGTGAGATGGAGTTTGTGCTGGTGAAACGTTAATCACGGGCGGAGGAGAGGGTGGTGGTGTAATTCTTTTAACCACTTTTGGTTGTGGTGCTTGTTCCGTCTGGAACTCCAACCTTCTCTTTCTCCTAATGGGGGGAAGGGTGCTTATTTTTCCTGTCCCCTGCTGAATGAAGATACGCTTTTGCGTATGGTCCACATCAGTTGCTTGTAGCTCTTCCTCAAACCTATGCTTTTGCATTTGGGAGGTTAGCGAGTGCTCTTCTGTATAAGAGCCTGAAGCTGGGTCGCTTGCAGTTTGTTTCGGCGTTGAAACTTTGTCTGCGTGTTTTTTCGGCTCCGAGGTGACTTTTTTCCTTTTCGGGGCCGAAACCTCTCGGCGTCGATCTGTTTCGGTGCCGCTGTCTCGGCGTCAAGCCGTGTCCACACCGGCATCTCGGTGTCGAGGCTTGTCTCCAGCACTTTCTCGGTCCCGAGAAGGCTGCGTGCCGGTGTCTCGACCGGAGTCGGACGATCTCGGCACTGTTTTGGCCTTTTTCGGTGCCGACGGTCGGTCACCGAATTTATGGGTCGAGCCATGGCCTGGTGGCAGTGGCGTCCCCTGGGCCTTGTAAATGTTTCTCTGTGTGGTTTTCGACGTCTTACTCACGGTTTGTGTATCGTCGAATCCTTCGGAGTCTGAGTCTTGGATCGAGAAGGTACCTTCTTCCTGTTCCTCGAACTCCCGTTGGGCTGTCGGTGCGGACGCCATTTGAAGTCTTCTGGCTTGACGGTCTCGGAGTGTTTTTCGGGACCGGAACGCACGACAGGCCTCGCAGGTGTCTTCGCTGTGCTCAGGTGACAGGCACAGGTTGCAGACCAAGTGTTGGTCTGTGTAGGGGTATTTATTGTGGCATTTGGGGCAGAAACGAAACGGGGTCCGTTCCATCG
Source organism: Pleurodeles waltl (assembly GCF_031143425.1). Classification (NCBI taxonomy): domain Eukaryota; kingdom Metazoa; phylum Chordata; class Amphibia; order Caudata; family Salamandridae; genus Pleurodeles; species Pleurodeles waltl. Next base: position 285,944,598 of record NC_090440.1, on the reverse strand, counting down.
GCGTTCTTCAGCACGCGGTCGGGCCGACCAGGCCCCGACGGAGGATCGAAAAACTACCCCGAAGGGCACCGGAGCTCTTCGATCTTCGATGCGGTGTGGAATCTAAGTACGCCGATCCCGAACGCAACAATACCGACGAAAATCTTCCGAAATTAGCTAATTTTCCGTTCCGAAACTCGGAGCGACAGGAACACGTCCGAACCCGATGGCGGAAAAAAAACAATCGAAGATGGAGTCGACGCCCATGCGCAATGGAGACAAAAGGAGGAGTCACTCGGTCCCGTGACTCGAAAGACTTCTTCGAAGAAAAACAACTTGTAACACTCCGGCCCAACACCAGATGGCGAGCTATTGCAGAACATGCGTATCTACAGCGACAGATGCCATCGAACCTGTAGTTACAGTTAACTAAACAGCACTGGATAATTCAAAAGTAAGCGTTAGTTACTTGTAATTAAACAAAACTCCATCATGAATACTTTCTTTACATTTATACATATGTTGTCTTGGAACACTTCAAAAAAATATATAACCTATTTCATTTTTCAAAATTATTAGAGAAGAAAACATGTCCATAGGAGGCAACATCTGAATTAAGTAAAGGCAATTCAAGCAAAGCAGCCCTAATAAATACAGACTAGAAAAATAATTCAGAAAATCTTTACATAGGTTTTATGCTAAAGACGTCAGACGTTACAACAATTCTTACATTTGCACCGACTCATCACACAGAGCAAGGTGTTGTATTCTTTTTGGTTTCGCAATTCTTCATTGAAAATTATAAGCATGGAAACAGCATTACAATAACAATATAAGAGAACATGATGAGCTTTCTCCATTAGTACACCCAAAGCATTAATAATAACCGAAAACCTCACAGCAATATACAGTGCCACAGATATGCAAAAACGTAATGGGGTGGGTGTATACAATTGCGTGTACAAGACCCCAGGCATATACCAACCAGGGAAAAGGCAAGGTATCATAAGTAGTCTATGCCGACCACAGGACAAAGAACAGAGCAAGGCGCAATGCTAAGACTCGTCAGCAGGCCCAAGGGGTCTCTAGTTTGCTCACCCAGTGGGATGGGGGCCCTAACAGGTCTGGGGCCATTGGTAGGTGGGAAACGCAGTGGGGTGCAGCAGTGCGACGAAGGTGTGGGTGTGTCAGAAGGACAATATCTAGTGGTGGGAGCTCTTATCTTATTATGGAAATAGAGGAGATGGTTATGCAGTGGATGGAGAGTGGAGAGGGATGAAGGTTAGAATATGGTACCTGGAAAATGAAGAGCAAGAAGAGGTGGGAGAGAAGAGGATCAGAGGTAAGAGATGCAGAGAGGTAAGGGGAAAAGAGGAAGAAAGGTATAAAGAAGGGGAGGAGAGAGAAAAAGGAGGAGAGAGAAGAGGATGAGAGAAAGGAAAGAGGAAGAGAAGGAGAAACAGGAAGAGAGGGGAATTGAGGGGGGAGGTGGGGAATAAGGTGGGGAGTGGAGGAGAATGGGGTGAGAGGGGAAGGAATGAATGAATGGGGGGGTTCAGCTATAAGCAAGCTGGAGGAACGGGGGCCCAAGTTTGCAGAAATACCTCTGTCCTATCATGTAGGTTATAAATAATGTGCTCATGGGCAGCTGTACAGAACATTGCTGACAACCATGCATCGTGTGAGGGGGGCATTGCTACTCGCCAGTGTCGGAGAATACAAAGTTTAGCAAGAGGCAGAGTTGTGTGCGGGACAGGCCCTGGATTTCACCAGTGTTGTGCAAAAGGAGCAGAGATTTCAGAAGAGAAGGCGGTAGTGGCAAAAACCCCCTCAGCTTAACATCAACTGCCTCCCAGTATGCGTGTACATTTGGACTATCACAGAGCATATGTAGTAGGTCGCAACGCGGGTGGGGGCAATGCCAGCAATTCGCATGGGGAAATAGTTCTGCTGTTCTAAGTTTCTGGGGCGTCTAGTACCAGTCGTGCAAGGTTTTGAAAAGACAGGATTTCATTTGAGCCTCCTGAGCACCCCGTTTCCGCACTTCTATGGGGCAGTCCACTCTTCATTATCATATTCTACCTGTAATTAGGCTTGCCATTTGGCCTTGAGGGAAATTAGGAGGGGCATAGAGAATAAATGCTGGTTTAGCAGGTTATGCAGACCCGACGCCACTCCTTGGAAGGAACCCCAGGTTCTTAAATAGTCAAGCACCGGGGAATGCTGTAGGATCCATGGGCGGGTCCCCATTCAGCTATTAAGCCAGTGTGAGAGCTGCCAGTAATGCCAGGAATAGTGGCTGGGGAGCTCAAATTCAACTTGTAACGCTGGGAACGGCTTCAGCGTCCCAATATCCAGGAGTTGATCATTAGTTAAGACGCCCTTCGCCCGCCAGTTGTCCCCATCAGCCACTTCCCCCGCTATTAGTAAACCGGCATTGCCCCAGAGTGGCATGGCACATGAGTATGAATCCGAGGGTCCACTCCTAGAAGGCGGTGAGCCCGGAGCAAAGAGTGCAGCATGGCCTACATCACTGGGTGAGCGGGTTGGGCCGGGGGAGCTCTAGTGCCATAAAGCACATTAAGGAATCATGGCATACGTGAGTGTGCATTCTGTCTTAACCCACGGGGGAAGGGGGAGAGGGAGGGTCTGGAATGCCCAGAAGCACGAAGGCCAACGCATAGTGTTCCACAGAAGCTAACCCCAGTCTGCCACATTTCCAGCACGCAATGAAATTAGCTTTGGAAAATCGTGGTCTCAGGAACCCCATATGAATGCACATATGCAGCTATCTACCATCCTGAGCATTGGCAGAGGTACTTGCAGCGGTAACACCCCAAGGAGATAAGTGTTTCGTGGCAAGGTTACCATGCGTACGGCCTGCGCTCTCCCCCAAAGGGAAAACCCCAGATGGGACCATTTCTCAAAATCTTGTTTGGTGCGAGCGAGCAGTGGCTCCAGGTTATCCTGCACCATCTGATCCAAGCCCCTACTGACGAAGATCTCTAGGTATGGCAGGAATGGCTAGCGCTGCTTCTTGCTGACGTAGTTGGTCTGCTAACAGTCGGCCTGCTTTTTCTTCCTGCTCGTAATGTCTACCCTTCATCCTTTGCAGTGCATACTATGCCTGGGAGGTATGTAGCACATGAAGTTAAATTTTTTTACTTTGAGGCGACAGCGTGTGGCTGAGGACGGAGTCGCGATGTAGTCATGGGTGCAAGTTGCTCTAATTCCCTCCAGCTCTAGCTGTCTAGAGCATCTCTGGGTGTTAGCAAGGGAGATATCTCTTATAAATTTTCCTCTTATTGCCCCCTTCGACGCAGCCCATAAAACCTGAGGAGAAGAGACCGAGCCTTTATTGTCAGTCATGTAGGCAGAGATGTGGGTGCGTAGTTGGTCCTTGCCCTGAGGCGTACGGAATTGCGATACATTCAGGTGCCATGGCTTTCATCCTGGAGAAGCAAGGCCTAGGTCCAGCGGCAAGAAAACCAGGGCATGGTAGGATAGTTCTGCTTCCAGTATCCGGGATTCCCTGACCGCGGAAACCAATTTATGGGAAATAAAGTAGTGCAACCGAGATTGTGTTCCATGAATCGGTGATATAAAGGTATACTCCCAATCAAGGAGGTGTGAAAGGTGCCACAGATATATCCGACAGTCCACCCTCCCACAATGCTCTGTCCGCGTTATTGCCGATATCCAATATGCCCTGTTCGGTCAAGAACAGTGTCACAAGCCAGGTTCCAGACTCCACCTAGGAGATATTGTGAGTCTCCAATCGCCACCAGGAGCCGGTTGAGATGTAGAAAAAATGAATGCTTAGAGCCCCTAAGGTCATGCACAGACTCAACACAGAGTATACAATCCCAGAGTTTGAGTTTGGTAAGAATGTAGAGACCATCCGTGTCGGAACACGACTTGAGCACTTTAAATTGTAAGTAACAGCAAAGAAGAATCGCAACCTCGCACTTGCGCACAGAGTCTGAGCCTCCCGACAGACAGTGGGCTACCACTATAGAGCACTCGACCCACCCAGTCTTGGCACAGTTTTTCCCGATTCTAAGGATGATAGGTGTTTCTTGCAAGAGGGCAACATCTGTACGCTTGATCAGCAAATAGGATAAGACCTGCTTTCTTTTACTATAGTGCGTGAGGCCATAAATTTCCACGATACAGTCATCAATGGGAGGGCAGGCTCCATACTCAGAGCAGTCACGTGGGTCCGCAGAGGTGAGATAGTTAACTAGCGGGTCTACGAGGAACGGAGTGGCGATTCAGACTATGTCAGAGTAGACGCCGAGGAAGTTGGCGGGGATCTGTGGTCGCACTAAGGAGAGACAGGCCAGTCCGAGAAAAGAAAGAAAAGAGAGGGGTAAGAGGAGAGAGTAAAGAAAGAAGCAGAGGAAGTAGATGAGAAAGTTACGAGATTCGCAGAGAGAAAGGAAGAGGCAACTTAGGTTCGCTTTGGGATCAGGAGGGATACCTTGTGTGAGCTAAACTGTTAAACTGCAAGACTAATCCTGTGAAATCCAAGGCCAGGTATGCACGGGGTGAGGCAGGAAGCCGACGGGAAGAAAACTAGGACATATCAAGACTAGGATGAGGGTGGGATGCCAAGAGTCAGAAGGGCCGAAGGGGGTAGGGAGAGGAGAAGGGGATCGGGGGGAGAAGGAGAGAGCAGGCAGGGGAAGGAGATGACGGGGGGCGGGCTGTGTCCTGACGAAGGCCCGACCACTGAGCTCTGGCAGAAAGGGGCTCCATTCGGAAAGTGTGTGTGTGTGTGTGTGGGGGGAGTGGGGGCGGGGGGGGAGGTTGACAATATATGAGAGGATGTATAGGGAAACAGAAACACACTGGCTAGGGGTATAGATTGGCAGGTGGTCCTAATGCCATGTCAACAAAAGGACCACCCCTATACTCCCAACCGGATCTTGGGGCACATGTCTTTGATAAAGTCAAAGAGCCTGGTGGTTACAGGGTCCCAAGTTATGATAGAGTTGTAGGGGTATATCCCTCAACAGGGCATCCGGGTGAAAATGGGTGTCCCGGAGAGTTGAGCCGGCGAGGAGTTGGTCCTTGGCAAAGGAACAAGTCTGGCCCAGAAAGGAGCATTGGGGAGACTATGTAAAACACAGACGAGGGGGGATGATGAGTGAAACAATCTGGGAAGTGGAAGGGATCTAAGGTGGGGGGGGGGTTGATTTTGGTCATATGTGGGCCCTTAGGTCTTGGCGGTAACGGGAGTTATGTTAGTCCAGGTTGAGAGGAGTGTGTCCTGAAGGGTGCTCTCCAGGCAGCAGAAAAACCCTTACAGATAAATACTAATGGACAGGGGCATGTGGATGAAGAAGTAGAGACAAATTCTCTGGCATACTGGGGGGATTTGGGGGGTTTGGGGTGGTCTGCCAGTGGTCGACAATGGGATAGGTAGCCCAGCAGGAGCGAACAGGTAATGAGCACCATTCCTTACACAAAGTCAGAACCTTGACCATAAAAGCAGACATTACCCATAGGAAAACAGTACAATAAACAGTAGACCTGTGTCAAACAGAATGATGTGGATGGGCCTAGGAATGCCCAGATAGAGAGGAGGGGATATTCCCAACAGGGTGACTGATGCGGCAGTAACAACCACAACAGCAATAACAGTGATAGCAATAATATGGTAGCGAAGGTGCATGGTAGTGCATGGTACTTAGCGCTCAGCTCAGTATGCTCAGCAGGTGGTTCAGCGATTGCCTCCCAGGAAACGTGCTAATCAACCAATGAGCAGGGGGCAGGGGTTTCAAAGGGGACCTTGATTTGTCTCTGTGAAACCCCTGAGTGATGTCTGCCACCGCCTGAAGGGCCATGTCTTTGCCATCTTGAGATCTCAGTGGGTGGTTCAGAAACCTTCCCCTTTTCTGTGCTGCAGAGTAAGTGCAGAGGGCGCCAGGGTCAGTGTCCTTGTATAGAGTAGAGTCATTTAGCGTGGAGGGGCTTGATGTCAGGTCTGCGGATTTGTGGTCCATGGTTTGGGTGGAAAGGCCATACAAGAAAGAGTGCAGGTCCAATTGAAGAGTCCATATATAGTGTTCAAATGTCTCAATTGGGGCTTAAGTGTGAGGAACGCTTTCCTTTTTTTCCATTTGTTTCACGTGAAGTTCGCAGCAATACAGATTTCATGGCCGTCCTGGTTGCATGGCCCATGGGCCCTCGAAGTCAGTAGCAGCTGGCGCACCTGTTCAGCAGTGTTCTTGTAGAAGGGGCCAATCCGGTGGGCTTGCTGAAATTCCAGCAAGGGAGAAAAAGTAAGGTCTGTGAAAGAAGGAGTAAAGTCTTTAAGTGAAGCCCTCAGATCTGCGCCCTCCTTGTTTTCCGGTAGACAAAACAAAATGACAATGTACCTCCGGCTCCTGTCCCCTAAGTCCATAAGTTTGTGTCAGAAGAATTGTAGTTCTGGTTCATTATCCGGCAGGGCAGCTATCCTACCTTCGACAGCAGTCAGCCGGTGGTCCAGACCTGTGACTTTGTCATGGAAACCAGCTATGTCCGCACAGACTGACTTGGAGACTGCAGATAGGTCTGTGATCTTGGAGTCCATGGCTTCCAGGCGACAGCCCACTGTGGTGATTTCCTGCAGAGCACTCTCCATGGCAGTGCCTGCGCAGGTGTTCACTGGGGTGTCTGCAGAGCTGGGGCCAAGAGTGACGGCGGATGAAGACATAGGCCGTGGTTGTGAGATAGCTTCCGAAAAGAGCAGCTGTCGTATAGATTTACCGGACGTGTTGCTGGAGGGCATCTCCACGAAGGGGACAACTAACATCGCCAAGAGGGCCGTCAGAGCCTAGAGCCACAGTGACGCAGCAGCCACGCTTAAAGCCCCTCCCGCAAGCCTCTTCCAGTGCGCCCTGCTGTTGCAATTTCCAAGATCGCCGAAAATTGCTGACAGATTCTGAAAATCAGGCTCACGTCTGCTCTTCACAGCACAGGCTGAGGGCTCCGTTGGTACTCTGTAGGATGCAGCAGCCGCGCATGAGACCTCTCCGTCGGGTCTCTACCAGGACACGCAGCAGAGCCGCTGCGGACTCCGAAATCGGGCCTGCTGCTGCTTTCCATGTTGCAGGCCGCGGGCTCCTCTGTCACGCTGTGAGCCCACCGAAGGCCCCTGTACTCACCCAGAGGTTGGCCACTATCTTCCAGGCAGGGAGGGAGAAGGTATGAGGCCACCTCCGAGCACACTCCTGGCCGCAGAGCTCGACAATCAGGCAGCCATTTTCCCTGTGGCTAGACCACGCCCTCCCAAGGTGTTGTATTCTGACTTGAAATAGTTATTTCCATAGGTTTGAACTTTTGTTTTGTTGATACGTCTTATGGAATTAGAGTGCTCAATCCGGCAATTGCTTCTATGGGTTTATTCATGGATGGGGATTCAAATACAGCAGTTGCCATTGGCTCCTTTCCTTTGCATGACCTGCATTTACACTGGCTATTAAAACTTGTTATCTTTTAATCACTGGTGTTAAGGGCTACCTTTCATAGAGCAGCCCATAACTGTTTTTAGACTGCAGTTGCATAAAGTATCGACTGAGGTTAAAGAACTCCAAGTCCTGGTTCTTGGGAAGTAGGTAGGGTGTTTATGAATTTAGAAAAAATATCCTGATGGAAAATTGTTTCTACATCATGAAAATCTCACTACTAATCATAAACCAGAATTTGTAAACCAGCTTAACAGCAGAAGAGAGAAAACTGAAACAAAATGAGAAGAAAATTAATTACTAACCTGTAACTGCAGTTATCCAGTATTGGCATCTTTCACAGATTCACATACTTGAATCATTCCCCGTCGTCAAAGTGGGAGTCCCACAGTACCTTAGTAAAAGCAGTATGTAAAAGCTAACATAAGCTAAGATAGCAGTAGACCTTCAGTTTAATAGCCTTTCTACTTCCTTTAAAAAAATAAATAAAAAAAAAAAGAACCAACTTGAACTATAACCAATCAGGCGCTAGCACCCTCTAGCGCATTCTCATAAGAGACCAATTCCCTCAGATTTTCGAGCACAATTGGGAATCACTTCCCTAATAAGGAAAGCCTCTCAGTGGAGGAGGGTAGGTAGCACATGAATCTTTGAAAGATACCAATACTGGATAACTGCAGTTACAGGTTAGTAACTCACTTTCTTATCCAGTACTAGATCTTTCATTGAATCATATGCTTGGATTAGAATAGCAAGCAGAACTGTAGGCAACTGAAGTACTCTTAGAAGATGGTGGGTAAAAGCACAACTTTTTCATAATAGTTCAAACAACATACTCATTTATATGTATATATGCGTACATTTGAAATCTTAAGTATTCATAACTGAACCTTTAGATAAACATTAACCAAACAAGGAATCGGCAATATACAGGTGACTGAAAAACATTGAACATAATATGAATAAACACCTCTGTTTAAAGGGGCTCACCTTATTGAAACTGATGCCGTAATATAGCTTGTCCCACAGCTGAGTCACTGCATTGTGTTGATTCTAGGCAGTAGTGCTGCATAAACGAGTGGGTGTTCCATGTGGCAGCTCAGCAAATTTTCTCCAGTGAGATGGCTGCGAAAAGAGCAGCTGAAGTGGATACTGCTTTTGTGGATTGTGCTTCAGCTTTCCTGGTCAAGGGCTTGCCAGCCTCAGAACGGCAAAACTGAATTGTTGCAGAGATCTATTGTGCTATTGTTGCTTTCGTCACAGCAGTTCCTTGAACCGTTGACTATTAGAGACTAACACTTGATCTGTTTTGCGAATCTGCTTACTACGATGGAGGGAGAACTTGACACATCATTTGATGTCTAAAGTGCGGAGAGTCTTTTCAACCGGTGTGGTAGGATTGGGAAAAAAATGTCTGGAATATGGTAGGTTCATTGTGGTGAAATTGGATAGGAACCTTTGGAATGAACTACAGATTTGTACTAAGATGGACAAATGTGTCGGTGAAATGAAGAAAAGGCTCCAAGATCGTGAAGGCCTGTATCATACGGACTCTTCTGGTGGATGAGAGCGAGTTGCATAGTGACCTACGTGAGGATCTTAAGGTCAGTATTATGAAATGGTTCAAAAAGGGTTTTCAATAAATGCGAGAGAACCATGTTTAGATGCCATTCCGGGGTGGGAGCTCGCACAGGTGGAAAAACTCTGAATAGCCATTACATAAATTGTTTAATGAGCAGAGAGATGTAATTTGTGTGGAACAAATGTACCTTGAGATTGCGGCAAGATGAACCTTAATTGATGCGTACACAAGGCCCGACTTGGCTAGTGAAAAAAGATAAGCTATGATCTGTTCAGGAAGAAACTTCATATGGGTGCAAGTTATTCTGATGGGATGAAGAGCAGAATGTTTTCTACCTTAATCTGTAGTGTGGTTAGTTCTCTCCACCCTTGCTCTGGACAATTTACCTCTGCATTCCTGATTGATGGTTAAGTTTTGGAACTCGTAGAACTCATAAGCCATGTCTCTAAGTGGAGACAGGCTGGCTACAGGTGTAAACCTTGACCCTGGTTCCTAGTTAGAAGTGTGTGTTTTCTCTGAAGGCATACGGGATTGGTCACAGACATGAGAATTTGCTTTGCAAACCAGTGCTGCCTGAGCTACTTGAGGGCTATCAGGATGAGTGGACAGTGCTCAGTTTTCATTTTTCTGAGAATCCTGGGAAGTAGTGGGAAAAGCGTATGCATAAATTCCAGACCATCTCATCGAAAGAGCATTCCCCCACGACCCTGGAAGCGGGCATCGACGGGGTGGAACAGGTGTTCTTGCCTGTCGCGAAAAGATCCAACAGTGACATACCATGTGTGAGAAACTTTTGTCCACTTCTAGCTGATCCAGTTCCCACTCATGGCAAAAAACTCAGTTCTGCTGAGGATGTCCGCCAAGGGAATTGTTCACCCCGACACGTGTTCGGCTCGCAGAAAAATGTTGTGGATTGTGAGAACATTCAAAAGAGCTTGGGCCTCTTGAGAAAACGATAAGAGATCGGGCACCTCCCTGCTTGTTGATGTAATACATGCTGGTCATGTTGTCTGTACGAACCAGCACGGATGACCCGTTATTGGTGGCAGAAAAGCTTGTAGAACAAGAAATATCACTTTTAGTTCTAGATGAATGACGTGCATTTGTTTTTGATGTTTGGACCGTTTCCCAAATCTGCAGGAATAGTTTATAGTGAGGCTTAGTCTGCGAAAGAGTGAGAGGCAGGCCTTGGTGGCTTGGGATGGTTGTTGTGGTAATGAAGCTTTCAGTAGCCAATCGTCTAGGTGGGAAAATAGCTGATGACCTTATTTGCGAAGTGTAGCTGCCACCGGGGAAAGACATTTCGTGAAAATTGGAGGGATTGACTTTAGTCTAAAAGGAAGGACTTTGAATTGAAAATGGGTACCGGCTACAGTGAAGCGGAGATATTTGCAATGCTTGAAATGAATGGGAATGTGGAAGTAAGCATCCTGTAAATCGAATGATGTCTTGTTATCTCCGCTGTCTAGAAGATGCAGGATGTGTGATATAGAGTAATCGTATGGAAGGATTGTTTTGTGCAGAAATTTGTTTGGTTTTCCAGAGGTCCAGTATGCGCCTCCATGCCTATGTGTTCTTTCTCACCAGGGAAAAAAATGGGAGTAAATTCCTAGTTCTCTTTGATAAAGGGGTACCTTCTCTATTGCACCTTTGGAAAGCATGATCAATGCCTCTTTCTTCAGTAAGTGAAGACAGGGTGGGCGCGCTCCTTTCAGATGATGGGTAGGTGGTCTCTGAACAAACTCCAAGGTATAGCCTTAGTTCACTAAATCCAACACCCATTTGTCCGATATTATTGCCTTCCAGTGGCGGAGGTAGTTTTAGATATTCGCACCCAAGGATTCGGTGTAGCCGGTACCTGATCCAAGTCATTGCTTGCGGCCTGTCTCCTGACCCTGGGGGGTTGCTTCTGGCGTGAAGATTGCTTGCTGTAGGCTGCTATGGGCGGCTAGAATAGGCCTGATTGTAGGAGGGCCTATATTGAGACTGGGATTGAAATTGCTGGGGTCGTTAATATCTATTTCTGTAAGAGGAGCAATCTCTCCCTTTGGCGCCTCAAAAAGGCAATTTTTTGAACTGTAAAGTGCAGTGAGACCCATCAGTGTCTGTGTATATATTTATTGCCAATAGGACATCATAAATGCATTTTCCAAACAAAGTTTCACCATCGTAGGCCATGCCCAAGATTTTTGATCAGACCTCTGGTCCAAATGATGTGACCTTTAGCCATCCCTGGCGCCTTATAATTGCTGCCACGGCTAATTGGTGGATACCTGTGGAAGCAATGTTGAGGGCACAATCTATCTCTGAAGAAGTAAGCTTACCCTCCTGCAGTAGCTTCTTCGCTTTTGTAGAAAGCTGGCCTGGTGTGTGGTGGGTACCCAAGTTGCAGGTATCCCCTCTTAGTGAAGTGTACGCAGTGTCTAGAAGCCAGGCTCTCTAGAGGTAGTTGTGGATGAGCAGCCAAAGGCTTATCTACGAGACATGCAAAGCTCATGCAATACCACTGTAGTCACAAGGCGCTTAGACACATGAAAGAAAACACTCGATTGTTGATTTTATCACAAAAGATAGACAGGTGGACCCACCCTTATGAGGTAAGTAATACACTATGTACACTAGCAATAAGACATACGCATAGAAACAGTTAGAAAACAGTGCAAACAGCAATAACCAATAGAGACCCTAGGGGAAGCACAGACCATAGACTAAAAAAATACGAATGGAATGCGAACAATGTACCTCCACCTAGGTAAGTAAAATGTGTAGAGGGGAGCCTGGGGTATTAAAACACCACAAAGGTAAGTACCACAGTACCCCTAGAAGCCAGGAATGTAGGAGTAAAACACTGGATTTTCTCCTAAACCACCCACAAGGAGGAAAAGAAGAAAAAGAAGACACCCAGAGAAGACTGCAAGTAAACCAGTGGTAGATTCCTTAAGCTAGAAGACCTTTGGAGAGAGGGGACCAAGTCCAAGAGTCAAGGTGGAGTCCAGGAGGAGTAGGAAGTACTGCCCACCCAGTTGCAGGAGTTGGTCGACAGTTCAGCAGAACAGGTCACCACTGCAGCCCAAGAGTCAGTGACGAGTTCCAGATGGAGGCAGAAAATGTCCCATGCGGGAAGAAAGACTGCAGACGAGTGTCAATGCAGGATTTCCACCAACAAGCCTTGGCAAAGGCAAACACGCAGTTAGTGGAAAATAGGCGCTGCCGGGGACCAGCAAGGTCCAGGAGGACTCAACCCAGGAAGGGGCGGCTGTTACAGCGACCCTCAGCATCACAGAGTCCACAGGAGCAGAGGCAGCACCTACAGGAGTCTCACAGAACGGGTACACCGAAGTCACAGAAGAAGCCCACGCCACACTACAAAAGTGGATCCCACGCTGCAGGAGAACCACGCAGGAGGCTGGGATTTGCAGGAAGGAGGGCTAGGGACTGGAGCTGCACGTCGCCTGAAGATCCCTTGGAGTAGATGCAAACAAGCCTTGGCAGCTACAAGAGACGCTGTGCATGGGGGTGCTGTCTTGAGTGGGAAGGCAAAGGCTTACTTCCACCAAACTTGGACAGCTGGCAGAGAGGACCAAGAGGACAACTCCAGACCACCACTTGTGATGCAGGGTCCACACAGCTCAGCAGGAGAGGGGATCCACACAGCCAATTGTCGCTTGTCATAGGTTCCTGCAGTTGCAGGCAAGTGATTCCTTTACTCCAGGAAGATTCCTTCTTCTTGTGTAGGATGAAGAATTGCAATCTTCTGAGGATGCACGGCAAATAAACTGTTGCAAAACTGGCAGGAACTCTGGATACAATGTTGCAGAAGAGTCTCTGGGGTCAGACTAAAGCCTTCTCTCTGTGGAGGTGCCTCACACCTTCCCCCTGCAGGAACTGTAACACTTGGTAGTGAGCTTCACAGGCTCAGGCCTCCTGTTACAGTGCCCCAGGGCACTCCAACTAGTGGAGCCACTGGCTACTGCCTTCTGGCCCCTGTAACGTGCCTAAATCTAGAACCTAGCTCACCAGATTCCTGGTGACCTCAACAAGAAGGAAGAAAGCAGGAAGGACTGCTAAGCCGACCCCAGTAGAGAAGACGGCAACTAACTTGGCCCCAGCCCTACCGGCAGCTTCAGAAGCCCTGCTACAAAAAGACGCTTCCTGTAAGACCAGGGACCTCTACAAACCTCCAGAGGACTGCCTGCCCAACAGAGGACCAAAAGCTCCAGACGACAGCAGCCCTGTCCACAAGAAACTCAAGAAGGACTCCACAACCTCCCCGGATGCACACGTCCTGCCTACTCTGCACCTGACACCCACAGCCCGAGTCCAGGGGGCTCACCAGTCCAGAACAGGTCCCCAGGCTATTCTGACCTTGTGTCCACCACCCTGGGTTGCCACCTTCTGGCTAACACAACAAAGCCTACAAGCTAAATCCAGAGGACCCCCTTGACCATGAACCAGATGAAGATAACCAGACGCCCAAAGGTTCCCCTGCACCCGCAGCCCCCTGGCCTTGGGGAATTTGACTGACGGTCCAGCAACGGTCAGCAGGCAGGCCTCCCCCTTCTCCAGCCTTTGGTTTTCCAGAACCAAGTCAGTGCCCCCCCCCCCAGATAGGCTATTAAACTGAAGGCTTAGTGCCATTATAGCCTCTGTTTTTACATACTGCTTTACTATGGTACTGAGGGACTCCCACTTTAAAGAAAGATACAATACTACATAGTATTAGAAATAAGTAAAGGTTTCTTGCCTGTAATTATGCTTATCTGCTCAGGACTCTTCACTAAAATAATAAGCACCAATTAGTGCTGAACATACTCATGATCTCAAACCAATACATATATATGTTACACTTTTCATGAGAAAAGTGAATTTATAATTTACAAACGGGTATATAGGGCAAATTTAACTTTTCATCTAACAAATGAAGATAACTATATTTTTAACATCACTAAAAATAATTTAAACCAAACGAAAATAAACTTTCTCTCTGCACACCACGCCACCTCTGTTTGGACCCACCCATATGCAAATCAGTCTTGACCCTGCTCAAAAGTAAACACTCCAGGCAGAACTGCCAGGCCAGGTATACTATGAACTGCAACCTAAGAACGGATTTGCCCCTACTAGGCTTCATCACCAAGGACAGCCTGGTCTGAGTGGCGCAGTGTGCATAGGACCCTTCTCTGGGCATACCCATCCCACTAGGGACCCCACACTGAAGGATACAAAAAAAGGGTTGGATGGAATGCTTGAATTAATCTTGGCTACTGGTAATTACTCTGGATGCATCCCAGTACTTCGTTTTTTTGCATAATATGCAACTTCAGTCTGAACACAGCCATTAGCTAATTAGTCTTGACCCAGACTGGGGAGGGCCTGGTCTGGTAGTTTGGGCTGGTCTGTTCCCACTGGAACAGGATCAATAGCTACCATTAGATCTATTGTGTGGGGAGGCCTTTGAACATTCTGGTCAGCAGAGTAATTAAATTTGCCTGAGAGGGAGTGGGTGGTGGGGTGTGTGGGGAACAAAGACCTGAAATCTGGTTATGGCTGTTCCCGGAAAATATGACTATTCTTAAAACGACATCTGTTGTATACCTATGATGAAAGTAACTGTGAATCTACACTCGGGCTGCAAGTTTACTTTAAGATTGACACCTCACTGGACCTACTAGGCCCAAGTAGTGCAGAACTGTACTTTGGTGCAGATTTGGCCTAAACTATGTAATTCATCTACGCACCACAGACTTCCAGTACCCACTACAGACATACACTATGAATGCCCACTCATGTTAGAAGGCTTACCCCAGGTCAGTGCCAATCCCTGAAGTGTCCCTTTTGCGACAGGCTACCTGTGAGCAGATACTGGGCTGCACAAGACATGTGGTCACGTGTAACCAGACCAGTGCCTCTTACCCTAGTGGAGCAGCAGAAGAACCGTACATTAAAAGCCAGACACGGCAGTTAGCTCTTTCAATCCATTACCACTGAATTTACAGTGGGTGAGACTAAGGTAGTGAGACCAGCACACAGTAAAAATTTAAAAACAAATGGTACGCAAAAGTAAAAAAATCAAGAGCGATTAAATGGGCGGAACACATTTGCTACAGGCCTTCATGAGCATCTTATTCTTAGATAATACAATGCAAAGTTCATGGAAGTATTGTGTTTTGATGGCACCAAATGTGGAAATGAATGTGATCAGTACCACAAAAGGAAAATGTTACTTACCCAGTAGACATCTGTTCGTGGCATGTAGTGCTGCAGATTCACATACTTTGCATAAGTGTGCCATCTAATGTTGGGTCCAGAGTGTTGCAAGTTGTTTTTGTTGGAAGAACCATTTCGTGTCACGAGATCGAGTGACTCCTTCTCTCTGTGATACTGCGCTTGGGCATTGAGCCTTTTGTTAGACTGCTTTCACGCAGGTGGGCGAGGTAAGGAGTATATATATAGAGAGTAAGGAAAAAAGATGTCCTTGTTGTGTATTTACATATATACAAAATTTGTATCATAATGCCACTTAAACGACTAAAGGCTTCCAGGGAGGAGGGTGGGCACATGTGAATCTGCAGCACAACATGCCATGAATAGATGTCTACTGGGTAAGTAACATTTACTGTTCGATGGCATGTGTGGTTGTAGATACACATGCTTTGCATAGACTGTAAAGCAGTCCCCTCCAAGTAAGCAGTGGCTAGCCTGTAGGAGATGAAGTGGTTTGAAAAAAAGTGTCTTAAGCTTGTTGTCGTGCTAAAACATCCACACAATTGTGTTTTGTAAATGTATGAGGTGTAGACCAAGTAGCAGCTTTACAGATATCAGCTATTGGGATGATACCTAAAAGCCATAGAAGCACCCTTTTATTGAGTGGAACGTGCTCTTGGAGTAATAGGCAACTGCCTTTTAACCTTAAGATAGCAAGTCTGAATACACTTGACTATCCACCTGGCTATACCGGTTTTTTTTTTTAATTGGATTGCCTTCATGAGGCATAGAGAAAGCTACAAACAGCTGTTTGGATTTTCTAAACGGTTTACTTCTGTCAATATAATACATAAGAGCTCTTTTAACATCCAGTGTATGAAGAACTCTTTCTGCGACTGAGTGTGGTTGGAGGGGTGGGAGTGAGGGGGGGGGAGGGGAGAGTACAGGTAACTCAATTGATTTATATGAAATGGTGAAACCACCTTTGGAAGGAATTTAGGCTTTGTCTTAAGAAATACTTTATCCTTATGCATTTGGAAGAATGGTTCTTCTAAAGTTAGAGCCTGTATTTCACTTACACATCTTAAAGAAGTGACAGCTACCAAGAAAGTTACCTTCCATGAAAGAAACTGCAAAGAACAAGAATGCATAAGCTCAAAAGGCGGACCCATCAGTGTAGTCAAAACTGCATTTAGGTTCCATGATGAGACTGGGGAGAATGACTCTTTTCAGACCTTCTATGAAGGCTTTAAGAACCGGAATCCTGAATAAACAATTATGTTGTCTGTTCTGAAGATAAGCAGCTTTAGCTGCCAAATGAAGTCTAATGGATGAGTATGCTAAGTTTGCCTTTTGTAAATACAGCAGGTAAACAATATCCTGAACTGAGGCTTTGAGTGGCTCAATATATTTAGGTTGGCAAAAGCAAACAAAACACTTCAATTTTGCAGCATAACACAGTCTAGTTGAAGGTTTAACTGCTCCATCAGTGGCACACCTAATAGCATTATTTGAAATAGTTTGGCCCTCAGAAACTATTTCTTGTCCTCTTTTGCGATGATCCTCTGGGAGAAACTGGAGAAGGTCTTCCATTTCATCCCATTGGGCCCTATCGCAGTGTGCTAGGAGTGCCTGTGAATTGGCAATACACCAATGATTGGCTGCTTGTGCAGCTACTAATTTTCCTGCCACAGCAAGTTTTTTACTTTCTTTGTGAGGGGGAGTTGCATCTCCTGCTGATTGACTATAAGCACATTTACGTGCAGTGCTGACAATGATACAATCATGGTATATTTGTGACAATATATATATGGTGTGTATGGCCCGCCTTATATTTTTGTCAACCCTTGGAGTAATGACACATATCACATAATATCATTGTACGCAGATGATGCCCTGATATACTTGCGCAATCATTTTATCTCCCTTCCCGGGATAATGCGCATACTGAATATGTTTGCTCTTGTCTCTGGCTTACATGTGAATTGGTCTAAATCCTGTATCTTCCCTCTTACTTGTTTGCCCTCTGTACAGCGAGCGTCTCTCCCCATGCATCAACTACCATGGACACACCAGACCTTCAAATATCTGGGTGTTCAAGTATATCACTCTATGTCAGATCTAAGGGAAGGTAACATAGACAGGCTGCTTCGCTCCACCCGAGGCTCCTTGATATTTTGGAGTTCCTTACCTCTATCGCCAATGGGCCGGACAGCAATAGTCAAGATGCTAATATTACCGAGATTTTTATATTATTTCTCCGCACTTCCGGTGATCTTGCCGCGTTCGTTTTTCCACAAAGCGCATTCCCTGTTAACTGACTTGCTCTGGGGCAGAGACAGACGCAGAGTAGCTCTAACTACCACACACTATCCACAAGAAGATGGGGGCCTGGGCATGCCGAACCTTGAGCTGTATTATGCAGCAGCCCAACTTCAGTGGGTCACTAAATGGCTCAATGAACCATCCAATACAGAGTCCACAGCTATTAGGGCTTACACAACCCCAACACCGACATTAACATGTTTACTAACGGGCCCCTCTCATCTACAACATAATACTCCCTTACTGGACTCGGCCAGACACTGCTGGAAGAGATACGTACAGGGCAAAGGGCAGCCCCTCCCCTATTCTCCCCTGCTCCCACTGCCACAGCTACCAGGTATCCAGGCCCTAACCTCTCATCATGACGTACGAGCGGTTAATACCCTGAATGTGGGAGATTTTTACTATGACTCCAGTGCAATCAGGTTTACAGACTTGGTTGCTACGGAGGTAATGAAACCGGGTGCCTTTCTGACATACAATGCCATAACTAATCTTCTACGTCACATATGGGGCTGCGGCCACAACGAACCAAAAGAATCTCCCCTGCTTACTACAATACTCTCTATGGGTGAGGCAAAACGCGCTGTTACCAAACTATATAAAATACTTCTAGCAGGTAGCTGCAAGGCCCTTACCCAGGTCAAGCACCGCTGGGACACCATCCTTCCTGCACCAATTGCACAAAAATCCTGGGACACAGCCCTTAGTTCGATTAAGTTTGTATCTCGCAACTCCAGATTAAGATACACGCAATTCAATTATGTGCATCAAGCATATCTCTCCCCAGCTCGTATTCATAAAATATACCCAGGCGCTAATTCCATATGTCCGAGATGCGCTACCCCCGCAGCAACTTTCTACCATATGGTCTGGGAATGCCATGCAATTAACACTAGCTGGAACCGCGTTGTTGCTACAACCGCAGACGTGGTAGACCTGCTATTAACCCCTACTCCAGTATCTTGTTTGCTTAACATACGCCACCGCACAAAAGGAGATAAACATATCCACAAGTTTGTGGATCTGGCGTTTGTGACATATAAACGCCTGATAGCTACACATTGGAAGGCCCCAAATGCCCCTTCTCATTCCCTCTGGCTGCGAGACCTGCACGATTACGCACTGGCGGAATCTCAAACACTAAGGCAATTACAAAATAGAGGTCAGGCACAAGGCGGGACTGAAAGCTGGGACCTTTTTGTAGTCAGAATTGAATCCAGAGATGACAAATATCCACCATGAGAAAATCCCTTTAATACTCCTGGGACACGCTATTACTAAAATTAACCATAATAATCAAGTTTGCTGAAAACAGTCTCATCCTGCTGTAACGCCATGCCTAACCCATAACTTATTTTCCCGCCAGACGCCCCCTGCAACTGTCAGCTCCCTACACCACAGCGCATACATAGTAATGAAGCCCTTAATGCCTACATAGTCATACGCTCTCAATATTATATTTGACGCTAACATACATATTTAAGAATAATAACCTTTATGTCAAGTGTTATTTGTTATATAATGTTAATTGAAAGCCAGTACACTAAAATACAGCTATGTTGTACAGCGTAATGTACAAACGTTAAGAAAAGCATATGGAGTGGGAAGCTGGGCATTCTCTCACCAAGCCTTATGTACTGTACTGCTATTCTTGTACCCTGTTTTGTATTAAGCTTAATAAACAGATTTAAAAAAAAAAAAAAAAAAAAACCCTTGGAGTAATAATTCTGGATCTAACAGCCTCTTTAAAAATGCCTGTGACATGTCAGAGCATGCCGGGTAGCATGGGCAAAAACTGATTTACTTTATGGGGGGTAGTCAGTGTATCAAAACGACAATCTTCCTTAATTGGGTCAGGATGCATTTGTACATTATGATATGCAGCTACCCGTGCTATGACCAGCTTATAGGATGTTGTGTCTTCAGGAGGTGAAGGGCGTGCAGGGTATAAATAAGGTTGATTTGGAAATATGGGATCTCGATCATATGAATCCCATGGGTCCATGTCTTGTGGAATATCCCCCAAATCATCTTTCTGAAGTGACAGTGAACCTTGTGGAAAAAACTGTGGCTCAGCAATAGTTAGAGAAGATTATGGAGGTGGTAGAGGAGTCAAAGGAAGCACAGGAGAGAGTGATGGAGAAGGCCGAGGGTGAACTAGAGCCTTGTCCTTATTTTGGAGACCTTTTTAGGTGGAGAAGCAGTGTCCAAAGTCTCTTGGAAAGTAAGTTTCCTCTTAATTGGAGTAGGAGGAGAAGCAATAATTCATCTTGCTCCCTTTTGAATGTGAAGCGGTCACTTGACGAGGGTCCTTTAATTCAAGTATTGGTTCCACTGGCAAAGTTGCTTTTGAAGGATAACTCGAGTCTCTGGAAGACAGAATTTTCTGTTGCAAAGCTTTCGGAGCATAAGCCTTGTGTTGACTCTAAGGTGTTGCCTCCAAAGCGGTCGTAGATAGCTTATGACTTGGAGCCGAAGCACACGGATCGAAGGCTCAACTCGAACCCAAGGCTGAATGAGAAGGTGTCGAGCCAAAGGTCGATGCCGAAGACATTTTAGTCTTGACTGTTTTCGGTGCTGAGCAAGAACTGCCATCCGGATGTAATTTTCGGACTTGCCCAAAAGCAATGGTGGTCCGACGTCCTGTTAGTGGGTCTTTTTTAAAGTCCTAGGACGAGAGGTCGGGGCTGATGTACCCACAGGCTGCGCTGGGGTAAGAGGCTGACTTCTGATGTCCGATTGAACATTCAACTCTGAATCTTCTATGGAGAAAGCCTCTTCATGTTCTTCCCCAAAGATATCAGGAGTGTCATCCTGTATTTTCAATGCTATCTCCAATCGACGCACTCTTCGGTCCCAGAGGGTCTTTTTGGATTGAAAAGACCAGCAAGCATTGCAGGTTTCTTCTCTCCGGTCTAGGGACAAGTACATGTTACACACCAGGTGTTGATCGGTGTGTGGAAATTTCATCGACGGCAAAACCGAAATGGAGTGCATTCCATAAGCCCTGCATTTCTCAACGCCACAGAGTAGCAGGCCTGAGGCGGATGCTGGTGCTCCAAAGGGTGGCTAACCGACCCAGACATGGAAATTCAAGTCAAGTGCCTTAGATAGTGAAAGCACAATCGAAATACAATACAGTTGCTTAAAGAAAGATGGAAAAGAAGAATTCGGAATAGACTGAGCTGAGGAATACCGGTGCGAGAGGAATACACGTCCAAACCCAATGGTGGAGAAAACGATTAACAAAGGACTCAATGCCTATGCACAGTATCACAGAGTAGTCACTTGATTTCATGACTTGAAAAGATTGTTTTAACACAAAAGCATTGCAACACTCTGGACCCAACACTAGATGGCGGACTTATGAAACGCATGTGTATCTACAGCTATACATGCCATCAAATATAAATGTTCCTTTAAATAGTTCGTTCAAAAGCCTTACAGTTTGACTGACTGGTGGAAAGACTTTAATTGCCTTTACAAAGTCATTAATAACTGGGCTCATAAAAAGGAATAGCAATGTTTGTCTATAGTACAATAATAGTACAAAGAGTAGCTAAAATCTTGGTTTGTTGGAAAATAATGATAATCATCTTCACTGAACATGGCACCAATATCTACATCTGTTTCAAGCCTGTAAGGACATACAGCAGATTAGACATACATAGTAAATTAGCACAACCAAGTAACAAGAGAGTGATATTCAGTGTCTAACAGAAATCGTTGTTAATATTATGTGGGATGAGCTGTGAAGTTTCACCGTTTAAAGACCATCTAATACAGCAAACTGGTTATCACAATGACATTTTCAAGGCTATAAAAGAACCACTGAAAATCAAACCAAGAGACAATTTGGATCAAATTAAACTGGTAGGAAAAACGGGGGAAAACAGTTCTTCTCTGGCTGGCCAGAAAAATATATAATTGAAATTTGTGACTCGAGTTCCAAACTGTGAGAAGTACAGTTGCTAGCCTTCAATGAGAAATGTTGTGTTATATATGGATTCTGTAGCTGTCCACTATAGCGAAAAGGCTATCAAAAAGCTTTTATTCAGTTTTGTTAATTCACAACAGTGAGAAATAAAGCATATTTTCTCCGGTTTTGACTTGGAAACAATACAACTTAAAGCTGGAGCCTGCTTCCTTTAATCATGTTTATTTCTTTGTTTAAAATACAACAAACCTATTCACAAAAAAGGGTGACCTTGAAACCTTGATACATCAACGTAGTAAATTACTGAGAAATAATGAGATTTTTTCACCTTGGTGTTCACAGGGTCATAATTGACAAGCTGAGGTCAGAATCCATATGAAAAAAATCCTATTAGTCACAATTACACAACTATAATTCTATTTTTGGTGAAAAAATGAAAGACTAAGTTTTCTGCTTTTGATCATTTTTATTTCTAAAACAAGGTTTAAGCAAAGCTTATATTTCAAACAATGTTACTTTTTTTTAAAAACCAGGGGGTCATGCCTACTCAAGGCACTGTGAAATAGGCTGCTGGAAGCCACGGGGGAACACTAAAAGCACAGGTCAGCATAATGTACATAGGACAGCACTCCTGGGTGCTTTGAAGGAGCCAAGTCTTTTGCCTCTGCTCTGCCAACCTGTAGAGTCCAGCACAAGAGCTCCTGCGAGAACCATAACGGCAGGTGTGCGTTTCATAATTTTCAAATCGGGTCTCTTGACTAAACATGCCTGGATTTAATTCAGTGTTGTGCTTAAGTTGATGTATTTAAAGCCTAAACTCACGTGTCGGCTTAAAAGGACTCATCATTAGTTGGTAAAATATTGTGTTGAGCTCCTTTTTTACTGGTGAATTGCTTGACGAATAAAAGGCCTTTTATCTATCCTTTAATAATGTTGTCAAATCAGTCAAAAGAGTGGTTCGGAGATGAAAGACACCTTGATAAGGCTATTAGGAGCACTTTACGCATGCCTGATACTTGTACAAATCAGCTGTGGCACATACGGAGAGGGGATGAACACCACCTAAACATTTTTCATTTAGCTGGATAAATCTGGTAAGTAAGCAGTGGTCTGGCTCAATCAAGAGTCTCTCTACAGTTAGCTCAAACATCTAATGGAAATATTAAGTTAATTCAAGAGCCAGGCTGATAGTTGCAAAGATACCAGGTTGTTATACAGAATTGTCTGCGGCCTGAAAAGGAGGCTTGTCTGTCACCCATTGGAGAGGGTTGCAGTTCCATGAACCAGTACTGTCTGGACTGCATCAGAGCCATTAGATCAACTGGCATGGGTCTCTCTTCAGCTTTGTGATGACCCTTGGAATTAATGGGAGTGGAGGAAAAGCATACACCCATGTACATGACCATTCAATTAAAAATGTATTCCATTCCCCATTCTCTCGCTTGTGGGTACCTGCTTCCGTATTACTGGCAACCAGGTTTAGAGGGAGAGAGCACACTCACTGTGGTCCTGGTTAGAAGGATCTCAGAGAAAACAGTCTAAGCACACTGATAGGGAAAACGTGGCGGTAACCATGCCAAAAAGAGGGTACTTTCCTACACCCCTGACTCAAGAATTGTTCTGAATTTAATTTGTTATGCTGTGCCACTGTATGGGGTTGTAGGAAAGTACCCTCTTCTTGGCATGGTTCCCCCCACTTTTTGCCTGATGTCAGTGTGTTTTGACTGTGTTTACTGTGATCCTGCTAACCAGGACCCCAGTAACTGTGCTCTCTACCTCTGGATTTGGTTCTCCCTAACTTTTTACATCCCACGATTGGCATACTGGTGTCCCCCATATAAATCCCTAGTATATGATACCTAAGTAGCCAGGGCATTGGGGCACCAGTGGTTCCCCATGGGCTACAGCATGTGATATGCCACTCATGGGAGCCCATGAAGTGTGTCTGCATGCACCCTTTTCACTACAGGTCACTGCAAGTCACACCTATGGCAGGGCTTAGCCAGAGGGCAGGGTGCAAGTACCTGTGTGTGTGAGGGCACCCCTGCATGAGCAGATGTGCTGCCACGAACTCCAGCTTCCTTTTTCTGGGCTCTGTGAGTGCGGGGAAGCCATTTTAGCCGTGTACTGGACATAGGTCACTACCTATGTCCAGCGTTATAATGGTAACTCCGAACCGGGAAATGTTTGGTGTCAAACATGTCGGAATAATACCCCAATACTGTTTCCAGTCTTGGTTTTATGATTTCATGCACTCTGAGGGCTCCTTAGAGGACTTCAGCTTTGCTCCTACTAGCTTGCAGGTATTTCCCAGGCAGCCCTCGCTGCTGCCATCCAACAGACTGGTTTCTGCCCTCCTGCTGCTTGAACAGCTCAAGCCCAGGAAGGTAGAACAAAGGATTTCCTTTGGGAGAGGGAGGCAACACCCTCTCACTTTGGAATGAAAATGTCACTTACCCAGTGTACATCTGTTCGTGGCATCAGTCGCTGAGATTCACATGGTATGCATGAGCGCTCGCCATCTGGTGTTGGGTCGGAGTGTTACAAGTTGTTTTTCTTCGAAGAAGTGTTTTCGAGTCACGGGACCGAGTGACTCCACCTTCTGTGCTCATTGCGCATGGGCGTCGACTCCATCTTCGATTGTTTTCCCCGCAGAGGGTGAGGTAGGAGTTGTACTATAGTAATAGTGCCCGCGCAATGAAAAATGTAAGTATGTACCTATTAAAGGATTAAGTAATATATATACAAATGTACAAAAATTGAAGGTAACTTCTGAACTGCTACAGGCTTCCGGGGAGGTGGGTGGGTCCATGTGAATCTCAGCGACTGATGCCACGAACAGATGTACACTGGGTAAGTGACATTTTCAGTTCGATGGCATCTGTCGCTGTAGATACACATGGTATGCATAGACTAGTAAGCAGTTAGTTCCCCATAAGCGGTGGTTTAGCCTGTAGGAGTAGAAGTTGTCTGAAATAGAGTTCTTAATACAGCTTGACCTACTGTAGCTTGTTGTGCGGATAGCACATCTATACAGTAGTGTTTGGTGAATGTGTGAGGCGTAGACCAAGTGGCTGCCTTACATATTTCTTGCATTGGGATGTTTCCTAAAAAGGCCATTGAAGCACCTTTTTTCCTTGTTGAATGTGCCCTGGGAGTAATGGGCAGTTGTCTTTTTGCTTTAAGGTAGCAGATTTGGATGCATTTAACTATCCATCTGGCTATACCTTGTTTTGATATTGGGTTACCTGCATGAGGTTTTTGGAATGCAATAAATAGCTGTTTAGTTTTTCTGATGTTCTTCGTTCTGTCAATGTAGTACATTAATGCTCTTTTGACATCTAATGTATGTAGTGCTCTTTCAGCCACAGAATCTGGCTGTGGGAAGAATACTGGTAATTCTACCGTTTGATTTAGATGGAATGGAGAAATAACTTTTGGTAAAAATTTTGGATTAGGTCGTAGGACGACCTTATTTTTATGTATTTGTATAAAAGGCTCTTGTGTTGTGAACGCTTGAATTTCACTTACTCTTCTTAGAGATGTAATGGCGATGAGAAAGGCAACTTTCCAGGTGAGGAATTGTATTCCGCAAGAGTGCATGGGTTCGAAGGGTGGGCCCATGAGTCTTGTTAGAACCACGTTTAGGTTCCATGAAGGAACAGGTGGTGTTCTTGGTGGTATAATTCTTTTAAGCCCTTCTATGAATGCTTTGATAACTGGTATCCTATACAAGGAAGTTGAATATGTAGTTTGCAGGTATGCAGATATTGCTGCAAGGTGTATTTTAATAGAAGAGAAGGCTAGCTTTGCTTTTTGTAAATGGAGCAAGTAATTTACTATATGTTTTGGAGTTGCCTCTAGTGGTTGTATCTGATTATGATGGCAGTACCAAACAAATCTTTTCCACTTACTTGCGTAGCAGTGTCTAGTGGATGGCCTTCTGGCCTGCTTTATGACTTCCATACACTCTTGGCTAAGTTGTAAGTGTCCGAATTCTAGGATTTCAGGAGCCAGATTGCTAGATTCAGCGATGCTGGGTCCGGGTGTCTGATCTGTTGGTTGTGTTGCGTTAACAGATCTGGTTTGTTGGGCAGTTTGATGTGTGGTACTACAGACAGATCTAGCAGTGTTGTGTACCAGGGTTGTCTTGCCCACGTTGGTGCTATTAAAATGAGTTTGAGTTTGTTTTGACTCAATTTGTTTACTAGGTAAGGAAGGAGAGGGAGAGGAGGAAAAGCGTAAGCAAATATTCCTGACCAGTTCATCCATAGGGCATTGCCTTGGGATTGCTTGTGTGGGTATCTGGACGCGAAGTTTTGGCATTTTGCGTTCTCTTTTGTTGCAAATAAGTCTATTTGTGGTGTTCCCCAGAGTGTGAAGTAGGTGTTCAGAATTTGTGGGTGGATTTCCCATTCGTGGACTTGCTGGTGATCTCGAGAGAGATTGTCTGCCAGCTGATTCTGGATCCCCGGAATAAACTGTGCTATTAGACCAATTTGATGGTGGACTGCCCACTTCCATATTTTTTGAGCTAACAAGCTTAACTGCGTTGAATGTGTTCCTCCTTGTTTGTTTAGATAATACATCGTTGTCATGTTGTCTGTTTTGACAAGGATGTATTTGTGGGTTATGATTGGTTGGAAAGCTTTTAGTGCTTGAAAAACTGCTAATAATTCTAGATGATTTATATGCAGTTTTGTTTGATGTATGTTCCATTGTCCTCTTATGTTGTGTTGATTGAGATGTGCTCCCCACCCTGTCATGGAAGCATCTGTTGTTATTACGTACTGTGGCACTGGGTCTTGGAAAGGCCGCCCTATGTTTAAATTTATACTGTTCCACCATAGAAGCGATAGGTAAGTTTGGCGGTCTAGCAACACCAGATCTAGAAGGTGACCCTGTGCTTGAGACCACTGTGAGGCTAGGCACTGTTGTAAGGGCCTCATGTGCAGTCTTGCGTTTGGGACAATGGCTATGCATGAGGACATCATGCCTAGGAGCTGTAGTATTGTTCTTGCTTGTATTGTTTGGTTTGGAGACATGTGTTGAATGACCCTGTTGAAATTGTGGATCCTTTGTGGAGTTGGCGTTGCTACTCCTTTTGTCGTGTCTATTATGGCTCCTAGATATTGCTGTACTTTGCTTGGCAGAATGTTTGATTTTGCAAAGTTGACGGTGAACCCTAAATTGTAGAGGGTTTGTATGACTTGATTTGTGTGGTTTGAGCATTGTGTGAGCGAACTGGTTTTGATTAGCCAGTCGTCTAGATACGGGAACACATGTATTTGCTGCCTTCTGATGTGTGCAGCGACTACTGCTAGGCACTTTGTGAATACTCTTGGAGCGGTTGTTAAACCAAAAGGCAATACTTTGAATTGGTAATGTATTCCTTTGAATACAAACCTTAGATATTTCCTGTGTGATTGATGGATTGGTATATGGAAATATGCGTCCTTGAGGTCTAGGGTTGTCATGTAGTCGTGTTTTCTGAGCAATGGTAACACTTCTTGTAGTGTGACCATGTGAAAGTGGTCTGATTTGATGAATGTGTTTACTACCCTGAGGTCTAGAATTGGTCTCAGTGTTTCGTCCTTTTTTGGTATCAAGAAGTACAGTGAATAAACTCCTGTGTTTATTTGTGTGCTTGGTACTAATTCTATTGCATTTTTTTGCAGTAGTGCTTGAACTTCTATCTCTAGAAGTTGTGAATGGTATTTTGATAAATTTTGTGATTTTGGTGGTATGTCTGGAGGGAATTGCATGAATTCTATGCAATAACCATGTTGGATAATTGCTAGGACCCATGTATCTGTAGTTATTTTGTCCCATGCTTCGTAATATTGATGTATCCTCCCCCCCACTGGTGTTGTGTGGGAGGGGTGAGTGACGTGTGAGTCACTGCTTGTTGGTAGTGGTTTTGGGGCTTTGAAATCTTCCTCTATTCCTAGGAAATTGCCCCCCTCTATACTGGCCCCGAAAACCTCCCCTGTACTGTCCCTGGTAGGTGGGCGGTGCGGACTGTGAGGTGCTAGCTTGTGTGGCCTGACCCCGAAACCCTCCTCTAAAAGGTGTTTTGCGGAAGGTGTTATAAGATCCTCTGCTCTGCGGGGAGTAGAGTGCGCCCATGGCCTTGGCAGTGTCAGTGTCCTTCTTGAGCTTTTCTATAGCTGTGTCGACCTCCGGACCGAACAGAAGTTTCTCGTTTACTGGCATGTTAAGCACTGCCTGCTGAATTTCTGGCTTGAATCCAGACGTTCTGAGCCATGCGTGCCTACGGATGGTAACCGACGTATTAATGGTTCTTGCGGCCGTGTCTGCTGCATCCATGGAGGAGCGTATTTGATTGTTGGAAATGTTTTGACCCTCCTCAACAACCTGTTTTGCTCTTTTTTGCAGATCTTTTGGGAGATGTTCAATGAGATGCTGCATCTCATCCCAGTGGGCTCTGTCGTATCGCGCTAGCAGCGCTTGTGAATTTGCGATGCGCCACTGGTTTGCTGCTTGGACAGCAACCCTCTTCCCGGCTGCATCGAACTTCCTACTTTCTTTATCTGGGGGAGGTGCATCCCCAGAAGTGTGTGAGTTTGCCCGTTTTCTGGCAGCCCCTACCACCACAGAGTCTGGTGGCAGCTGAGAGGTGATGAAGACAGGGTCCGTAGGAGGCGCCTTATACTTTTTGTCCACCCTAGGCGTCACTGCCCTACTTTTAACTGGCTCCTTGAAAATGTCCTTTGCATGGCGTAGCATGCCTGGGAGCATCGGCAGGCTTTGGTAGGAGCTGTGGGTTGAGGAGAGGGTGTTAAATAAAAAATCATCCTCTACTTGTTCCGAGTGTAGTTCCACATTATGGAATAGAGCTGCTCTAGCCACCACTTGTGAGTAGGCTGTGCTGTCTTCCGGTGGTGATGGCCTAGTTGGGTATGTGTCTGGGCTGTTATCAGACACTGGTGCGTCGTACAAGTCCCACGCATCCTGATCTTGGTCGTCGTGGCTCATGGCGGTGTGAGCTGGCGAATGTGATGGGGTGTAAGTTGGCGAAGCCGGAGTTACAGGTGGAGGCGAGGGAGGAGGTGTTACCTTTTGTGTTGTTTGTTGCTGAGGAGTAAACTGAAGCGTTCTCTTTCGTTTGACAGGTGGAAGGGTACTGATCTTCCCAGTCCCCTGCTGAATAAAGATACGCTTTTGCGTGTGATCCACGTCAGTGGATTGCAGTTCTTGTTCAAATCTATGTTTCTTCATTTGAGAAGACATAGAATGCTCTTCGGTATAGGAGCCGGAAACAGGGTCTGGTGTCGCTTTTTTCGGCTCCGAAAGCCCTGTCGATTGTTTTTTCGGCTCCGAGGTAACCTTCCTCTTTTTCTGTGCCGAAAATTCTTGGCCTCTATGGTCTTCGGCGCCACTGTCTCGGCGTCGATCGGTGTCGACACCGAACTCTCGGTGTCGATGCTTCTGTTTAGCACTCTCTCGGTCCCGAGGAGGCTGCGTGCCGGTGTCTCGACCGAAGTCGGACGATCTCGACACTGAATGGGCCTTTTTCGGTGCCGATTGTTGGTCACCGAGAATTTGGGTGGAGCCATGGCCGGTTGGCAGTGGCGTCCCCTGGGCCTTCTTTCCTTTTTTAAGGTTTGATCTCGACGTCTTACTCACAGTTCTTGTAGAGTGTAGCTCGTCGGAGTCTGAATCCTGGATGGAAAAGGATTCCTCCTGTTCTTCTTCTGTCTCGAACTGTCGACACTCTTTTGGCGTGGACGCCATCTGCAGTCTTCTCGCTCGACGGTCGCGCAGAGTTTTTCGGGACCGGAACGCCCGACAGGCCTCGCAGGATTCTTCACTGTGCTCGGGTGACAGGCACAGATTACAGACCGAGTGCAGGTCCGTATAAGGATATTTGTTGTGGCATTCGGGGCAGAATCGAAACGGGGTCCGATCCATCGGCGTTGTCCTCCACGCGGTCGGGCCGACTAGGCCCCGACGGGGTGCCGAAATCTACCCCGAAGGGCACCGAAGCGCTTCGATGTTCAACGCGTCGTCGTATGTGTCTATCTCTAACCGGATCGCAACGATACCGTCGAAAATCTTCCGTCTTCAGCTATCTTTCCGTTCCGAAACTCGGAGCGACATGAACACGTCCGAACCCGATGGCGGAAAGAAAACAATCGAAGATGGAGTCGACGCCCATGCGCAATGAGCACAGAAGGTGGAGTCACTCGGTCCCGTGACTCGAAAACACTTCTTCGAAGAAAAACAACTTGTAACACTCCGACCCAACACCAGATGGCGAGCGCTCATGCATACCATGTGTATCTACAGCGACAGATGCCATCGAACATAGGTGTTACATGGCTTGGGATGTGTAGCCTACCCAAGCCACTGGTATGCATTAGAGGGCACATTTCGTGTCTGCGCCAGTTCAGGGACCTCCATTCCCCTGTCTATCACCACCCCAGGAGTGGTGCCCAGAGCTCCTCCAGGTGGCCACTTGATTCTGCTATCTTGAAACCAAGGTGGGCAGAGGCATCTGGGAGCATCTGAGTGGCCAGGTCAGGCAGGTGGCGTCACTACACCCCCCCCCCTCCTGATATGTGGACACCCTGCTAGGTGACCAATCCCCCTTTTAGGGCTATATAGGGTCTCCCTCTTTGGTGGGTCCTTAGATTCACCTTGCAGGATTCCAGCAGGACTCCTCTGGAATGTTAACTTCGACTTCTGGCCACTAGAACCATAACTGGACTTCACAAGAACCTACAATCTGCCGCTCCAGCGACGACTTCGCTCTGCAACATTGTTTCTCCAGCTCATTCCAGGAACTGCAACATTTCCCCACCTGTGCATCCTCTGTGGGTGGCAAGTCTTGAGTCTGCACCAAGAAGCAAGAAGAAATCTCCCTTAGAGTGAAGGAGCCACTCTTGCATTCACCGGCACCAACTGCAACGACGACTGGCTGTGTGGGTCCTCCCTCCTGCTACTCCGCGTGGATCCTGGTCCCCTTGGTCTCCTCTACCAGCTGTCCAACTTTGCAGGTGGTGAGTCTTTGCCTCTCCTTGCAGGACAGTACCCCTGTGGACCGCGACTCTTACAGCTACCAAGGCTTGTTGGCTCTTCTTCCAAGGGATCTTCAGGCTCCACTAACTTGGATGGCAGTCCATCATTCACATTCCATTTTTTTAGTATGTGGTTTGGACTCCCCCCAGGGGCACTACTGTCTACTGTTACTGCACAGTTTTCTATTACTTTCTATGCTCATTCCTGACAACTCAAGTGGATAAAATAGTATACTCCTGATTTATGTACCTTGGGACATCTGCAGGGAGACTATAATGTTTTCCATTCCCTTGTTAGATGTTGATAAACACCTTTAAAGTCTTGACTTGGAATGTTGGGAGGATCAGCTCGGTTCAAACACTGCATCCACTCTCAGCTCAGCAGCAGTAAAGCCCAGTTAGTTTGCTTGCAAGAGACCCACCTCTGTGCAAATTAGTCCCTGCAACTGTGAGGAAAAATGGAGGGGACAACTAATTGCCACTACCTAGTCTGCTTTTGTCTGATGAATGGCAGTTTGAAGCGGTGGAGACAAGAGTGGATGCCGTAGGCCGCTATGTTCTTGTCAATGGAAGACTGGATGGAAGCAGGTGGTACTGGGTACTGTTTATGCTCCTAATTCAGACTAGGATGTATTTCTAGCTTATTTTACCTCCATATTGGCTGACTGATCACACCTTCCCTGAATGATCTAGGGGCTGAAGCGGTGGGGAGGGGAATTGAATGCCGTCCTAGACACACCTGGATCACTCTCATCCCCCTCTCCCTAGTGCTCCCTCACTCAAACAGGCTGCAGTGCTCCGCAAATGTGTTTCAGGATGGGACTTGATTGATGCATGGAGAGCACATATAGGGGGTTATTCTAACTTTGGAGGAGTGTTAATCCGTCCCAAAAGTGACGGTAAAGTGACGGATATACCACCAGCCGTATTACGAGTTCCATAGGATATAATGGACTCGTAATACGGCTGGTGGTAAATCCGTCACTTTTCCGTCACTTTTGGGACGGATTAACACCTCCTCCAAAGTTAGAATAACCCCCATAGTTTCTTACCTTTTATTGATTCACATGCTGTGCATTATTCTGCCATCTAGTGGTTCGGTCAGGAATTCTCCACTATCTAATAGCCCTTCTTCTATTTCAACTTCTTTCTTGTTGGTGGGTGTCAACAGCAGTTCCATTTGGTGTCCCCTGTGACGTAGTTTAACTTTTCGTATTTTCACACCTTTGCTTTCCATCTTCAGATTCTTTTTTTGTTTTTTTACACGGATCTTCTGGTGGAGGTGGGTGGGTCGCTTGAAAATCCAGAAGATTCTTCAAGCTGCAAAACTGCACTTCAGGTAAGAAACTATACTTTTTGTGGCACAAATCTTTTCTGGGTTCACATGCTGTGCATTGACTTTGTAGGGGTTTCTAACCTTGAGGTGGTTGGGCTGAAGATGGACATTGACTTGTAAACAAAAGCTGTAAAACCCTTTGTCCCACTTGAACTTCTTTATTCATCAGTATGTCAAAGCAGTAATGTTTTGTAAACATATAAACTGATGACCAAGTTTCTGTAAAGCATACATTTTGCCATTGTGTATTTGCCAGAAAAGCAATTGTTGGTCCCTTCTTTCGTATTGAATGCGCCTTTGGTGCCACAATTAAAGTTTCTGCTGCATAGGTGTGACACAACTGAATTGCTTTTGCAATAGAGTTTTTAGTTGCTGATCTTTTTAAGAAACTATCTGCAAACGATAAAATAGTTGAGTCTTTGACAGTTTTTGTCCTTTATACGTAGTACATTATGGCCCGTCTTGCATTCAATGTATGTAAAGCTCTTTCTGCATCATTTTTTAGTTACTGCAAAAAAAACATAGAAGAATTTGTATAGTCTGATTCAAGTGGAACTGTGAATTGACTTTTGGCAAAAACTGAGGGCCTGTTTACATGACAATTCTGTCTCTGTGAATTTACAAGTAGGATTATTGAATTGTGAGTGCCTGGTACTCTCTGCATGTTGACTCGATAGCCACCAAAAAGGTTGTCTTTAAAGTTAGCATCTGTAAATTTGATTTGTGCAATGGTTCAAGTATGTTTTTTCATTAACTGCATGAGAGCTATATTTAAATTCCATGTAATGGCTGGTACTTCCTTGGAGGTGAAATTCTCTTCACTCCTTCCAGGAATCTTTCGACTACTGGTGACGTGAACAAACTACGCCCAATATGTCCTCTCGTATATGCCACTATAGCTGCCAAGTAGACTCTTAGTGATGCATCAGTTAATCCTTCTTGAAGAAGGCAAGTTAAGGATTTCAATACTATTTTTCCCTTGTGTCCTTGTCCTTTAAGCCCTTTCTTATTTGCCACAGAGAGCATCTCTTCCATTTGATTATGTAACATTTCATTGTAGTTGGCCTTCGCACCTCCCTTTGCACCATTGTCTTATCTGGCAGTTTTAAATGACCAAGTTCTAAGTCTTCAAGATTCATGCTGTTGGACTGTGTTTCTGGATGAATTACTCTTCCCCTTTCCATTGACAACAGATCCTTGTTTCTTAGTAGCGCTTTATAGGTTCCTTGTACCAATTCTACTACTTGAGAGAACCAAGTTTGCCTTGGAGTTTGGAGGGGGCCTGCAGAAAGAGGCTGCAGGCGGCTACTGGAAGTCCAGTCTTGGCAAGGCAAAGGTAAAATTAGTCTTAGAGGCCTGATCCATGATCAATTCTTTTAGATGAGAAAAATATCTGGAGTAGCTTACATTGTGATGTCTTTTTGGGACTGTTAACTTTTCATAGCATGACTTGGATTGTGGGCTTTAGCAAGCACAGAAACTTGTGCTTCAGCATTTGCTCAGGGTGCCTGTTAAAACTCCATTGTATTTTCTAAATAACAAGCTACCTACCTTCAGTGACACCTTTTCTGGTAGATAATCTATATAGCCACATATTCTTTACCTTAGAACATCCCAAGGCATCAGACTGGATTCAGAAGATTTTCAAGCACTATCACTCAGTGCTGGTAATTCAGCTCTGGGTTAGCAGTGGCATGCAAAGGAGCTATGAATGCACTACCCCAGGGTGCGGACGTCAGTTACTTTCGGGACTTTCCACATCAGGAGCGGCAAGTCACGATGAGAACTGACCACTGATGTGACAAGCTAAGGCACTGTTAAGGGTGACCCTTACACCATAATCCGTTTGTGGAGCAGGGAGGATCAGTAAGGAGACTGCGGTTAGAGTCGCTACGAGATAAGGCGTTATCAAAAGGTAAGTAATTTGTTCATCTGAAAGATGTCCAGCTGCAGATTCCTTACCTGAAAATAGATACCCAAGCAATACCTCTCTCTGGAGGTGGGACTGTGATGCCAATTAAATAAGAAAGTACTGCAAGACGGAATGATTGAAGTGCCTGTAACAACAGACCTGACTCTTCATGCACTGTGTGTACAGTGAAGCTCACATTGCTGTCTGACAGATGTCCAGGGCAGAGTCGCCACGCACTAATGCAGTGGTTGCAGCATTAGCTCTGGTAGAGTGAACCCGCAAGCCCTCAGGAGGTTGCTTCTTGGCCAATGCATAGAAGATCTTAATGCATAGTACAATCCATCTCAAGATGGTCCATTTCTTCACCTGCTTCACTTTTTTAACTCCTACGTAGCCCACAAAGAGGTGATTGTCTACCCGGAATTCTTCTGTGCGGTCACAGTGGAACAACAATGCTCCATGGTCGGCTCCTCCATTAGGGCCGAGGAGCGTTGCCCCCCGCCAGCAACAACAGAAAATCCTCTCAAAGAAGCAGCCTCATTGGAGTACCGACGGTCATGCTCAACAGCTCTGGTTACCAGACTCTTCGTACTTAATCCGGAGCCACAAGGATTACTTGGGCTGGGCCGTTCCTGATCTTCTTGAGAGCTCTGGGCAGGAGTGGTATTGGCAGAAAGACAGAGGAGCTGGACCTCCACTCGAGGCGAAAAGCGTCTCCGAGTGTCGCCTTAGAAACTGACATTGAGTGTTCACGGTGGTCGCAAACAGATTTAACCAAGGGTCTCCCCACTGCTGAAAGACCTTGCACCACCTCCAGAAGGAGATGCCATGTATGATCGGCTGGGCATTTTACGCTGAATTCATCTGCTCTGGTATTCAGAGAGCCTGCCACGTGTTGTACCACCAGGGAAATGCCCTTATGTTCCAGCAACATCCAGAGATGCAGGGCCTCTTGACAGAGGGCCCAACACCGCCCTGTTTGATGCAGTACCAGATGGCAACCTGCACCACTCTTCCCCTGACTGAAGAAAGAAAGGCTTTCAACTTTAAGTGAATAGCCCAAAGCTCCAACAGGTTGATGTGGAGCTCGAACTCTGCCAGCAACTAGAGTCCTCGGATCACCACCTCTCCCAGATGGTCACCCCAGCTCTTGAATGACACGTCTGTCCCAACAGTCCAATCAGGTTGGAGAAGGAAGCGGGGTCTGCCACTGGCCCAAGCATGGTTTGTCAGCCACCCATGCAGACCTCTTGCCATTCCCTCCAAGATCTGCATCATGTCAGAAAGATGCTGATGCTGCACCCACTGGGCCTTCGGGTCCACTGAAGAACCTGCATATACAAATGGGCATCAGCAACAAGCAAGGTACAGGAGGCCGCAAGGCCCAACAGACTCACAATCAGTCTCGCCAATATCCAGGTTAGAGGCTGAAACATCTAAATCATAGCCTGAAGGTGGAGAGGACTGCCTGGGGTGAGCTCACCTTCAACAGCCAGTCGTCGATGTAGGGGAAGACAAGTACCCCTGATATCCATAAATGAGCTGCAAACGCCGCCATCACTTCTGTGAACACCTAAGGGGCCCTGATAAGGCAGAAAGGTAGCAAAGCAAACTTGAAAGTGCTCTTGGCCCAACATTAACCACAGGCAAAGTGTCTGGGCAGGTAACGTCTGTGGGCAGGCAGGAAGGGAATGTGGAAATATGCGTCCTGCAAGCCAGGCGCTAATATCCAATCTCCAGAGTCCGGAACAGACAGAGCTCAGGCAAGCTGGAGCATATTATACTTCTCCTTTCCCAAGAAACGGATCAGAAGGTGCAGATCCAGGATAGGGAGAAGTCCTCTATCCATGAGACTGGAAAGTATATGGAATAACAATCACAACCCTTACTATGGCTCCCTTGGACAAGATAGTCTGCACTTTTTGACGGAACAAGATGGTAAACTAACGAGGCTTGGAGGCAGCAGCTGCCATGGGGGTGGGTGGACTGACCAAACCACCAGCTGTCTGTGCCGCAATGCCTTTGGGAGCAGCGTGCCCTTAGCCATGAACAGGTTGGGCCGTGGTGGCTTGGAGGGAATGGGGGAGCTAGAGATCTCTTCCACGGCCATGAAAGGGGTGGAAGCTGGATTGGGTTTGGCGAGTGGCCAAATACAAGCCCAAGGACCTGGTCGTAGCTCTGTTGTCCTTGAAGAGCTCCAGTGCTGAATTTGCCTTCTCTACAAAGAGGCGAGATCCATCAAAGGTTATGTCCATGAGGGAAACCCGGACATCCCCTGAAAATCGGCCATTATCCACCAGTAGTGGTGAAGAAATCACTCTGCCCAGTGAGTTGGTCAAGCCGAGCCCATACCTTATGGTGAACTTTCCTGCACCTCGCCCTTCAAAGGTAGCCTTGGTAAGTATGGCTTGGGCCATACTGTATTGGAATAATGGCCCAACAGGCATACAGTGTGCACTAACCGCAGTGCCAGGCTGGCAGAAGAGAATATTCTCTTGCCAAAGTTATCCAGCCTCTTGGATTCCCTCTTCAGTGGAGTAATAAATGCCTCGGGATTAATTCTGGATGTAGAGGCGTGGACCACCAATCTCTGAGGGTGGGATGGGTAAGAAAAGTGGGGTCGCTAGGAGAGGGGCGATGGTGGCGGGCAACTGTCCTATACACAGGAGCCCTTGTGAAGGGCTTGGACCAGCCCCAGAGTAGGACATCTGTAAGGGCTGAATTGAAGTAGAGTATGGGTTCAAAAGGGGAGAGTCCGGCTGAACCACCTCCATCAAAATGTTAGTCTTAACTGCCACTGTGGGCAACTACAGATCCAAGACCTTAGCTGCCCTACACACCACCAATGCAAAAGAGGCTTCCTCCTCCAAAGCAACGGTAGTAGGAGAGACCAAGCCAGTGTCAGATGAGGTGTCTAAACCACTGGCCTCTGCCATTTCCTTGTACCAGTTTTCCTGTCCCTCATCTGGGAGCTGATAACCATAAGGGTCTATATACCCCCTCCCATTTGTTTCCCTCTCCAAGCCTATTAAACACATAAGGCACTGGCTCGGCTCCCGGAAGCATGGACCTGGCCACGCCAGAGTCTGCACTGGATGATGTCAATCCGGCTCTGTGTCAGAGTCAGAAATAATGATCAAATGGTGTCACCTAGGGGGTCTGCACTCGAGCAGGCACTGACAAATATCTCGGTCTCGTCAGCATCTTTGCCTCTGATCCAGGAATGGATCCATGGGGCACAACTGACGCAGAGGGTGAACACACCAGTGTGGGTCCACCATGGGCCCCTCCCAGCAACCACAGGGCCAGAAGGCACTCTAGAGGAGCCAGGTAACACAAATGAGGCACAGGGCGTCACAGAACTCCTTCAGCTGGGCAGGGGTCTCCACATCTCCATGAAAATCAGAGAAGCATCCAGAGGACCTGGGTTCAGGTCCTGCTGATTCACAAGGCCTCATTGCTGACGTATCTGTGTCTCGGCAGAAGACTTCAATGTACACAGCAAAGTCGAAGACCTCTTCCACTTATTGTACTTCTCATGTTTGTGCGACTCTCCCGGCTGTAGGAAGCTGGCTATCTATATACAATACCAAATTTATATACAGCCCCAGAGGCTTTAGAAAGGATAAAGTAGATAATACTAATGCTTTCTTTTGTGGTAGTGTGGTCAAGCAGTTAGGCTGATCAGAGGGTAGTGCTAAGCATTTGATGTACACACAGTGTCAAAAATGAGGCACACATTCAATTAATAACTCCAGGCCAATGTTTATGTATCACAAAAAAATACATATTGTTACTTTATTTCTAGAACCAAAAGGATCTTTGTTGCAGTTGAGTGCAGCTCCAAGAACGTATCACTTTCAAGTATTTGCAGCACCTCCACCCAGGACCGGCTTTGTTTCTGACCACAGAGTACACAAAGGCACTCACTCCATGTGACCAGAAACAGGTTTGAAAGTGGCAGTTTGGCTAGCATACAGAGGGTATCTCTAAGATGCTGTGTGTGTGCATTTTCCAATAAATCCCACACTGGCATCAGTGTGGGTTTATTGTACTGAGACGTTTGATACCAAACTTCCTAGTATTCAGTGAAGCCCCTATAGAGCTGTGGAGTTCGTAATGACAAACTCCCAGACCATACACTCAATATGGCTACACTGCACTTACAATGTATAAGAATGTACTTAGACACTGTAGGGGTATATTGCTCATGCAGCTATGCCCTCACCTGTGGTTTAGTGCACCCTGCCTTAGGGCTGTAAGGCCTGCTAGAGGGGTGACTTACCTATGCCACAGGCAGTGGTTTGTGGGCATTGCACCCTAGGAGCAGTGCCATGACGACTATCTTTTTCTCCCCACCAGCACACACAAGCTGCATAGGCAGTGTTCATGTGCTTGGTGAGGGATCCCCCAGAGTGACATAATGCATGCTGCAGCCCTTGGAAACCTTTCCTCACCACAGGGCCCTTGGTACCATGGCTACCTTTTACAAGGTATTTAACTGTGTGCCAGGGTTGTGCCAACTGTGGAAGCCAAAGTACAGTTTTTGGGAAAGAACACTGGTGCTGGGGACAGGTTAGCAGGATCCCAGCACACTTTCAATCAAAGTTGGCATCAGTACTAGGTTGAAATGGAGTGGTTGGGGGTAAGGATAAGTTACTTACCTGTAAATCCTATAGTTCTCTTCCAGGGGTATCCTCATCAAAGTCATAAACATTGAATATTCCCGCCCTTGTGCGGGGACCCCGGAGCATATATAAAATACACACATATTATACATGTGTAAAACAGCAATGCAGGCTATAATGTTAAACAGGCTAAAATGCTTTATTTCTATGAAGTTTTTTTTTGTTTTTTTTTATATAATAAAATTACAATAGAGAATAAATATCTACCCAAGCCCCCAAAACTGGGCTTAGGGAAGTAAGCAGCAGTAAACTCTAGAGAAAAAGAGAAAAAACGACATTAAAAAACAATGGAGCATTCTTAGCCAATAGGCTGCATGCAGGTTAACACAGGAGAACCATAAAACTTTGGCACCGTGCCTTTAAGACTCTGAGCACCTCCAGTATCCCACCATGCCTCAGGGGTGAAGGAAAGGTGACAGTTGGTTTACAGTTAGGTCAGTACTTTTTTACGGTGCAATCTGTGTAACTGATTCGAAAGACAGTCTGTCCTGCACTTCTAGGAGACGTGAGTCCGGGGAGGAGGGTGGGTTGTTTATGACTTTGATGAGGATACCCCTGGAAGAGAACTAGGATTTACAGGTAAGTAACTTATCCTTCTCTTCAAGGGGATCCTCATCAATAGTCATAAACATTGAATAGATTAGCAAGCCCATCCCTAAACTCTGCGGACTGTCTAATAGAAGTGCAGGAATAGATACATCCGCTCTTGCATCTGAGTCCAAACAGTAATGTCTAGTAAACGTATGTACAGACTTCCATGTAGCAGCCTTACAAATCTCAGATATTGGAACATTGTTAGGGAGGGCAGCAGTAGCCGCTTTTCCCCTTGTGGAATGCGCTTTAGGCCTAGCTGGTAATTGTTTATTAGCCAGCTGGTAAGTATTAACAATACAAGAAACTATCCATCTTGATATCGTTCGTTTAGATGCTGCCTCTCCTGTCCTCAAATTACCATAATTTACAAACAATCGGTTGGAATGTCTAATCGATTTTGTTTTATCCAAATAAAATGTCAGCACTCTTTTCAAGTCTAAGGAGTGCAATGCTTTCTCTGCCGGAGTCTCCGGATTGGGAAAGAAAGTTGGTAAAGATATAGTCTGATTGATATGGAATTCTGACACCACTTTCGGAAGGAAAGATGGGTGAGTTCGCAGAACCACTCTATTGTCGTGAAAAACCGTGTACGGTTCTTTGGAAGACAAAGCCTGAATTTCGCTGACCCTCCTCGCCGAATTAATGGCCACCAAAAAAGCCGTCTTCCACGTAAGGTGTTGTAAAGAGGCCTTGTGTATAGGCTCAAAAGGAGGGCCCATAAGTTTTGACAATACTATATTCAGTTCCCATGGAGAAGATGGTCTCCGAATGGGCGGAAAAACTTTTTTCAAACCTTCTAAGAAATCCTTGACTACAGGTTTCGTAAAGAAGGATTCCTGAGAAGGTGACTTACGATAGGCTGTAATGGCAGACAAATGTACCTTAATGGATGATACCTGCAGACCGGACTTTGCCAGATGAAGTAAATAGGACAGTATGACATCCTCCTGAGCCCGTATGGGATTCTGGCCTTGTTGACAGCACCATATGTAGAATCTTTTCCACTTAAAAGCGTAAGAACGCCGCGTGGAAGGTCGTTTGGACTCTTTTAAGATGTTCATACACTCCTGTGAGAGCCCTAGGTGCCCATACTGCAGGAATTCAGGAGCCATGCTGTTAAGCTCAGAGAGGGTAGGTTGGGATGTAGAATCCTGCCCTCCATTCTGCTCAGAAGATCCGGTCTGCACGGCAGCCTCCTGTGAGGTTTTTCGGATAGGTTGAGGAGATCTGTGTACCAGAATTGACGGGGCCATTGTGGCGCTATGAGAATCATTCTGGTTCTGGATCTGTAAAGTTTGTTGATCACTGCCGGTATGAGGGGAATCAGTGGAAAGGTGTAGAGAAATATCCCTGACCAGTCGATCAACAGGGCATTCCCTCGAGATCCCGGACGGTAGAACCTAGATGCGAAGTCTGGGCGTTTCTTGTTTACTTCGTCTGCGAAGAGATCCAATTGAGGTCGACCCCATTGAGCGAAGATGTATTCGACGACTTTGCCGTGTAGGACCCAATCGTGTGCGTCCTCTAGGTGTCTGCTCAGGAAATCTGCTTCCACGTTTTGTTGTCCTGGCAGGTGAACCGCTGTAAGTGACATTCCTCTGGCCAGGAGCCAATGCCATATCGTTTGGGACTCTCGAGATAGGGGTAGGGATCTCGTTCCCCCCTGTTTGTTCAAATAATACATCGTGGTTGTATTGTCCGTTTGTATTAGGAGAGTTTTCCCCTGAATTAATGGTGTGAAAGACTTGAGCGCCAGATGGACCGCTCTGAGTTCCAGCAGATTGATGTGGTACTGCTTTTCCTTGTCTGACCACAGGCCCTGAGAGCCTGAAGGGGACCCAGATACGCCCCCCATCCCTGAAGAGACGCATCCGTTACGAGAGTGTCGGATGGAACTACCTGGTGAAACGGAGCACCTACTGACAGGTGAGGTCTGTGCATCCACCATTTCAATGACTGAAGTGCCGCTGCCGGTAGTCGCACTCTGTCCTCCCAGCGACCTGTCCTTTGGCTCCAGTTGCTCTCCAATGCCTCTTGGAGGGGCCTCATGTGCAGTCTGGCATTTGGGACAATGAAAATGCATGATGCCATGGAGCCCAGCAGCGATGTCACCTGACGTGCCGTAGGTGTGTTGGCTTTCAACAGGTCCTGACACTTCCTGTCTATTGAGGATAGTCGTTCCTCCGAAGGATACACTCTTTGGAGTTCTGTGTTTATTATAGCTCCCAGGTAGTGAAGGTTCTGTGTTGGAATCAAGGTTGACTTTTGGCAATTGACCTGAAGACCTAGAGACTCGCAAACCCTGAGCACAATGTCTCAATGGCTTCTCGCCTGCTCCGGAGAAGAAGCCTTCAGTAACCAGTCGTCTAGGTATGGGTAGATGAATCTCTTGTTTTCGAAGATGTGCCGCTACCACAGCCATACATTTCGAGAAGACGCGTGGGGCAGATTTCAGGCCAAATGGTAGAACTCTGAACTGATAATGCTGTGACGCTATTTGGAAGCGCAAGAATTTCCGATGCTTGGGAGCTATTGGGATGTGAAAATATGCATCCTGCAGGTCGATGGAGCACATCCAGTCTCCCTGATGTAGTTGAGGGAAAATCTGGTGAAGCGCTAGCATCCTGAACTTCTGTTTTCTTATGCATTTGTTCAGCAGCCGTAAGTCCAGAATTGGTCTGAAGACGCCCTCGGCCCTTTTTTGCCACCAGAAAATAACGGGAGTAAACCCCCTTTCCTCTGTGCGCAGGTGGAACCCTTTCTATGGCATTCTTTTGTAAGAGGGCGAGAGCCTCTTTGCGCAGCAGGCCGAGATGAGATGGATTGCATTTGGCTGGTGGCAAGTGTGCTGGAGGCTGTTTGAAAAGAAGAGAGTAGCCATTTTCGACAATATTGAGCACCCATTTGTCTCTTGTGATAGAGTGCCACTCGTGAAGATAACCTGCAATACTTCCCCCCCACCGGAGTGGTGTACAGTGTCGAGGGAAGCGAGATCTCATTGTTTGGCCGGCGCTTTCGGTGTGGACTGCTGAGGTCTACTTGACCCTCGCTCCCTTGTGTTCCTTCGCTGAAAGAGAGGGCGTCCCTGCTGTTGTTGTGGCCTCTGGGACCAGTGAGGGGATTGAACCCTCTGCTGGAAAGGGTGCCTGTCATAAGGCCTATACCTTCTCCTGAAATCTTTCTTCCTTTCCAGGCCTACAGCCCTCATGGTGTCCACCTCGGTCTTCATGCGGGCCATTTCCTCGTCTGCATGGGTACCGAACAGCGAGTTCCCGGCGAATGGGAGATTCAGGATGCGCTGTTGTGCTTCTTGTTTTAACCCAGTCAGTCTCAGCCAGGAAGACCTTCTTGCACAGATTCCATGTGCATACCCATGTGCAGCTAGATCTGCCCCATCTGCCGCCGCGCTGATAACCTGGTTGGATACCAGGCATCCCTCCTGCAAGATCTCTTGAAAATCTTGTCTGTCTTCTCTGGGCAATTTCTCTGTGAATCTATTGAGGGAGTCCCACAGAGAACGGTCATACCTGCCCAGGAGTGCAGAAGCACTGGAGACTTTCATTGCCGGAGCCGCCGTACCGCACATCTTTCTCCCCAGAGAGTCTAGATGCCTGCTCTCTTTATCCGGGGGGGGACCGTGGAGGATGATGCCACCGAGTGGGTTTTTCGGGCTGCGGCCAATATTACAGAGTCCGGTTGCGGATCCTTTCTTAGGAACAAAGGGTCCTGTTCGGGAGCCTTATATTTTTTCAGAATCCAAGCCGGGGCAGATTTGAGCGTAGCTGGGGCCAGAAAAGTGTCCATGGTTGGCTGCAACAAACCAGGCACTAGAGGCAGTAGCTTTTTTGATGCTGATCTATGCTGCAGAGTCTCAAAGATGACGGACGAGGAGGTAGATGGCTC
This sequence comes from Pleurodeles waltl, assembly GCF_031143425.1. Taxonomy (NCBI): domain Eukaryota; kingdom Metazoa; phylum Chordata; class Amphibia; order Caudata; family Salamandridae; genus Pleurodeles; species Pleurodeles waltl. Next base: position 285,901,634 of record NC_090440.1, on the reverse strand, counting down.
TGGAACCTCTATGTTTAATTTCTGCGCTCCCCTTAACAGCACCTCGTTAAACGTGGTAATGTCATCCACCGGTGAGATCCTAGCAGGTGGAGAATCTGTTAGGGTGGGGAAGTAACGCCCGACAGATGATCCTGACGACGACCAAGAGGGTGATCTTCTTCGTGAACGAGACCTGGATCGCCGTTGAGAACAAGACCTGCTGCGAGACGCTGTAGCAGAGCGCCCAGGCCTCGCGGTCGGTTGACGAGGAACAGAACGAGCCCGTCCTGCCCTTGCTGTCGGTGATGGCGTTCTTGGAAGGGAGGCAGTAGGCGCGTACATTCGCGAATACTGCGAATCCGGGGAGGCCGCTGGTCTGTTAAGGCTCTCTAGCCATCTTGGAGATAGGTTGATGGGCGAAACATGCCCAGATGATGCCGCTCTTGAACGAGATGAGTCACTCGGTATGGAGACCACGGGAGATGGTGCGGCCTTGTCTGCTGGCGAAGGGCGATGTTCCACTCCCTGCGGGACAGGTAAAACCTGTGTTGACGTCGACGGCTGTGTCGACTTCGAAGGGCGCCCCATCAGTTGCTCTTGCCTCGGCGTAGAGTGTCTCGACGTAGAGTGTCTCGACGTCGAACGGCGATCTTTGGACCTCGACCTACTCGCCGTCGTGTGCCTCGACGTGGAGCAGTGGGAGGTCGACGGCGGATGTCTCATGCCGTCGTGGCGATTTCGACGTCGCGTCTCTTGACGTCGGGGGGCGTACGGCCTTTGGCGGCGACCGGGCACATCGGCGATGGCTCGACGTCGATCGGCGGGCTGCTATCGACGGAGATCTGCCCCTGCGATGGTGTTCCCTCGACACCGCATCCTTCGACGTCGGGTCTTTCGCCGTCGATGGCGATCTATGCCGGTGAGAAGGTGGCAGCGACGACGTCGACGGGGAACAAGCAGGTACTTTCCTACCTGCTGACGTCGACCTAGCCATTCTCTCCTGAGAATGGCCTGCTGGTTGCCTGGGAAGAGAGAAGGGCGATGTTTTCTGCCTCTCATGAAGCCCACGTAGCCTGATCTTCTCTCTGTTCTTCAGAGTCCTCTTTGACATATTCTTGCAGTGCTTGCAAGTGTTAGGGCAGTGACTCTGAGGCAGGCACACAATACAAAGAGAGTGTGGGTCTGACTGGGCCTTCTTCTTCCCACAAGAAGGGCATTTGACAAAAAGTGAAGGCATTTTTCTGTCAGGAAAAAACTGCCAAACACAGACAAAGATGTTATCTGTCGAATGAAACAGGAAAAAACGCTTTTTAAAGGATTTTTCTGAGAAAAAACTCAGAAAAACTGAGAGCTCAATGCTCCAGGATCCTCTCAGAAGAAGCCGGAAAAAAGAACTGACCTAACTGTAAACCAACTGTCACCTTTCCTTCACCCCTGAGGCATGGTGGGATACTGGAGGTGCTCAGGGTCTTAAAGTCACGATGCCAAAGTTTTATGGTTCTCCTGTGTTAACCTGCATGCAGCCTATTGGCTAAGAATGCTCCATTGTTTTTCAATGTAGTTTTTTCTCTTTTTCTCTAGAGTTTACTGCTGCTTACTTCCCTAAGCCCAGTTTTGGGGGCTTGGGTAGATATTTATTCTCTATTGTAATTTTATTATATAAAAAAAAAAAATTAAAAAAAAAATTCATAGAAATAAAGCATTTTAGCCTGTTTAACATTATAGCCTGCATTGCTGTTTTACACATGTATAATATGTGTGTATTTTATATATGCTCCGGGGTCCCCGCACAAGGGTGGGAATATTCAATGTTTATGACTACTGATGAGGATCCCCTGGAAGAGAACCATGCCAACAGTGGCACGTTCCTACACTTAGTGTCTGAGGAGCCTTCAGAGCAAGCCTTGAGCTTTTTTTAGATACTTGCTGGTGAGAAAAGGAGATGGCGGGGACAGGTCATGTTCCACCCCAATGTGCAAATGATCTTAGACTGACGTAAACTAGACTGACCAGCTAGAGAGGAATGTATCCATGCTTTCATCAGACTGAGCGAGGAATATCACATCACTGGAAAGATTGGCAATATCAGTCAACAAAAGAAACAAGTGTGAAAATACTGCAGTACATGTAGCAGTTCCAACAGAATGACAGTAGTTGCCACTGCTTGTTCTGATTTTTCAGATTGTTACAGTCACAGGTGGTCAAATTATAGGACATCTGGGGTGAGAGTCCTGCAGTGTTAATTTGAGGTGTTATTCGAAGAGATCATTGTTTGTGCCTCAATAAACCTTGATACGTGATTTGCAGGCACCAAATGTAGAATTTAGAACACCTACACAAGCTAGTAAGACAAAACAATGTAACTGTTCAGACACTCCTAATGAAATCCTAATGAACTAAAAAGAAATATCTAATTGCATCCAGGTCATCTCTAGTGTGTGAATATTGATCAGACAAAATGTCACCTAAATGGAGATATGCAGGTCCTTCCTGGCTATTAATGGATGTCTTACAATGAGGACTGTACAAACTTCCATTTAGGAAGAATGGTGTTTTCATTATTTCAGTTCTGAACACTAGGCAGCAGAAAGGTAAACAGACAAGGTTTGCCAGTGCTGACTAAACATTAGTAATATTGTTTAAGGTCATTTAAGTAAATTATTGTGGTCTTTAATCAATTAAATTATTTCCAAACCAATCAGTGTAATATCAGAGTTTGCCGGTCGTATTAAGATTAAACTAACACACAAGCAACATGTGTCAAAGACTGTTAATCATGACCCACAACAAATTCAACTAAACAAAAATAGGAAGAATGTCATGGGACAGTACAAAACATCCATTCAGCCTCAATTCTTGCTATGCCTCACTTCTGAAGATTGTCAAACAATTAGGGGTGCGTCTCAATGCATTTGATAAATGGGTCATACCAAAAGGGTGCAGTCAAGATCTAAGTGCCTATAGGACATTGAGCAAGGATAACACCAATGTCCTTCAAAATATTCTGTTTGCCTGAACTGTCTTTAAACAGCACTCCCTGGTGTCCAGATCCGTTGACGCGTTTCAAACCTTTCAGCGATTAAGGGTTCTCATCTGGACTCAGAACTGCTCGAAAAATAGCTTCATTCACCAGAAAATTGTTGTTGGGTTCAGCCTCTAAGGTGGATTTCTTAGACAAAGTTTGGAAGAGGAACCCAGCTTGGCTCGCTGCTCCACACGGTGTCTTGGGCGAAGCAGCTAGGAAAGCCTTCCGGGCATGAATGGTGGGCGTGTCAGTCACTGATTCGGCAGACCATGTGGGCGTGTGGCCTCAGTGCTGGGTGTGTTGCAGATAAGGTCACTAAACAATACACAGTATTAATTTCACTAAGAGAACTGAGAAGGTATCAACAAGCAAAACGTACATGACTCCTCAAGATCCAATACTCAAAAGAGATTTGTAGAAAGTGCTGAAAAAATTATCAATATTAATTGTTTGAATGGCCCTTACCGTTCTCAACAATTTGGCACGAATGAGTGTTTTCACTCAAGTGTTTAGCCATAGCATCCAAACCGGAATCACCAATCAGGAAGTCACAATTAAAACAAACTGTTGTTACATTCCTAGGAAGATAACATATTTCACTGTGAGAATTCCAGAAAACACATTTTTATTGAATACAACAGGGCTTGATTAGAATAGAACTGGAGCAAACTTTCAGATACACATTATTAAAACTTAAAAATTTGGCTTATTTAATTTTGATATAAGGTTATCAGTAATCCTAGTGATCCATCATTGCTTTCTTCAATTACTACATAAGCATGTTTAGTTGTAAACATATCAACAGTGCAGGATATAATTTTCACCAACAGTCTCCATCTGCACTACTGAAAGTCCCATAATGCTGCCTTTGTTAGACATTAACTTATTCCATTTGTGTGGCAGGCTCACAAAAAAAAAAAATTGTTGAAGACTACTGGTCTAAAGCTCTGTCATATTAGTATTACTGATGATCACGCTCCACAGTTAATTCTAAATAAAACCATTATATTAAGGGAAGGTAAGCAGGTGAATGCACACATTACCAGAAAAAACATTCAATATACAAAAATGCAAAAGATCCCTTGTTCAATTGTAGAATTGATTACCGTGAAAAGGAATCTTGTATGTATTTACTGGAAAAATTACTAACAAAAAAATAAATGCAATATGTATTAGGAAAACCTACTTGCCTGTAATCATAGCACTTGCAAGGAAAAGCCACTTTTTGCATGGTCACCACCCAAGTTTTCGGCTGTTTCTAGTGTTTTTTTTTTTTTTTTTTTTTTTAAATAAAAGAGTGCATTGAGGCAGGCTAACCAAACCTCTGTGCCAGTGACCTGACCCTCAAGTGTATGTCGAATTGGTTTTACTCAATTGAAAATGGCTATCTCACCTCTAAATCCCTAGTATATAGTACTCAAGGAATGTAAAGTAGAGGGGTAATCCAGGGCTTGCAGCACTGGTTGTACCACACTGGAGGTTCCCTAAGTAAAACGAGTCCTACAGTCTGCGACTGCAGACTGGCAGAGCAGTTGTGCACTGCTAGCCTGACTGACATTGAATGCAATGGCACTACGTCCCCTGTACATCAGCGTAAGGCACCCCTTTGGCAGGCCTACTGAGTCCTAACGAAGGACATGATTTTTTTTTTTTAAACACGCAAAATTACTGTTTTTACTTTAGAAAGACTTAGTCACCCGATTAGCGACTACAAGATTACACACTGACCCCTCAGCTGTGTAAACTCAACAGTGCGACCAAAGTGGGCAGTCCAAAGTATCAAACAACTTGTTACATTAAGGCAGACTTGTACATCAAGTCGAAATTAATGTACCTTGTTGCAGTGTGCAGCTTTCACAAAGCTGCCTCTTTGCTGCATTTAAAACTCCTGTTCTTTTCCGGGCACATATGGAACCTGTTCCACGAGACAGCTTTCAGCCCTCTGGGAGAGGCATGAGAACAACTCTCAGGAAGATGAACAATGATAATTACATGCCAGGGAGGTATTACCTCCCTCCTGCAGGAAGCCACTTAGATGTTAGACCCAAAAGGCAGGCTTCAAGGGAGAAGCAGCATTTGAAGTACAGATTGGTCACATCAGCAAGAACTGTCCCATTATTTAGACAGACAGGCTGGCATGGGGAGCAGAGAGGGGGAACCAGTTGCCAAACTGGTTTTCCCAGAGGCGTGTAATGCTGAGGTAGCCACATCACAGGGGTGGGCTAGAGAGGTCTGAACAACGATAGAGGGGTCTTGCCATCTTGGAAGTGGGCAGAATCGTGCATCCTAGGATAGCCAGATGCCACACTCCACAGGAAGTGGTCACCAGGAAGGTGAGAACCTGGCAGCCCACTGGCTATCAACCACATCCTGCCCTGAGGGCATTTTCTGAGGATGTAAGGGAAACACCGGGCACCCAGAACTCAGATCTCTATCAACTGCAAGACTGCCCTGCTGCACCGAGGCACCAGCAAGGACAGGCTGCACCGAAGAGGACTGCATCTGTTGAACCTGGTGGCTAGCAAAGGAAGGGTCTGTTCTTCCTTTGTCCGGAGACCCGCAAAGCCAAGAGACTGATACGGCCAGCTGACTGACCTCCTGTTTGCAGCACAATGGCTGAAGAAGCTTGCTGGGCAAGTTGGTGGCCCAAAGTCTTAAAACCTCTACCACCGCCACATTCAGCACAAAAGGACCAAGACCTAATGCACCCAAGTTTGCTGAGCCCAGGAGTGCTGACGAAGAGCTGCGAGGACCCGCATAAGGAGAGATCGCCCCAGGAAGGACTGGTAGTCGAAGTGACTGGTAGTCGAGTGGCAACTGGACTTCAGCCAGACTGGAGAGGACTCAGTGGGAAGTCGACCCTGAAACTAGGACCCCCTTACCATCAGCGTGGACCGAGAAAGATCCCAACAAGTCTACATGACTAGTCCCTTCTGGTTGGAGGTAAGAAAATAAGGCCCAAAGATGGTGCTATCAGCCATCAGTACACCAAATGGAGAACACCACTGGTAGAAAATGGCTGGTGAGAGTCTGTAGGAAGCTGCCTCAGTATATACTACATCAAAATGAGATATAGTGTGCACAGAGTCCAGTGGTTCCTCAGAGGCTTAACAGAGGCTAAAGCAGATAATACTAATGTTCTCTTTTGTGGTAGTGTGGTCTAGCATTTAGGTTTATCAGAGAGTAGTGCAAAGCATTTGTTGTACACACACAGGCAATAAAGTGAAGCACACTCTCGATGACCAACTCCAGGCCAATGGTTTTTATATAGCAAAAATATATTTTGTTACCTTATTTCTAGAACCACAAAACTCAAGTTGCACGTAAGTACATTTGCAAGTAAATATCCAACATAAGTATTAATACCACTTTGTTTCACTTTGGCAATTTAAATATTTTTCAATTAAATAGCAATAACCTGTTTTAAAAGTTGACATTGCAATTTTCAGAAACAGTTCTGGGGGGAAGAAAAGTTGGTACGGTTTTGAGGTAAGTACAAGACTTATAGTTCCAGTCTCCGGGGGTTAGAATGTCCACAGGCTGGGGTTCAGGTTGACCGCAAACATCCACCACCAGCAACACTGGGCAGGCCAGGTGCAGAGGTCAAAGTTAGGTTAGTTTTACATGGGCTCATATTGAGACTGGGGGCACTTGGAATCAGGCCTGCTTGCAGGTAAGTACCCGTGTCTTCGGAGGGCTGACCGGGGGGTTCAGGCCGGTAGGGCTGGGGCCAAGTCAGTTTGCATCTTCAGTCTTCTCTGCTGAGGGTCAGCTTAGCAGTCCTCCTTTCTTCTTCTGAGGTCGCCAGCAATCTGATGAGCTAGGTTCAGTGGAGCCCTTAAATCCTGGAATTGGGGCATTACAGGGGTCACTGGGCAGTAGCCAATGACCCTTTCTGTGCCCACTCCTTTTGGGGAGGGGAGCACATTCCTATCCCTATTGGTCCCTGTCCTCCAAACTAAGATGGAAGATTTTGCAAAGGGGGGAGGTCATCCCAGCTCTGGACACCTTAGGGGTGGTCCCAGCTGAGGTGGTCACTCCTTCTTGTTTTCCCTAATTTTTCTGCCGGACTTGCCGCCAAAAGTGGGACTTTGTCTGGGGGGATGGGCATCTCCACTGGCTGCAGTGCCCTGGGGGCACTGTAACAAGAGGCCTGAGACTTTGAGGCTCACCGCCAGGTGTTAAAGTTCCTGCAGGAGGGAGGTGTGAGGCACCTCCAGCCAGTGCAGGCTTTGTTTCTGGCAACAGAGAACACAAAGGCTCTCACCCCGCGTGGTCAGAAACTTGTATGGAAGTGGCAGGCTGGCACAGACTGGTCAGTCCTGCACTAGCAGTTTGGCTAACATGCAAGGGGCATCTCTAAGGTGCCCTCTGGGTGCATCTTCCAATAAATCCAACACTGGCAGTGTGGGTTTATTGCACTGAGAAGTTTGATAAACTTCCCAATATTCAGTGAAGCCATTATGGAGCTGTGGAGTTGGTAAAGACAAACCCCCAGCCCATATAATCACACTGCACTTACAATGTCTAAGAATGGACTTCGACACTGTAGGGGCATGTTGTTGATGCAGCTAATCCCTCACCTGTGGTATAGGGCACCCTGCCTAAGGCCTGCTGGAGGGGTGACTTACCTATGCCACAGGCAGTGGTTTGTGAGCATGGCAAATCCTGAGAGGGGTGCCATGTTGACTTTCTTCCCCCCCCACCAACACGCATAAACTGCAAAGACAGTGTGCATGTGCTTGGTGAGGGGGGCCCCCAGGGTGGCATAATACATGCTGCAGCCCCTGGGGACCTTCCCTGGCCACAGGGCCCTTGGTACAATGGGTACATTTCACAAGGGACTTAATTGTGCCAGGGGTGTGCCAACTGTGGAAACAAAAGTACAGTTTTTGTGAAGGAACACTGGTGCGGAGGCTTAGTTAGCAGGATCCCGGCACACTCTCAGTCAAGTTGGCATCATATCAGGCAAAAAGTGTTGGGGGAGAGGGTAACCATGACACCAAGGGCACTGAGCCAATGTGAGCATTTTGACCTGACTGAGGAAGAGATTGAGTGCTTGCAGGTCTAGAATAGGACGAAGGCACCTGTCCTTTCTGGGGCACAGAAAGTAGCTGGAGTAACAACCATAGCCTACTTCTGAAACCAGAATATCTCTATAGCTTGGGTCAAGAGAGCCGCAACTTCCTTGTGTAGAAGGGGCAAATGAATTGATGTCATCCAGCCGTAAGATGGTGGCATGGATGGAGGGGTAGTCTCCAAGAGGAGGGAGTAGCCCCTTGGGATGATCTGTCTAAAGTAATGGACTGCCAGTGGGGCATGACAGCGAATGCTGCCACCAATCAGCAAGGGCTTATTAATGCAAGATGTTTGATACCAAACATCCCTAACATCAGTGAAGCCATCATGTAGCTGGGGAACTTGCATTGACCAGTGTCCAGCACATGCATTTAAAATGATCTACCGGTTTACTTACCATGTCTAAGACTCAACAAAGTCACATATGTCCACACAAGTAATATAATGCACCCTGACTTAGGGTTGTAAGGTCTGCTGTAGTAGTGACTTACAAACATTACATGCAGTGTTTAGAAGAGATGGCACACAGGCTGTGTGCCATGACGTACTTTCATTTTTACGGAGCACCTTGTCACGTAGCCTGCAATGGCAGTCTGTATGAGGTTGGTGCTGGGTCCCTTAGAGTGGCACAAGGTGTGCTGCAGCTCTTAGGGCCCTTCTCCAGCACCCATGGCCTGGTGTAGTAAGCTGGCCCTTTATGTGGTATGTGAATACCATGTAAAGGGCCCAGAGGTTCCCCAGTGAGTGGGCAGGACTTATTATACAATCCAAGAATTGTCTATATAGAAGTAACGTGTTTGAGCAGCCTTAGGCGTAACACAGAGGAGTGCAAGACACCTACAAATGCACAGAATACTCAATAAATGAGACACACAACTCAAATGTTGTAGGAAGCCGGCTCTCTATATAGTGCACTAAAATGAAATACACAGTGGAGAGAGTCCAGTGGATCCCAATTCGTATTGCGGACGCAAAATTAGATAGGACTGACGCTCTATTTGTAGTAGTGTGGGCAAGTAAGCTTTTCAGAAGGTAGCGCTAAGCATTTGTTGTACTCACAGGGGAAATAAATAAGACACACACCCAAAGAATAAATCAAAGACCAATTTAGAAAAATAACTATTTTTATATATGTTTCAACCAAGAACTTCGTAATCAGATAAGTAAACTTTTAAGCATAAATACTTTGCAGTTTCAGAAACAGACCCAGTACAATTTTCAGAGTTCTCACAATGTTAACCTAAAGAGGAAAACAATGTCCAGCAAACAAAGGATTAACAACGAGTTACAAAGCCAATCTCAGGAAGCAAAAGGTACGTACTGGGCTACACCAAGAAGTCACAGGGGGCGGCACTAGGGCGGCCGGGTGCAGAGGTGCAGTAAGGAGTTGGGTGCCCAATGGTTTCCTATGAGAATTTGGTCCTCAAAGACAGGCTGCAGGCTCTATCTAGGAAGCCAGACACGTATGAAAAGCAGGTAGGTAATAGACTTGGGTTGCTCTGGGCCGTGGTGCAACTCTGGTCCTTTTCTCCTGTGCCCAGGGAGGATGGATTCATGGGTGTCTTTAAGCATCGAGTTTTGACGTCCCAGAGTACTCACGGTCAGGAGGTCTTGTGTATTGAGTCTGCAGGCGTGGACTCGAGCTCTTAGGAGCTGAGGGACGTCGTTGGCACAAAGAGTTTGCCAATTGTGCAAACAACCGTGCAGTTTTGGTGAAAGAGATATGGCACCGAGGACCTGGCTATCAGGGAACCAGTACACTGACAGTCCAAGCCACATCAGAAACCAGGCAAAAAGTGGGGGCTAATCATGTAAAAAAGGGTGCTTTCCTACATGTGTTTAGGGGGAGTTTGTCATGAAGGATGTAAGAAAAGACTTCAAAGCCAGAAGGCCTGATCTCTATTCCAGTAAGTTGATGTGGTAAGAGAGGATCTTTACTGACCATGTTCTATGAACTTTAAGATTGCCCATATGAGCATTGTGTCCCATTAGAGAGGCATCAGTGATGAATGTGCTGGGACACCCTTCTACAGGCCCTGAGACTGGCACCACCACAGTAATGACTGAGTTGCAGATTTGAACCGAATGGGTTTGTCTTTCCAGTCGCCAGCCAGGCAAGAGGTTGTAGGAAAGTAGGATCTTTCAGACATAGATACCTCCACTTTTTGATGGTGTCAGTGTATTTTGACTGCAGTACAATGGGATCCTGCTAACCAGGACTGCAGTGCCAGTGTTCTCTCCCACAAATTTAGTTGGTAAGGAACGTTAATACCCCACAATTGGCATACTGGCTTATTCCTGTAAGTCCCTAGAATATGGTACTTAGGTACCCAGGGCATTGGTACACCAGGGATCCCCCATGGGCTGCAGCATGTATTATGCCACTAATTGGCACCCATGCAAACTGTGACTACAGGTGTGCCACTGCAGCCCATGTGAAATGGTGCATGCAGGCTAAGTATCCCAGTCACTGCACTCTGACCCTACAACGTCACCCCTAATGTAGGCCCTTCAGTCCAAGGACAACATGCATGGTTCTAAGGGTGAGGGCACCTCTGCGTGAGAAGAGGCACCCCTACAAACCCCAGACTTCATTTTCTGGACTTTGTAAGTGCGGGGAAGCCACTTAAAGGTATGAGGTAGAACCTGGCCATTGTGAGATGTCCAACTACATAATGGCTTCACCAAACGTAGTCAAGTTTGGGATCAAACATGTTGGAATCATGCAACTACACCTATTCCAGTGTTAGTTGTATTATACCATGTGCTGTGGGGGTTCTTTAAACGATCCACCTCCTGCTGCTGAGCCTAACTCGGGCAGGGGAAGGCAGAACAAAGAACTTCCTGAAGAGGAGAGGTGTTACCACCTCTTCTGTACAACGAGGTGTATCTGGGCTAGGGTGGGGGTACTTCTGAGTGCCACCAGACTGCTTTGAAGGGCACATTTGGTGCCCTCCTTGCATAAATCGGTTTACTGCAGTGCAGGAGACCCCAACTCCTGCTCTGGCACGAAACCACACAAATAGCAGGGGAGTGACCACCCCACTGTCCAGCTCCTTCCCTAGGGAGGTGCCCAGAGCTCTGCCAGGTGGCCACTTGAATCTGCCATCTTGAAAATAAGATGAGCAGAGGTCCCCGGAAGCATCTGACTAGTCAGTCTACCGGATTAGCGTCACTGACACCCCCCACCGCTAGGTTGGTCACTGCAGAAGCTGTTCAATCCCCTTCCTGGGTTACTTAAGGGCTTCCACAAGGGAGGGAACTTAGATCTGTCTGCAAGTCACTTCTGTGACCCGGACAGTGGAACCGCTGCTGGACTTCACCGGGAACCATGACAAGACTGCCACTCTTAAGAGGGAGCCTACTGAAAAACTTTGCCCCCATGCATTGCAAAGACTCTGCAACTTTGGTGGCCGTGAATCCTCCAGAGTCACAAGGACTCGGCCTGCACTTAGGAAAGCAAGAAGGAATCTCCCTTGGAGCGAATGCGTCACTCCGCTGCATTCGCAGGCACCTCAACGTAGACAACCAGATTGTGGATCCTGCTGTCCCACAGACGCTTAAAGGCTCTACAACACAGGTGGTGGTTATATGACTCTCCAGAGGTGTGACCGGTCTTCTTTGCATCTGAGAAGTCTGTGAAACCTCATTGGAGATGCTTGGCCCGAAGCCATGTGCACCATGTCTTTGTCGTTGCCAAGGCTGGTTTGCTCTTCAACCCAAAGACCTCCTAGCGCTAAGAAGCCCCAGCCTCCAGTGCCACACCAAGAACAACGTCCTCCCTGCAACCCGTGACAAGGGCATCCATCTTCATGTGCTGCTGAGGCCTCCCTGCGACTCCTTCTGGCTGCTGCCAGAGGGTCCTCGTGGGGTCACCAATGTTTCATCATGGCTCTCCTGCTTGCCAAGGACTGGCCGTGACGTACCTTTGCTGGTCCCCAAAACCTGCAACACTTTGTGCAACACGTTCTTGCATTTGCCAAGGCCGGTTGGTGCTCCTGCTGATCACTACCCTCCCGGGTCCCCCCTTGCCCTTGCAATTCGCCGACGAGCCTGAGACAGATCGTGGACGACTCCTGGGATCTTCCTGCATTGTTTCAAAACCACAGCTGCACTTCCACGACAACCGTTCTTCAGGAAAGCATATTCAAGGGTGGACATTGCCGTTACACACCCCCTGGCTATGTCTGGGTGGTCTGGCCTCTGTCCCCTCTTTCCTTTGGTCTCTTCGTCTGGAATCCATTCCTGGGTTCCACCAACCTGGTTCATCAGTGTAAGGAAATGCCTCCTTGGCATGGTTACCCCCTGACTTTTTGCCTTTGCTGATGCTATGTTTTGAATTGAAAGTGTGCTGAGGCCTGCTAACCAGGCCCCAGCACCAGTGTTCTTTCCCTAACCTGTACTTTTGTATCCACAATTGGCACACCCTGGCATCCAGGTAAGTCCCTTGTAACTGGTACCGCTGGTACCAAGGGCCCTGATGCCAGGGAAGGTCTCTAAGGGCTGCAGCATGTCTTATGCCACCCTGGAGACCCCTCACTCAGCACAGACACACTGCTTGCCAGCTTGTGTGTGCTGGTGAGAACAAAATGAGTAAGTCGACATGGCACTCCCCTCAGGGTGCCATGCCAGCCTCTCACTGCCTATGCAAGTATAGATAAGTCACCCCTCTAGCAGGCCTTACAGCCCTAAGGCAGGGTGCACTATACCATAGGTGAGGGCACCAGTGCATGAGCACTGTGCCCCTACAGTGTCTAAGCAAAACCTTAGACATTGTAAGTGCAGGGTAGCCATAAGAGTATATGGTCTGGGAGTCTGTTTTACACGAACTCCACAGCACCATAATGGCTACACTGAAAACTGGGAAGTTTGGTATCAAAACTTCTCAGCACAATAAATGCACACTGATACCAGTGTACATTTTATTGTAAAATACACCCCAGAGGGCACCTTAGAGGTGCCCCCTGAAACCTTAACCGACTATCTGTGCAGGCTGACTGGTTCCAGCAGCCTGCCACACTAGAGACATGTTGCTGGCCCCATGGGGAGAGTGCCTTTGACACTCTGAGGCCAGTAACAAAGCCTGCACTGGGTGGAGATGCTAACACCTCCCTCAGGCAGGAGCTGTCACACCTGGCGGTGAGCCTCAAAGCACCCCTTTGTGCCAGCACCGCAGGACACTCCAGCTAGCCCGCCCCCTCCGGCCACGGCCCCCACTTTTGGCGGCAAGGCCGGAGAAAATAATGAGAAAAACAAGGAGGAGTCACTGACCAGTCAGGACAGCCCCTAAGGTGTCCTGAGCTGAAGTGACTCTAACTTTTAGAAATCCTCCATCTTGCAGATGGAGGATTCCCCAATAGGATTAGGGATGTGACCCCCCTACCTTTGGGGGGAGGCACAAAGAGGGTGTACTCACCCTCAGGGCTAGTAGCCATTGGCTACTAACCCCCCAGACCTAAACACACCCTTAAATTTAGTATTTAAGGGCTTCCCTGAACCTAAAGAACGAGTTACTTACCTTCGGTAACGACTTTTCTGGTGGATACATTAGCTACCTGTTGATTCCTCACCTAATGAATACTCCCATGGCGCCAGCATTCGACGGAAATCTTCTTACTAGTCTCTGCACGTCGACGAGGACGTCACTCTAGCCCACGCGACGCCGTCTGACGTCATACAGGCAATAAGAGGTCCTCGACGACGTGCGGACGTCAGTACCAATCATTTTTTACGTGCATGAGAACAACCAGGCAATGCAATGAAAGAGCAAGGCAACATCCCACTACATTGTAAAAATACACAACATTGCATGAATAACTGTAAATCTTTTATATATATATATATAACTCTCTCTTTTTTTTTTTTTTTTTTTAATATATATCAACACATCAAGTATATACACAAAGATATATACATATATACATATAATATATATACAACGTCCATTGCATCCTCAAAGACCAAGAGGAGCGTGCTCAAGGATTACTTGGCAAGACCAGAAAGGCAACGGGGAGGCGGGTGGGACCGTGAGGAATCCACAGGTAGCTAATGTATCCACCAGAAAAGTCGTTACCGAAGGTAAGTAACTCGTTCTTCTGATGGATACAACTACCTGTGGATTCCTCACCTAATGAATAGAGTCCCAAAGCAGTACCACGCCTGGCGGTGGGTGCCTAAATGGTCAAACCAAGAAATCCTGCAGCACTGACCGTGCAAAATGGCCGTCCCTTCTAACCTCAGAATCCAAACAGTAATGTTTTGCAAAAGTGTGAAGGGACGACCAAGTTGCGGCCTTGCAGATGTCGACCACAGGAACACCTCTGGCCAAGGCCGAAGTGGCCGACTTAGCTCTGGTGGAATGAGCTCTAATGCCCTCAGGAGGATCCTTCTTTGCCAAAGAGTAACAGATTTTAATGCAAAGAACAACCCACCTGGATAGTGTTCTCTTGTGGACTGCCTTTCCTCTCCTCTTGCCCACGTATCCAATAAACAGCTGATCCTCCAGCCTGAAATCCTTTGTTCTATCAATAAAGAAGCTCAACGCTCTCTTTGGGTCCAGACGGTGCAGTCTTTCTTCCTCTTTGGAAGGATGAGGCGGAGGATAGAACGTGGACAAAGTAATTGCCTGAGCCAAATGGAAGGGTGAAACAACCTTCGGGAGGAAAGCAGCCTTGGTCCTCAACACCACCTTATCCCCATAAAAAGTTGTATAAGGGGGCTTTACTGATAAGGCCTGCAACTCACTCACTCTCCTTGCTGATGTTATAGCTATCAGGAAGACTGTTTTTAAAACCAATACCTTAAGGGGCAAGAATGCATAGGTTCAAAAGGGGACCCCATAAGGAAAGTCAGGACCAAGGACAAATCCCATTGCGGCATAATGAATGGCTTTGGAGGATATTTATTTAGAAGACCTTTCAAGAATCTGATAACAATAGGGGATTTAAATAAAGATGGTTGGTCTGGAAGACATATGAAGGCTGACAAGGCCGATAAATAACCCTTAATGGTAGCCACTGCACAACCTTTCTGCGCTAGAGACAGAGCAAAAGACAAAACGTCCGATAGATGAGCATGCAAAGGATCAATCTGCCTCTCTCCACACCACGCAACAAATTTAGACCATCTATTAGCGTAGATAGATTTAGTGGAGTGTTGCCTGGCCGCTAATATAACATCCACTACCTCCGGTGGGAGAGAGAAGGAACTCAGGTTGCCCCGTTCAATCTCCAGGCATGTAGGTGCAGACTCTGGAGGTTGGGGTGTAGAACCTGCCCCTGCGACTGCGAGAGGAGGTCTGCCCTGAAAGGGAGACGGAGCGGAGGGCACATTGAGAGTTGGAGAAGGTCGGAGTACCATACCCTCCTTGGCCAATCCGGAGCTATTAGGATGACTAGAGCCCGGTCCTGGTGAATCTTCCTCAATACTCGAGGAATCAAGGGTATGGGAGGAAACGCGTAAAGCAACTGGCCGCACCAGGTTATTTGAAACGCGTCCCCCAACGCTCCCTGCATCGGATACTGGAGGCTGCAGAATAACGGACAATGCGCGTTCTCTCGAGTGGCAAACAGATCTACCCGAGGAAACCCCCACCTCTGGAAGACTAAACGGACTTGATCTGGATGGAGACGCCACTCGTGGTCTGCCGAGAAATGGCGACAGACTGTCCGCACACACGTTCAAGACTCCGGCCAGATGGTTTGCTATCAAGCAAATCTGATGGTCCTTTGCCCAGGACCATAGTCGAAGAGCTTCTCTGCAGAGAAGGTACGACCCCACTCCTCCCTGCTTGTTTATGTACCACATCGTGGTAGTATTGTCCGTTAGGACCTGTACCGACTGACCACGAAGGGAAGGGAGGAAGGCCTTGAGAGCCAGACGTACAGCCCGTAACTCTAACAGATTGATGTGAAACATCTGTTCCTCTGGAGACCAAAGACCTTTGATCTCCAGATCCCCCAGATGAGCTCCCCACCCTAGAGTGGAAGCATCCATTATGACTGTGGACACTGGTGGCGACTGCTGGAACGGCTTTCCTTGTGAAAGATTGTTGCTTGCAATCCACCACTTCAAATCCACAGCAGCATCTCTGGAGATCTTGACAGTACCCTCTAGATCCCCTTTGTGTTGAGACCACTGCCTTCGGAGGCACCACTGAAGAGCCCTCATGTGCCAGCGAGCATGCGTGACCAACAGAATGCAGAAGGCAAACAGACCGAGCAGACGAAGGACCTTGAGGACTGGAACTACCACTCCATTTCGAAACATTGGAACCAAATCCTGAATATCTTGAATCCGCTGAGGCGGAGGAAAGGCCCGACCCAATGTTGTATCCAGTACTGCCCCTATGAACAGGAGGCGCTGAGAGGGCTCTAGGTGAGATTTGGGCTCGTTCACCGAAAAACCCAGGTCGAACAACAACTGGGTTGTTGACTGCAGATGATGCGACACAAGCTCCGGGGACTTGGCTTTGATCAACCAGTCGTCCAAGTAAGGGAATACTGCTATCCCCTTCCTTCTGAGTTCTGCCGCAACCACCGACATCACCTTCGTGAAGACTCGAGGTGCTGAAGTAAGACCAAAGGGAAGGACCGCAAACTGATAGTGCTGCGATCCCACCACAAACCGGAGATACTTCCTGTGTGACTTGAGTATCGGGATATGAAAGTAAGCATCCTGCAAGTCGACAGACACCATCCAGTCTTCCTTGTTCAACGCCAAAAGCACCTGTGCTAGGGTCAGCATCTTGAACTTTTCCTGCTTGAGGAACCAATTCAAGATCCTCAGGTCCAGAATTGGTCTCAAACGACCATCCTTCTTGGGAATCAGGAAATACCTTGAGTAACATCCTCGACCCCTTTCCTGCTCTGGGACCAACTCCACCGCGCCCTTTGAAAGGAGGACTTGTACCTCCTGTTCTAGCAACAGGAGGTGTTCTTCTGAACAATAAGAAGGGCGGGGCGGGATGAGGGGCGGGAACTCCCGAAAGGGAAGGGTGTAGCCTTTTCCCACAATACGGAGAACCCAAGTGTCCGTTGTAACAGTCTTCCATTTGGTGAGAAAATGCTGTAATCTTCCCCCTACAGGAGAGGAGTGAGTGGGAAATGGTGGAAGCCTAAGGCTGCTTCCCCTGCTGCACCCCGCCAGAGGATGAGGAAGAGGCAGAGTGCTGCTGAGAGGCTCCTCTGGTGCGGACCCTACCTCTCCCCCTAAAAGATCTATAGGGATGGGAAGAGGCAGGTTGCTGATATCTTCCCCGAAAGGAAGAGGAGGAAGAGCCACGCCCAAATCCACGAAACCTCCTGAAAAATCTGGAAGAGGCCGTGGCAGAAGGAGCTTGGAGCCCTAACGACTTAGCCGTGGCCCTGCTTTCCTTAAAACGTTCCAAGGCCGAATCAGCCTTGGCCCCAAACAGTTTGTCCCCATCAAACGGGAGATCCAACAATGTGGACTGTACATCTGCAGAAAAGCCCGAGTTACGGAGCCAGGCCTGTCTCCTTGCCACCACAGTTGTGCCCATTCCTCTGGCTACCGAGTCGGTGGTTTCCAGTCCCGTCTGGATAATCTGGGTCGCAGCAGCCTGGGCATTTGAAGCAAGATCCAAAAGACCCCGGGGAAGCTCTGTAAACGATGAGGAAATGTCATCATTCAGAGCATGAATATACCTCCCCAGGATACAGGTTGCATTAGTGGCTTTTAACGCCAGACTGCAGGACGAAAAAATCTTCTTGGACTGCGCCTCTAGTTTCTTAGAATCTCTGTCCCCAGGCACCTTCGGGAAAGAACCAGGCGCTGACTTGGATGAACAGGAGGCCTGCACCACCAAGCTCTCCGGCGTAGGGTGCCTAGATAGAAAACCAGGGTCAGTCGGAGCCGCCCGATACCTCATGGCCACGGCTCTGTGAACTGCTGGGGAAGATGCCGGCCTCTTCCACACCTCTAACACCGGATCCAGCAGAGCGTCATTAAATGGCAAAAGAGGCTCCGCCGCAGCTGAGGCCGGATGTAGCACCTCTGTTAAAAGGTTTTGTTAGCCTCCACCACCGGCAAAGGCAGGTCCAAAAAACTAGCTGCCTTCCGTACCACTGCATGAAAGGAAGCAGCCTCCTCAGTATATTCTCCTGGGGACGAAAGATCCCACTCAGGGGAAGTGTCCAGCCCACTGGCCGACTCCAGACCACGCAGCCCATCACCCGAGTCCTCTAGCTCTCCTTCCTCCAGGGCTCGTTGGTACTCCTGCTCCTCTAATACACGGAGAGCACGTCTCCTCGAATGAAGTCGTTGTTCAATACGCGGAGTCGACAATGCCTCCGCCGAAGTCGAAGATCGGCGCTGATCTTCAGAAGCCACCGACGCCGCGTCCGGCGCCACAGGTAACTTCGGCGCCGACGAAAGAGCAGCTGAAGCAGATGGACCCACCGGAGTCACAGGCCGAAATCCCGACGTCGACGGGATGGAAATCCCCGGGGCCAATCCTTCTGAAGCCACCGGAGCGGCCACTGGCGCCGACACTGGCGCCGAGCCCACGTTCCCAAAAGGGAGAAAGGGCATAAAGGGTGCCGGCCGAAGAGGCGCAGGATCACCCAAAGAAAAGGCCAAAGGCCCAGCCGGAGCACCCCCTGGAGCCATCTGTTGGAAGATGGCATACATCGCATTCAAGAATGCGGAACTATCGGCTCCAGGGGTGGGAAAAGCCGGATACTGAGGTGCCTGTCTCGGAGGCGACCCCGACGCCGGCCTCGACGTCTGCGCCGGAGAAAACACCTGAGGCTCCAATACCTCAATCACCGACGCCTGTCCAGGTGAAGTTGGAGACGCCGGAGAGGGCAACGGCGTCGAAGGATGCGGCGTAACCGTGGGACTGATCTCCCATGTCCTTCGGCGCCGATCCGAAGACCTGGAACGAGTCTCCTTCGAATGACGCCGAGATTCTCTACGGCGCCGGGAGTCTCGATGACGCCGATGTCTTGGAGAAGAAGACTTCTTGTGATGCTTCTCCTTCGATTTTGCCATAAACAGCTTCGCCTCACGTTCTTTGAGGGCCTTCGGATTCATGTGCTGGCATGAATCACAAGTCGAGACGTCGTGGTCGGAGCTCAAACACCAAAGGCAATCGGAATGAGGATCCGTCACCGACATCTTGCCTCCACACTCACGACAAGGCTTGAATCCAGACTTTCTCTGCGACATTATTACCACAGCGAAAGACTACGCAGCAAAAATACACTGTAACCACAAAAGTAACAGTTGCTCCCTCGAAGATAACCGTTTCGAATGCACGGAAAAAAGGGAACTGACGTCCGCACGTCGTCGAGGACCTCTTATTGCCTGTATGACGTCAGACGGCGTCGCGTGGGCTAGAGTGACGTCCTCGTCGACGTGCAGAGACTAGTAAGAAGTCGAATGCTGGCGCCATGGGAGTATTCATTAGGTGAGGAATCCACAGGTAGTTGTATCCATCAGAAACTTTAGATTCCTGAAACTACAAGAAGAAGAGGACTGCTGAGCTGAAAAACCCCTGCAGAGGAAGAACAGAAGACACCAACTGCTTTGGCCCCAGACTTACCAGCCTGTCTCCTGCCTTCCAAAGAAACCTGCTCCAGCGACGCTTTCCAAGGGACCAGCGACCTCTGAATCCTCTGAGGACTGCCCTGCTTCAAGAAAGACCAGAAACTCCTGAGGACAGCGGCACTGCTCCAAAAGAACTGCAACTTTGTTTCAAGGAGCAGATTTAAAGACCCCTGCAACTCCCCGCAAGAAGCGTGAGACTTGCAACACTGCACCCGGCGACCCCGACTCGACTGGTGGAGAACCAACACCTCAGGGAGGACCCTCTGGCGACTCCAAGACTGTGAGTAACCAAAGTTGTCCCCCCTGAGCCCCCACAGCGACGCCTGCAGAGGGAATCCCGAGGCTCCCCCTGACCGCGACTGCCTGAACTCCATTTCCTGACGGCTGGAAAAGACCCTGCACCCGCAGCCCCCAGCACCTGAAGGAACGGAACTCCTGTGCAGGAGTGACCCCCAGGAGGCCCTCTCCCTTGCCCAGGTGGTGGCTACCCCGAGGAGCCCCCCCCTTGCCTGCCTGCACCGCTGAAGAGACCCCTTGGTCTCCCATTGAAATCAACAGAGAACCCGACGCTTGTTTGCACACTGCACCCGGCCGCCCCCGCGCTGCTGAGGGTGTACTTTCTGTGTGGACTTGTGTCCCCCCCGGTGCCCTACAAAACCCCCCTGGTCTGCCCTCCGAAGACGCGGGTACTTACCTGCTGGCAGACTGGAACCGGGGCACCCCCTTCTCTCCATTGAAGCCTATGTGTTTTGGGCACCTCTTTGACCTCTGCACCTGACCGGCCCTGAGCTGCTGGTGTGGTGACTTTGGGGTTGCTCTGAACCCCCAACGGTGGGCTACCTTGGACCCCAATCTTAACCTCGTAGGTGGTTTACTTACCTGCAAAAACTAACATTACTTTACCTCCCCCAGGAACTGTGAAAATTGCAGTGTCCACTTTTAAAACAGCTTATTGTGTTTTATGTAAAAAGTATATATGCTACTGTGATTATTCAAAGTTCCTAAAGTACTTACCTGCAATACCTTTCAAATGAGATATTACATGTAGAATTTGAACCTGTGGTTCTTAAAATAAACTAAGAAAATATATTTTTCTATAACAAAACCTATTGGCTGGAATTGTCTCTGAGTGTGTGTTCCTCATTTATTGCCTGTGTGTATGTACAACAAATGCTTAACACTACTCCTTTGATAAGCCTACTGCTCGACCACACTACCACAAAATAGAGCATTAGTATTATCTCTTTTTGCCACTATCTTACCTCTAAGGGGATCCCTTGGACTCTGTGCATGCTATTCCTTACTTTGAAATAGCACATACAGAGCCAAGTTCCTACAATCGGTTACAACGGAAGCTCAACAACCGAGTCCCAATTTACTTCAATGAGAGATTCGGACACAACTGTGGTCCCTGGTGTAGTTACTCCACTTCTCCAGGTATCCACAGGTGGGGGGCACTCTTGAACCTCCCTTGTCCCAACGGGTTTCCTTGGGGTCCTCTGGGAGGGATCCTGGAACACGAACACTAACTGCGACTTGCTCAGGTCATCCTATTGACATTGGCATGGGGTACACCTCTGCATGGGCGCACCTGGTGAAACTTACCTTTGGTGTTTTAGTACCGGAAAATCCTTGGCTGTCAGTCTTGGTTAGTTGTGCCATTCACTCCCATTGTTTAGTATATGGTTTGGCCCTCCGTTAGGGGCCCTTGTTATTTTATGCCCATACAGGTTTCGAAGTATATGTTTATATGTATATATCTCCGGTTAGGAAATATGCCAAATTTAGTTCAGTACCTGGGTTTTATTAAATGATAAATTATTTTTCTAACACTGGTGTGGCTTTTTGTGTGTACATCACTGACTGACCTGTGTGGTATTTGCAACTGTTTTACACCCTCCCCGAGAATTCTTAGCTGCTCTCCACAGCTACCCTTTGAGAGCTCTGGTTATCTGGAACCAATACATTAAAACTAAGGGCTGTCTGGACTCAGTACAGGGTGCCTCGCCTATAGGTGTACACAACAGATGTCTTATATAGAGTATATCCTGAAAAACTGTAGGAAGCTGGCCTGGTGGGTACCCAAAGAACTTGCACCTTATACCAGGTCCAGCTATCCCCTCTTAGTGAAGTGTAAGCAGTGTCTAGAAGCCAGGCTCTCCAGAGGTAGCTGTGGATGAGCAGCCCAGGCCTATCTAGGAGACATGCAAAGCTCATGCAAAACCACTGTAGTCATACAGCATTTACACACTTGAAAGAAAACACTCAGTTGTACAAAAATAAAGGTACTTTATTTTTGTAACAGTACCACAAAATACTAGAAGGGCAACCAATAGGAGGTAGATAATACACTAATTATATACACTAGAAATCAGAAATAGGCATAGAAAAGGTTAGAAAACAGCGCAAATAGCAATATCCAATAGTGACCATATACTAAAAAAATCAGAATGACAACACAGGACATCCTCCCCCCCCCCAAACATTGCACCCACCCCCACCCCACAGGTAAGAGGTAAGTGTAATGTGTAGAGGGGAGCAGGGAGTACTAGAAAACAACAGAGTTAAGTAACAGTGCCCCCCAGTGACCAGGAAAGGAGGGGTAAATCACTGGATTTTCCCCAAACCACCAAAAAGGAGGGAAAAAAAAGAAAGGAAGACACCCAGACAAGACTGCAAGAACCAGGCAGTGGATTCCTGAAGAAGACCTGTGAACAGAGGAGACCAAGTCCAAATATCTCATTGGAGTCCAGTAGGAGAAGGAGCTACTACCCACCCAGCTGTACTTGCACGAGTTGGTCGATGGTGAGGAAGAACAGGTCAGCATTGCAGCCCTGGAGCCGGAGAAGAGATCCTGATGGATGCAGAAGATGTCCCATGCTGGAGTGAAGATTGCAGATGGGCGTCGGTGCAGGAATTTCACCAACAAGCCTTGGCAAACGCAAGTTCACGGTTAGTGGAAAAGTGGAGCTATCGGGGACCAGCAAGGCCCAGGAGGCCTCAACCCAGGAGGAGGAGTCACAGGGGGCCCTCAGGGTCGCAGAGAGTCCACAGGAGCAGAGGCAGCACCCACAGGAGTCCCACAGGATGGGGACACAGGAGTCGCAGAAGGAGCCCACTCAGCAATACAGAAAGGGATCCCACGCCACAGGAGAACCACACAGAGGGCTGTGCATCACAGGAAGGAGTGCTGGAGCTACAAGCCACCTGAAGATCCCTTGGAGGAGATGACAACAAGCCTTGGCAGCTGCAAGAGACGCGGTGCACGGGGGTACTGTCCTCCTTGGGAAGGCCAAGGCTTACCTCCACCAAAGTTGGACAGCTGGCAGAGGACCAAGGGGACTACTCCGGACCACCACCCGTGATGCAGGATCCACGCAGCTCAGGATGAGAGGAGATCCATGCAGCTGGTCGTCGTTGCAGCAGGTGCCTGTGGGTGCAGGCGAGTGACTCCTTCACCCCAAGGGGGATTCCTCCTTCTTCTTGTGCAGGCTGAAGAGTTGCTGTATTCTGGGGATGCACAGCTGGGGAAATGTTGCAAAGCTGGCACGAGCCGTCGAAACAAAGTTGCAGAAGAGTCTCCTCCGTTGATTTCAAGCATCGTCAGTTCCTAGAGGATCCAGTTGTGGTTCGAATGGCCAGAAGTCGAAGTGGAGTTTGCAGAGGAACCTGTTGGAATCTTGCAAGCTGAATCTGAGGATCCGCCCAAAAGAGCAACCCTAAGTAGCCCTGAAAGGGGGATCGGTCACCTAGCCAGGTAAGCACCTATCAGGAGGGGGCTCTGACGTCACCTGCCTGGACTGGCCACTCACATGCTCCCAGAGTTCCCTACCAACCTTGGAAACAAGCTTTAGGAGCGGCTTCTTCATAGCCTTTGGCGCCATGGCCCGGCAATTCGAGCACCACTTGGAATCATGGCCAAGCCTGAGACACCATAGGCAGACCAAATGAAAGTCTGTAACCAACATGGTGGTCTGTCAGGTGCAACACGGTTTAACTCTAACTTTTTAGATGTCATCTCGACACACTCACAATTTTGTTTTCTTTTTTTCGACAAAACGTTGAAAAAGGCCTGTCAAAAAGCAACAGTTGGGTAGTTTACTCCGGATCTGCCCTAACTGGCATAGAAAGAAAAGAACGGACGTCCACGTACCTGGGTGGCATTACTAAAATGCTCATGAAAACGAATGCAGCCCCCCGACCGTGTGTGCTGGGGCATTACTGAAGCAAAAGTTTCCGGATTCATCCTGACACTGGGGAAATTCAAAGATGAGGAATCTACAGAAGGTCTCTATCAGAAAATATAAATTTTGAAGTCCTGTGTCACATATACAGAGTCATTGGTGTACACCTGCGAGTAAATTTGATGCAAGGCCAGCATCCTGAATTAAGCCTTTCTTATCCATTTGTTAGTTCTTAGATCATGCACAGGTCTGTGTTTGAGTCTCTTCTTTTGAAGGGAAAGTAAAGCTAATACATTTCCTCTTTTCTCCACCATCTGTTTCTTTTGCAGGGTGCTGAATTATATTCAAGGCTCCTCCCAATAGATTTTGAGAGCGCTGTTTTGGAGAAACACATGGAGAAGGAGGCTTGAATCTCAGTGAGCATCCCTTGAGGACAACATTCAATACCCACTTGTCTCTTGTTATTCTTTGCTAGCCTTACAGATGATGCATGATCCAGTCTCCCTGCTGCAGAGTGTGGCTAAGAAGAGGAGGGAAATAAAATTCATTGTTTTGCTGGTGGTTTTACCGCAGCCGAAGATGGCTATTGTCCACCTAGCGTTTCAAAGACTTCTATGCTTCTGCCTTTCAAAGCCTGCCTACGATGATGTATTGCATTGAGTGGATAGAACTCTGAAATTAACAACCGCTGAAGGACTAATAGGAATGTCTTCTATAATCCTTCTCTAAACAGAATGCGCTTTAGCTGTTTCATTTCAATCATCATATAATTCATCTTGTCATTGTACAAAATCTAAATACAGATAGATTTTGCATGGGTTCCCATGGGTGGCATAATACATGCTGCAGCCCATGGCGAACTCCTGATGCCCAATGCCCTGGGTACCTAGGTACCATACACTAGGGACTTACACTGGGTCACCTGTATGCCAATTGTTGGGTTCACAAAGCCACGAACAACCAAATTTAGAGGGAGAGTGCACAGTCACTGGGGTACTGGTTAGCAGGATTCCAGTGAACACAGTCAAAACACACTGACAACAGGTAAAAAGTGGGGGTAACCATGCCAAAAAGAGTACTTTCCTACAGGCATTAGCTGTTTTCAACCCAGCTGCAGCAGTCCCACATCTTGCTGGCCACAGAATGTGGTAGGCTAGTTGAAGATGAAGCAGAACGAAACTTTTTGTCTGCTGCCACTATCACTGCATCTAGTAGGGGGACGGCTCTTGCCGTCACTGTGGAAGGGTGCAATCGCACTTTCACCAACTCTCCTTGCTTTGGGGCCTATGGATAGGATTTTTGACTTTTCTTGCGTCAGGCCCTACACAAGTCTGCTCCTCGTCTTCTTTTAAAAAAAAAAATTTTTTTTATGTCATCCCGGGTGACTTGGCCCTCCCTCAGGAAACATTGTCTTGAATGAAGATAGTGCGGAGCCCAACATGCTCCACCACTGGAATTGTGACGGAAGTAAAAATGGACAAATCTTCAAGGGGGTATAACTTGGGCCCTGTTGGGCCAATTCTATTGATCTTGGGCTTATTTTGCTTTCAGCAAGCCTCCTGGATTCCAAAGAGGTACTCCACAGGGAGCTGGTATCACTGGCTCCGTGTCAGCTTTTCTCCTCTGCCTGGCTTGCTGGGGCACAGATGTCCAGGTATTTTCCCCAACTGGTTCTCAGTGGTTAAAAGGGGGCCAACCTCACTGGCCCGGAAGAGACTTCAGTCAGCTGCACATAAAGTCCTTTGTCCATCGGGGTTTGTCATTCCTGCTGTGCATGGTGCTGCCGCTCACTAAGTCAAGGGTCTAACTCCCGGTCTCTCCCTTGAGCAGGTGTTTATAAGTCTGATTGGTAAGTTCTAGATGCCGGGCACCCCCAACCAATCTCAGGATGCCACATCACCCATCTACCCCTGTTGAAAACCTCCTGCACAGCATGCTGGGACAACTCAAGATGGCACCATGTCCTGCTCACATTTCCTATAGGGGCCTCTACCCCATCTCAGCCGTCATCACTGCCAGGGACTTTCCAACCAAAACCTCAAAAGGAAGCCCCCACCTCCTGCGTGGGCTGCAAATGTCTGGGAATTCTCCTCTGTTCAGTGTGCCTGGGTTGCCTTAACCTTGATACTGTATGACAGCTAATGATCCGATGCAGACTTCCCTCCCCACCCCTTACTCCTCATGAGCTGAGTGAAGCTCTGACATTTGCTCCTTTTGAGTGGGGAGGCCTCTGTTCCATCTGCTGGGGGCCAGAGCAATTAACATGGCCAGCAGAGTGACAAAAGTCCTGGAATACGAATATGAGCTGATCCACAAAACAAAATGGCAAAATGTGACAGAAGGTTTTCATGGACATTCAAGGGACCTGCACATTCAAACCCTGTGGCCATGGTCCACCCCAGAGTGACATCTCACTGGACTGTTTAGGCCGAAGTGGTGGCCAATTCCCTCCTACATGTATAATAAAGTGACACTGTAGATAATTCAGTTCTGATCTACTGAATTTACCTGCGTGTGCCCACTAATATTAAAAGATCTACCCCCAGATCAACATCTATCCTTGCAGAGTCCCTTCTGTGCCTAACTACCTGAGGACAAATAATGGGCTGTAGATATTAGTCTCAGGTCACACACATGTTCATGTGTAACCAGCCCAGTGCCCCTTTCCCTAACTGTGTCGCAATAACCTTATCTTAAAGACGGATACTGGCAGTAAACATAGGCAGCCCAATTATCATGTGTGAGACTCCAGAAGTGAGAGACACAAGACGAAGGTCCAAATAACGGGTGATCAGAAACAGAAAAATCTGGATGTATTAAATGGGCAGAACCCATTTCACTACAGTCAGCATATAGGTACCAGTCGAACAGCGTAGGCAAAAATCAGTGAGAACACTTCATTGTTGAGAGAGAGTGGGAGATTACCTTGATGTGAAATATTGGCATGTTTACTTTTCTGCCTGTCCAAACTAGTCTACTGCTGGTGTTCCATAATCTGCAAAACGTAGTTGGCAATTTCTTGATTGAGTATTCAAATCACAATAGGTCCACTTTTCTTCTTAGATTATCTGCCTATATATTTAGCTGTCCTGTTAGGTGGACTGCTGTAACAGATAATAGTATGCACATCTATCTTACAAAGATTATGCACTGGTTTTCATAGGGTAGATTTGTCTGCTTAACTAGAACACCATTGTACTGCCTGTCTGCACTCACATTACCATCTTGTATTCATAGGCTGGGAAAAAAAATCCGTAATCAGTGTTTTACAGCTTCCTATACCTTCTATCTATTAATTCTCTAAATTTGTCCTATGTGCAAACCCAAACTAGGTGTCATGAGGCAATTTTTCTAGAACAGTGGTTCCCAACCTGTGGTCCAGGGAACCCTGGGGGTCTGCAAAGCCTCCTTTGAGGGACTTGGACTGCTTAGAACATGTAATACTATTAACAGACTGGGTCCCCGGCTTTCAGTAATGACTTATTGGGGGGGTCCCCAGAATCTAATAATGATTCATTGGGGGTCCCCGGTTTCCAGTACCAATAAAGTGGGGTCCACAAAAGTCAAAAGTTTGGGAAGCACTGTTCTAGACATAAAAGAAAGTGGTGGTTTGAATGGTCTGTGTACGTAATGAAACCCCACATTTTATATGGTCAACCCCAAAGTTTGTTGACTGATGTTGCTGCCTTTTTGCTTCACTTGAGCTTGCTAACCAGAGGTCAGTGCCAGTGCCCTGACCATAAAGTGTAAGTAAAACTGGATGTACCCAATTGGAGATGGCTAACTTCCCTGTAAGTCCCCAGTAAATGGTACCCTGGTGTACTTGGGGGAGGGGGGGCGCACCCCGGGGTTAACAGCACTGATTGTGCCACCCCTGGAGGCCCCTCAAGTAAAATAAATCCCCCAAGTTCGCCACTGCAGCCTGGTAGAGCAGTCATGCACTGCTAGCCCGACTTTGCTATCAAAAGCAGTGGCAAAGCCACCATTTTCCCTGGACCTGTGTTTAAGTAACCCCACTGGCAGGCCTACTGAACTCTAAAGGCAGGGTGTAACATATTATAAAAGCAGGACACATACTTTGACGGTAAAACCTGCCAAACTTTTAGTGTGCAAGACTTGGTCGCCCAATTGGTGAGTACAGGGTTACATGCGGACTCCCTCAGCTGTGCGACCTCCAGAAC
The DNA here is from genome assembly GCF_031143425.1 of Pleurodeles waltl. Taxonomy (NCBI): domain Eukaryota; kingdom Metazoa; phylum Chordata; class Amphibia; order Caudata; family Salamandridae; genus Pleurodeles; species Pleurodeles waltl. The sequence continues at coordinate 285,873,615 of NC_090440.1, read as the reverse complement.
ATTGCAACCAAAACAGGCACTCCAAGGTATCAAACAACTTGTTACATTAAGCCTGACTTGCATCTCAAGTCGAAATTATTTGATACATTATACGCGTTGCAGTGTGCAACTTTAGAAAAGCTACCACGTTGCAGCCTATAAAACGTCTCTGCCTTCCCAGACTCTTAGGAAGGAGAACAATGAGAGATTGCAGGCCAAGAAGGTTTTACCTTCCACAGGATGCCACTTGGGTGTTGGCCCCAAAAGGCAGACTTCAAAGGCCAGATGTGTCACAGGAGCGAGAAGGGCTGCCCCACTGTTTAGACATACTCTGGCATTGGGAGCAGAAAGGGGAAGACAGTTGCCAAAGTAGTGTCCCATTTGTAGGAAGCTGGCCTGGTGTGTGGTGGGTACCTAAGGTACTTACACCAGTTTCTAGAAGCCAGACTGTCCAGAGGTAGCTGTGGATGAGCAGCCAAGACTTATCATGAGACATGCAAAGCTCATGTAACACCACTGTAGTCACACAGCACTTACACACATGATATTACACTCAGTGTTACAAAAGTAAAGGTACTCTATTTTAGTGAAAAAAATACCAACAAGAACTTGAGGCAACCCTCCAACAGGAAGTAACACACTAGATATGTACACTAGTAATCAGCAATAGGCATAAAAAGTGATAGAGAACAGTACAAATGCAAATAGACAATAGTGACCCTAGGGGAGCCCACACCATATGCTAAAAAAATGGAATGCAAATGCAGGACCCCCACCTAGGTAAGTGTAATGGGTAGAGGGGAGCTGGGGGTACTACGAAACACCAAATATAAGTACCACAGTGCCCCCTAGCAACCAGTAAGGAAAGGAGTAAGTTACTGGATTTTCTCCAAACCACGCAAAACGAAGTAAAAGAAGAAAATACAACAATCAGACAGGACTGCAAGAAATAAGCGGTGGGTTCCTGAAGAGGAAGACCCGTGGAAGAAGGGGGCCACACCCAGAAGACACAGATGATTCCAGGGGAGCAGGAGCTACTAACCACCCAGCTGCGAATGCAGGAGTTCATCAATGGTAGGACGAAGACAGTTAGGAATGTAGCCCTGGAGAAGGTGAAGAGTTCCTGGAGGATGCAGTCGACGTGCAGTCAGTCAGTGGCGTGGAAAAGCCACCAACAAGCCTCAGCAAAGGCAGACGTCACAGTAAAGCACAAAGCAGGGCTGCCGGGGACCAGCAAGGTACAGGAGGACTCAACCCACAGGGGATAGGAGAGAAGGGGGGGGGAAGAGGGGAGTCCTATGGGGACCCTCAGCAAGAGAAAGTCAACAGAAGAAGAGGCAGCCCCCACAGGAGACCCACTGGACGATCTTGGAGGGTCCAGTCGCAGTTTCAGTGGCTGGAACTCGAAGTGCAGGTTGCAGAGGAGTCCTGCTGGAATCTTGCAAGCCGAATGAGGACCCCACCCAAGAGAGAGACCCTAAATAGCCCTGAAAGGGGGCTGCTCACCTAACCAGATGACCACCTATCAGGAGGGGGCTCGGACATCACCTTCCTGACTGACCACTCAGATGCTCCCAACAGTCCCTGCCAACCTTTGATTCAATATGGCAGAACCAAGGGAGCCTCTGGAGGAGCTCAGAGCACCAGCCCTAGGATGGTGATGGACAGGGGGGTAGTCACTCCCCTTTCCCTTGTCCAGCTTCACACCAGAGCATGGACTGGGAGACCCTGAACAGGTGTAGACTGGTTTAGGCATGGAGGGCACCAAATGAGCCCTTCAAAGCATACCAGTGGCTTGGGGAGGCTACCCCCCACCCAAACTATGAAACCCCTATTTCTAAAAGGGTAGAGGGGGTTATCCCACTCTCCCAAAGCTCATTTTTGTTCTGCCTTCCTGGTCTTCAGCTGTTCAAGCAGCAGGAGGGCAGAAACCTGTCTGAGAGGTGGCAGCTGCTTGGGCTGCCAGGAAAACCCCAGAAGGCTGGAAGGAGCAATGCTGGGGGTTCCCCAAGGAGCCCCCCAGAGTGCATGGAATCATACTTCCAATCCTGGCAAGGCTGTGACGTATTTCCAGTACATGCATAAAATGGCATCCCTGCACGCACAAAGACCAGGAAAATAGAACTGGAGTTTGTGGGGGCATCTCTGCTAGTGCAGGAGTGCCCACACACACAGGTACTTGCACCCTGACCTCGGGGATAGGAGGGCCTGCCATAGGGGTCACTTACTGACCTGGTGTAGTGACCTGTAGTGAAAAGGGTACATGCACTCTTTCATGCAAGACGCAATGGCAAGACTGCAAATACACTTTGCATGGGCTCCCCAAGGGTGGCACAGTACATGCTGCAGCCCATGGGGATCCCCTTGGACCCCAATGCCCTGGATAACTGAGTACCATATACTAGGGACTTGCATGGGGGCACCAGTATGCCAAATGTGGGGTGTAAGTGGTTAAAGTTTGAATGGAGAGAGCATAATCACTTGGGGGTCCTAGTTAGGAGGATCCCAGTGAACGCAGTTAAACACACTGACAAACAGGCAAAAAGTGGGAGTAACCATGCTAAAAAGAGGCTACTTTCCTTCACCATGGGCATGTAACTCTGAGGTAGCCACATCCCAAGGGTGGGCTTGAGAGGTCTGAACACTGAGCAAGCGGTCACGCCATCTTGTTAGTGGACAGAAAGGTGCACCCTGGGATAGCCGGATGCCACACTCCACAGGAAATGGTCACTAGATTTATTTTATTTTTATTTTATTTTTAAGAGTTTTCTATAGCGCTAGCAAGACCGAGAGGGTAACAGAGCGCTTTACAGCATGACAGGAAGTAAACATAAGAATAAACATGATAAACATATGAATAAACATAAGAAACACAACAAGACAAGAGTCATTTTGTACAATGGGGGTACAAGTGGGTTCTCACGGATAGAAGGGTGGCAGTTCGGGGAAGGGGGGGTGGAGAGGGAGAGACCCTTATTACTGAGAGGGGTGGTTTAGGAGGAATTCTTTCAGTAGTTTCTTAAAGGACAGGTGGGAGGTGTTAGATCTGATGTGGATGGGTAAGGAGTTCCATATTCTCGGAGCGTTGTTAGAGAATGAGCATGATCGAGTTTTTTGCTTGTTGGGTTTCGGAAGGAGGAGGAGGAGAGAGTTTGTGCTTCTCAGAGATCTGGTTTGACCAGCTTTCACTACCTTGTTAGCGAGGTATTCAGGTTTTCCAGTGTGAAGGGCTTTGTGTGTCAGGCAGGCAGTGCGGAACAGGCAGCGGGCCTCAATCGAGAGCCATTTCAGGTTCTTCAGGGCTGGGGAGATATGGTCAAATTTGTTAGTTCCTGTCACTAGTCTAGCTGCTGCATGAAGAGTGGACCTCATAGGGGCGAGTCAGGATTTGGCCGTGCCAGTGAGGATAGAGATCCCATAGTCTAGTCTTGAGAGTGCCAGTGCTTGAGTGGCCTGTTTGAGGTCATCGTGGGGTATGAAGGATTTGATTTTGTGAAGAAGTTTAAGGCTGCGGAAGGCATTATTAGCGTTTGACTTAATATGGTCCTGCAAGGTCAGGTTAGAGTCCAGAGAGATTCCCAGGGATTTGACCGTGGTAGATGGGGAGAGAGTGCAATTAAGGGCGTCAATAGATTTTAGCCATTCTTGCAGTTGAGGAAGCTGGTTAGATTTCGAGAGGAGGAGGATTTCCGTCTTTTCATGATTGAGTTTGAGGTGGTTATGAGAGAGCCAGCAAAGGGCTTCTTTAAGGGTATTGTTCAGGTGGTGGATGTCATCTAAGGAAGATAGTTCAATATAGAGTTGCGTGTCATCCGCATAGAGGTGGAAGGGGATATTAGCTCGGGTGAGGATAGTGGTAAGAGGGTCCATGTAGATGTTGAAGAGGGTTGGAGAGAGGACAGAACCCTGGGGGACCCCTCTGGTAATGGGGGAGGTGGGCGAGGTCGAGTTTAGAAGCTTTACTAGTTGTGTACGGTTTTGTAGGAAGGAGGAAAGCCAGCGGAGGACAGTGCCTTCAATGCCTACTCTCTTTTGGAGGGAGTCGAGAAGGAGTTTATGGTCGACAGTGTCAAAGGCTGCTGTAAGATCAAGGAGAATGAGTAGGCAGGGTCTGTCAGAGTCAAGAGAGATGAGGAGGTCATCTACAATGTTGAGGATGGCGGATTCAGTGCTGCAGCCTTTCCTGAAGCCAGATTGAAGAGGGTTTAGGAGGCTGTTGGAGTCAATATGTTGGGTTAATTGTTGGAGAGCACATTTTTCGAGAATTTTGGCCAGGAAGGGAAGGTTGGAGACAGGTCTGTAGTTGTGGAGGTTGTTCGGGTCTGCTCCTGGTTTCTTCAAAATTGGCGTGATTTGGCCTAGTTTTAGGCAGTCAGGGAACACGCCAGTCTGAAGGGAGCTATTGATGATCATTGTCCAAGTAGGGGAGAGGGACTGGTGGAGTTTTTTTGCCAAGGAGGAAGGGAGGGGGTCAGCTAGGTGGGAGGAGGTTTTGGAGGAGGACATGAGTTTGGAGATGTCCGATACCAGGAGGGGTTGGAAAGAACTCCAGTTGGCAGGGGCCGGCCGATGCGACCGGATGGGGAGAGTGATCTCGGTTAGGGGGGAAGAGTTGTCAGAGGGGTATAGAGTGGGGGTAAGATTGACAGTGGATGGGAGGAGGGGCACAATGTTGGGGGGAGAGTCTCTTGCTAAAGAACGTTCAATCTCAGTGATTTTATCGTTGAAGAAGTTGGCAAAGTTAACGCAGGTGGTCTCAGTGGTGGGTAAGGGGTTGGGAGTAGGTTTGGTCGTTTGTTGTTTAATGATGTTAAAGAGCTCTTTCGGACGGTTTTTGGCTCTGTCAAGGGTATTCTGGAAGAAGGATCTTTTTTCATTATATATGTGTTTTTTGTACCTTCTCCGTGCACATCTGAGCTGATCTAAGTGGGTGGAGGAGGGGTCAGATCTCCAAAGTCTTTCTGTGGCTCTGAGTTGTCTTCTCTCAGAGTTGAGATCATTGTTGAACCAAGCTCTAGATGGGATATTTCGCAGTTTTTTCAGTTTTAGAGGGGCAAGCTGATCCAATATGGTAGTTATAGTTGAATTGTAGTGGGTGGTTAAGTCCGTCGTGGAGAGGATGGTCGAGGGGGGGGGGAAGAAGAGAGGTGATTTTTTCTTCAAGGGTAGATAAGGGGATTTGGCTGACATTTATTTTCCAACTAAAGGATTTTTGGGGATGGGGAGTGGGTTGGGGGATAAAGTTGAGATGGAAAAGGATGATGTGATGATCTGACCAGTCGACAGGAAGGATGTCACTAGATGGGAGGGAACCTGGTAGCCCATTGGCTACCAACCATATCCTGTCCCATGGGCACTTTCTAAGCATAAAAGGGTCATCTCCAGCACCCAGGGCTCAGATCTCGGCTGACTTGGAAGAAGGACTGCCCTACTAACTGAAGGACCAGCAAAGAGACTGCACTGACAAGGACTACACCTGCTGCAGCTGGCGGCTCGCAAAGAGAGGGACTGTGCCAGCCGTGTCCTTCTCAAGGAGAAGATATCTCCAGAGCCCCGTCAAGCCATGAGAACTCAAAAGGCCTGCTGAAAGGCCTTGTGTTAGCACACAGGGACACAACAGCTAAAGAGGTCTGTTGGGGCAAGTTGGTAGCTCAAAGTCTTCAAGTTGCTATCACCGCCACTGTGCAGTAGTAAGGACCAAGACCAGATGAAGAGAGTTGCATCCAAGTAGCTTGAGCCAAAGAGTGATGTCTGAAACTTGTTGGGATACTCAGAAGGTGAGTTATGAACCTAAGAAGGACTGTGATTGTGACTGTGACAATGGGCAGCTGAACTTCAGCCAGTCCAGATAGGGCTTTGTGGGACATCGACCCTGCAAACAAGACCCCCTCACCATCTTCATTGAACAAGGAATCCTTGCATGAAGATCTCCGTCAGCTGTGTCGCATGCACAACATCCTTAGAGCATCTTCAGCATTCTTCATCCCTGGCATCAGGACAACTCCATAGGAATCCAATGCAACGTAGAGAAAGGGCCTGGAACTGCTGAATGACAGCTTCTTCTGGGAAGGTAGCTATACTCGAGGACCTTACTGGCCTCCCTGACTAGCTCCCTGGCTGAGCGGTTCATCCCAAGTACTTCTAACCAACCACACTGACATTTACCCACGTTTTCCTTGACAATGTTTCCAAGTGTCCAATTCAATGACTTTGCAAAGGCTTGGGAAATGTATTTGATCTATTGTAGCTTGTAAAATCCATATCTCTGGAACCCTCTGTTGGATCTTTTTTGTTCTTGGGCCTAAATTCAGTCTTTCTACTTTTATAAATTAGTGCTGGATTTCTTGAGTATTGTGTTGATTTATTCTTCAATTGTTTTGGTGCTCTTTAAATGCCACTTGTTCCTCTTTGTAAACCTTGCAGCTCATTGCCACAGCTACCCAGGGTTGAGCTGAGGATTTTACATGCGAAACAGACTAGACTTACAGAGGTTGGTAAGTGTATTATATGGTGAGGTCGCACTACCGCATCATAGAATACACCCCATTTCCTCACAGTCTGCGTGTTAACATTTTTCTTTTGACAAACATTTGAGCTGTGTTTGTATTTGGCTTGTAAAAGCCACAAGATTGTCCCACTTCCACTTTTTCTTTGCACTCTGTCTCCTTTATCACACATAGTTAAATTACTTGATTGGCGCTCTTCTGACACTGTAAGAAAAAATCCCCCCTTCACCAGCCACTTGCCTAGGTATAGGTATAGAAACATGTTTCGACTGATCCTGAATCAAGTAGTTACTACTTCAGCACTTTTTTTGTTTGGTGAGGACTCTTGCAGCAGACTATCCCAAAGAGTAGTACTTTGAATTGATCATGAGTGTTCCTATTATGAACCAGAGGTAATTGTAATTAATCAGTGCGTGAAAACAGGCATCTTTTAAATAGGCTCTAATAGTTTCCTGTTGACAACCCAGGAATGTCATCCTACAAGGAGGTCTAGAATGGGTCTTGGTGTAGGACTGTATATTGGTATAAATGGGTATACCAATTATACACCTGTGAATATTCGTGAAGGTGATATTGTCTCAACAGCTTTCTTTTCTGAAAGTTCTTGGGCATTCACAGTGTTAGTTTGCTTTCTTGTTATTTATCACTTAATTGTCCACTGATTTTCCTCTACTAGAAGGGAATTTTGATTTGTGTCCCCTATAGGTGTTGTGTGTTCAGTGTGCAACATGAGACAATCACTTTGATTGTCAGCCTTCTCTGGTAGGCTGGCGCTTTTCACATAATTCTGTCATGAAAATTGTGAGCTCGGTTGCCATTGCGATGTCACTTTTGATGTGGTCTGGCCCTATGCCAACTGCATGTGGGTTTACAGGAAGAAAGGACATTTATCATCATTTTCTTATCTAGCAGCATGCATTCTCCTATAGGAGCTTCTACCTATCTGCACCCATCCACTGGCTTGAGCTGGGTCAGTTGCCTTTCCCATTTACATCTAAGGAATGTCTACACAGATGGCAAACAAATCCTGACCATTAAAAGGTATTAATTAGAACTGGGTGCACCTTCAGTTAAATTCCATAGATTCATAGTCTTCCATGTAAATTCATAGTCTTGCATGCGTGCGTAGTACCATGTCTGCGTATAGTTGTCTAATGGACGTATCTGCTCAATACAAGGAGAATTTCAAACAGGGATTAGAGATGGTCTCCCGTTCCGTATTTATACTTCTGGCTCGCTTCTGAAATAGTTTTCGGGGATACTTCTTTAGTTTCACTACTTTATCCCATTGTTTATGTCCATACCTTGAAAAAAGAGCATTCCAGTTTGCAAACGTCAACTGATTTGCTGCTGCTCTCAATGTTCTTGCCCAATAGGTCTCCTGAAGTCACTAGCCAGTTGAGTCCAGCAGTGGCTGCGTTATTGGCTTCATTTTTGGTTTCAAGGAAAAGGAGGGAGGGGCAGGGATGATAGTCCAGCACTGCGCAAGAGCTTTAATATACATATGGTCTTGTGGGGAGTTTCTCTACTCCGGGTGTAACAGCTTTCCAGGAAGCTGCCTCTTTAAAGTCTTGTCTGCCTTGAAACATGCTAGATAATGAAAATGTCACTTACCCAGTGTACATCTGTTCGTGGCATTAGTCGCTGCAGATTCACATGTTTGGCACAGTCCGCTGCCTGGTGTTGGGCTCGGAGTATTACAAGTTGTTTTTCTTCGAAGAAGTCTTTTTGGTCACGGGACCGAAGGACTCCTCCCTCCTCGGCTCCATTGCGCATGGGCGTCGACTCCATCTTAGATTGTTTTCCCCGCAGAGGGTGAGGATGGAGTTGTTTGGTATAAATAGTGCCCATGCAATGGAGTGAATATGTATGTACGTTAAGAGTTTCTAATAATTATTTACAAATGTTCAGATGTTTAAGAATTATGATCTACTTCTAAACGGCTACAGGCTTCCCGGGGAGGTGGGAGGGTACATGTGAATCTGCAGCGACTAATGCCACGAACAGATGTACACTGGGTAAGTGACATTTTCAGTTCGATGGCATATGTTGCTGCAGATACACATGTTTGGCATAGACTATAAAGCAGTTACCTCCCCTAAAAGCGGTGGTTTAGCCTGTAGGAGTTGAAGTAGTTTGGAATAATGTTCTTAGTACAGCTTGGCCCACTGTAGCTTGTTGTGCATTTAGTACGTCTACACAGTAGTGTTTAGTAAACGTATGAGGCGTAGACCAGGTTGCAGCCTTACATATTTCGCTCATAGGAATGTTTCCTAGAAAGGCCATTGTAGCACCTTTCTTTCTGGTTGAGTGTGCCTTTGGTGTAATAGGCAATTCTCTTTTGGCTTTAAGATAGCATGTTTGAATGCATCTGACTATCCATCTAGCAATGCCTTGTTTAGAGATTGGATTTCCTATGTGTGGTTTTTGAAAAGCTATGAACAGTTGTTTTGTTTTCCTGATTAGCTTTGTTCTGTCAATGTAATACATTAGTGCTCTTTTGATGTCTAATGTATGTAGTGCCCTTTCAGCCACAGAATTTGGTTGTGGGAAGAACACTGGCAATTCTACTGTTTGATTTAAATGGAATGGTGAGATGACTTTTGGCAGAAATTTTGGATTTGTTCTTAGAACTATTTTATTGTTGTGTATTTGAATAAATGGTTCTTGTATGGTAAATGCCTGTATTTCACTTACTCTTCTGAGGGATGTGATTGCAATGAGAAATGCGACCTTCCAGGTTAGATATTGCATTTCACAGGAATGCATGGGTTCGAAAGGTGGACCCATGAGTCTTGTTAAGACGATGTTAAGATTCCATGAAGGAACTGGTGGTGTTCTTGGTGGTATAATTCTTTTTAGCCCTTCCATGAATGCTTTAATAACTGGTATTCTAAATAGAGACGATGAATGAGTAGTTTGTAGGTAAGCAGATATTGCTGCGAGGTGTATTTTTATAGATGAAAAAGCGAGCTTTGCTTTTTGCAAATGTAGTAAGTATCCTACTATGTCTTTAGTAGAGGCATGTAATGGTTGTATTTGATTGGCATGGCAGTAGTAAACAAATCTTTTCCACTTAGATGCATAGCAGTGTCTAGTGGAAGGTTTTCTAGCTTGTTTTATGACCTCCATGCATTCTTGTGTGAGGTCTAAGTGTCCGAATTCTAGGATTTCAGGAGCCAAATTGCCAGATTCAATGATGCTGGGTTTGGATGCCTGATCTGTTGTTTGTGTTGTGTTAACAGATCTGGCCTGTTGGGTAGTTTGACATGCGGTACTAGTGAAAGGTCTAGTAGAGTTGTATACCAAGGTTGTCTTGCCCATGTGGGTGCTATCAGTATGAGTTTGAGTTGGTTTTGACTCAACTTGTTTACTAGATATGGAAGGAGAGGGAGAGGGGGAAAAGCGTACGCAAATATCCCTGACCAACTCATCCATAGAGCATTGCCTTGTGATTCGCGGTGTGGGTACCTGGATGCGAAGTTTTGGCATTTTGAGTTTTCTTTTGTTGCGAACAAATCTATCTGGGGTGTTCCCCAAATTTGAAAGTACTTGTTCAGAACTTGGGGGTGAATTTCCCATTCGTGGACTTGTTGGTGGTCTCGCGAAAGGTTGTCTGCTAGTTGGTTTTGTATTCCTGGAATAAATTGTGCTATTAGGCGAATGTTGTTGTGAATCGCCCACTGCCAAATTTTTTGTGTTAGGAGGCACAATTGTGTTGAGTGTGTTCCTCCTTGTTTGTTTAAATAATACATTGTTGTCATGTTGTCTGTTTTGACAAGAATGTATTTGTGTGTTATTATGGGTTGGAAGGCTTTTAACGCTAGAAATACTGCTAACAGTTCTAGGTAATTGATATGAAATTTTGTTTCGTGTATATCCCATTGTCCTTGAATGCTGTGGTGATTGAGGTGTGCTCCCCACCCTGTCATGGAAGCATCTGTTGTTATAACGTATTGAGGCACTGGGTCCTGAAATGTCCGCCCTTTGTTTAAATTTTTGCTGTTCCACCATAGAAGCGAGAGGTATGTTTGGCGGTCTACCAACACCAGATTTTGAAGTTGACCCTGTGCCTGTGACCATTGTGATGCTAGACACTGTTGTAAGGGTCGCATGTGTAGTCTTGCGTTTGGGACAATGGCTATGCATGATGACATCATGCCTAGAAGTTTTAGCACATGTTTTGCTTGTATCTTTTGGTTTGGAAACATAGCACTTATTACCTTGTGGAATGCCTGCACTCTTTGTGGACTTGGAGTGGCAATTCCTTTTGATGTGTTGATGGTTGCTCCTAGATATTGTTGTGTTTGACACGGTTCTAGGTGTGATTTTGTGTAGTTGATGGAAAACCCCAGTTTGTGAAGGGTTTGTATGACAAATGTGGTGTCGTTTGCGCATTTTTTTACTGTGTTGGTCTTGATTAGCCAATCGTCTAGGTAAGGGAACACATGTATCTGTTGTCTCCTGATGTGTGCTGCTACTACTGCTAGACATTTTGTGAACACTCTTGGTGCAGTTGTTATTCCGAATGGCAACACCTTGAATTGGTAATGTATTCCTTTGAATACGAACCGTAGGTACTTTCTGTGAGAAGGGTGTATTGGTATATGAAAGTACGCATCCTTTAGGTCTAATGTGGTCATGTAATCTTGCTGTTTGAGCAGTGGAATGATGTCTTGTAGTGTGACCATGTGAAAATGGTCCGATATGATGTAGGTATTTAGTGTCCTGAGATGTAATATTGGTCTTAATGTTTTGTCTTTTTTTGGAATTAGAAAGTACAGGGAGTAAACTCCTGTGTTTTTTTGTTGTACTGGTACTAACTCTATTGCATCCTTTTGCAGTAGTGCTTGAACTTCTAGTCCTAAAAGTTCTAAATGTTGTGGTGACATTTTGCGTGTTTTGGGGGGGATGTTTGGTGGGAAGTTGTGGAATTCTATGCAATAGCCATGTTGGATTATTGCTAATACCCAATTGTCTGTTGTAATCTGTTGCCAAGTTTGGTAGAATTGGCTTAGTCTTCCCCCCACTGGTGTTGAGTGAAGGGGTTGCGTGACTTGAAAGTCACTGTTTAGGTGGAGGTGTTTTTGGAGTCTGGAATCTTCCCCTACTCCTTGGGAATTGACCCCCCCGATATCCCCTGAAACCTCCCCTTTGGAAGGAACCCTGATATGGTGTGGTTCTTGTTTGTTGGCTGGTGGTGTCTGTGGGTTGGCCACGAAACCCCCCTCTAAATGGAGTTTTTCTGAAAGAGCCTCTGCTCTGCGGGGAGTAGAGTGCGCCCATGGCCTTGGCCGTGTCTGTGTCCTTTTTAAGTTTTTCAATGGCTGTATCCACTTCAGAGCCAAAAAGTTGTTTCTCGTTGAAGGGCATATTAAGGACAGCCTGCTGGATTTCAGGTTTGAAGCCTGAAGTGCGTAGCCAAGCGTGTCTCCTTATGGTGACAGCAGTGTTGACTGTTCTTGCTGCAGTATCGGCTGCGTCTAGTGAAGAGCGGATTTGATTGTTTGAGATCGTTTGTCCCTCTTCCACTATTTGCTGCACTCTTTTTTGGTATTCCTGGGGAAGATGGTCTACGAGAAGTTGCATCTCGTCCCAGTGTGCGCGGTCATATCTGGCCAGCAGCGCTTGTGAATTTGCGATGCGCCACTGGTTGGCTGCCTGTGATGCTACTCTTTTCCCTGCCGCATCAAATTTTCGGCTTTCTTTGTCCGGAGGTGGGGCGTCGCCAGATGTATGTGAATTTGCTCTCTTGCGAGCTGCCCCTACTACCACGGAGTCAGGTGGTAACTGCGAAGTAATAAACACTGGGTCTGTGGGTGGTGGTTTGTATTTCTTATCCACCCTTGGGGTGATGGCTCTTGATTTTACGGGCTCTTCAAAAATTTGTTTTGCGTGCCGTAACATCCCTGGTAGCATTGGGAGACATTGATATTGGCTGTGTGTAGCCGAGAGGGTGTTAAATAAAAAATCATCCTCTATAGGATCGGAATGCAGTTGGACATTGTGGAATTCTGCTGCCCTAGCCACCAGTTGCGAGTATGAGGTACTGTCCTCTGGCGGTGACGGCTTTGTGGGGTATGACTCGGGATCATTGTCCGGCACTGGGGTGTCATACAGGTCCCAAGCGTCTTGATCCTGATCGTCATGACTTATGTTAGTTTGCGCTGGTGAGTGCATTTGTGGCGGTGTTTGTGCCGGCGATGCCTGTGGTGGAGAGGGCGGAGGCGTGACTGTTTTAACCACTTTGGCTTGTGGTTGTGCGTCATCCTTTGGAAGTCCGATCCTTCTTTTCCTCATGATTGGGGGAAGGGTTGATATCTTCCCTGTGTCGTGCTGGATGTACAGTCTCTTTTGTGTGTAGTCCGATTCTACACTTTGGAGCTCCTGTCCAAATCTGTGCATTTGGCCACTTATTCCTTGTTCCTCTGAGTAGGATGAAGGTGTGGTATTTTTCGGCGCCGAGAGAGAATCTTTTTTCGGTTTCGGCACCGACAGAATTTTTGTTCCTTTCGGCATGGATTCTCGGTGCCGATGTTTTTCGGTGCCGGTATCTTGTTTTTGTCTCTCGGAGCCGCTTTCTCGGCTCCGAGGTTGCTCCATGGCGGTCCCTCGACCGGAGTCGGGTGTCTTCGCTATGGGCGTGCCCTTTTTCGGCGCCTTCGACGGGTCGCCTGTTTTATGGGTCGAGCCATGGCCTGTTGGCAGTGGCGTCCCCTGGGCTTTTGGTTTGTCGATGGATTTACTTTTCGACGTCTTACTCACAGTTTGTTGCTGTTGTTCGACGTCGGAGTCTCCGGATTCTGATTCCGGAACCGAGAATGTTTCCTCTTCCTCGTCGAAACGTTGTTTTGTCGACGTGGACGCCATTTGTTGACGCCTGGCTCTTCGGTCCCGGAGTGTTTTTCTGGACCGGAAGGCTCGACAGGCTTCACAGGTATCCTCCTTGTACTCGGGGGACAAGCACAAGTTACAGACCAAGTGCTGATCTGTATAAGGATACTTACTGTGACATTTTGGGCAGAAACGAAACGGGGTCCGTTCCATCGGCTTCGATGTCGCACGCGGTCGGGCCGACCAGGCCCCGATGGGGGATCGAAACTACCCCAAAGTCTTCCGATGATCGGTGTCGATGTACCTAACTATCCCGATACCGAACGGAACAATACCGACGCTTTCTTCCGAGATTCTGACTAACTTTCCGAACCGAAACACGGAGCGAAAAGGAATACGTCCGAACCCGACAGCGGAAAAAAACAATCTAAGATGGAGTCGACGCCCATGCGCAATGGAGCCGAGGAGGGAGGAGTCCTTCGGTCCCGTGACCAAAAAGACTTCTTCGAAGAAAAACAACTTGTAATACTCCGAGCCCAACACCAGGCAGCGGACTGTGCCAAACATGTGTATCTGCAGCAACATATGCCATCGAACAATAGAGAGACAGCAGCCCGAGGAAGAAGCAAGATTCCTCATGCTCCACTTGTTAATGCAGGTTCTGACAACAAAAGCAGTCTCGTACAACTCCACTAAAGGTAATGCAAACGCCATATGTATGGTGCCACAATTACAGTCCATTTTCGATGTCTCCAGTAAATGTACATGAATAGTAAAATTAATCTAAACAGATATTTCCTAATACTCTAGAGGTGAGGAGGGAGGGGGCTACACAATCAGTGGGAGACGGCAGATTGATTTAATTGAGGTTCATCCTTGCGTGTCACTTACAGTGACCATTCCCCCAGTACCCATGAAAAAGGGTCAAAGAATACATTTACAGAAGAAAGGTTTAGAGAACTGCTTTTCTGAACCAAGGCTGAATTTAAATGCCTGTCTTAAGGCAATCATGCTTACGGAGCGAGTGCCTGGAAGTCCAGTATGACACTTTGCACACTGGCTTTACTGGAACTCTTCACAAGACAGCTGTAGTAGCACAGCTGTAGTAGCACGCAAGCCCTTGATAAAATGAGACTGGAAACTTTCGGATGCCGATCTTTACTGACTCATTCCAGTATTTAAAAGGAAGGATTCCATTTAGGGATAGCTTGTTTGCTGAATGTCCTCCTATAAGAGGCGCTACGAATACTAAAACTATTCTCAAGCTGTCCCCTTAATATAGTGCCAAAAGGTCCTTTTGAGGTCTATCATGAGTTGATTCACTTCCTTTTTGAAAGTATGACGAGGAAGAAAGCAAATAGTTAACTTCTCATGACACACGGTGCTTACCCACTACTTTAAGCAGAAATGAGGGTGTCTCCTGCAGAACAACACTGGCCTTTGATAAAAACATGATGTAGGAAGCTGGCTCTGTATATACTATATCAAAATGAGGCATAGTGTGCACAGAGCCCAGGGCTTCCCTACACGCTTAACAGAGGCTAAAGTGGATAATACTACTGCTCTCTTTTGTGGTAGTGTGGTCGAGCAGTTAGACTTAGAGGGTAGTGCAAACTATTTGTTGTACACACACACACACACACACACACACACAACAGAATAAGCGCACAACTCAAAGATTTAACTCCAGACCTATGGATTTTATAAAGCAAAAATATATTTTCTTAATTTATTGTTAGACCTACAAGATTCAAGTTGCTATATAATATCATATAATATAATATATCTGTTTTAAAAATGGACAGTGAAATTTTCAGAAACAGTTCCTGGGGGGAAGAAATTTAGTTTGATTTGCAGGTAAGTACAACACTTACAGTTTCAGTCTCCGAGTTTTAGGAAGTCCACCGGTTGGGGTTCAAGATAACCCAAAACACCCACCACCAGCAACATAGGGCCGGCCGGGTGCAGAGGTCAAAGATGAGGAATTTTAAGGTGGGCTCCTATGGAGACCGGGGGTACTCTGAAACAGGCCTGCCTGCAGGTAAGTACCCGCAGCTCGGAGGACAGACCAGGGGGAATTAGAGGAGCACTGGAGGGGCCACAAGTAGGCACCAAACACACATCCTCGGCGGCCAGGTGCAGGGTGCAAACAGGACATCAGGCTGCCAATGCTCATCTATGAGGGGACCCTGGGGGTGACACAGAGGCTACAGGCGCAGTCCAGGGGGTCGTCTCTGGCAGACCACAGGCTAAACAGGGAGGTGGGCCGCCTGCTGAACATTGCTGCACAGGAGGTCGGGTTCTCCAAGGCCTGTGGGTGCAGTGCGTCTTTAGGTGTCTGATATCTTTGTCCAGAGCTTCGCAGTCAGGCGGGTCCTCGGGATTCCCTCTGCAGGTGACGACGTAGAGGGGTGGAGAGGTCAACCCAGGGTGGGCACTTGCTCACAATCGCCTGGGGACCCTCTCTAGCTGGGTGGACCACCTGGGCAGGGGCAGTGGGTGTCGGGTGCAAAGTGGTCAGGACTCAAGCATAGGTGGGAGTCCTTTGTTGTTAGTTTTTCTTAGACAGGGCCACTGTCCTCTAGAGTTCTTGGTCCTTTTGGGTGTAGGGCAGTCGTCTGAAGCTTGGCAATAGTCGCTGGTCCCACTGGATGCGTTGCTGTTCTTTTGCAGATTCTTTGAAGCAGGAGACAGGCTGGTAGGGCTGGGGCTAAAGCAGTTGTTGTTTTTCTTCTTCTCTGCTGGGAGTTTCAGCTAAGCAGTCCTTGTCAGGTCGCCAGGAATCTGGTGAGCTTGGTTCAGGGAAGCCCCCTAAATACAAGATTTAGGGGCGTTACAGGGGTCAGAGGGCAGTAGTGGCTACACCCTCCTTGTGTCCATTCCCTTTTGGGAGGGGGACACATTCCTATTCCTACTGGTTCCTGTCCTCCAAACCAAGATGGAGGATTCTGCGGGGGGGGGGGGGGGAGGGGGGACTTCAGCTCCAGACACCTTAAGGGTGGTCCCAACTGAAGAGGTCACTCCTCCTTGTTTTTCTTAAGTGGGGGCTTTGTCCGGGGGGCGGGCATGTCGACTAGCTGGAGTGCCCTGGGGCACTGTAGCTTGAGGCCTGAGCCTTTGAGGCTCACCGCTAGGTGTTACAGTTCCTGCAGGGGGGAGGTGTGAAGCACCTCCACCCAGAGCAGGCTTGGTTTCTGGCCTGAGAGAGCACAAAGGCCCTCACCCCATGGGGTCAGAAACTTGTTTGCTAGTGGCAGGCTGGCACAAACCCATCAGTCCTACACTAGAGGATTGGGTAAAATACAGGGGGCATCTCTAAGACACCCTCAGTGTGCATTTTTTAATAAATCCCACACTGGCATCAGTAGGGGTTTATTGTGCTGAGAAGTTTGATAACAAACTTCCCAGTATTCAATGAAACCATTAAGGGGCTGTGGAGTTTGTTTTTCACAAGCTCCCAGACCATATACTTAATATGGCCACACTGCACTTACAATGTCTAAGAATGGACTTAGACACTGTAGGGGCATATTGCTCATGCAGTTATGCCCTCACCTGTGGTATAGTGCACTGTGCCTTAGGGCTGTAAGGCCTGCTAGAGGGGTGACTTACCTATGCCACAGGCAGTGTTTTGTAGGCATGGCACACAGAGAGATGCACTGTCAACTTTGTATTTTTCTCCCCACCAACACACACAATCTGCAATGGCAGTGTGCAAGTGTTTGGTGAGGGGTCCCTTAGGGTGGTATAACACCTGCTGCAGCCCTTAGGAACTTTTATCATGGTTTAAGTCATCCGGGGACAACGTTTTTGGTGGATATGTATCCATCTCCTTTTGAGGGGAATCTGCATTCTTTTCCTGCAATGTGCCTTCGTCAGTGTCACCTTGCACGGCTTTCTAGATGTCTTCCTATAAGCGTGTTTGTGAAAGGACCCAACTGCACCGGATAGAGTGTAACATTATTATATGGTGAGGCCTCACAACGACAACATAATCTACGTTCCTATAGCATGCATTTCCTTCTGTTGCCAAAATCCAGTCTACCTCACCTCAGAACAACTTGTGTTCTTCATCGAAATTTGGACTAATGAAGAAGATATATGTTCTGATAGAGGTGGAGAAAAATCACTTGTAATACATAGAGGCTTTTCATGATGTAGATCGTAAGTGGGGTAAGTGAAACAGAACTGGGGATAGAGAGTGGCATCTGGTGTGCTGAAGTGGATGGGTGTGACAGTGCCCCCCCACACGTATATTTCACGCTTGGTCAATAAAGTCTGACCTACTTCCAAATGTGGGACTCCACCCCCCCCCCCCCCCCCACCCCATCCAGAACGGAAAAAGTCTCCATCATCAAGATGTCTGGGTGAAGTAAGGAGAGAGAGAAGAGAGAAGAGAGAAGAAGAGAGAAGAAGAGAGAAGAAGAGAGAAGAAGCGAGAAGAAGCGAGAAGAAGCGAGAAGAAGCGAGAAGAAGCGAGAAGAAGCGAGAAGAAGCGAGAAGAAGCGAGAAGAAGCGAGAAGAAGAGAGAAGAAGAGAAGCGAGAAGCAGAATGAGAATAAGGGTGGCTGTCTCCTCAGCAACAGCAGGGCACAATCTTTTCTCAGAATTCATATGACCCACTGGTCTACAATTTCCTGCCACCACTGAAAAACAAAGACTGACTCAATAGCAGTATCTAGTGATCATCATTTTGCAAGACTTTAGAGACATTTTGTCTACTTGGGCGTAGATGAGGAGGGTGTTTTCTCACATGGTCTGGAAAACTTTGATCTGTAAAGGCAGACAATTTCCAAAGGGCATGTACCCTGGCAAGTGCCATTGGAATGAGAAAATTAGAAGGATTGTGAATAGGTACCATGACCACGCACGCAACCTGTGATTCATCCTGGACTCTTCACTATCAATGACCCAGCAAATCAACACCATCTCCTCCTCCTGCTTCACCACTGTAAGGAAATGCCTCCTTGGCATGGTTACCCCCTGACTTTTTGCCTTTGCTGATGCTATGTTTTGAATTGAAAGTGTGCTGAGGCCTGCTATCCAGGCCCCAGCACCAGTGTTCTTTCCCTAACCTGTACTTTTGTTTACCCAATTGGCACACCCTGGCATCCAGGTAAGTCCCTTGTAACTGGTACCCCTGGTACCAAGGGCCCTGATGCCAGGGAAGGTCTCTAAGGGCTGCAGCATATCTTATGCCACCCTGGGGACCCCTCACTCAGCACAGACACACTGCTTGCCAGCTTGTGTGTGCTGGTGAGGACAAAACGACTAAGTCGGCCTGGCACTCCCCTCAGGGTGTCATGCCAACCTCACACTGCCTATGCAGTATAGATAAGTCACCCCTCTAGCAGGCCTTACAGCCCTAAGGCAGGGTGCACTATACCATGGGTGAGGGCACCAGTGCATGAGCACTGTGCCCCTACAGTGTCTAAGCCAAACCTTAGACATTGTAAGTGCAGGGTAGCCATAAGAGTATATGGTCTGGGAGTCTGTCAAACACGAACTCCACAGCACCATAATGGCTACACTGAAAACTGGGAAGTTTGGTATCAAACTTCTCAGCACAATAAATGCACACTGATGCCAGTGTACATTTTATCGTAAAATACACCCCCGAGGGCACCTTAGAGGTGCCCCCTGAAACCTTAACCAACTACCTGTGTAGGCTGACTGGTTCTAGCAGCCTGCCACACTCAAGACATGTTGCTGGCCACATGGGGAGAGTGCCTTTGTCACTCTGTGGCTAGTAACAAAGCCTGCACTGAGTGGAGATGCTATCACCTCCCCCTTGCAGCAGCTGTAACACCTGGCGGTGAGCCTCAAAGGCTCACCCCCTTTGTTCCAGCACCACAGGGCATTCCAGCTAGTGGAGTTGCCCGCCCCCTCCGGCCATGGCCCCACTTTTGGCCGCAAGGCCGGAGGAGATAATGAGAAAAACAAGGAGGAGTCACTGACCAGTCAGGACAGCCCCTAAGGCAACCTGAGCTGAAGTGACTCTGACTTTTAGGAATCCTCCATCTTGCAGATGGAGGATCCCCCCAATAGGGATAGGAATGTGACCCCCTCCCCTTGGGAGGAGGCACAAAGAGGGTGTAGCCACCCTCAGGGCTAGTAGCCATTGGCTACTGCCCTCCCTGACCTAAACACACCCCTAAATTCTGTATTTAGGGTCGCCCCAGAACCTAGGAAATCAGATTCCTGCAACCTAAGAAGAAGAGGACTGCTGAGCTGAAAAACCCTGCAGAGAAGACGGAGACACCAACTGCTTTGGCCCCAGCCCTACCGGCCTGTCTCCCCCCTTCGGAAGAAAACTGCTCCAGCGACGCTTTCCCCAGGACCAGCGACCTCTGAATCCTCAGAGGACTGCCCTGCTCTAAAAGGACCAAGAAACTCCAGAGAACAGCGGCCCTGTTCACCAAAGACTGCAACTTTGTTTCCAAAGAAGCAACTTAAAGACAACCGCATTTCCTGCCAGAAGCGTGAGACTTGCAACTCTGCACCCGACGCCCCCGGCTCGACTTGTGGAGAAACAACGCTTCAGGGAGGACTCCCCGGCGACTCCGAGACTGTGAGTAACCAAAGTTGTCCCCCCTGAGCCCCCACAGCGACGCCTGCAGAGGGAATCCCGAGGCTCCCCCTGACCGCGATTGTCTGACTCCCAGATCCCGACACCTGGAAAAGACCCTGCACCCGCAGCCCCCAGGACCTGAAGGATCGGAACTCCAGTGCAGGAGTGACCCCCAGGAGGCCCTCTCCCTTGCCCAGGTGGTGGCTACCCCGAGGAGCCCCCCCCTTGCCTGCATCGCTGAAGAGACCCCTTGGTCTCCCATTGATTCCTATTACAAACCCGACGCTTGTTTGCACACTGCACCATGGCCGCCCCCGCGCTGCTGAGGGTGTACTTTCTGTGTGGACTTGTGTCCCCCCCGGTGCCCTACAAAACCCCCCTGGTCTGCCCTCCGAAAGACGTGGGTACTTACCTGCTGGCAGACTGGAACCGGGGCACCCCCTTCTCCATTGAAGCCTATGCGTTTTGGGCACCACTTTGAACTGTGCACCTGACCGGCCCTGAGCTGCTGGTGTGGTAACTTTGGGGTTGCTCTGAACCCCCAACGGTGGGCTACCTTGGACCACAATTTGAACCCCGTAGGTGGTTTACTTACCTGCAAGAACTAACAATAACTTACCTCCCCTAGGAACTGTGAAAATTGCACTGTCTAGTTTTAAAATAGCTATATGTGTTTTATTTGAAAAGTATATATGCTATTGTGATTATTCAAAGTTCCTAAAGTACTTACCTGCAATACCTTTCATGCAAAGTATTACATGTAGAATTTGAACCTGTGGTTCTTAAAATAAACTAAGAAAATATATTTTTCTATACAAAAACCTATTGGCCTGGAATTGTCTCTGAGTGTGTGTTCCTCATTTATTGCCTGTGTGTATGTACAACAAATGCTTAACACTACTCCTTTGATAAGCCTACTGCTCGACCACACTACCACAAAATAGAGCATTAGTATTATCTCTTTTTGCCACTATCTTACCTCTAAGGGGAACCCTTGGACTCTGTGCATACTATTCCTTACTTTGAAATAGTGCATACAGAGCCAACTTCCTACAACCACCCTCGGCATGCTTCAGAAGATTAACAAATGGATCCCCACTGAAACCAGAAGAACAGTCACCCAAGCCCTCGTAAGCAGTAAACTGGACTACGGCAATGCCCTCTATGCAGGAACCATGGTCAGCCTCCAGAAAAGACTGCAACGCATCCAGAACTCCTCCGCACGTCTGTTCCTGGACATACCCCGCCACTGCCACATCACAGCCCACCTGAGAGACCTGCACTGGCTCCCCATCAACAAGAGAATCGCGTTTAAACTCCTCACCCACGTTCAAAAGGCACTTCACAACACCAGACCAGAGTACCTCAACAGACGGCTCCCCTTCTACAGCTTCGTTCCGCCGACCTTGCCCTTGCCACTGTCCCACGCATCCGCAGAACAACCACCACCGGCAGATCATTCCCCCCAAACTCCCCCACCTCAGCACCTTCAGACCCTCACGGGTGAGTAGTGCGCTTTACAAATTCTATGATTAAATTGATTGATAGGTTGGAATGCTCTGGGAAATGCTTTCATCAGAAGATATAATCTTTAATGTAGAAGACTAGTCCAAAGACTCTGACATTATCAGAGATGGTGTCACTGGCATTGATATTAATCTTCGCTGTTCGTTCCAAGACCAGAGCGATAATCTTTGAGTGGTTTCAAAGGAAGCTTTGGGAGGGAGTACCTCAATTTCAAAGAATTTGCAGCTGAGAATGAAAGACTCATACCAGTCGAGTCTGGCTGAGCAGTCCTGGCTAACACAGTGACAGGTGAAATTGGCCAATTGAGGGAGGAACTGTAGTAGCAAGCACAATCTTTTAAAAAGTATCAATCTGAAAGCTGTGACCTTATAGGTTGTAAATGGCACAGTTTCTACTGTGCTTTTTCTCAACAAGGGAAAAAGAACTGTGATGGTGCTTTTATGTTTTTTACGCCTCCTATATGAAGGTCTTTGAGACCGGGCACATGTCCTAGAATTTGAAGGACTCTTCGATTTGTCCTTCATGAAGGCTACCAATAATATGGCTTCCCTTTTGTGTAGTACTTTGAGGTGCTTTAGAAGGCAGAGGTCTCATGACAAAAAGATGTATCTTTTCACACGCACACGTATGATGGGAGCAGATCAGTCAGTGATATCAAAGGGCAACAAGTCCCATATGTCCTGAAGCACAAATATTTGGAACATGAAAATCACAAATTCTGAGGGGAAAAACAAATGTAAAAAAGGCTAGGTGGCTTTGAATCCCACAACTGTGGACGTGGTAAAATACAGGAAAATAATGGCACTAGAGTGCAAGGTAACACACTTAAGAGCAGTTATGTTATTTTTGTTGAAGTGATGTTGCGAGGATGT
Source organism: Pleurodeles waltl (assembly GCF_031143425.1). NCBI lineage: Eukaryota > Metazoa > Chordata > Amphibia > Caudata > Salamandridae > Pleurodeles > Pleurodeles waltl. Next base: position 285,851,326 of record NC_090440.1, on the reverse strand, counting down.
GCTGGTGACTCCAAGTTACCAGAAAAACTTTGGATCCTGACCGGTGGCAGCAAAGGTGTTATTCCTTGTGGTTTGTACTAATTCATCCCCTAGTAGACAGGAGGCAAATTCCCAAAACACGCCTTACAACAGAAGCTAAAGCTCACCACACTTTTTATTTAATGATAATGAACCCCGGAGTTCAGACATGCCTAACCAGAAGTTTGGAATAAAGCAAAACGATCCCAGGACATAGAGTGGAATTTCACCTCTAATGTGAAAGCAGATCAGGAGGTTTCAATGGCAGTTGAGGGTGAGTGTAACCTCTCCGCCACTGCATACCACTGAGACAGGAAAGCGGGACATTCAACATGGGCAGGTGTCCTCTGCTCCCATTTGTTATCGTTGAGGTTTATCAAAATACTTTTTTCCTCTTGTAAGGAGCAAGAGAGCTGGCAACTGTGCTGGGTGAGGGCAGTTCCTCATCTTTATTTCCTGTTCTATTTGAAACATTCCCGCTTTACAACTACTGCCCGTTATAATCCATATACAGAAATAATTTCTCAAAATGAATGGCTTAATGGGCAGTTTTCTCTCTTCAACGGTGACCTGTTCAGTTGTTGTGAAACCTAGGAGTGCATTTACGGCCACCAATACGGACATTGCACTGACCATGCTTTTGCTGTCAGCAGGGCTCCACTCACACATTGGTGAAGGCTGAGTGCAGGCTACAAGGGGGCATCATCAATCCGTAGCACTGCAGAATTTGTTAATGTCCAGGTTGAGACCAGGCAGAAAGGAGACAGAGCAACAAAGAATGACCACAGATGGTTGTTAGGACACCTACTTCAATGTCAACAGAGACAAACTGGGTGACTGAGAAGAAAGTCAGCTATAAAAGAAATCTATCTGTAAGGTTATGTTCCTTATTACCAAAGCTTAAATTGAGTCTCCTTTACATTTTCTTTTTATGATACTTTACAATGAAGCACATGTATTGTTTTTAACAGATTAATTCCATTAAAATGTCTCAGTGATGGGTTCAATTTATCAGCATTAGGAATTAATTACCTCTTCTGTTTTGATGGCTTCTTAAAAATCGAAAATCGCTTACTTGCACGATTACTGTGAAAACTATAAAAAAAAAAAGGAAAAAAAAAAAGAGATCATTGCATCATAATACGTTTTTACTGTTGATTTTATGGCCATCTAAAACACAATGATAGTTTAATACAAGGATACTTAACAAGATTTGTTAGGAAACCAACATATTGAGTAAAGGCTGTGAAGATCATTACTGAGGTGAACTCATAATTAATAACAAGGGCAAGAGTTTTGTAAAATTAAACCTTACCAGTTTATTTCAGAAGTTATAGATACAGCAAAACTCAACTACATGACCAATGATATTCAGTGAAAGAAAAGCAATAAACGGTCCACAAACAATGTGAACAGGTTTTATTATGAATGCTTAAGTCACATACCAGTCACCTCCACTTCTGTGTGTGTCCTTGCTAGAAACCTACATGAAAGACAAGCTAAAGGGTACATGTTTTTAAGCTAAAGGGTACATGTTTTTAAGCTAACAGCTGTGGTGCAGGATTGGCCAAATGACAGTGGAAAATAGCAAGATAGAATAAATGTAGATAAGCGAACAATAAATGTAAAGCAATTCTACTATTACATCATGCATCATTACCATTCTAAAACTTTGGGTAGATTTCTCAGCCACTGAGAAAGAAAAAAGAAGGTGAAGGTAGCATTAGGTGTCTAAAACATAGGCAGACATGTTGCAGAGAAAGGTCCAGCTAAATATTGCAGTTTCCCAGGAAGAAGCCTCAAGACAGCTGTGTTGTCAGAATGCACTTGGGGTAGCACATCACAACTAATCATGCCTATGACAAGTATGTCCATGATAACTGCGAAAGGCGCCCCATTATCTTTGGTAGAAAGAACAAAGATACAGGATAAAGGGTTAGCTACAAAGAAGAGTGCAATGATGGCTAACACATCACAGCAGCACCACAACACATGACAGCAGCTGCCTACAAGTGTCATGGAACAGAAGAGTGAAAAACATTGGAGCTAAAAATAAAGGTCCATCTGTTAGGTCAGACCAGAAGCTCAAGACATGTCTCACCCACCGATTGTGCAATATGTTGAGTAAATACAATATCCAAACAAAATGTGATGTGCCTTGCAAAGCTCATCTTATCTGAGACACAAAGCGACACACTTGTGCACAATAACTGCACACAACAGTGACAATACATGGAAGGCATGTCTACAAGCAAAGACCCTTTTTACAACACAATGAGAAGACCAAGAACTTATAACAAATTGCTTGTCTTTTGAACAGTTAAAACCAAATAAGGGAAAACAATGCATGTATCAAATCAACCGGTGCACACCCAATGTCCCTTACCACACCATCATACAGTCTTATGTACGGAGACAACAGCAAAAATGATCACAATCAAACACATAATCAAGGCCACAGTAAGGTACGCTAGCAGTCCTCAACATGCAAGGCACAGCAATGGGCAAACAGATCAAAACACCAATTCACATCAGAACTGCCACATAAGCCACTCGTACTAACTTAAAGCCAAATGTACATCAAAGACGCAACTCTTGGCATACCGGATTGTGCACCAGTAGTTATTTTACACGTCTATCTGAATTTTTCAACAGTGGTACCTAGTTAGTGTTGCAAAAAAGGTCAAGACAAACAAATACAAAAACACTGGATATTGTCTAGCGACAGGAGTATTTTAGGAAGTTACAGTGAGTGGTAGAGTGACTGATAGGAACAATGATCACTAGCTTATTAATTCGACAAGCAACAGTTTTCCCACCTAACATTATACACCAGAGTAGTTGACAAATAAATAAAAAGATGAATTATTGGCATAAAAACATAAAAAAACATAAAAGCTATCACACAGCAAAATGGCCAACACTCCAACACATGCCATCCACCACTCTCTTACTATGACAGTACAAAAGGCACGTTAGTACAGGCCCAGGCCCAAACCCTCTGACTCTTGACCCAGGCTGTGGTACACAACTTGAGGTCATGAGCAACAAAACTGCTACATGCCTTCTGTAATGCTCTTTATTGTGAATACTGTAACTGAGTATTCAGTGTGCCGATTATTAACTTGGGATCTTTGAAGCCACTCCACAGAACAAGGAAGTAGGAGGGCAGTGAAGTCATTGCCGTAAGGTAAGAGCATGCACCAGAATAGTCCTGATTTGATTTGTGTTTTTTTCTTATCATTAGAGAAGTAATTTAGTTTGGGCAGACATTGCTAATCCGGGCAGATTTTATCTGGACAACATTTTTAAAAAAGTCAGATGTGTTAATGATGCAATATTTCAGGAACCATGAGACCTGTATACTTCATTTTGGTGTTAAATATGGGGGGGGGGGGGGGGAAGTAGTCTTATAGAGACAGAAAATAACTCCTCAAAGCAGCCCATCTGCCATTTCCCAAAATGCCGGCTCTATAATGATGCGTTTTAGCCATCATATTGGTAATTTATTTTAATAACATTTTTGTTCCAGGTTTTCTATACATTCAAAGTGGTAAACATGAACAAAACATGTAGTAGCAGAGGATCCTTGCCTCCTGACAGAGTGTTTCTAACTACAAAATCTGGGGACTACAACAAAGAAAAATGTGTCATATGCCAAACTAAACTGGAGGAAAAGCTAACATCAATTGTGGCTGGACAGAAGAGAGTTTGAGATGTTGCAGAAATACAGCAAGACGTTCACAAAAGAATAAAAATGATGGGTGAAAGGAATCAAATGTTCTATCATGGTAACAACAATTGCTACAAGTAGCATTCAATGTGATTTAGCGAGAACAAGGGCCAAAGGCATTGACAGGAGAACAAAGTACAGAGTATGTGACTCTCAAAGGGAAAACATGTTTTTATCTGCAGCTAGTTTCTTCCAAGATGAAGTTTTAAGCTGAATAGCTTATCTAAACAGCAGGGTGAATGTACTTGCAGCAGATGTGTATGCCCATGCGAACTGCATGCATGCATTCGAAAATATGAATGAAAAATGAGTTCCTAACAGCAACGTAACCACCAGCTTTCAGTTACTCTGAAAAAGCACTCTGAAAAATCAAATGAAGTTTTAAAGCCACTCTTGAATGCCTGTTATGGGTTCACATTCTGTGATAACAGAGAAATAATGGTTAGAATTGATGAAACTGTATCAATCCATTATAATGAAATTACGTTTTTCCTGATGAGAATGTACAATGACATAATTTTGTCAGTCTAACAAAAAGAATGAGACACTTATGGTGTTCTCAGCTGATTTGACTACTGGCGTTCTTGCTGCCAAAATAAAATTACAGAATGCAGTAAAATCAGTAGGAACCATTTAAAAAACATCCTGAAATATTTAGATTTTTGAATCAATGACAGATTTTGGGATGCCCCAGAGCTCTGCAAATCATGGGAGTCAACAAGAATGCCTGATGTTGTCTTAACAATTTTTACATCATTGTTTAATATCAGCAAAGCAAAACTGTTACAAACTAAATCTCTTGAGTTCGGACAGAAGCTGACAACAAAGATGATGCCTTTGAAGATATAAGCAAAAAAGTGAAAGACAATCCAATGAACTGACAGGCTTATGCTGTGCAAATGTACTGTCTTTTCCAAATCATGTTTTATGAATTACATCACAGAAAAAAGAAAACTCTGCTAAACATGATGACCACCCACGCAATCTAAGACAAGTGCAAAAGTAGGGAGCTAATCACTTCAATGAATAAGATTGTTATATCAACAAGTTATAATGACACAGTATGGAGCAGGAACTTGTTAGCAGCTCCTGCTGTCAAATACTGTGAACCCGACAGAACACCACTTCCAAGTCACTTTACCAGGAAAGGATTTACAATTGCTGCTCTTGATAATTTTGATTATGAAGACAGCTCTTCTTTGTCTGGAAGAGCTAATACACACAACACTGCCATGGTGTTTTTTTCAAGACTCTACCAGTGAATTAGTTGCTGGAAAACAACCTTTGTCAGGTGTAGGCATAAACAAACAAAGCTGCAAGCAGATAACCCAACTGCCTTGTCAATGTGTACAAAATCACTATAAGCCATCAACATGTCAAGGTTACCAGAAAGTTTCAAGGTGGCTAAGGACATGGATCTTCTTCTACTTAATGCTTCAGACCACAAAGCTGGTTTAACTGAATTTATCATATCACTTATTCGGTGCAGACTGAAGGATAAAGAAAAGCCAGTTCTTCCGTGGGATGGAATTCATGCTCAGATCTCCCAGAATACCGTCCCACTGAAGAAGGTTGGGTTTTTACCAGTGACACCATCTCCAGTCACAAAATATGTAACAGTATACACAGCTCTAACAATTTTCAAAATATGCATGCTCAGCTTGAAGACCAGCCTAACCTGCCAATTATCTGCAATGAAGGTGTTTTCAGTATTGAAGCTGACATTTTTATGAGCAATCCAGTAGAAATGTGGTTATCTTTATCCAATGATGGGTGTCTTCCACATGACAAAAGGTCCTTTGCGGTGTGCAGGACATTATCTTGGTGGATGTGGCATAAGCAATGCACTTAGTGAGACTGAAATCTTATGAAGCAAAAATGTCCAGTAAGTATTGAGCAGAACTCATTATCTTCCTTCATTACAAGGTATGCTCATCACATCTGAGGCTATATAAACACTGCGTTCGAATGCTTTGTGGAATAAGAATGACAAGGAAAATGTTATTTACACATTAGACATCTGTTTGTGGAGTGCTGTCCATTCACATGCTCTACATTCTCCTGCTATCTAGTGTTGGGCCCAGACTGTTGCAAGTTGTTTTTGTTCAAAGAAGCTGTTTTTCAAGTCACAGAATCAAGTGATTCCTTGTCGGTGATAATGCGTATGGGCATCAAGTCCTTTGTTAGATTGTTTATCCGCAGGCGGGTAAGAAAGAGGAATGAGAAGGAAGTATGGAGAAAGAGATGTCCATTCAAGTGTATCTACATATATACAAATTTAAGATAACTGCAACGGCCACAGGCATCCAGGGAGGAGGAAGAGCTCAGGTGAATCTACTACACTACATGCCACAAACATATGTCTACTGGATAAGAAATATTTTCTGTTCAATGACTTGTGTGGCTGTGGATTACCATGCTCTACATAGAATGTAAAGCAGTCCTCTCCATAAAGAGGTGACTAAGCCTGTTGGAGTTGCAGTTGTCTGGAAAAGTGTTCTGAAGTCAACCGGGCCTTCATTTGCTTGATATTGTACTTGTACATCTACACAATAATGCTCTGTGAATGCGTGCGGTGCTCTACAGATGTCAACAAAAGGGAGATTTCCCAAAAGTGTCATAGGAGCACCTTTTTACCTAGTGGAATGTTCCATATGTGTTTGCGGCAATAGTCTTTTTGCTTCAGCATAACATGTTTGTATGCATTTAACAATCCATCTAGCTATGCCATTGTTTGAAACTGCATTGCAAGCTTTTGGCTTTTCTAAACTCTTTTGCCCGAGCAATATAGTACATGAGTGCTCTTAACATCTAAACTGTGAACCACCCGTTCTGCTATTAAATCAGGCTGTGGGAAAAAAACTGGTAATTCAACAGTGTGATTGATATGATATTGAGATACCACTTTTGGAAGGAATCTTGGGTTTGTGCGAAGGACCTCTATGTCTTTATGCATTCAAAAGAAAGGTTCTTCAAGAGATAATGCCTGGAGTTCACTCACAGGTCTAAGGGATGTAACTGAGACTAGAAAAGCCACCTTCCATGAAAGGAACTAATAGGACATGAGTGAAGTGGTTCAAAAGGAGGACCCATGAGCCTAGGGAGAACAATGTTAAGATTCCATGATGAAACAGGAGAAAGTCTAAGTGGGATGACTCTTAAGTCCTTCCATGAGTGTTTTAATGAGGGGATTCTGAACAATGAAATGTGTTCTCTATTTTGTAAGTATGCAGCTATGGCTGGAAGGTGTAGTCTTATTCAAGTGTAAGCCAAATTGCTTTTTGCAAGTGTAGTAAATAGAACATAATATCTTGGACAGATGCTTTAATTGGGTCAATATGTTTGGACTGACAATAGCAAACAAAACATTTCAATTTTGCTTCAAAACACGCTCTAGTTGCTGGTCTGCTAGCCTTCTTCAAAATTTCCATATTCTCAGGAGGTAATTTGAGGCAACCAAATTCTATGATTTCAGGAGCCATATCGCAAGGTTGAGCGATTTGAAGTATAGATGTCTGATATGTTCATGCTACTGCGTGAGAAGGTCCAGCCTGTTGGGGGAGCTTCTCATGAGGAACTTTTGGGAGGTCTAGAATTTTCGTGAACCAAGGCTGACGTGCCCATGAGAGCGCAATTAGAAGAATAGTTAGTGATGTCTGTGTGAGTCTGTGAACCAGGAATGGAATGAGTGCAAGAGGAGGAAAAGCACAAGCTATTATCCCTCGCCAGTCCATCCATAGAACATTGCCCCTGGATAGAGGGTGTGGGTACCTGGGCAAGAAGTTTGATCATTTTGCATTTTCTGCTGTGCCACAAAGGTATATTTGAGGAGTTCCCCACTTTTGGAAATATTTTTTTTAAGGACTTATAGGTGAAGTTCCCATTCATAGATTTGTTAATACATCCTGCAGATAAAGTCTGCAAAATTGTTGTCCATTCCCAGGAGATATTCTGCCAGTAGGAGAAAGAGGTGGTGATAAGCCCATTTCCATATTGTTTGTGCCAGTTGTGATAACTGGAACAATTGTGTCCCCCCTGTCTTTGTAGCGATCGTATTGCTGTCGTATTGTCGTATTGTTCGTCCGGAGTAGGACAACTTTGTGAGAAAGGTGAGCAGGAAAGCTTTGAGGGCTAGAAAAGCATGACGTTCGAGATAGTTGATGGGCATGGATTGATGTATATGATCCCAAAGGGCCTGAACTGTGAAGTCTTCTAGGTATGCTCTCCATCATGACAAGGATGCACCTGTGGTCAGAGTGAGTTGAGGCACAGGGTCTCGTAAAGGCCGACCGTTTAAAAGGTTGGTGGAGTTCCACCAATGCATAGTGTGGAAAGTTTGGCAGTCTATCAATTCTAGATCCTAAAGGCGACCCTATGAATAAGACCAATGGCGAGACAGACATTGCTGTAGATGACGTATATGGAGTATGGCATGAGGGGAAATGGCAATGCAGGATGCCATCATCCCTAAAAGACGCATGACGATTTTGACTGTGGGACTTGTTTTTCAAAGTTGAGTATAAACCCCAACTTGTAAAGGAGGTTTACTTTGATTTGCTGTATCCTCTGCTATAGTGTGATGGCTTTGATAAGCCAGCTGTCTAGGTATGGGAAGACATGACGTGTCTTCTGAGATGTGCTGTGACATGTGCTAGACATTTGCTGAATATCCTGGGAGCAGTTGTAACCCCGAAAGGAAGTACTTTGAATTGATAATATTTGCCCTCAACCACAAATCTAAGATATCTGCGGTGTGCAGGGTGGATGGGACTGTGGAAGTATGCATCTTTCAGGTCTAGAGCGGACATGAAATCGCCCTGTTGAAGTAGTGGAATGACATCCTGAAGGGTGGTAATGTGAAAATGTTCTGAAAGAATATATTGATTTAGGGGCCTGAGATCCAAAATGCGTTTGAGTGACCTGTCCTTTTTTGGAATGAGGAAATATAGTGAGTATATTCCTGTTCTTTGAAAATGAGATGGAACCAGTTCTGTGGCCCCTCTAAAAGAAGAGGCTGTACCTGTTCTTTGCGGAGCGCAAGGTGTTCTTGAGATAACCTGGGTGTGCAAGGAGGGATGTTGGGAGGTGTCGCAGTAAGCTACAGGCAATAACCATGTTGGATAATGGAGAGGACCCACTGGTCCGATGTTATGTCTGTGGATTGTGTATAGTAGTACAAAAGGAATCCCCCAACTGGTGTTATAAGAGGTTTCGGCATTTTCAGGTAGTCAATGCTTTGAAATAGAAGCCGTGCCCCAGGAGTTATTATATTTGTCTCTGCCTCTGAAATTACTCCCTCTAAATGTACCTTTAAAGGAGTCCCTGGTGTAAGAGCGTGAGGCTTTTTCTTAATTTTATTTTGGGACGTGGAGGGGTCAGATGATGTAGAGAATTTGTAATCCCCTCAATACATGGGGGAAGTAGGGGTGAAAAAACAAAACCTTTGGGCTTGGGACTGAACTGCCCTCATGTCCTTCGCAGTGTCTGTGTCTTTTTTTTGTTAACTTCTCTAATGTAGAGTCAACTTGTGGTCCAAAGAGGTGTTCTTTGTCAAAAGGCATATTTAATAATGCTTGTTAAAACTCTGGCTTAAATCCGGAGCACCTAAGCCATGCATGCCTTCTTATCAACACACTGGTACTTATGCCCCTTGCTGCTGTATCAAATTGAATTATTTGCCATTGTTTGTCCCTCTAAAACAATTTGCTGGCCACGCTTGTGATGCTCCTCTGGGAAATAGTGGAGGAGGTCCTGCATTTCATCTCAATAAGCTCTGTCGTATCTAGACAGAAAGGCTTTTGAATTGGCAATACGCCAATGATTTGTGGCTTGCGCAGCCACTCTCTTGCCTGCCACATCAATATTTTTACTCTCTCTGTCTGGTGGAGGACAGTCTCCAGTGACTTAGCTATTGGTCCTCTTTATGGTGGCAGTAGCCACTATCGAGTCTGATGGCACTTGTGACTTGATATACAGTGGGTCTGTAGGTGCAGGCTTATATTTTTATCCATCATAGGTGTTGGGATTTTGGAGTGGACAGGCACTTGAAAGATATCGTCTGCATTGCGCATCATCCCTAAAAAGATAAGGACATACTGGATATGTCTGCGGGTGGCGGCAAGGGTATGAAACAAGAAGTCTTATGTAGTGGTACATTATGGTAAGCAGCTGACGTAGCAATAACTTCATGGTAGCTGGTTGTATCCTCTGGAGGGGAAGGCCTAGCAGGATACAAATCCATCAGTGTTAATGACCGGGTCCGGATCATAAGAATCCCAGAGGTCTGGATCCTGCTGTATGTCCCCTAAGTAGTGCCCTAAATACAATGGCGAGTCCTGTAGAGTGAGTTCTTCTGCAGTTGGAGCGGTGGGAGAATGAAGAGGAGAGGTAGGTTTAGGGGAATGAGGAGGAGGAGGAGGAGAAGGAAGAGGAAGAGTTGGAACTGGCTCCTCCGAGGAAGCAGCCTTCTCCTTAGTAATCTTTCTAGGAGGCAGCGAGGTTTCCAATACCTCCTGAAGGGTAAGCTATCCTTCAAAAGCCATCTTGGGGGAAGCTACAATTTTTGCCCTGTGGCTTCTTGAATGTGCGGTCACTGCTGTCTAGTGTCTATAGTCTCAAGTGTTGGGCTGAATAGGTGAGGGCATGGAGGAAGAGTGGCATGAGTCCAAAGGCTCTGAAGTAATATGTTCTTTAGTTTTTTGTAACAAAGTTTTCAGTCAATGGACCTTTTTCGGTGCCAAACTCTGTACCGAAGAGCCTCATCTTGAAGCGGATGCGGTCGATGCCAACTCTTTACTGATAGTAGGTCGGATCGAAGTGGATGAGGTCGATGCCAAAGCGGGAGCTGCAATCTTCATAATTTTTGGTACCGAGCCATTATGCGGGGCAGCCGAACCATCCTTTCCGAGACTGACCATGGCTTAATTGCAGTGATGGTCCGGTGACTTTAGTACTGATCGTTTTCTGAGTTTTTGTTGGTGGAGGTGTGGCCACAGTACTAACTGTTTGTGCCGACATCAGTTCTTGCTCTCCATGTCAGATTGGATCTAAGATTCAGAATCTTTGAGGGAGAATGCCTCTCCCTGCTCTGGCTCTTCTTGTTCATGTTCTTCCCAGAAAATATCCCGGGTGCCTTCTGGAGATCTGCGTTCCATGTCCAACCGGCATGCTCGTCCGTCTCGAAGAGTCTTCCTGGATCGAAACACACCTCACACGTAGCCTCCTGAGGATCTGGTGAAAGGCACAGGGTACACACCAGATGGTGATCGGTTTAAGGGTATTCCGAGTGGCACTGAGGACAGAACTGAAACGGTATCCGTTCCATCAGGCTTACATTCCGGCACCACCATTATATAGGCCCGAAGGCTGATGGGCTCCGCCTGAAGGGGCCGCGGTCAAAACTGGCCCCGAGGAGGTGAAAAGACTGATGTGTGAACAGAAACTGTGATCGAGAAAACAATACTGTCGAATATAGGAAAGACTGATAAAAGTCACAGACCGGAGCAAATCGAAAGCGAAAAATTACACATCCAAACCAGACGGCTGAGAGAAAACAATTTAACAAAAGACTCAATGCCCGTGCACAGCATCACTATGGAGGAGTCACTCCATCTTGTGGCTTGAAAAACATCTTCTTCGAACAAAAACAACTTACAACACTCCGGACCAACAACAGATGCAGAGCATGTGTATCTACAGCCATACATGTCATCAAACATTAGGTTTTACATATCTTATGTCAGAAGTGAACAAGACACAGGGTTGACTTCATTCAAAAGATGTAATGCAAAGCACATATGCCCTCACATGTGTCAGGATGCACTCTACCTTAGGGGTGACTTACACCTGGTACATGCAGTGGCAGGGGCCTGGCACACCGGAGTGTGTGACAGGCCATGTTTTCAATTTTGGAACAGGAAACAGTTGGGAGCACCCTGCCTCTCACTCCAGCACGGAGTTGGCCCATTTGCATCATGGCAAGTGTAGTACAAGTTTGTTCTTACTTCATTAAGTAGTCTGCAGTTTTTCACCTTAGTAGGTGCAGCTAGTGCAGTATATCTATGGACAAGTATTTCTGGGTATAGCCCTTCATCAGCAGAGAGCAGCACGTTTATATCTGTGGTTGCTGGAAATGCTGCCAAAAGTCCTCTCCGGTTTCAGTACTACTCACACGCACACAGGACCTTCAACCAGAGCTTATCAGCTCGCAGGCTCAAGGGAGCCTTTTTAATCAGGAAACAGTTGGGACCACCCTGCCTCACACGCCATCATGCAGTCAGCCCCATAGCATCATGACAAGTGTAGTACAAGTTTGTTCTTACTTCATTAAATAGTCTGTAGTTTTTCACTTAAGTAGGTGCAGCTAGTGCTGAATGTTCTGTCCAAGAGAGATCGACTGATGATCAACCACTCTCAGTGCGAAGGAAGTGCCTCTTTTAGAGGAGGACACTGATATGCCAACAGTGAAGAAAGAATAAGCTGGATTGCAGTTTGGGGCTGAAAGGCTTCCCACTAGAAGTGCTGAACTCTAGATTGCCTCAAACATAATGCAGCCTATTTTGCCTGCCTTTAGTGGTGTTCCAGGGTGTAGTCTCAATACTGAAATCCTTTTGCCTGTAAATTTCTTTCACTTGTCAATGGTTGATGTATTTTTGGATGAAACTTGCAGGAAAGTCACTCTTTTTGGCATGGTTACCCCAATTTATTGCCTGTTTATCATTGTGTTTAAACTGTTCTCAGTGGGAACCTGCTAACCAGTACCCCAGTTATTGTGCTCTCTCCTCTAAATTTGGTTGCTTTGGTACACTTTACACCCCACAATTGGCATACAGGTGTACCCCTGTAAGTCCCTAGTAAATGACACTCAGGTACCCAGGACATTGGTACACCAGGGGCCCCCCACGGGCTGCAGCATCTATTATGTCACCCAAGGGAGTCCATACAAACTATGTCTAGAGGCCTGCCATTGCAGCCTGCATGAAAGGTTGCATGCACCCTTTCACTGCTGTTCACTGCACCAGGTCACTGTAAGTCACCCCTGTGGTCCAGCTACATAATGGTAACTCCGAACCTAGGAATGTTTGGCATTCAACATGTTGTAATCATGTCCCAATACTTATGCCAGTACTTGTGGCATGATTCCATGCACTCTGGGGACTCACTGGAGGACCCCCCCAGCATTGCTCCTACCAGTTTTCCATGTTTGCGGGCAGCCCATGCTGCTGCAGCTCCTCAGACAGGTTTCTGCTCTCCTGCTGCTTGACCAGCTCAAGCAGGGGAAGGCTGAACAAAGGATTTTCTGTGGGAGAGGGAGGCAACATCTTCTCATTTGGAAATAGGTGTTACAAGGAAGGGGAAGGCTAGCTTCCCTGCACCACTGGCTTGCTTTGAAGGGCACATTTGGTGCCCTTCTTGCATAATCTGGTTCGCACCAGTCCACACTCACCTGTCCTTCACCACCCCAGGGGTGGTGCCCAGAGCTCCTCCAGGTGGATATTTGATTCTGCCACATTGACAAAAATAAGTGCAGAGGCCCCTGGGAGCATCTGGTTAGTCAAGACAGGTTACTGACGTCAGTGACTCCCTCTACTAGGTGGTCACCATGCAGAGTGAGCAAGCCACCTGTTAGGGCTATTTAGGGTCTCCCTAGTGGGTGGGTCCCGAGAGTCGGCGTGCAAGACTCCATCAGGACTACTCTGCATCCACCTATTCTGCTCATGGCAACCGGAACCGTTGCTGGATTTTATAGGAACAATAAAGCCTGCAATTCCTGAGATGACCTCGCCTTGCAATATTATTTATTTGGGTCCTTCCAGTAATTGCAACATTTCCACAGCTGTACGTCCTTCAGAGTCAGCAAGACTTCAGGATCACCAAGGAAGCAAGAAGAAATCTCCCTTGGAATGAAGGAGTCACTCCCCTGCATTCACAGGCACCTAAGGCAATGAGAACCGGCTGCAGGGATCTTCTGCCATCCAGCTTCAGGAAGAATATGCAACACAGTTGGGGGGAGGGGGGGGGGAGGGGTGTTGGGGGGAGTCTGAGTGGTTCCCTTGCTCCTCTCTACCTACAGTCCAACTTGGGAGATGGTGAGACCTTGCCTCTTTTTGCAGGACAGAACCCTTGTGCACCGCAGGCTGACTCCTAATCCAAGGGATCTTCAGGCTCCAAGTGGCACCGGCCTTCAGCACTTCATCCTTGCAAGGACAGGCTCTCCTCCAGTGACGTGGGACTCCTCTTCAGGTGTGCTCACTGGGTTTCACTGCAACTTACTGTGTCTGCTGCCAGTAGGTTGCGCGGGTGGGGATGGGGCTGCGACAGCTTCTGCTGGCTCTCTCGACTGCCTAGGTCGATCGAGTCCTCTGGATCTTGCTGGTCCTCTTCTTCTCTGCAAATCCACTTCTGCCCGTATTTGCATTTGCCTAAGGCTTGTTGGTGGTCCTTCTGACCATTTACCATCTACGACCCAGGGATCAATGTGGGGCATCATCTGCACAACTCCAAGGACTTCCCAGCAGCTCCTGGGCTCCACAGCTGATATAATCACCCCTTGTCGACCGGGATCCTCATCCACAGAAGGATGTGTTCCTGTGTGGCCTAGACTCTGTCCCCTTCTCTTGGAGGTCCTCTGCTTTTGGAATCCACCACTGGGTTCCATTGCACTGGTCCTGGTCTTGGTATCTTCCTTTTCCAAGTCCCCTTTGTTAGTCCTTGGGAACCAGGTAAATTACCTTTGCTGTCCTGGTCACTGGGCGTCACCTAGCTACTCACTTCTTGGGATCCCTAGTTCTCCCAGCTCCTTCTAACTATTCCACATCCTTTTATGGAAAATGTCACTTACCCATTAGACATCTGTTCGTGGCATGAAGTGGTGCAGATTCATGTGCTTTGCATAAGTCTACCATCTAGTGTTGGGCTTGGAGTTTTACAAGTCCTTTTTCTTCAAAGGTTTTTCGAGTCACGAGACTCCTCCTCTCTTTGATAGTGCGCATGGGCATCGAGTCCTTTGTTAGTTTGTTTTCCCGCAGACGGGTGAAGCAAGGAGTGAAGAAATATAGTAGGAAAAGAAGATGTCCATGAAATGTATATTTACATAAAGAAGGTACTACTACAGCTACAGGCGTCCGAGGAGGAGGGAGGGCGCACGTGAATCTGCAGCACTACATGCCATGAACAGATGTCTACTGGGTCAGTGACATTTTCCGTTCGATGGCATGTGTAGCTGCAGATACACATGCTTTGCATAGACTGAAAAGAAATTCCCTCCTAAAGAAAGGGGTGGCTAGCATGTAGGAGTTCCTTGAAATAGTGTTTTAAGCACTGCTTTACCAACATTTGCATGTTGGCAAGAAAGCACAATCACCCAGTAGTGTTTAGTAAATGTGTGCGGTGTGGACCATGTTGCTGGTTTGCATATGTCTGTCATTGGTATATTTCCTAAGAATGCCATTGAAGCTCTTTTCTTT
Source organism: Pleurodeles waltl (assembly GCF_031143425.1). Lineage (NCBI taxonomy): Eukaryota > Metazoa > Chordata > Amphibia > Caudata > Salamandridae > Pleurodeles > Pleurodeles waltl. The sequence goes on along the minus strand of NC_090440.1, from coordinate 285,836,110 downwards.
CTAGTAGAATGTGCTTTAGGAGTTACTAACAGCTTTCTTTTAGCTTTAAGATAGCAAGTTTGAATCCATTTTACTATCTATCTAACCAATCCCTGTTTTGAAATAGGATTACCCTTATGAGGTTGCTGGAAAGCTACCAAAAGTTGCTTAGAAGAAAAGATTTCAGAAAATCTATCTATGTAATACATGAGATCTCTTTTGACATCAAGAGTGTAAAGAGCTCTTTTGGGAACTGAATCTGGCTGTGGAAAGAAGACTGGCAATTCCACTGACTGACATATGAAATGGTGAAACCACTTTGGGTGGGAATTTTTGGTTTGTCCTAAGTACAATTTTATTCTTCTGAATTTGGAAGAAAGGTTCTTCTAAAGAGAATGCTTGGATTTCACTAACTCTCCTTAAGGAAGTAATTGCTACTAGAAAAGCAACTTCCCATGAGAGAAATTGGAGAGCACAAGAATGCAAGGGTTCAAGTGGTGGACCCATAAGTCTTGTGATATGATGTTAAGATTCCAGGCAGGAGCTATGTGGAATAACTCTTAAGGCCTTCCATAAAAGCTTTTATGACAGGTATTTTAGACAGAGAAGTATGCTGTCTGTTTTGGAGCTAACCTGATATTGCTGTTCAATGAATTTTAACCCCTTCGCTGCCAGACCTCCCATCCTCCCCCCCCCCCCCCTCGGGTGCCAGGCCTTTTTTGGGCTATTTGGGCAGTTCGCACTTAGGCCCTCATAACTTTTTGTCCACATAAGCTACCCACACCACATTTGCGCCCTTTTTTCCCAACATCCTAGGGATTTTTCCAACATTCCCCTGAAGGAGACCAAGAATTCAGCCAAAAAACAGCGAAAATATTTTTTTTCCCAAAAACATGGGAAAAAAAGGGCTGCAGAAGAAGGCTTGAGGTTTTTCCCTGAAAATGGCATCAACAAAGGGTTTGCGGTGCTAAAAACACCATCTTTGCCACTTTCAGGAACAGGCAGACTTGAATCAGAAAACCACATTTTGCAATACAATTTTTACATTTTACTCGGACATACCCCATTTTTACTATTTTTTGTGCTTTCAGCCTCTTTCCAGTTAGTGACAGAAATGGTTGTGAAACCAATGCTGGATCCCAGAAAGCTAAAGATTTCTGAAAAGTAGAGAAAATTCATTTGTGCACACCCTACAAGGTGTTCCTACAGAAAATAACAGCTGAAATAAAAGAAAATATTTAAAATGAGGTGAAAAAACAGACATTTTTCTTCACGTTTTACTCAACTTTTGCCTGCGATGTCAGATTTTTTATAGCAATATACCGTTACGTCTGCTGGACTCTTCTGGTTGCTGGGATATGTAGGGCTTGTAGGTTCATCAAGAACCCTAGGTACCTAGAGCCAGTAAACAAGCTGCACCTTACAATGGGGTTTCATTGTATACTGGGTATACATCAATTCATTTGGTGAAATATGATGACTGAAAAATAGGTATCAAGGAAACCTTTGTACTTCCAAAATGGGCCCAAGATAAGGTGTTGAGAAGCAGTGGTTATTTGCACATCTCTGAATTCCGGGGTGCCCCTACTAGCATGCGAGTTACAGGATATTTCTCAAATAGACGTCTTTTTAACACACGGTCATACATTTGGAAGGAAAAAATGTAGAGGAAGACAAGGAGCAATAACTCTTGTTTTGCTATTCTGTGTTCCCCCAAGTCTCCCGATACAAACTGTATCTCACTTGAGTAGGTAGGCCTAATGTTGGAGACAGGAAACACAACATGGAAACACCACATTTTCACATTGAAATCTGACACTTTTTTTGCAAAATGCCTAGCTATGGATTTTGGCCTCTAGCTCAGCCAGCACCTAGGGAAACCTACTAAACCTGCACATCTTTGAAAACTAGACACCTAGAGGAATCCAAGATGGGGTGACTTGTGGGGCACTCACCAGGTTCTGTTACCCAGAATGCTTTGCAAACCTCAGAATTTGGCCCAAAAACACTTTTTCTTCAGATTTCGGTGACAGAAAGTTCTGGAATCCAAGAGGAGACACAAACTTCCTTCCACCCAGCATTCAGTCTCTCGATAAAAATAGCAGCTCACTTGTGTGGGTAGGCCTAGTGCCCACAAAAGGAAATGCCCCAAAACACTATGTGGACATCAAAATTATCAAATACTATACTACCTGTTTTTGCAGGGGGGGGGGGGGGGGGGGGGGCTGTGTTTTTGGTCCTGGGCTCAGCAGCCATATAGGGAAACCTACCAAGCCCACACATTTCTGAACACTAGACACCCGAGGGAATCCAGGGAGGTGTGACTTGCGTGGATCCCCCAATGTTTTCTTACCCAGAATCCTCAGCAAACATCAAATTTGGCTAAAAAAAGAAAGAAAAAAAAAAATCACATTTTCCCCACATGTGTGTAGGATCACTGCACCAGGACAAATTTCCTACCACCCAACGTTCCCCTCAGTCTTCCAGTAAAAATGATACCTCACTTGTGTAGGTGGGCCAAGTGCCTGTGACAGGGAAAAGCCAAAAACATGTCAAAATTGAGGGGGGAACAGAAGCACGTCCAAAAGGGCAGTTTGAAAAATAACAAAAAAAAACAAAAAAAATACATTTTTAGGCTGACAAGTGGGGAAGAATATTTATCAGTTTAGAGGAGACAATGCTGGGTGGTAGGAATTTTGTGGATTCCTGCAAATTCCGGAAGGTTCCATCACAAAAATGTGGGAAAAATGTGTGATTTCAAGCAAAGTTAGTGCTAGTACGTGTGCCCCAAAAATTCAGAGATGTGCAAATAACCACGGCTTCTAAACCCCATAACTAGTGCCCATTTTGGTAATACATAGGTTTTCTTGCTATCTATTTTTACAAATTAAAATGTTGTCACAAATATCTGTGTTTTCCAATTCATTTTCAGTATTTTTTTTTATTCCAACACTTAGTTTCTTTTGGAAAAGCTTAAAGGATCTACACAAATGGCCCCTTCCTAAATTGAGAATTTGCTTTTGTTTTCAGAACTGTATAGCTTTCCAGGATCCACCATGGGTTTCACACCCGTTTCCACTACAAAGTGGAAGGAGGTTAAAAGCATAAAAAATAGGAATAATTAGCTATCTTCGGGTAAAATGCCAACCCTGTGGTAAAAAATGTGTTTTTCTGAATCAAGTCCACCTGTTCCTGATAGCTGGGTATATGGTGATTTTAGCACAGCAAACCTTTTATGATGCCATTTGGAGAAGGAAAAAAAAAAAAAAAAGGATTTTCTTCTGAGCACCTTTACCCCAAAATACGAAACATTAGCTATATTTTGGCTAATTTCTTGGTCCGCTCCAGGGTAATCCATAAACCTTGGGTACCTTTAGAATACCCAGGATGTTGGAGAAAAAAAAAAAGACACATATTTGGCATAGATAGTTTATGTGGACAAAAAGTTATGGTGGCCTAAGCGCAAGCTATCCCCAAATAGCCAAAAAAACAGGCTTAGCAAGGAGGGTGGAGGGCAGGTGGAGGCACGATTCTCAACTCACTCCTCAAGCATTAGGGGATGAGGTGACTCATACAATGGGGCAATGTGTATTCGTAAACCCTGTGAGATTCTGAAATCTCAGCTTTGTTCAGTCTCTCTAATTGATTAGATTAAGGAAAGTAGAGGCACTGAGTAAAGCCGAGATTTAAAAATGGTGGGAGGCCACATTGCTTCAGAACTATGTGGACAATGGAATGGGCCAACTTATACCCTAATGCTTGAGGAGTACGTTGAGAATCTTGCAGCAAGTTCACAAAGAATGCTGAATATTTTAATCAAATATGTGTTTCTTGACAGGGATAGCTTCTTAAAAGAAACTGCATCTCTGAAGATGGAATTGGAAGCAAGACCTGAAAAAGAAACCATTGAGAAATTGATAGAAGAGATGAATAACCCCTAGAACAAACATGGAGAATACATTAAACTCCATAAACACTACAAGATACAGAAAAGATTGTGATGACTGAGTGGTAGATCTCCAACATATTACTGCAATTATGATTAGATCAACAAGATCAGTGCAATTTTCTTGTGGAGAAGTGTGGCTCAATGGTTAGAGCGGCAGACCCTGAAGCAGAGATCTGGCTCAAGACCAGGGTTCAAGTCCCGCTTCGGCAGGTCTTGGGCTCAATTCCCCTTGACCAGATAATTCTCCCCTCGGTGCCTAATCTAATTCATGGGTCCCACTCTGCAACTCTGGGCAATAGCTTGCTTAATCTCCACAACAGCCCCAACAGCGCTTGGATGCCTGGCTTCACCCTGGGGGTGCTCAGGAGTGGGTGCCTCACAGGGAAAAGCCAGGAGGGGTTCCATAGCGGTATGAGTACAGCGCCTTGAGACCCTAACGGGTGAGTAGTGCGCTATACAAGTGCTAATTTACATTACATTTACTGCTAACAAGGCCCCAAATGGCGGGAATTTAAGCAAATATAGGTGATGATACTGACCCTTCGAGTACAGCAGTGAGCAGTACTTCCGGGAGTGAAACCAGTCGGAAATAGACTACACTTATACAGGTTATTAAGAAATCGTCAAATAGCCTGCAAGACAATGGCCCCGAAAAACAAGGACAGGGGGTTATCAACCCGAATGAAAGGAAGAGGATCAGGAGGAGCAGGCAGAGGATCTAGCAGAGAGCAACAGAGGAGTTGGAAAAAATTACAGGGGCAAATGGGAAATGCCAAAATAAGACCATCTCAGAAGAAATAAGGGATCTTGAAGTGGTAAATCAAACTATTATTAACCTTTCTCAAAGAGAATTAACTGATACTGAGAAACATCTGCTATGCTTAGAGGCCTTTCATTTTGTCCTCTTCATAAATTTGATTATGTTAATGCTAGGATTGGCTTATTCAAATTCATAAGAAAATTGAAACTTTCCAAGTGGCATATTAATGAAGAGAACACCAGGAGAATCTTCTGATGTTTTGGTGGTTAACCCAGTATCTATTATTATGGGTGTGGATTTACTTATGGCTTTACATGAGTTGGAGTCAGGAACAGTGGGATCTGGGGCCAATAGCGACACGGAAAAAAGTCGAGAGCACCTAGGAGTAACTCATGATGATTCCTTACTAGCTATTTCAAACCCTCTTCTACCTTTCATCCTAATATGCCACATGATAATACTGATCTTGAAACAATGAGTCCTGGGGGTCTCAACCTCAATGAGTATCTTAGCATACATCTGAATAAGAGTTAGGAATACAGCTTAGCCCCCTGCATGTTATGTAAGGTGGGCTTCTCCTAGTGTTTTGCTCAGAATTGTTCTACGGGGTCAAAAGTGGAGATCAGCCTACAGTACTGTTTTTTGACCCTGTCATGTTTTGTTGTGTTTAAGCTTTTACAGGAGGAAAGGAAGGGACACACTCAAGTTGCACTGGCGGAGTTCCCCTAACCTTTTTTCAAGTTCCCGTGATTCTGCGTCTCTCTTCAGATAAGACTTCGATTACTAATGTTCACGTTTCTCAGGTTGGGCTTTAAAGTGGGCACCCACGGATGGTTTTATTATGGGGTTTGGTGGAGCAGGAAGTGTAACTTGTTTGGCTATGCCAGGTGACTTTACCCAGCTGGGTTTCATGATTATGTTTTGTTATTTAGAATTTGTCACGTACGATTGTAGTACTGTGAATGATTTGATAATTAAGTGTTTCTCCATGGTGCTTATTCACTGTATATCCTCCAACTTTTGATATTGTTAGTTACAGAGAGTCTGACCAGCAACTTTGGATCTATGCAGGATTTATTAGTATTTACATTGTATGGCTTCACATGACTACGACGTACGTTATGTATGTACTTTTTCTCTCAGGGTCATTTGCCCACTGGGGTTTGATTGAACAATGTGCATTTTTTAACCCTTTAGCTTTTTTCTAAACGTGTTAAATGCAACAAAATTAGGGTTGCCTCACATGTTGTCCATAGTCCATAGCGATGTCTGATGTTTTTTTATTGTGGGTGCCACAACCTGAACAAAGTTCATTTCAATAATGGACCCAGAGAATTAAGTTTGGACTGTGAGGTGTATTTACATAGCACTTCTTCCCACAGAGCTTTCTGCGGAGTGGGGTTTGTTTTTAAAACATGTCAACAAGTCTTTATGTGAGCACTTGCTCTTGCATGCTTCTATTTATTTACAAGTTTGATTCAATGTGAAATTTATTTTCCAGGCTGCCAAATATAATATTGTGGGCTTGTTTTATTTTTAGTTGGCCACAGTCAATTCAGGTGTGTTATAAATTTCATTTACATCTTTGTGTGTGAATCCATTTGCCAGATCATTGACTTAGCAAAATCCAATATGGCTTCCACAATTGTTGTGTGTCTTGTTTTGGTTTTTATGTCTGTTCTGAGTATAATTTGTCTCAACTGCCTTCTGAGTGAGTGTGTATTCTTTTGATAATTTAATATATATATGGAATAGAAAATATGTAGTACTGAGCTTCAATCGGGCCCGCTACCCGGGGAGGGTGGAGCGCCAGCCGGCGGAGCACACCAGTAAATAATATCAACAAACATCCATACGTGATCAAGGCTGCGCAGATGGCCGAAACGCATATTTGTTTGGAGTAAATCCCTGCCACCTTCTCTCCGAGCGAACATATTTCTTCAATGGATGTTTGTTGATTGATATATATACATATATATATATATCAATCTGTGTGTGTGTATATACACACATGCACACACTTTTACGAAACCAACATGCTTACCTGCGTAGCAGTGTTGTGGAGATCAGACAGTAGCAGTGACTCTTCTTGTAATGGATGTGTGGTACAGACCTTTGTTGTGTCCTGATTGGAAGCAACCTATATTTGTGTAATTTTATATCTGCCTCCCCAGTGTCAGCTGTGTCTAAAAGCCAGTCTGCTTCGAGTTGTGGCAGACCTTGTGCTGTATGGGGTGTAAATGTGCCTTCCTAGGTATGAGTGGGTTTGTGGTATGTATTCAGCCCACTACAAATCTAAGAGTTTGTAAGCTGATTCCAAAGTAAAGCTGCAAAGTTGGTGACCTGCACTATCTTAGAGAAGGAGTTTTAAATTGCTGTTCAAGTCAGTCACAGTAGGTAAACGTCTTAACATTTGTGATTTACTCATGGCAACATCAGCCACACGAGGTAATCTACCTTACTCCACGTACCTCTGTCCACCTTGTACCCTTGCCTTTGTCGTGTCGAGCTCCCTTTGCAACAGCACATCAGTGGTATTGGAGCATTTATGTAGCGAAGTGGTCAACAATTACTTGGCCTTTTGGCTGACACGAGCATAGGAGTCTGTAGCTATGGGCTTACGTATGGAGGATCGGGGAGGCCTCTGCAGGGAATACAAGTATTAAAGAAAGAGAAATTCACCCCTCCCATGACTGCAGTATGTATTGACATGGGGTTTTGTTGGTTCGTGAGCAATCATGTGACCCTGTAGTGAGTCTGAAATCACAGATTAGGGAGTATGACTGACTGGCTAGTAGCCACGCATCTATGTTAGATCTTTATGAGCTGCATTTACAGTACATCCATTAATAAACAGGCTGCACTTTTCCATATAAGACAGAGGATTTTGCCTTTTCTGCATTCTATTTCACTGAGTTTACTATTCACCAAGTTTCTCCATAGTATTTCCCTAGTATTTTGCATAAGTAGTATATTACTGCAAATATGACTGGGGATTTTAATTGCCAACAATGAGAATGTCATTTTACAAATGGAGATAGGAAAACACAAGATGAAATGCAGTGGATTGGAATGGCAGCCTTGCTTCAAACATATCATGTATGACTTTTACTTTATTCTTAGATTTAAATGCTTGTTTAGGCTCACATGCTTGAATGGACAATCAGCAGGGTTTCCACTTTCCAGAGTAAGCATAATGGAATATTTTTTTTAACTCTGACACAAGGCTTTAAAGAAAGAACATATAGTATACTCAGAGAATACATTTTGAATACAACTTACCTCACCATATGATTTGCATATGCTTTACCACAGCTGGTGCTGTATCTGCATAAACTGCAATTAACATACGTTATAAAGTGGCTTGCAAAATCTTTCACTAAAGAATCGCATTCAATGCACTTCTGGGCTCCAAAGGGATTCCTACAAAGACAATAAGCAAATCAAACCATAACATACTCTATTTTGAATGATTTCAAAAGGGCACATCATTAGACATTCTTGGTAATCACATCAAAAATTTAGCACAAAAAAAGAAAAAGCAATGTTTAGAGTTGTAATGAAAAGAAATGGCTTGCCACCCTCCCTACCCCCAAAAAATGCAAAAAAATTATACTTCGATTTGAGGTTAGCAGATTTCAGATTCTTGCTAGTGCATTCAACAAGGAAAATATTACTTATCCAGTAAGCATCCATTTGTGGCATGTAGCGCTGTAGATTCACATGTTCCGCATAATCCTGTGATACGGTGTTGGGCTCTGATGTGTGCAAGTTTGTTTTCTTCAAAAAGTCTTGAGTGACGAGGTAGTGCGACTCCTCTTGATGGTAATGTGCATGGTCATCGATTCCATTGTTGGATTGTTTTCAGACATGGCGGATGAGGATGAAATGTGAAGCAAAGCATTGTATTGGAAAATTAAAAGCAAGAGGAAATTATGAAAAGTGACTGTAATTAAGCCAGCTGTCCAGGAAGGATGGCGAATGCATGTGAATCTGCACACTACATGCCACAAACTTACTACATAAGTAACATTTTTCGTTCAAGGCATGTGTGGCTGTAGATAAACATGCTGTGCATAAACTGTAAATCAGTCCTCGCTAGCCTGTGGGAGTTGCAGTGGTTTGGAAAAGTGTACATAGAGCTGCCTGACCAACACTGGCTTGAGCCGGTACATCCTTTTTTCAGAGTGGAATGGGGCCTAGGAGGGATAGTAAAGATCCTTTGAGCTTTAGCACAGCATGTCTGGATGCATTTAATAAACCACCTAGCAATGCTGGATTTAGATATGGCTTACACTGTATAGGTTTTGGCGAAAGTAACAAAAAGCTGTTGTGTTTACATAAAAGATTTAATTCTGTCAATATAATACACGAGGGCGAGTTTAACATCTAATGTATGGCGAGCCCACTTTGGAACTGAGTCAGGCTGAGGGGAAAAAATAGAAAGTTCAATAGACTGATTGAGGTGAAACTGTGAAACCACCTTTGGAAGTAATGTAGGATTGATGTGGAGTACAAGCCCATCTCTGTGTATTTGGAAAAAGGTTCTTCCAAGGTTAGTGTCGAAGCTCATTGACATGTGTAAGTGAAGTTACAGGGACAGAAATTGTAACTTCCAGGATAGAAACTGGAGGGGGGCAGGAATGAAGGGGTTCGAATGGAGGGTCCATTAGTCTTGTCAACACAATGTTCAGATTCCATGTTTAGGCTGCTGGAACCTGAGGAGGAATGACTTTTAAGACCCTCCATGAAGGCCTTATTGACAGGAATTCGAAATAGCGAAACGTATTGCAAGTTCTGAAGTTAAGCGGCTACAGTCACTAGGTGTAATCTTATAGATGTAAAGGCTAAACCAATAGTTTGTAAGTGAAACAGGTATCAGACACTGGTACTAAGGCTGCTAATGGATCAATATGTTTGGAACAGTAATTGTGAGAAAATCTCTTTCACTTAGCAGCACAACAGAGATGAGTAGTAGGTCTTCGTGCCTCTGAGAATGTCCATGGATTCTGGTGAGAGATTAAGGTATCCAAATTTCTAGGGCTTCAGGAGCCAATCTTGAGAGATCAGGGATCCGGGCATCTGATTTGTCTATGGTTCTGCGTGAGAAGGTCCTGCCTGTAGAGTGTCTCGAAGGGGACAGAATGTGTTACTTAACTGCAACTCCTGCTCTCCAGTATTGGTATCTTTCATAGATTCACAGGGTTGAATCATTCCCCAATGCTGAAGTGGGAGTCCCATGGTTTTATAGTAAGCAGTATATATCAGTATAATAGGCTGTAAAGGGAATGCAAAGTTCAGCAACAGAACTCGCAACAGAGGCATTGCAGGAAAGTACCCTCTTTATTTCTTTTCTGCCTCTTGTCCGTATGTTTGACTGTGTCTAGTGGGCTCCTGCTAACCAGGACCCCTGTAGTTTTTCTCTGTCCTCTAAATTGTACCTTTTTTCTTCCCACAATTGGCATACTGGTCCCCCCATGTAAGTCCCTAGTATATGGTACCTAGGTACCCATGGTACTGGGGTTCCAGGGGATCCCTACGGGCTGCAGCTATTATTCTGCCACCCATAGTGAGCAAATGCAAAGGGTTCTGCAGGCCTGTCGTTGCAGCCTGCATGAAACTGGTGCATGCACCTGTATTCACTGTAAGTCATCCCTACGGTAGGCCCTCTCAACCCAGAGGGCAGGGAGCAGGTACCTGTGTGTGAGGGCACCCCTGCACTAGCAGAGGTGCCCCCACGAATGCCAGCACCATTTTGGACATGAGTGCGGGGACGCCATTTTATATATGTACTGAACATAGGTCACTACCTATGTCCAGCTACATAATGGTAACTCTGAAACTGGGCATTTTTGGAATCAAACATGTTGGAATCATACCCCAATACTGTTGCAAGTATTGGAAGTATGATTACATGCACTCTGGGTGCTCCTTAGAGGACCCCCAGATTAGCTACCACCAGTCTTACAAGGTTTTCCGGGCAGCCCTGCTACTGCCACCCCTCAGACACGTTTCTGCCCTCCTGCTGCTTGATCTGATCATGACCAGGAAGGCAGAACAAAGGATTTTCTTTGGGAGAGGAAGTAACATCCTCTACCTTTGGAAATGTGTGTGACTGGCTTGGGAGGAGAAGCCTCCCCAAGCCACTGGTTTAGGGCACATTTGGTGTCCTCTGTGCATAAATCAGTCCACACCGGTTCAGGGACCACCAGTCCCTGCTCTAGCACAAAACTGGACCATGGAAATGGGAGTGACCACTCCCCTGTCCATCACCACCCCAGAGGTGGTGTCTAGAGCCCCTCCAGAGGGTCCCTGGGTTCTGCCATCTTGTTTCCAAGGTTGGCAGGGAACGCTGGGAGCATCTGAGGGGCTAGGCCAAGCAAGTGATGTCAGAGCCCCCTCCGGATGGGTGCTTAACTGGTTTGGTGACCATTCCCTCTTTCAGGGCTATTTAGGGTCTCTCTCTTGGGTGGGTCCTCAGATTCAGCTTGCAAGATTCAAGCAGGACTGCTCTGCAACCTCTGCTTCGATTTCTAGCTACTGGACCCGCAACTGGACACTTCAGGAACCGACAAATGCTGCTACAATGAAGAAGCCTCTTCTGCAACTTTGTTTTCACGTCTCCTGCCAGCTTTGCAACATTTCCCCAGCCGTGCATCCTCAGAAGCCTGCAACTCTTCAGTCTGCACAAGAAGAAGGAATCTCCCTTGCAGGAAAGTGACTACTTCACTCCAACTGCAGGCACCTACAACAAGCAACGACCGGCTGCGTGGATCTCCTCTCATCTTGAGCTGCGTAGATCCTGCATCACTGGTGGTGGTCCGGCGTAGTCCTCTTGGTCCTCTCTGCCAGCTGTCCAACTTTGGTGGAGGTAAGCCCCTGCCACCCGTGCACGGCATTTCTTGCAGCTGCCAAGGCTTGTTTGCATCTCCTCCAAGGGATCTTCAGGCAACATGTAGCTCCAGCCCCAAGCACTCCATCCTGTAAAGCACACCTCATGCATGGTTATCCTGCGGCGTGGGATCCTCTTATGTAGTGCTGCATGGGCTCCTTCTGCGACTCCTGTGACCCCGTCCTATGGGACTCCTGTGGCTGCTGCCTCTGCTCCTGTGGACTATGCGATGCTGAGGGATCCCTGTGACTCCCCTTCCTGGGTTGAGTCCTCCTAGGGCTTGCTGGTCCCTGGCAGCACCTCTTTTCCGCTAACAGCAAGTTTGCCTTTGCCAAATTCCTGTACCAACTCCTGTCTGCAATCTTCCTTCCAGCGTGGGCTTCATCTGCATCCATCAGGAACTTTTTTCCGGCTCCAGGGCTGCAGTGCTGACCTGTTCTCCATCACCGTCAACCAGCTCCTGCATCTACAGCTGGGTGGGTAGTAGCTCCTACTCCTCCTCGACTCCACTGTGACCTTGGACTTGGTCCCCTCTCTCCACAGGTTTTCTTTCTTCAGGAATCCACCACTGGGTTTCTTGCAGTCTTGTCTGGGTGTCTTATTTTTATTCTTTTCTTCCTTTTGGGTGGTTTGGGAAAATTTCAGTGATTTACTCCTGCGTTCCTGGTCACTGGGTGTACTATGTTACTTACCTCTGTGGTTTTCTAGTACTCCCAGCTCCCCTCTACACATCGTACTTACCTAGGTGGAGGTACCTTGTTCGCATTCCATTTTTTCAGTATATGGTTTGTGCTCCCCCTAGGGTCACTATTGGTTATTGCTATTTGCACTGTTTTCTAACCTTTTCTATGCCTGTTTCTGATTACTAGTGTATGCATCTAGTGTATGCATCTAGTGTATGCATCTAGTGTATTACTTAACTCCTAAGAGTGGGTTACCTGTCTAGTATACTGTGGAGATTTGTTTAAAAAATAAAGTACCTTTATTTTTGTACAACTAGGTGTTTACTTTCATGTGTGTAAGTGCTGTGGCACTACAGTGGTATTGCATGAGCTTTGCATGTCTCCTAGATAAGCCTTGGCTGCTCATCCACAGCTACCTCTAGAGAGCCTGGCTTCTAGACACTGCCTACACTTCACTAAGACGGGATACCTGGACCTGGTGTAAGTACCACAGGTACCCACCAAACACCAGGCCAGCTTCCTACAGGCATCTTCCCTCAGATTTTCTAAGCACCAGTAAGACAGACCTCACTGGCCAATAAGGAGAGCCTCTAAGGGGAGGAGGGTGGGTCGCATGTGAATCTATGAAAGATACCAATACTGCAGAACAGAGTTACAGGTTGTAGGGCGCTGGCTCTGTATATACTATATCAAAATGAGATATAGGGGGTCATTATGAACCCCTGCGGTTCAGCCCGCCATGCCGGCGGCAGGTGAAAAGCCCACCACTGGCATGGCGGGCTGAACCGCCATATAATGAACACTCCACCACCAGGCTGCCTCCGACAGGCAGCCTGACGGTGGAAGGAATCATTATCCGACAGGGCAGCACTGCTGCCCTTAGGATAATGATCCCTACTGCCCCAGCCTTTCCCTGGGTTCCTCCACCAGGTGAAGGCTGGCAGAAGAGGTGCTACGGGGCAGTGCCACATCGGTCAGGTCAGTGGCCAATTTACGGGCAGTGATCTGTGCGACAGGTGCAGCTGCACCCGCCGTACAGAGGTATTGACGGTGGCTCCATGTGGAGCCGCCGGCAATGTCCCGGCCAGGCATTCTGCTGTCCATTATGCGGCCGGTGGGGTCTGACGGAGGCTGGCGGTCAATAAACCGCTGTGCTCATAATGAGGGCCTTAGTGTCCAGGGGTTCCCCAGAGGTTTAACAGAGGCTAAAGTAGATAATACTAATGCTCTCTTTTGTAGCAGTGTGGTCGAGCAGTTCGGCTTATCAGAGGGTAGTACAAAGCATTTGTTGTACACACACAGACATAAAATGGGGCACACCCCTCAATGATTAACTCCACTATTCAAGGTTCAAGATGACTCCAAACATACACCACCAGCAACACGGGCCCGGCGGGGGCAGAGTTTAAAGTTGGAGTTAGAATTCCATTTAGAATGGGATCCTACGGAGACGTGGGGCACTATGAGACAGCTCTCCTGGCAGGTAAGTATCCATGACTTTGGAGGACAGACTTGGGGGATTTAGGTGAGGCAGGGGAAGGAGGGGCACAGGTTAGCACCAAACGTACACCCTAAGCAGCAAAGGGGCAGCCAGGGGCCGGGTGCAAACACAGCATCGGGCTCCCAATGCTTTTCAATAGGGGGATCCTGGGGTCACAAAGATGCTGCAGGCTGGGTTCAGGGGGTCGGTTCTGGAAAACCAAAGGCTGGACAAGGAGGTGGCCACCTGCTGAATGCTGCCGGACCGACGGTTGGATTCCCCAGGGCCAAGGGGCTCCAGGTGCAGGGGTACCTTTGGGCATCAGTTATCTTTGTCTGGTTCTCTCGTGATCAGGGGGCTCCTCTGGATTTAGGCTGGAGTTGTCGTGGTGTTGGCAGGAGGGTGGACATAAGGTCAGAATCTCCTGGGAACCTGCTCTGAAGCAGAGGGCCAGCTGGACCAGGGATGTGGGTGTATGGTGCAGCGTGGGCAGGACTTGTGGATGCAGGGGGGGGGGGGGGGGGGGGGGTTCTGGAGTTCTTCTTGGAGTTTCTTGTGGAAAGGGCTGCTGTGCTCGAGTATTTGGTCCTCTTGTAGGCAGGCAGTCCTCTGGGGGTTGGTAGAAGTTGCTGGTATTGCAGGATGAGTCCCCTTTTTGTAGCAGGGCTTCTGAAGCTGAAGACAGGCCAGCAGGGCTAGGGCTAAGTCAGCTGGTGTCTGGACTCTTCTCTGCTGGGGTCAGCTTAGCAGTCCTTTTCTTCTTGTGGTCGACAGGAATCTAGTGAGCTAGGTTCAGGGGTGTCCTTAAATTCTAGATTATGGGGAGTTAAAAGGGTCAGAGGGCAGTAGCCAATGGCTAATGTCCCTGAGGGTGGCTACACCTTTCTTGTTCCTACTCTCTCTGGGTAGGGGGCACATTCCTAACCGTATTGGTCCCTGTCCTCCAAACCAAGATAGAGGATTCTGCAGGGAGGGGGTCACTTCAGCTCTGAGCACCTAAGGGGTGGTCCCAGCTAGAGTGGTCACTCATCACAGTTTAACCTAATTTTCCAGCCAGAATTGATGCCAAAAGTGGGCCTTTGTCTGTGGGGTAGGCATCTCAACTAGCTGGAGTGCCCTTGGGCACTGTAACAAGAGGCCTGAGCCTTTGAGGCTCACTGCCACGTGTTACAGTTCCTGCAGGGAAGGGAGGTGTGGTTTATTGGCGAATATGCCCTGAAAGGTCCTTTAAGGAATTGGACAATTAATCTGTGTGAAGGAAGGAGATTCCAAAGTTAGTCTATACCTGGAAATAGAGGCCAAATGCACTTTGACGGAGAAGTGTGTTAGACTAGATTTGGCTATATACAGTAAAATCACTTGTTCAGGAAGAGATGTGATAGGATGTACTTTAGATTTTTCACACCAAAGACAAAAATGTTTCCATTTGAGGTAATATGGTTTGTTGATAGAATCAGCTCTAGCCTGTGCAAGGGTATACAACAATCCTCTGGATCATTTACCTCCCTGTTTGTTGAGGTAATGCACACTTGTTGTTTTGTCTGTTCTTATCGCACAGAGGAACCTTGAACTATCGGCAAGAAAGCTTGAAGAGCCAGTGAGATTTCTCTGAGCTCAAGGAAATTCATATGCATCTTCAACTGTTCTGGAGTCCACCTGCTTTGAATCTGTAGATCTTGAAATCTGAGCTCCTGATTCTTCCAGAGAAACGTTTGTTATAATGATGTATGTCGAAACATGGGGAGGAAAGTCAACTGTGCAAAGAGATTGCTGGAGCTTGTCAAACAGGGAAAAGCCGCTGCGATGACAGGTGTGATCTGTTTGATGTTGTGTGTAGGAAGTTGGCTCTGTATGCACTATTTCAAAGTAAGGAATAGTATGCACAGAGTCCAAGGGTTCCCCTTAGAGGTAAGATAGTGGCAAAAAGAGTTAATAATAATGCTCTATTTTGTGGTAGTGTGGTCGAGCAGTAGGCTTATCAAAGGAGTAGTGTTAAGCATTTGTTGTACATACCCACAGGCAATAAATGAGGAACACACACTCCGAGACAATTCCAAGCCAATAGGTTTTTGTATAGAAAAATATATTTTCTTAGTTTATTTTAAGAACCACAGGTTCAAATTCTACATGTAATATCTCATTTGAAAGGTATTGCAGGTAAGTACTTTAGGAACTTTGAATAATCACAATAGGATATATACTTTTTACATAAAACACATATAGCTATTTCAAAAGTGGACACTGCAATTTTCAACAGTTCCTGGGGGAGGTAAAGTAATGTTAGTTTTTGCAGGTAAGTAAACCACCTACGGGGTTCAGTTTGGGGTCCAAAGTAGCCCACTGTAAGGTGTTCAGAGCAACTCCAAAGTTACCACACCAGCAGCTCAGGGCCGGTCAGGTGCAGAGTTCAAAATGGTGCCCAAAACACATAGGCTTCAATGGAGAAGGGGGTGCCCCGGTTTCAGTCTGCCAGCAGGTAAGTACCCGCGTCTTCGGAGGGCAGACCAGGGGGGTTTTGTAGGGCACCGGGGGGGGGGGAACAAGTCCACACAAAAAGTACACCCTCAGCAGCGCGGGGGCGGCCGGGTGCAGTGTGCAAACAAGCGTCGGGTTTCCAGTAGATTTCAATGGGAGACCAAGGGGTCTCTTCAGCGGTGCAGGCAGGCAAAGGGGGGGGGGGGGGGGGGGCTCCTCTGGGTAGCCACCACCTGGGCAAGGGAAAGGGCCTCCTGGGGGTCACTCCTGCACTGGAGTTCCGATCCTTCAGGTCCTGGGGGCTGAGGGTGCAGGGTCTTTTCCAGGCGTCGGGATTTCAGAGTCAGGCAGTCGCGGTCAGGGGAGGCTCAGGGGGGGACAACTTTGGTTACTCACAGTCTTGGAGTCGCCGGAGGGTCCTCCCTGAGGTGTTGGTTCTCCACCAGTCGAGTTGGGGTCGCCGGGTGCAGTGTTGCAAGTCTCACGCTTCTTGTTGGGATTGCAGGGGTCTTTAAATCTGCTCCTCTGGATACAAAGTTGCAGTCTTTGTCCAACAGGGCCGCTGTTCTCGGGAGTTTCTTGGTCTTTTGGAAGCAGGGCAGTCCTCTGAGGATTCAGAGGTCGCTGGTCCCGGGGAAAGCATCGCTGGAGCAGTTTTCTTCTGAAGGAGGGAGACAGGCCGGTCGGGCTGGGGCCAAAGCAGTTGGTGTCGTCTTCTTCTCTGCAGGGTTTTTCAGCTCAGCAGTCTTCTTTTTTACGTTGCAGGAATCTAAATTCTTAGGTTCAGGGGAGCCCTTAAATACTAAATTTAAGGGCGTGTTTAGATCTGGGGGGGTTAGTAGCTAATGGCCACTAGCCCTGAGGGTGGGTACACCCTATTTGTGCCTCCTCCCAAGGGGAGGGGGTCACATTCCTAACCCTATTGTTGGATTCCTCCATCTGCAAGATGGAGGATTTCTAAAAGTTAGAGTCACTTCAGCTCAGGACACCTTAGGGGCTGTCCTGACTGGCCAGTGACTCCTCCTTGTTATTCTCATTATTTCCTCCGGCCTTGCCGCCAAAAGTGGGGCCGTGGCCGGAGGGGGTGGGCAACTCCACTAGCTGGAGTGCCCTGTGGTGCTGGAACAAAGGGGGTGAGCCTTTGAGGCTCACAGCCAGGTGTTACAGTTCCTGCTTGGGGGAGGTGATAGCATCTCCACCCAGTGCAGGCTTTGTTACTGGCCACAGAGTGACAAAGGCACTCTCCCCATGTGGCCAGCAGCATGTCTCGATTGTGGCAGGCTGCTAAAACCGGTCAGCCTACACAGGTAGTTGGTTAAGGTTTCAGGGGGCACCTCTAAGGTGCCCTCTGGGGTGTATTTTACAATAAAATGTACACTGGCATCAGTGTGCATTTATTGTGCTGAGAAGTTTGATACCAAACTTCCCAGTTTTCAGTGTAGCCATTATGGTGCTGTGGAGTTCGTGTTTGACAGACTCCCAGACCATATACTCTTATGGCTACCCTGCACTTACAATGTCTAAGGTTTTGCTTAGACACTGTAGGGGCACAGTGCTCATGCACTGGTGCCCTCACCTACGGTATAGTGCACCCTGCCTTAGGGCTGTAAGGCCTGCTAGAGGGGTGACTTATCTATACTGCATAGGCAGTGTGAGGTTGGCATGGCACCCTGAGGGGAGTGCCATGTCGACCTACTCGTTTTGTCCTCACCAGCACACACAAGCTGGCAAGCAGTGTGTCTGTGCTGAGTGAGGGGTCCCTAGGGTGGCATAAGATATGCTGCAGCCCTTAGAGACCTTCCCTGGAATCAGGGCCCTTGGTACCAGGGGTACCAGTTACAAGGGACTTACCTGGATGCCAGGGTGTGCCAATTGTGAAAACAAAAGTACAGGTTAGAGAAAGAAAACTGGTGCTGGGGCCTGGTTAGCAGGCCTCAGCATACTTTCAATTCAAAACATAGCATCAGCAAAGGCAAAAAGTCAGGGGGTAACCATGCCGGTGAGGCATTTCCTTACAATGAGAAATTGCCCTTCCGATTGGAGTCACTGCGCATCCCATTGCTCCTCAAAAGGTCTCATTTTGAGACTAGCACGAGGTACTAAGAAAATGGCTGAAGACATCATGCCTGAAAGAGATTTGATCAGGAGAACTGAAGAGGAAGTGAGCCAGAATGTAAAGTTTATGTTGTCTGTCTACGGACAAGAATGCCTTGTCGAGTAATGTGTCGAGAGTGGCTCCAAAAAACGTTACCTGATGTAGAATGCGTAAGGAGAGACTTCCTGGAAATTGACTGTAAGACCCAGGGTTGGAAAGAGATGAAGACACCTGGCAATATCCTTCACCGCCTGCTGGAAAGATGGAGCCTATATCAACTAGTCGTCGAGGAAAGAGAAGACTTAAATGCCCTTCTGTTGTAGGTGAGATGCCACTGGAGAAAGACATTTTGTAAACATCTGGAGAACAGATCGTAGGCCAAAGGGAAGGGGCTTTGAACTGGCAGTGAGTACCAGCTACTGTAAACCTGAGGAATTTGCAATGGCTGGGATGGATGGGGATGTGGAAGTAGGCATCTTGGAGATTGAGGCTTGTGAGAAAAACTCTGTGGTTGAGAAGCTGGAGAATTGCCTGTAGGGAAGCCATATGGAAAGATTGTTTCTTCAGGTACCTGTTTAGTTTCATGAGGTCAAGAATGGGACACCACTCCCCTGATTTCTTTCAAGTAAAATACCTTTTCTTTTTGGGAATGTGGAATGACCTCCATGGTTCCTTTTGACAACATGATCACAGTCTCCTTGCGAAGAAGACGAACTGGGAGGAATTTTGTCAGTGGAATATGGACTGAAAATTGAGTTAACGCAAGAGTATGGCAATGCTTGATGAGATCCATGACCCCCATTTGGCCATAGTTATTTTGCTCAACCGATGTAAGTAATGGGAAATTCTGGTACCCACTGAATGGAGAGAAGGGATTATAGCTATTACTTTGAAACTGTCATTGCTTCCAAGGCTGTGTCTCTGGCAGAAATTAGCTGTTTTTGTCTTGGTTGCCTAGAGTAGGCTGCCGAAGGTGAAGCTCGGTTGGGTTGATGTTGTTGTTAACCTGGTCGATAGGGCTGCTGGTGAGATTGTGGCAGGTATCTTTCGTATCCTCCACAATAAGAGTAAGATCCGCAGGCATGTGTGCCATGAAAAAGCATCTTATGGAACTGTAGAGTTCAGAGGGAATGAATGGTTTCTGTGTCTGCCTTCATGGTCTGTAGAGCATCATCAACCTGTTTCCTAAATAAAGAGTCTCCATCAAAGGGCTTATCTAGGATTTTAGTTTGCATTTCCTGGCAGAACAAAGTGGCCTTAAGCCAACCTTGGCGTTGAAGTACAGCCAATCCTACCAATTTCTAGAAGTCTATGGATGCAATATCCATTGTGCAATGGCTAATTTTGGGTGCCGCTCTTTCGCCTTCCAGCAAAATACAGGTGGCTTCTGTATTCTTAGTGTCTGGCAGGAAATCCAGGTATGTGGCGAGGTCCAACCACATTTGATGATCAGAATGCCCCAGAATGGCCAGGTAGGTTGTAGACAGTCGTACCGGACAGGACTGTAATCTTTTTTCCAATATTGTCGAGCCACCTGTCCTCTTTTCAGGCAGGGAAATTATTGGGGTAAAAAGATTCTTAGACCTGCGTTGTGGGGCCTCAGAAAACACAGAATCAGGCCTTGGGTAATCTATCAAACAGGCAGGTGAATCCTCTGGCTCCTTGTATTGTTCGTATATTCTAGGAAGGACGTCAGTAACAGTCACTGGTGTCTTCATAATCTTAACTCCTTCCTCCTAAATATTGCCTACAATTGGTATAGCTCAGACTGTCTTTCTCGACTGATCCTTGAAATCATAGAGGAAGCAGTCAGTCTGCTTAGTAGTCATGGACAGGTGGAATCACGTATCCGCTCTATCCATTAGTATGTGGAAACCACCAATATCTCAGATGGAGAATCCACTGGTTGTGGTGCTAGAGGGAAATGTGGGGAGTGAGATAATCATCCCATTCATTGGTGATAGTGCAACTGTCCATTATCTTGCCTTCCCCTCTGAATCCATCATCGTTAACATCATCATTGTCAGATGAAGAAGGATATTTTTGAGGAGGCGTGGCAGTGAAGATTGCAGTCTCATTCTCGCAGTAGGTGGTGGAGGTAAAATAACGGAAAATGGAGGCGCCAGCACAACTAATGGTTGCTCTTCAGCTGGCATTGGGATACGCTTGCAGTAGTGCACAAGCATACTCTGTAGGTTTTGTACTAAGGCAGCTGGAACCTGGACCATGCATGGTGGAGGAACAGTATATTGATGATATTGCTTTCAATAAAGATGGCTTTGATAAACTGGCTCATAATAGTCTTGTTCTCCTTCCTCGTCATCTTGATATTTTACGTGTAATTCAGAGGGACAGTGAGCTGTAGCAAACATCCCCCGATTGTCATCAGAGTCCTGAATATCCAATAAATGGCTGGGTATGAGTGGGAATACTCCAGCAGGTAACATGAATCCAGGATGAAAAACTTGAAGTGAGAAGACAGTTGTTGACGAGGTCATCGACAATGAAGGCAATAGGAAAGTGAATTGCTTGTTTTTGGGTTTCACCGACGATGACAAGGATTTTTCCAATGTCTGCATAGTCGAGGGTGTCACTAAAAAGGTGGTCGTCGACTGGCACTGACAATGATGGGGTCGTCAACTGGGTTGGTACTGTTTTTGTCTACGTTAGCGTCGTCATAAACATGATGGATCTCGTCGACGGTTTGGTGGTGGTTGTTGTCGACGAAGAAGTCTTCGTTGATGTAGATACCGTTTGTTGACGGGGTAGATGACAATGGTGAAATTATCGTCGGGCTTCAAATCACTGCCATTGACTATGGTTGTCTTGTTTTAGGAGTCAACGACAACTTAACAGTGATTTTTGGCTTCTTTGAGGCATGTTCAGATAATGAATTAGACTTTAACAGAAGGGCTGAAGATGGAGTTGAGGGCTCAGATTTAGAGTCTGAAGAAGCCCTTTCTTGTTTTTAATCATGCAAGGAGCCTTCTGTAGATCCATAATGGGTCTTTAAGGCCTTTTTGTTGTAATGAGGGGAATCATGGCGAAACCTTTCCCTCTTCCTAGAAGTCTGTGAGGAGATGGAATAACCGCAGTTTTGGTTTTGAGTTTCTGTAGCTAAAGTAATAGCCTTCTCCCATGATCTTAGAGGGTTCTTGTGGAAAAAGTTATGCATACCTTGCAGTCTCTCACCTTGCGGGATGGATGAAGATAATATATACATTCTTTATGAGGATCTTCAGAATGTAGTCTTTTCTTGCCACAGGTAGCACAAGGCCTGAAGAGTCCTTTCTTAACCAGTTCGGATATTCTGGATTGGAGAAATACCAATTTGGAAATCACCAACTCAGGAAACAACTGAGGAGAGCTCAGGGAGACTCCTTTACACATGACGTGTGAAAATCTGAGGGAAGATGCCTATGTTGGGAGCGTTTTATAGCGTTTAATGTCAGACTGGTCATTGTTCAACTATGGTCTTTTTTTTTTTTTTTTTTAAATAAGGACATAGATAGGCCATAAGCTGAACTTCACATTAGGTTACAGCCTATTATACTGCTTACTATAATACCATCTGACTCCCACTTCAACTACAGGGAATGATTCAAGCATGTGAATCTACGAAAGATACCCCAATAATGGAAAAAACAGAGTTCGAAGAGGGTGGGTGGTGAACCATAGCTGTCAAGCCTATGTGGGAGCCACGATGATGAGCGACATCTGTCAAAATTGAAGAATCACAAACTAAAGCAGAGGGGGAGGAGGAAGTGACAGCAAATGTAGTGAAGTCACTTCTTTCTGGCATGGTTACCCCCACTTTGTGCCTGATGTCAGTGTGCTTAGACTGTTTTCACTGGGATCCTGCTAATCAGCACTCTCCTCTGAATTTGGTTGTCTTGGTACTTTTCACCACACAATTGGCATACTGGTGTACCCCTGTAAGTCCCTGGTCAGTGGTACTTAGGTACCCAGGGCATTGGTACATCAGGGGTCCCCCATGGGCTGCGGCATGTATTATGCCACTCATGTGAGCCCATACAAACTGTCTCCAGGCCTGCCAATGTAGCTGCATGAAAAGGTGCATGCACCCTTTCACTGCTGGTCACTACACCAGGTCACTTTAAGTCACCCCTATGGTACGCTGATTCAGCCCAAAGGGCAGGGTGCAGGTCCCTGTGTGTGTGGGCACCCGTGCATGAGCAGAGGTTCGCCTACAAACTCCAGTTCCAATTCCCTGGACCTCATAAGTGCAGGGAAGCCATTTTAGCTATGCACTGGTCATTACCTGCGGTCCAAGCTACATAATGGTAACTCATAACCGGGGCATGCTTGGTATCAAACATGTCGGAATCATACTCCAATACTGGCTCCAGTATTGGTTGCATGATTCCATGCACTTTGGTGTTCCTTAGAGGATCCCCCTATTCTGCTACTACCAGTCTTCCAGAGTCTGCGGGCAGTCCGTGAGTCCCCTCAGACACGATTCTGGCCACCTGCTGCTTGACCAGTTAGAGCAGCGGACAGCAGAACAAAGGGTTTCCTGTAGGATAGGGGTGCAACCTCCTCTCCTTTGGAAATGGGTGTAACTGGGTGGGGGAGTAGCCGCCTCCCCACACCACTGGGCAGCTATGAAGGGCACATTTGGTGCACTCCTTGCATAATCCGGTTTGCACCAGTCCATAGACCACTGGTCCCTGCTCTCTACTCTGGCGCGAAACACAAAGAAAAAGGGACTGTGCACTCCTCTGTCCAGCTCCACCCCTAGGGTGGTGCCAAGAGCTCCTCCAGGTGGCCACATTGTTCTGCCATCTTGAAATAAAGATGGGCAGAGGACTCTGGGAGCATCTGACTGGGTAGGCCAGGTAGGTGATGTCAGAGACCCCTCCTGATAGATGCTCACCCCCTCTTTGGGTTATTTAGGGACTCCCTTGAGGGTGGGTCCTGGGAGATAGAAGATACACCCACTTCCTTTGGAAATAGGTGTTAGATGGATTGAGAGGGGTGGCCTCCCCAGGCCACTTGCATGCTTTGAAGGGCACTTTTGGTGCCCTCCTAGCATAAACCAGTCTGCACCAGTTCAGGGACCTCCAGTCCTGGTTCTGGAGCAAAACTGGACAAAGGAAAGGGGAGTGACCATTCCCCCGTCCATCACCACCTCAGGTGTGGTGCGGACAGCTCCTCCAGATGACCCCTTGATTCTGCCATCTTGAATCCAAAGTTGGCAGAGGCCTCTGGAAGCAACTGAGAGGCCAGGTCGGGCAGGTGGTGTCAGAGCCCCCCCTCCTGATAGGTGGTCACCTGGATAGGTGACCAATCTCCATTCCAGGGCTATTTAGGGTCTCCCTTTTGGGTGGGTCCTTAGATTCCTCAGGCAAGACTCCAGCAGTACTCCTCTGCACCATTTACTATGACTTCTGGCCACTGGAACTGCAACTGGACTCCAAAGGAACCTACAATATGTAGCTACAGTGACGAGACTGCTCCGCAACATTGTTTTTCCGGCTCCTTCCAGCAACTGCAACATTTCCCCGGCAGTGCATCCTCTGAGGGCAGCAAGTCTTCCGTCTGCACAAGAAGAAAGAAGGAATCTCCCTTGGGGTGAAGGAGTCACTACCCTGCATCCGCAGGCACCAACTGCAATGAAGACAGCTGCGTGGATCTCCTCTCATCCTGAGTTGTGTGGATTCTGCATCACGGGTGGTGGTCTTGGGTGGGCCCCTTGGTCCTCTATGCCAGCTGTCCAACTTTGGCGAAGTTAAGCCCTTCCCTTCTCACGCAGGGCAGTACCCCCGTGCACCGTGTCTCTTGCAGCTACCAAGGCTTGTTGGCATCTCCTCCAACGGATCTTCAGGCTCCCTGTAGCCCCAGCCCTCTTTCCCTGTGAGGCGAAGCCCTCTGCGTGCTTCTGCCACGTGGGACCTCTCCTCAGTTGTGCTGCGACGCCTGTTGGTCTTCTGTGGGGCTGCCTCCTTTTCTTTGGACTTTCTACACCACTGAGGGTCGCCTGGGACTCCCCCTGTGGGTTGGGTCCCCCTAGGACCTTGCTGGTCCCCGACAGCTCCACTTTACCTCGAACCGCAACATTTGCCAAGACTTGTTGACTGTTTTTCCACACCACAGACTGACTGCAATCCTTCATTCGGTGTGGGACGTTGACTGCATCACCCAGGAACTCTTCATCTGCTCCAGTACTGCATTGCTGACCGTCTTCGTCTCACCGTCGACCAACTCCTGTATTCACAGACAGGTGGGTAGTGCCTCCTACCACCACCAGATTCTACAATTGCAATTGAACTTGGTCTTCCTCTTTCAGGATCCACCTTTGTTTTTGTGCAGTATTGTCTGGGTCTTGCAATATCCTTCTCTAAAGTCATTTGGAGCAGTTTGGGGAAAACCAGTAGCTAACCTCTTTCCTCCTTGACGCTGGCGGGCACTCTGGTACTTACCTTAGGGGTTTCCTACTACCCTCTACCAATTCCATTTCCTCCCTTCGCATTCCACTTTTTTAGTATATGGTTTGGTCTCCCCATAGGCCTTCAGTATTGCCTATTGCTTTTCTTTGTTTTTTGCTTTTTATGCCTATTTCTGATTACTACTCTACATACAATAGTGTGTTTACTTACCTCCTATTGGAGAATTGCCTATCTAGTAATTTAGTATTTGTGTCACTAAAAGTACCTTTATTTTTGTAACACAGTGTGGTTCTTTCATGTGTGTAAGTGCTGTGTGACTATAAGTGATATTGCATGAGCTTTGCATGTCTCCTACATAAACAGTGGTTTCTCATCCACAGCTACCTCTAGATAGCCTAGCTTCTATACACTGCCTACAGTTCACTAATAAGGGGATACCTGAACCTGGTATAAGTTGATAATACCATTGGCACTCACCACACACCAGGCCAGCTTCCTACAATGGTTAGCAGGATCCCGGTGAACACAGTCAAACAAACACACACTGACAGCAGGCAAAAAGTGGGGGTAACCACACCAAAAAGAGGGTACTTAACTACAGTCTCAAAAAGTAAATTATCTTCTAAAAGTTCAGTATGTAGACTCACTTTATGGAAGGTGGGAGCCCTACAAAAAGTTTGTCAACAATCTCTACCAGTACTAAAATATCCAGAATTCATAGTGTACACATGTATTAAGGAACAGGCGTAGGAAGCTGGCTCTTTATACATTATACCAAAATGAGGTATATTGTGCAAAGGGTCCAGGGTTTCCCTTATAAGTGGACAGGGGTTTACACTAGAAATCCTATGGTGCTTTCTTAGTGGGTAGTGTGGTCGTGCAGCCTTAAGCTTGTTAGACAGGAGTATTAGACAACTGCAGTAGACACAGTTGATAAATGTTGCACTTGGCTCAAGAAGGAGATCCACACCAGTTTATAAAAATCACACTTATCTTTATATAATTTTAGGCACCAAGATCATAACAATCAGTTAAGTATGTTTTGAGTTAAAAAATTTACAGGTTTGAAAAATCAACACTAACTTCTGAAGGGGTAATTTTACCCTATGGTGGAAAGGCATATACTGCATACTGGTACTTTACAGCAACTTACAAGATAAATCTTCCGGACTTAAGGTGAGTATGGGGCAGGGTCCTAGGCAGCACCAAGAGGTCACTTTGGGACGCACTGGGGGATCGGGTGCAGAGGTGTTTCTCAGCGTCGGGTGCCCTAATGTTATCCTTTGGGGAAAAGAAAATGCACTGCATTTGGGCACTTAGCAAAGACTTACAAGATATTTCTTCTAGAGTTATGGTAAGAATAGAGCAAAGTCCATGGTAGCACCAACAGGTCACTTTAGGAGGTACTGGAGCATCTGTGTGTAGAGGTGCTTTTCAGCACTGGGTGCCTAATGTTGTCCTATGAGGAACAGTCCGGTTAGAAAGATAGCAATTTTAGGGTCTGGGGGACTAGTTCGGCTGAACCCACAAGAGGGCTCGGGTCTCACAATGCTCTGGGACGTAGGGACACTTTTGGTTCCCTTCTCCTTGGGAAGGGGCAGCCGGGTGCAGATGTGTCCTGAGGTGTCGGATGTTTGTCACCAAGTCAGCTACTTGTTTTCTGCTCTTACTTTTGAGACTCTTCAAGGTCCATCTTCTTTCAGGTCATCAGGATCTGATTTTCTAGAGCCAGGAGCTCCCCTAAATACTGAATTTAGAGGTATTTGGAGACTGCAGGGTAGAAGCCAATGGGCTACCTACTGCTAGGGTTACTACAGCTCCTGTATGACCACTTCCTGTGGGAAGTGGGCATAACTCTGACCTAGAGTTCAAAGTTATGCCATCACCAAGATGACAGAAATTCAAAGTGTGTGTCCACATCATGTAGCTCACCTTAGGGGTGACCCTAGCCTTAAGGTGGACACAACTCTCCAGATACTAATTTTACCTCCCATCCAGGGGGTGTTGCGGCGGTTGGTATTTCCTTCACATCTGAGGGAAGACAGACTTGCATACCTGTCAACTCACTTTCACCTCTGGGGCATAGTGGGACACTGGAGGTCCAGGAAATCTTAATGGCACGGTGCCAGATTTTGCTTTGCTTTGTGTTAAATGCACACTATTGGCTAACAATGCCTTTGCATTTCATTGAAGTTTCTCTTCAATAAAAGAAGTTTTTGCACTGTATGCCTCTCTTTTTCTGACTTACAGAATTACTTAAGACCGGTTTGATATTTATTAAAGAAAAACTTAACAAAAATTCTGCATTATTTTTTTTAAGCTTTTAACATAGGCTGCATAGATGAGCAGACATATGTATAAATACGTTAGAATTCCAAATGCAATTTTTTATATACATACACTGTGAGAAACAGGGCTGATTGCAGAGGCCCCCTAACATTTTACCCCATTTCTCACTTTTTTAATGGTGTTTTCCTGACTCTAATGGTGTCCTGGGAACTGCTAATCAGTCCTAGGGCCTGTGCTCTGTGTAAAATGAGTACGCAAATTAGGCTAATTATAATTGGCTATGTAAACCTACCCAAAAGTCCCTAGTATAAGGTAAGGCATGTAGGTTAAGAAACTCCAGCATAGGTAGTGCACCCAGAGGTGCACTGCTGAGGTGTCCAGGGTCATTTTAAAGGCAGGCCTGCCTTGCTGGCTGCTTTTAAACTAATGTTATATGCAAATTCGTCTTTGGAACTAACAGTACTTCCAAAGTACTTCCAAAGTCTTAAACTACCTTATTTTTACATATGTTACCCCTAAGGTAAGCTCTATGTGCCCCTAGGGTTGGGTGCCATGTAACTATAAGCAGGGACCTTATAAAAATTGTTTTATAAGTCCTGGTGAGGTAAAATAGGTAAAATTAGTTTTTCCCTCACTGTAGTGAATGACCTCCACAGGCTAAAATGGGGAGACTATTTTAATTAACAAAGTCCCCTTAAATGTCAGATACCTTGGGTTTGGTACCTAATTAACTGTTATAATAAATCCCTCAACTTAATTGTTGGATTTAATATAACTAGTTTTAAACTCTACCAAAAAAAAAAAGATGCCAACTTCAGCTCTGTAGTGCCCTTCTCTGATTGGTCAGCATCTGGCAGCCTGGCCAGGCAGCATTGATGAGGTGTGAAGTGGCCTGGGCTGAACACAATAGATGTGCCTGGGGGAAGAGATCTGCCTCAGCAGAAGGGGAAGCAGGAAGGGGGAGGGCTGCCAAACTGATCGTCAAAGGCAGGGAAGGACGCACCTTTCTCACATCCAACAACCCGAGACAATTGGGTGCCCTCTTGATGAGATTAGGAGAGGGCAGGAAAGAGCTGTGTATAGGATTATTGGCCACACCAGTGGGAGTGCGCAGCCAGATCTAACCTCCAAAAATAATTTTCACCCTTGTTGTATTTTTTTTTTTTTTTTTAGGAATGTTGCTCCCTGTGGTTTGATTTTTGCCACACTTCCCAGGAAGTGGTCATCAAAGGGGGAAAGGAGCCTGCCTCTGATTGGATACCCAGGACCCCCCTGTTTTTCACCCAGGAGCAAGGGTAAATATGGCAAAGCTGCACCCACACCTCAGATCCCTACAGGGAAGAACATCAGGAGGAGGACTGCCCTGCTGGACCCCTGACCTGCACATGGACACCGGACTCTGAAGTACTGCACCAGTTGCACACTTAGATTTCACCACAAGAAGGACTTTGCCTGGCTTCAACTGGCTAAAGGAGGGACTCCCTGTTTCCCACAGGCGTAAAACTAACCAACCAGAGTCCCCTGCATCAAATCCTGAAGAAACTGACCAGGTGACGACTGTCCAGTGACCATTTAGGCGTTTGAGCCAGGTGCATTCTGGGAGTTTGAGTCCGCACCCTCGAGGAGCAACTCAGAGCTTCTGGAAACTTGGGGGGACTGCGGACTCCTAAAGGCCTTTAAAAGACCTTCTAGAAGAAGATCCATAAGTTGAGAAGAAAGGAGAACTTTTTGGAAAAAGCTCTTTAGAACCGCGGACCCACCGCAGTGATTCTAGCTACTTTGCCTCAACCGGAATCCGCACTACTTGCAGGTTCATCCCACTGAAGAAAATCCCCCAAAAAAGTGACTACGTCCAAACGCAGAAAGTTGACCGGGACCACCCGTGCAGAGGGCTACAGGGATGTCAGATCAAGATTCAGGGTTGGCCCAGTCAAAGGTTTTTCATCTCAAAAGTCTGCATTTTGAAATCTTCAACGAGGACTCCTGCGACGCGTATCCGAGGAAGGGCTCCAGGGAGGTCGGATCAGACTGGCGACTTCGTCCCACTGAAGAAAATCTTCAAGAAAACGATGAAATCCGAATGTAAACTTTTGACTTTGCCCCAGTCGAGGTGCGACCAGATTGGCGCTTTTTGTTTCTAGGTGCTAAAAAACACTAATTCTTTAAAAATTCATATCTCCGGTTTCCCTTATCCAATTTCATTTGTTTGGGTGTCTATTTTTATAAATTGGTGTTGGATTTTTACTGTGTTTTTCTTATTTACTGTTTTGTGATTATTAAATACTTTACACACTTGTCTCCTAAGTTAAGCCTTGTTGCTCGTTGCCAAGCTACCAAGGGTTGAGCTGGGTTCAATTTACCGAGACCTAACTGGACCGAAGTGGAGGCTAGTGGATTATTGCTAAGTGTAGGTACTCACCTGCCTTTACCAATAATCCACTTTTAAACATACACACAAACATATATACATACACACACACACACACATATACACTCAAACATATGGAAAATGTCACTTACTCAGTGGACATATGTTTGTGGAATGTAGTGCTGCAGATTCACATGCTTTGCTTAAGTCCGCTATCTAGTGTTGGACTCTGAGTGTTACAAGCTATTTTTCTTCGAAGAAGCTTTTACGAGTCACGAGATCGAGTGACTCCTCTTCTCGGTGATACTGCGCATAGGCATGGAGTCCTTTGTTAGATTGTTTTCCCGTAGGAGGTTGAAGTAAGGAGTGAAGAAATGTATATGTACATATACATACAGTAAGAAAAGATGTCCATGCAATGTATGGAAAATGTCACTTACCCAGTGTACATCTGTTCGTGGCATGAGACGCTGCAGATTCACATGCTGTGCACATCCCGCCATCTAGTGTTGGGCTCAGAGTGTTACAAGTGGTTTTTCTTCGAAGAAGGCTTTTTTGAGTCACGAGATCGAGGGACTCCGCTTCCGGGAAGAGGTAGAGAGCATGTGAATCTGCAGCACTACATGCCACGAACAGATGTCCACTGGATAAGAGACATTTCCCGTTCGATGGCAAGTGTAGCTGCAGATACACATGCTTTGCATAGACTGAAAAGCAGTTCCCTCCTAAATTAAGCGGTGGCTAGCCTGTAGGAGTTGGAGTAGCTTGAAATGTTTTAAGCACTGCTTGACCAACCTTTGCTTGTTGGCGAGAGAACACATCCACACAGTAGTGTTTAGTAAATGTGTGTGTCGTGTGGACCATGTGGCTGCTTTGCATATGTCTGCCATTGGTATATTTTCCAAGAATGCCATGGATGCTCCTTTCATTCTAGTAGAATGTGCTTTAGCAGTTAATAATAGCTGTCTTTTAGCTTTAAGATAGCAAGTTTGAATACACTTTACTATCCATCTAGCTAACCCTGGTTTTGAAATAGGATTACCCTTAGGAGGTTGCTGAACAGCCTCGAAAAGTTGCTTGGATTTCCTGAAATCTTTTGTTTCTGTCTATGTAATACATAAGAGCTCTTTTGATAACAAGTGTGTGAAGAGCTTTTTCAGTAACTGAATCTGACTGTGGAAAGAAGACTGGCAATTCTACTGACTGACTGATGTGAAACCAATTTGGATAGAAATTTTGGGTATGTCGTAAGTACTGCTTTATGTTTGTGAACTTGAAAGAAAGGTTCTTCTAAAGTCAATGCCTGAATTTCACTAACTCTTCTTAAGGAAGTAATTGCTACTAGGAAAGCAACCTTCCATGAGATAATTTGAAGAGCACAAGAATGCGTGGGTTCAAATGGTGGACCCATAAGCCTTGTGAGTACGATGTTAAGATTCCAGGCAGGAGCTGGTGGTACTCTAGGTGGAATAACTCTTTTGATGCTTTCCATGAAAGCTTTAATTACAGGAATTCTAAACAGAGATGTAGGCTGTCTGTTTTGGAGGTAAGCTGATATTGCTGTTCAATGAATTTTAATAGACGAGTATGCAAGATTTGCTTTTTGTAAGGGAAGCAAATAACAGGCACTATCCTGTACTGATGCTTTAAGTGGATCAATGTTTTCGGGTTGACCGTAATATACACAACGTTTCCATTTAGCTGCATAGCACTGACTGAGTGTAGGTTTACATGCTTCCTTTAGAATGTTCATACACTCTGAAGGAAGCTGTAGATATCCAAACTCTATGACTTCAGGAGCTAAATCGCCAGGTTGAGCATACTGGGATTGGGATGCCTGATTTGACCTTTTTTGAGTCAATAGGTCTGGTCTGTTTGGAAGTTTGTGATGTGTTACTACAGATAGGTCCAATAGTGTTGTGTATCAGTTTTGACATGCCCACCTGGGAGCTATAAGTATCATAGTGAGGGAGGTGTGACTGATCTTGTTGGCCAAAAATGGAATTAGTGAGAGAGGGGGGAAAAGAGTAAACAAATACCCCTAACTAATTAATCCATAGAGCACTGCCCTTGGATCAAGAGTGTGGGTACCCCGATGCGAAGTTTGGGCATTTTGCGTTTTCGCTTGTTTCGAAAATGTCTGTGTTTGGTGTTCCTCACATGTGGAAGTACTGTTGAATTACCTGTGGGTGAATCTCCCATTCATGTATTTGTTGTTGCGTCCTGCTTAAAAGGTCCGCTGGTTGGTTGTGCATCTCTGGGATATATTCTGCTAGTAGTTGAATGTGATTGTGAATTGCCCATTTCCAAATTGTCTGTGCTAAATGGGACAATTGGGATGAGTGTCCCCCATTTTTGCAGAAAATACATTGTTGTCATGTTGTCTGTCCTTATGAACACTGTCTTGTGTGTGATCTGTGGCTGGAATGCTTCAAGGGCTAAGAACACTGCTAGCAATTCCAAGTGGTTTATGTGGTAAGTTTGCTGGACTGAGCCCTATTGTCCCTGTACAGTAAGATTGTTGAGATGGGCTCCCTAACCTGTCATTTATGAATCTGTGGTGATTATGGTCTGTGGCACAGGGTCCTAAAATGGCCGCCCTTTTGATAAGTTGGTGTGATTCCACCACTGCAGAGAGTTCAAGTCTGGTGGTCAAACACTAGATCGTGAAGTTGACCCTGTGCCCGAGACCATTGTTGCGAAAGACACTGTTGTAGGGGTCTCATGTTTAGACGTGCTTTGGTACTATTGCTATGCAGGATGCCATCATTCCCACGAGATTCAAAAAAAACCTTACAGGGTAAGTTTGATTGTATAGTAGCTGAGATATGAGATTGTGAAATGCTTGTATTTTCTGTGGGTTTGGGTAAGCCAATGCTGACTGAGTGTACAGCATTGCTCCCACATATAGTTGTATTTGCGCTGGTAGAAGGTGAGATTTCTGGTAATTGATTGTGAACCCTAGACTGTGTAGGGTATCGATTGTGTAGTGCGTGGGATGTTGACAGGTTTGAATGGTGTTGGCTTTTATGAGCCAGTCGTCCAGATAGGGAAAGACATGTAAATGTTGTCTTCTGAGGTATGTTGCAACCACTGCTAGGCATTTGGTAAATACCCTTGGTGCTGTGGTTACTCCTAAGGGCAGCACTTTGAACTGGTAGTGCTCGCCTGCTATCACAAACCTCAAGTATTTGTGATGTGCTGGATGTATAGGAATATGGAAGTAAGCATCTGTTAGATTGAATGCTGTTGTGTAGTCCTGTTTTTGTATTAAGGGAATGACATCCTGAAGAGCGACCATGTGGAAATGCTGTGAGAGAATGTATTGATTGAGGGGTCTGAGATCGAGGATTGGTCTGAGAGTGCCTTCCTTCTTTGGTATCAGGAAGTACAGAGAATATACTCCTTTCCCTTGTTGAGTTATAGGTGCTATTTCTATTGCACCTTTGAGTAGAAGTGGTTGTACCTCTTGCTTTAGCAAAACGAGTTGTTCTGGAGAAAGCCTGTGTGAGCGAGGGGGAATATTTGGTTGAGTAGAGAGGAGTTCTAGGCAATACCCATTGTAGATAATTGACAGTACCCACTGATCTGATGTAATGTTGTGCCACCGACTATAGAAATGGTGCAGTCTTATTCCCACAGGAGATGTGTACTGTGTGGGGATGCTGAGAAAGTCAGTTTTGACGAGGTGGAGGCACCTCTTGTGATAGTGGCTTGCCCCTTACCTCTAAAGTTGTTTCCTCTATAGGATCCTTTGAAAGACCCTCTAGAGTAATATTGTTGTCCCTGATTTTGTTGGGACGTAGAGGCCTCTGATTTTGAGGGTTTAAAACAACCTCTGAAGTGGGGCCTGCAAAAAGTACGCAGAGCAGGTGTTGCATAAAGGGCACACATGGCCTTATCGGTGTCAGTGTCCTTTTTAAAAAAAAAATTGTGATGGTATCCACCTCTGGTCCAATTAACTGCTGTTTGTTAAAAAGCATATTAAGGTCCGCTTGGCTTTATTTCAGGTTTGAACACTGAAGATCGCAAAAAAAAACATGCCTCCTGATAGTTACACTAGTGCTTATACTCCTAGCTGCGGTGTCTGCTGAATCTAGGGTGGATCTAATCTGGTTGCTGGAGATAGCCTGTCCTTCTGCAACTACCTGCTGTGTCCTTTTTTGGCGTTCCGGTGGGAGATATTGCAGGAACTCCTGCATCTTGTCCCAATAGGCCCTATCGCACCTGGCTAAAAGAGCCTGGGAGTTGGAAATTCTCCAGTGATTTGCAGCTTGAGTTGCTACTCTCTTGCCTGCAGCATCAAATTTTCGGGTTTCCTTATCGGGGAAGGAACATCCTCGGTGGACTGACTATTTGCCCTCTTTCTTGCTGCACTAACAATAGAATCAGATGTTAATTGTTGAGTGATGAAGAGTGGATCTGATGGTGCAGCTTTGTATTTTTTGTCCAACCTTGGTGTCCGTACCCTAGCCTATACTGGCTCTTTAAAAATGTCATCAGCATGTTTAAGCATGCCTGTAGGCATTGGTACTCTGTGTGTAGAGGTTAGCATGTTAAATAAAAAATCATCCTCTATGGGATCTGAGTGCAGCTGCACATTGTGGTATGCAGCTGCTCTAGCAACAACCGGAGTATAGGCCGTGGTGTCTTCAGGTGTAGATGGCCTAGTGGGATATACATCAGGATCATTAGATGGGATAGGGTCTGGGTCATACACATCCCATAGATCTACACTATAAGTATTGTCACCCAGGTCATCCCCATGTGAGGAAACGGGAGTGTGGAGAAAATTGTGTAGGTGAAGGTGGTGGAATATCAGGGGATGGAGAAGTGGGAAGCAAAGGAGAACGCAGTGGTGAAGGGTGATGTACTGCCTTTGGTTTCTCTTTGTGTTTGAAGATTTTGGCAGGTGAAGACCCAGCTTCCAAAGTCTCCTGGAAAGATAGTTTCCTTTTAGTTATAGAAGGATGAGAGGCAATAATCTTTCCAGTATCCTTATGGATTTGGATTTTTCGCTGTCTATGGTCCATGACCTCAAGTATGGGCCTAATGTCTGTCGATTCTTCCACAGATGGAGGATATTTCTTTCCCACAGTTTCGAGCTCCGAAATCTTGGAGACTGATTGTTTTAATCAAGCTGAGAATGTCGACTTCAAAGCAGGTAGAAGGTTTTTTTTGGCTCCAAAGAGGATGTTGAGTGTTTCGGTTCTGAAGTGGGAGCCTCCAATTTTTGAGTCGGTCCCGAAACAGGCGTGGCAGTCTTTTCGGTCGACTGCATTTTGGGTTTTTTCGACAATGAACCTGAGGGCCAGTCATCGAGATGTAACTTTTGGGTCGGCAAGTAGTGGTGGACTTAAGACCAGTTGTGTTGATTTTCTGTATGGTTGGCGGTGATGGGAAGGGGTTGGCATTCTCACACACTGCGCCGCTGGAATCACTTGGTTGTTCCCATCGGAGTCATGGTCGGAATTAGAATCTGCAATGGAAACCGTAGTCTGTGCTTGTTTCTCACCAAAAATGTCGGGCGTTTTTTCGGTCGACTTGGATGTCATCTCTAGCTAACGTGTTCTTTGATCCCGCAGAATCTTCTTGGAGCGAAAGGATCGACACGCCTTACAGATTACTTCCTTGTGATCGGGAGAGAGGCAGAGAATGCACACCAAGAGTTGGTCAGTGTAGTGGAACTTGGCGTGCCACTGAAGGCAGAATCGAAATGAAGTCCGATCCATGAGCCTGTGTTGCATACAATAGACCATACAATCGGATCAGTGTAGTCAGAGAACATGTTTGAAAACAATACCAACATTTAAAGGAAAGATAGAGAAGTTCAGATAGTACAGAACCGCGATCTATTGGAGTGAGAGGGAACAAGTCCGAACCCGACCGCAGAAAGAAAACAATCTAACAAAGGACTTGATGCCCATGCGCACTATCAGTCGATCTTGTGACTCGAAAAAGCTCAGTCGAAGAAAAACAACTTGTAACACTCTGAGCCTAACAACAGATGGCAGACTAATACAAAACATGTGTATCTGCACCTACACATGCCAACGAACTGAATATTCAGTGGTTAGGACTGATGAGAATCCCCTAGAACAGAACTTTATATCGAGCGTTTTACATTTTGCCCTGAGGAAGTCCTAATGTGTAATTGACGAAACAGGTTGGCTGTGTTCCTGTTCATTACTCATTTTTCAATAGACAAATGAACTCTTTAACAAACCTGTCAGTGATAACTTAATACATGTTGGAACTTTAAGCTCTTGGATGACTTGATTCCAATTGGCTGACTGGCCTTCACTGACGAATCGGTCTTGCTAAACCGCTACTGATCTTGTATACGAAAAGTATTTTTTTCTTAAATGTGGCTTGCTTCTAATATCGTTTATTCAGAACTATGATGATATATATGCTCATATATTGAGTGATTCTCCTTAATGATGATGATATTTAGTTTGGGGTGTTAACACTGGAAGTACAGCATCTTTTCCTGTGGCAACTGACACAGTGTGCTGTCGCTTGTACCACAACCGCTATATTGCCTTTATCATAACATTTCAGAATAAGCAGAACAGAGTTATGGCATGTGACACAGCATTTCCCAATGCTCCAAAAGGGCTTCCAGCATGGTATCATAACTAACTGAGGCCTACAGTTTTGAGTGCAAGCTTTTCCACAAGACAACCATCAAATCCAGTCCAGTCATTAGAAGGGTATACAACAGTTGGCTAAACAAAATACTATCCCTTCTAAGCGGATCTAAAAAGCATTCCCACAAAGCTAATTTTTAATACCCACTGTTTGTCACACGGGATAACCAACACCAAAGCCATTTCCTACTTCAGTAATCTTTAAGATTACATGCAACAAAAAAAAAAACAATACTTATCTGTAGGTTTTAATACAGAGATTTAAAAATCCATATGTAAATGCTCACTGGCTTTAAAACATGCTTTTCACAGTAAATACGTCAGAGCTAGTACCTTTATAACATTTCATAACTAACAATAAGACCTACAGCCATGATCATAAGCTTATCATCATAGCCACTTAGTCCAGCTTTATTGAGTATAAGCTTTTCCATCTGCCAAACAGTACAAGACAAGCAGTCTTTTTAGTGGAAACACATATTCAGCCCAATCAAATCATGTACTCAGGGGTACCAAAACTTGAGTAGACCAAGGTCTCTCTCTAAGCAATACTCTTAAAGCTCTTTATGGCAAAAACTACACTCTGAAGCCAGACCCAAATATCCATGTAGATTAGTGCAGCCCCAGGATTCCCATAATGCTGTCAAACAAAACTCTACTCTGAAGTCCAAGGTTAATGTTTGAAGGCGAGGGTGCTAGGACTAGAATACATTCCTGGTGATTGGCCTCTTCCCATCTGTACTGCTACCTTTGAAAAACAAACAATGTAAATTATCTGGGGCACTAACACCAGTAAGATGCCATGTGTGTGGCCCTAAAACCTCAAGCTCAAGCAGCCATACCACTGCTGGGTCAGGCAACTGAATAAATAAAATCACAGCTGCGTAGTGGGGAAGCATTTTTTTTTTATTGCAGCCACTCAACATCAGTCCAGTCAAAACGTACTCCTGGCTACCAACATGTGGATGGAGCTGTAGCAGTCTTAAGGATGATCATGTTACATCTGTCGACAACTGTGCTGCCAAACCAAGTCTACAAAGGACATCGGTGAAAGGGGGAATCCTAAAGCAGACATGGGGTTAGCAATTGGGAGGGAGCGAGTTTTAATAAAAATGTAGGTGCAGGTAGGTGGGGGATGGGAGAAGCTGCACAAGTGGGGAATAAAGCAGAGCAGGGGAGGATAGGTATACAAGGGAGAACAAAATACTGCACGCACAGAGTCGGGCAGGGGGAGAATCCAACAAGAGAGTATGCAGCACATGAGGAAGCGAGCAACACTGAGCACAGGGACAAGTATTTGGTGGGGGGCACATGATGGACAGAGCTGGAAAACACATGCCCTCCAAGTGCTTAAAACTAAAAAGAAAAAGTAGTTTGATGCAAGTGAGCAGTGAAAGGCTACAATTCATCCAATCAAAAATATTGTAAAGAAGCTGTGCCCCGGGGGGAGGGTAAAACACAAGAAGGGAAAGGCAAGCCACTGAACGAAGAAGCAAGCAAAAGATAGCAAGAATAAATCCATTTAAAATAAGCAATGAGGGGCCAGTACAAGTTCTTGGTTTAAAATAGATTTTTTTGTAACTAGACAGCTTGCACCATCTGGTAAGGGAGACCTAAAAATGCTAACAATGGTTACACTTCATTTTAATTTAAAGAGATGTGAAAAAAGAAAACATGATAACCATACCGTAAGTTCTTTAAAGCAGTGTTGACAATTTTTTTTTTCGTGTTGGTGATTGCATTTGTTTTCTTCAAAGTAGGAGGCTGCAATTTCGACTGATTTGCATTGGACTGGGTTTTAGAAGAAGCTGCATTAGATTTTGGAGGACCTGCATTAGGCAGTGGCTTTGTCTGAATTGTGCTAGTCTGTGATTTTAATTGACTTGTGGCTGAAAGAGATTTCGAGTGACTTGCATTTGGCTGGGATTTTGAAGCGTTTGCATTAGTCTGTGATTTTGAACTGCCTGTACTAGGCTGTGACCTGGAATTGCTTGTATTAGGCTGTGATTTTGAATTATTTCCATTAGATTGTGATTTTGAATTATTTCCATTAGATTGTGATTTTGATGTGTTAGCTTTGGCTGTAGAGCTTGCAGGTTTGGAGTTATTGTTCTTGAATTTTGAAGTGGGCTCAAAATTTGTAGAAGAGCTGGTACTTTCAGGAGATGTGGCTGATGATTCAACATGCAGAGATCCAACAGTAGCTCGTATCGTGACCTAAAGAAATACAAAAAAAGCTTATTTGCATAGGGTTTTCCATGTTCAGTGGAAGCTTATATTTCAAAGCAAAAAGTATAAACTAATTAGGTTTAAAGAATTAAGTTCAAACAAACATTTAAAAATTTGAAACGATCTATGTACAGATACATTTTGTAATTACTCATGTTCTATAACTACACCAAAGTACATCTAATAAAAGAGAAAGCAACAGAAACGTTGGTCTATGTAGCTTACGTCATGTCAACACTGAAAACTGTACAAATTTCACAAAAAGGTTCACAATTCATGCAAAAATGTACCATACATAGACACATGGAGATGTTGATTTGATGGGGTACCCAAACAAGGATCTGTTTAGAGAAGTAGTGGAACAATATTGAATTAAACACTATTTATCAGGATAACATTCACCACAAACAAATTCCTCAGTTAGTAGAGAGTTTCTCATTTTCATTTTACACAATTCAAGCACACACAATTCTTCCACTGTCCTATCCACATAAACATCAGCTTGCACAATCGCAAGAACACAGAAAGAGACTGGGCTGCTTTATCCATTTGGGAAGGGGGCACAGAGGTTACTGGAACACCAGTATGAGCAGGGCCGCACTTAAGAGGCAGCAGCAATCAGGACTCTGATGAGTGGTATAAGTGCTGTTCATATGGCAATTAGGTGCTGCAGGAGCTATTATAAACTGGATCCTGTCTTGCCAATCAGATGTATAGGCTTTCCTGTTTGAGTTTCTATTTGCTATATTTCCAGTCATTTTTCCCCCAGGGTATTTCAATGTTTTTAAAAATGTAAAAAATAAATTTTAAAAAAAACTTTGGTCATCAGGGTTTATTCTTTTTTATTCTGTAAATAATCACAGGGGTAATTTTTCAGTATGTGATTGCTATTGTCAATTAGTCATAAGTCTTTCCTGCTCCTGTCTTCTTTGAGCCCTATTAATGAATTTTCCCTTTCAAACAACAGGTCATTATTTCTCTCAACTCTCTGCCTGTTTAGTTACTCAAGTACTCAAATCTCTTTTC
The DNA here is from genome assembly GCF_031143425.1 of Pleurodeles waltl. NCBI lineage: Eukaryota > Metazoa > Chordata > Amphibia > Caudata > Salamandridae > Pleurodeles > Pleurodeles waltl. The sequence continues at coordinate 285,796,822 of NC_090440.1, read as the reverse complement.
AGCAGTTCAGATCCAGCACAATGTCAAGGGTTGGCATGAATGGAGTTAGGTTTGCACACCAATATGATTTTGTTGAAGTAGAGGAAAGATTAATAGTGCGCACTTAACGGACGTTCCAGGTGATCTGCTCGTCAGACAAATGACAAAGATTTGTTCAATGAAGATTTTCTATTTAGGACAAGAGATAAATATAGCGGGGTGCTCGGAGCTCAGTTAGTACAAGTAAGTAACAACTATGTCTTGTTCTTTTCTTGTGATACAAAGAAAGAACTGGGATAATAATTTTATTATCTGATCTTGGCCTATTCCTGCTCATAGGGGAGAAGCTTGATAAAAAATGAATAGCCATACTATTAGCTATATGGACTTTTGTGTCAGCAAATTGTTGTAAGCTGTGCAGCCAAGGAGGTAAAGAAGTGTCATCACCTGGAGGACTTGTGCTTTATTTGCAGGAGCAGTTCACAATGGGAAAGAATTTTCTTTTACATATTTGTGCCATATCTGTAGGATTCGTTCATGTTTATTTGAAAGCCTGCACACAATGTTCAAAGTACTGATTTTTTAAATCAGTGGGGTGATTATGTTCCTGCCAGGCATGTGTAACAGTTGCACAAGGTACTTTGCCTTAATATCTGACGGTGTGAACTCTTATAGTGCATTATCCATCTTAGGAAAAGGAACAAGCACGGCTCAATATACTTCCAGTAGGTGTGCTCACACTGTTTTGCACAGGTGATGTTACCAAGTGTCAATCCGTGTTTCAACACCCAGACTTCAAAGCTTCATTCTTATTAGTAGGCACACGAAATGTAAGCTGAACTCGGTGATCATAAGGCTGAATCTACATCAGTGTGCAGCCTCGTAATATTCCACGCACCTGTGTTTTTGTTAAAACTACGTCATCTGTAACACACTACTAAATACTGAGCGGTGGTTGTCTTCATGTTTCTAAGACGTACTATCTACAGCGTATACACTAGCTCATAGGTTTTCTGATTTAACATATGAGCTAAACACAGTAGTTTCATCAACATCAGCTCATGAACTTCTCTGCATGGAACATGAGAAATGAACATGTTCATGATCAAGACCCTGGTCCTTCAGGATGAAGGGGTATAGGCCCTATATACATGTTTTAGGCACTCACACTGTAAACCTAAGAAAAAGTGTTGGGTGTAGTGTTTTACTAGAGGACATTGATTCTTGAAGTATCCACCTGCACAGTGATCGCTGCTGCCACATTCTTGATACCTGGTCTTTCAGAAGTAAAGTTCTAGCTCGCACTCAACAAATGAAGATGGAATAATGGATATACCACTTGACCTGGACTGAGACCCTGCTCAGTGTCCAGCTACTAACATGCTGGTTAATATCAACAATATGAAGTTAACAGTGAGCTGAATCCATACAATGTGCTTCCTGCTCCCAAAACATGAATTAAAGTGGGTCCTAGGAGTCCAGGAACCTTGCAGATGACAAAAAGGGCATGTCAAGTGGCATAGCAAATCCAGAGTCGTCAGACCAGGAGCATTCATCACAGAGAAGTGCCTAGAAATAGGGGCAACATAAATACTGTTTGCACGAGAGGGAACCAAAGCAGTAAAAGCGCAAACAAAATTGGTGATTTGATATATACAGAAAAACAAATATTCCCTTTCGTGGTGTTTAAAATCGCTCACCGCTACATAGAACAGCTTGGTTTCTTCAGCGTACTCACAGAATGTCAGGGCGAATTCATTACACACAAGCAATATAAAAAGTCTCACAGCAATACTGCTTTAACGAATCACAAAAATTCTAACTTTTCTTGGTGGACAGTGTAAAAGATGTCGTTTTTTCAGTTAAAGGCATTGCACTGAACCATGCATTTAAATCTGTGCACTAGTAATTGGTCATTAAAAATTAGAACGTTTCTTTGGGCCCTGGGACAGCGAGTTATGACTCAGCAGTATCCTGTGAGTATACTATTTACCACTGGTATTTTAGAGCCACAATACCGGTACTTTCCCCTGGAATAGTCAAATTAATCCATTTCAGCCCTTCACTTGGTCAGAATCAGGATCGCAAAATAAGACATACTGGAGGAGGAACTTAAAAACCCATTAAACTCATTTAGAAGGTGTAGGAAGTTGGCTCTGTATGTGCTATTTCAAAGTAAGGAATAGCATGCACAGAGTCCAAGGGTTCCCCTTAGAGGTAAAATAGTGGTAAAAAATAGATAATACTAATGCTCTATTTTGTGGTAGTGTGGTCGAGCAGTAGGCTTATCCAAGGAGTAGTGTTAAGCATTTGTTGTACATACACAAGACAATAAATGAGGTACACACACTCAGAGACAAATCCAGCCAATAGGTTTTTATATAGAAAAATATCTTTTCTTAGTTTATTTTAAGAACCACAGGTTCAAATTCTACATGTAATATCTCATTCGAAAGGTATTGCAGGTAAGTACTTTAGGAACTTTAAATCATCAAAATTGCATGTATACTTTTCAAGTTATTGACAAATAGCTGTTTTAAAAGTGGACACAGTGCAATTTTCACAGTTCCTGGGGGAGGTAAGTATTTGTTAGGTTAACCAGGTAAGTAAGACACTTACAGGGCTTAGTTCTTGGTCCAAGGTAGCCCACCGTTGGGGGTTCAGAGCAACCCCAAAGTCACCACACCAGCAGCTCAGGGCCGGTCAGGTGCAGAGTTCCAAGTGGTGCCCAAAACACATAGGCTAGAATGGAGAGAAGGGGGTGCCCCGGTTCCGGTCTGCTTGCAGGTAAGTACCCGCGTCTTCGGAGGGCAGACCAGGGGGGGTTTTGTAGGGCACCGGGGGGGACACACGTCCACACAGAAATTTCACCCTCAGCAGCGCAGGGGCGGCCGGGTGCAGTGTGGAAGCAAGCGTCGGGTTTTCAATGTTAGACTATGAGAGACCTCGGGATCTCTTCAGCGCTGCAGGCAGGCAAGGGGGGGATTCCTCGGGGAAACCTCCACTTGGGTAAGGGAGAGGGACTCCTGGGGGTCACTTCTCCGGTGAAAGTCCGGTCCTTCGGGTCCTGGGGGCTGCGGATGCAGGGTCTCTCCCAGGCGTCGGGACTTTAGGTTCAAGGAGTCGCGGTCAGGGGAAGCCTCGGGATTCCCTCTGCAGGCGGCGCTGTGGGGGCTCAGGGGGGACAGGTTTTGGTACTCACAGTATCAGAGTAGTCCTGGGGTCCCTCCTGAGGTGTTGGATCGCCACCAGCCGAGTCGGGGTCGCCGGGTGCAGTGTTGCAAGTCTCACGCTTCTTGCGGGGAGCTTGCAGGGTTCTTTAAAGCTGCTGGAAACAAAGTTGCAGCTTTTCTTGGAGCAGGTCCGCTGTCCTCGGGAGGTTCTTGTCTTTTCGAAGCAGGGGCAGTCCTCAGAGGATGTCGAGGTCGCTGGTCCCTTTGGACGGCGTCGCTGGAGCAGGATCTTTGGAAGGCAGGAGACAGGCCGGTGAGTTTCTGGAGCCAAGGCAGTTGTCGTCTTCTGGTCTTCCGCTGCAGGGGTTTTCAGCTGGGCAGTCCTTCTTCTTGTAGTTGCAGGAATCTAATTTTCTAGGGTTCAGGGTAGCCCTTAAATACTAAATTTAAGGGCGTGTTTAGGTCTGGGGGGTTAGTAGCCAATGGCTACTAGCCCTGAGGGTGGGTACACCCTCTTTGTGCCTCCTCCCAAGGGGAGGGGGTCACAATCCTAACCCTATTGGGGGAATCCTCCATCTGTAAGATGGAGGATTTCTAAAAGTTAGAGTCACCTCAGCTCAGGACACCTTAGGGGCTGTCCTGACTGGCCAGTGACTCCTCCTTGTTATTCTCATTATTTTCTCCGGCCTTGCCGCCAAAAGTGGGGCCTGGCCGGAGGGGGCGGGCAACTCCACTAGCTGGAGTGTCCTGCTGGGTTGGCACAAAGGAGGTGAGCCTTTGAGGCTCACCGCCAGGTGTGACAATTCCTGCCTGGGAGAGGTGTTAGCATCTCCACCCAGTGCAGGCTTTGTTACTGGCCTCAGAGTGACAAAGGCACTCTCCCCATGGGGCCAGCAACATGTCTCGGTTTGTGGCAGGCTGCTAAAACTAGTCAGCCTACACAGATAGTCGGTTAAGTTTCAGGGGGCACCTCTAAGGTGCCCTCTGTGGTGTATTTTACAATAAAATGTACACTGGCATCAGTGTGCATTTATTGTGCTGAGAAGTTTGATACCAAACTTCCCAGTTTTCAGTGTAGCCATTATGGTGCTGTGGAGTTCGTGTTTGACAGACTCCCAGACCATATACTCTTATGGCTACCCTGCACTTACAATGTCTAAGGTTTTATTTAGACACTGTAGGGGTACCATGCTCATGCACTGGTACCCTCACCTATGGTATAGTGCACCCTGCCTTAGGGCTGTAAGGCCTGCTAGAGGGGTGTCTTACCTATACTGCATAGGCAGTGAGAGGCTGGCATGGCACCCTGAGGGGAGTGCCATGTCGACTTACTCGTTTTGTCCTCACTAGCACACACAAGCTGGCAAGCAGTGTGTCTGTGCTGAGTGAGAGGTCTCCAGGGTGGCATAAGACATGCTGCAGCCCTTAGAGACCTTCCTTGGCATCAGGGCCCTTGGTACTAGAAGTACCAGTTACAAGGGACTTATCTGGATGCCAGGGTCTGCCAATTGTGGATACAAAAGTACAGGTTAGGGAAAGAACACTGGTGCTGGGGCCTGGTTAGCAGGCCTCAGCACACTTTCAATTGTAAACATAGCATCAGCAAAGGCAAAAAGTCAGGGGGCAACCATGCCAAGGAGGCATTTCCTTACACAACCCCCCCCCAAACGAAAGAGGATGAGACTAACCTTTCCCAAGAGAGTCTTCATTTTCTAAGTGGAAGAACCTGGAAAGGCCATCTGCATTGGCATGGGCAGTCCCAGGTCTGTGTTCCACTATAAAGTCCATTCCCTGTAGGGAGATGGACCACCTCAACAGTTTAGGATTTTCACCTTTCATTTGCATCAGCCATTTGAGAGGTCTGTGGTCAGTTTGAACTAGGAAGTGAGTCCCAAAGAGGTATGGTCTCAGCTTCTTCAGGGACCAAACCACAGCAAAGGCCTCCCTCTCAATGGCACTCCAACGCTGCTCCCTGGGGAGTAACCTCCTGCTAATGAAAGCAACAGGCTGGTCAAGGCCATCATTATTTGTTTGGGACAAAACTGCCCCTATCCCATGTTCAGAGGCATCAGTCTGCACAATGAACTGCTTAGAATAATCTGGAGCTTTTAGAACTGGTGCTGGCTGAGCACATTGCCTGTTTCAGGGTGTCAAAGGCCTGTTGGCATTCCACAGTCCAGTTTACTTTCTTGGGCATTTTCTTGGAGGTGAGTTCAGTGAGGGCTGTCACAATGGATCCATATCCCTTCACAAACCTCCTGTAATACCCAGTCAAGCCAAGGAATGCCCTGACTTGAGTCTGGGTTTTTGGAGCTACCCAGTCCAGAATAGTCTGGATCTTGGGTTGGAGTGGCTGAACTTGGCCTCCACCTACAAGGTGTCCCAAGTAAACCACAGTTCCCTGCCCTATCTGGCATTTGGATGCCTTGATAGAGAGGCCTGCAGATTGCAGAGCCTTCAAAACCTTCTTCAGGTGGACCAGGTGATCCTGCCAGGTGGAGCTAAAGACAGCAATATCATCAAGATAAGCTGTGCTAAAGGACTCCAAGCCAGCAAGGACTTGATTCACCAACCTTTGGAAGGTGGCAGGGGCATTCTTTAAACCAAAGGGCATAACAGTAAACTGATAATGCCCATCAGGTGTGGAGAATGCTGTCTTTTCTTTTGCTCCAGGTGCCATTTTTATTTGCCAGTACCCTGCTGTCAAGTCAAAGGTACTTAGAAATTTGGCAGCACCTAATTTATCAATGAGCTCATCAGCTCTTGGAATTGGATGGGCATCTGTCTTGGTGACAGAATTGAGCCCTCTGTAGTCCACACAAAACCTCATCTCTTTCTTTCCATCTTTGGTGTGAGGTTTGGGGACTAAGACCACTGGGCTAGCCCAGGGGCTGTCAGAGCGCTCAATTACTCCCAATTCCAGCATCTTGTGGACTTCCACCTTGATGCTTTCCTTAACATGGTCAGACTGTCTAAAGATTTTGTTCTTGACAGGCATGCTGTCTCCTGTGTCCACATCATGGGTACACAGGTGTGTCTGACCAGGGGTTAAGGAGAAGAGTTCAGGAAACTGTTGTAGGACTCTCCTACAATCAGCTTGCTGTTGGCCAGAGAGGGTGTCTGAGTAGATCACTCCATCTACTGTACCATCTTTTGGGTCTGATGACAGAAGATCAGGGAGAGGTTCACTCTCTGCCTCCTGATCCTCATCTGTTACCATCAACAGATTGACATCAGCCCTGTCGTGGAAGAGCTTAAGGCGGTTTACATGGATCACCCTCTTGGGGCTCCTGCTTGTGCCCAGGTCCACCAAGTAGGTGACCTGACTCTTCCTCTCTAGTACTGGGTAAGGGCCACTCCATTTGTCCTGGAGTGCCCTGGGAGCCACAGGCTCCAGAACCCAGACTTTCTGCCCTGGTTGGAACTCAACCAGTGCAGCCTTTTGGTCATACCAAAACTTCTGGAGCTGTTGGCTGGCCTCAAGGTTTTTGGTTGCCTTTTCCATGTACTCTGCCATTCTAGAGCGAAGGCCAAGTACATAGTCCACTATGTCCTGTTTAGGCTCATGGAGAGGTCTCTCCCAGCCTTCTTTAACAAGGGCAAGTGGTCCCCTTACAGGATGACCAAACAGAAGTTCAAAGGGTGAGAATCCTACTCCCTTCTGTGGCACCTCTCTGTAAGCGAAAAGCAGACATGGCAAGAGGACATCCCATCTCCTTTTGAGCTTTTCTGGGAGCCCCATGATCATGCCTTTTAATGTCTTGTTGAATCTCTCAACCAAGCCATTAGTTTGTGGATGGTATGGTGTAGTGAATTTATAAGTCACTCCACACTCATTCCACATGTGCTTTAGGTATGCTGACATGAAGTTGGTACCTCTGTCAGACACCACCTCCTTAGGGAAACCCACTCTGGTAAAGATACCAATGAGGGCCTTGGCTACTGCAGGGGCAGTAGTCGACCTAAGGGGAATAGCTTCAGGATACCTGGTAGCATGATCCACTACTACCAGGATATACATATTTCCTGAGGCTGTGGGAGGTTCCAGTGGACCAACTATGTCCACACCCACTCTTTCAAAGGGAACCCCCACCACTGGAAGTGGAATGAGGGGGGCCTTTGGATGCCCACCTGTCTTACCACTGGCTTGACAGGTGGGGCAGGAGAGGCAAAACTCCTTAACCATGTTGGACATATTGGGCCAGTAGAAGTGGTTGACTAACCTCTCCCACGTCTTGGTTTGTCCCAAATGTCCAGCAAGGGGAATGTCATGGGCCAATGTTAGGATGAACTCTCTGAACAGCTGAGGCACTACCACTCTCCTAGTGGCACCAGGTTTGGGGTCTCTGGCCTCAGTGTACAGGAGTCCATCTTCCCAATAGACCCTATGCGTTCCATTTTTCTTGCCTTTGGACTCTTCAGCAGCTTGCTGCCTAAGGCCTTCAAGAGAGGGACAGGTTTCTTGTCCCTTACACAGCTCCTCCCTGGAGGGTCCCCCTGGGCCTAAGAGCTCAACCTGGTAAGGTTCAAGCTCCAAAGGCTCAGTTCCCTCAGAGGGCAGAACTTCTTCCTGAGAAGAGAGGTTCCCTTTCTTTTGCTGTGTTGCAGTTGGTTTCCCAACTGACTTTCCTGTTCTCTTGGTAGGCTGGGCCATTTTTCCAGACTCCAGCTCTACTTTTTCACCCTGTGCCTTGCATTGTGCTCTTGTTTTCACACACACCAGTTCAGGGATACCCAGCATTGCTGCATGGGTTTTTAGTTCTACCTCAGCCCATGCTGAGGACTCCAGGTCATTTCCAAGCAGACAGTCCACTGGGATATTTGAGGAGACCACCACCTGTTTCAGGCCATTGACCCCTCCCCATTCTAAAGTAACCATTGCCATGGGATGTACTTTTCTCTGATTGTCAGCGTTGGTGACTGTGTAAGTTTTTCCAGTCAGGTATTGGCCAGGGGAAACCAGTTTCTCTGTCACCATGGTGACACTGGCACCTGTATCCCTCAGGCCCTCTATTCTAGTCCCATTAATTAAGAGTTGCTGTCTGTATTTTTGCATGTTAGGCGGCCAGACAGCTAGTGTGGCTAAATCCACCCCACCCTCAGAAACTAGAGTAGCTTCAGTGTGGACCCTGATTTGCTCTGGGCACACTGTTGATCCCACTTGGAGACTAGCCATACCAGTGTTACCTGGATGGGAGTTTGGAGTGGAACCTTTCTTGGGACAGGCCTTGTCTCCAGTTTGGTGTCCATGCTGTTTACAGCTATGACACCAGGCCTTTTTGGGATCAAAGTTTTTACCCTTGTACCCATTGTTTTGTGAAGAGGCTCTGGGCCCACCCTCCTGTGCAGGTTTTTGGGGGCCTGTAGAAGACTCTTTACTATTTTTAGTTTTGGTTGTCTCATCACCCTTCCCCTGGGGAGTCTTTGTGACCCCTTTCTTTTGGTCACCCCCTGTTGAAGTCTTGGACACCCTTGTCTTGACCCAATGGTCCGCCTTCTTTCCCAATTCTTGGGGAGAAATTGGTCCTAGGTCTACCAGATGCTGATGCAGTTTATCATTGAAACAATTACTTAACAGGTGTTCTTTCACAAATAAATTGTACAGCCCATCATAATTACTTACACCACTGCCTTGAATCCAACCATCTAGTGTTTTCACTGAGTAGTCAACAAAGTCAACCCAGGTCTGGCTCGAGGATTTTTGAGCCCCCCTGAACCTAATCCTGTACTCCTCAGTGGAGAATCCAAAGCCCTCAATCAGGGTACCCTTCATGAGGTCATAAGATTCTGCATCTTGTCCAGAGAGTGTGAGGAGTCTATCCCTACACTTTCCTGTGAACATTTCCCAAAGGAGAGCACCCCAGTGAGATCTGTTCACTTTTCTGGTTACACAAGCCCTCTCAAAAGCTGTGAACCATTTGGTGATGTCATCACCATCTTCATATTTAGTTACAATCCCTTTAGGGATTTTCAACATGTCAGGAGAATCTCTGACCCTATTTATGTTGCTGCCACCATTGATGGGTCCTAGGCCCATCTCTTGTCTTTCCCTCTCTATGGCTAGGATCTGTCTTTCCAAAGCCAATCTTTTGGCCATCCTGGCTAACTGGATGTCCTCTTCACTGGGGTTATCCTCAGTGATTTCAGAGGTGTTGGTCTCTCCTGTGAGGGAACCAGCATCTCTGACTATTATTTTTGGAGTCAGGGTTTGAGGGACCCTGTTCTCCCTAGATAGGACTGGTAGGGGGGAATTGTCCTCCAAGTCACTATCCTCTTCCTCTGAGTTGCCACCCTCAGAGGGGTTGGCCTTTTCAAACTCTGCCAAAAGCTCCTGGAGCTGTATTTTGGTAGGTTTGGGGCCCATTGTTATTTTCTTTATTTTACAGAGTGACCTTAGCTCCCTCATCTTAAGATGGAGGTAAGGTGTGGTGTCGAGTTCCACCACAGTCACATCTGTGCTAGACATTTTGCTTCTAAAAGTTGGAATACTTTTTAAGAATCTACAACTGGTTCTAGAATCTAATTCAAACTTTTACAAACTTTTAAACTCTAAAAGAAATGCTAAACAGGATCTAACACAAGGCCCTAGCAGGTCTTTTAAGAATTTAGAAAACTTTTCAAATTGCAAAAATCAATTTCTAATGACAATTTTGGAATTTGTCGTGTGATCAGGTATTGGCTGAGTAGTCCAGCAAATGCAAAGTCTTGTACCCCACCGCTGATCCACCAATGTAGGAAGTTGGCTCTGTATGTGCTATTTCAAAGTAAGGAATAGCATGCACAGAGTCCAAGGGTTCCCCTTAGAGGTAAAATAGTGGTAAAAAATAGATAATACTAATGCTCTATTTTGTGGTAGTGTGGTCGAGCAGTAGGCTTATCCAAGGAGTAGTGTTAAGCATTTGTTGTACATACACAAGACAATAAATGAGGTACACACACTCAGAGACAAATCCAGCCAATAGGTTTTTATATAGAAAAATATCTTTTCTTAGTTTATTTTAAGAACCACAGGTTCAAATTCTACATGTAATATCTCATTCGAAAGGTATTGCAGGTAAGTACTTTAGGAACTTTAAATCATCAAAATTGCATGTATACTTTTCAAGTTATTGACAAATAGCTGTTTTAAAAGTGGACACTTAGTGCAATTTTCACAGTTCCTGGGGGAGGTAAGTATTTGTTAGGTTAACCAGGTAAGTAAGACACTTACAGGGCTTAGTTCTTGGTCCAAGGTAGCCCACCGTTGGGGGTTCAGAGCAACCCCAAAGTCACCACACCAGCAGCTCAGGGCCGGTCAGGTGCAGAGTTCCAAGTGGTGCCCAAAACACATAGGCTAGAATGGAGAGAAGGGGGTGCCCCGGTTCCGGTCTGCTTGCAGGTAAGTACCCGCGTCTTCGGAGGGCAGACCAGGGGGGGTTTTGTAGGGCACCGGGGGGGACACACGTCCACACAGAAATTTCACCCTCAGCAGCGCAGGGGCGGCCGGGTGCAGTGTGGAAGCAAGCGTCGGGTTTTCAATGTTAGACTATGAGAGACCTCGGGATCTCTTCAGCGCTGCAGGCAGGCAAGGGGGGGATTCCTCGGGGAAACCTCCACTTGGGTAAGGGAGAGGGACTCCTGGGGGTCACTTCTCCGGTGAAAGTCCGGTCCTTCGGGTCCTGGGGGCTGCGGATGCAGGGTCTCTCCCAGGCGTCGGGACTTTAGGTTCAAGGAGTCGCGGTCAGGGGAAGCCTCGGGATTCCCTCTGCAGGCGGCGCTGTGGGGGCTCAGGGGGGACAGGTTTTGGTACTCACAGTATCAGAGTAGTCCTGGGGTCCCTCCTGAGGTGTTGGATCGCCACCAGCCGAGTCGGGGTCGCCGGGTGCAGTGTTGCAAGTCTCACGCTTCTTGCGGGGAGCTTGCAGGGTTCTTTAAAGCTGCTGGAAACAAAGTTGCAGCTTTTCTTGGAGCAGGTCCGCTGTCCTCGGGAGGTTCTTGTCTTTTCGAAGCAGGGGCAGTCCTCAGAGGATGTCGAGGTCGCTGGTCCCTTTGGACGGCGTCGCTGGAGCAGGATCTTTGGAAGGCAGGAGACAGGCCGGTGAGTTTCTGGAGCCAAGGCAGTTGTCGTCTTCTGGTCTTCCGCTGCAGGGGTTTTCAGCTGGGCAGTCCTTCTTCTTGTAGTTGCAGGAATCTAATTTTCTAGGGTTCAGGGTAGCCCTTAAATACTAAATTTAAGGGCGTGTTTAGGTCTGGGGGGTTAGTAGCCAATGGCTACTAGCCCTGAGGGTGGGTACACCCTCTTTGTGCCTCCTCCCAAGGGGAGGGGGTCACAATCCTAACCCTATTGGGGGAATCCTCCATCTGTAAGATGGAGGATTTCTAAAAGTTAGAGTCACCTCAGCTCAGGACACCTTAGGGGCTGTCCTGACTGGCCAGTGACTCCTCCTTGTTATTCTCATTATTTTCTCCGGCCTTGCCGCCAAAAGTGGGGCCTGGCCGGAGGGGGCGGGCAACTCCACTAGCTGGAGTGTCCTGCTGGGTTGGCACAAAGGAGGTGAGCCTTTGAGGCTCACCGCCAGGTGTGACAATTCCTGCCTGGGAGAGGTGTTAGCATCTCCACCCAGTGCAGGCTTTGTTACTGGCCTCAGAGTGACAAAGGCACTCTCCCCATGGGGCCAGCAACATGTCTCGGTTTGTGGCAGGCTGCTAAAACTAGTCAGCCTACACAGATAGTCGGTTAAGTTTCAGGGGGCACCTCTAAGGTGCCCTCTGTGGTGTATTTTACAATAAAATGTACACTGGCATCAGTGTGCATTTATTGTGCTGAGAAGTTTGATACCAAACTTCCCAGTTTTCAGTGTAGCCATTATGGTGCTGTGGAGTTCGTGTTTGACAGACTCCCAGACCATATACTCTTATGGCTACCCTGCACTTACAATGTCTAAGGTTTTATTTAGACACTGTAGGGGTACCATGCTCATGCACTGGTACCCTCACCTATGGTATAGTGCACCCTGCCTTAGGGCTGTAAGGCCTGCTAGAGGGGTGTCTTACCTATACTGCATAGGCAGTGAGAGGCTGGCATGGCACCCTGAGGGGAGTGCCATGTCGACTTACTCGTTTTGTCCTCACTAGCACACACAAGCTGGCAAGCAGTGTGTCTGTGCTGAGTGAGAGGTCTCCAGGGTGGCATAAGACATGCTGCAGCCCTTAGAGACCTTCCTTGGCATCAGGGCCCTTGGTACTAGAAGTACCAGTTACAAGGGACTTATCTGGATGCCAGGGTCTGCCAATTGTGGATACAAAAGTACAGGTTAGGGAAAGAACACTGGTGCTGGGGCCTGGTTAGCAGGCCTCAGCACACTTTCAATTGTAAACATAGCATCAGCAAAGGCAAAAAGTCAGGGGGCAACCATGCCAAGGAGGCATTTCCTTACAGAAGGTCACAGTCAATCACTCTTAACACCAATGTCAAGCCAGTGATTTATTTCATTAAAAGTACTAAATCAAAACAATGAAAACTATGATTTCTTAATTATAAGATAAGGTGCTAGTAGCCTTTGGGGTCAATATACAACTCCAAACAGTTTTCTTAAAACTAGACATTGGATTTTACAGCAGCGGCCAGATGATCAATGTTATCTGATAAGGTGAGTATTGGTCGGCTCAGGAATATCCAGAAGTACTTGGGTCTCGAGGTCTTAGTGGAGGCTGAAGACAAGCTAAAATAATTACTAGCTACCTACTTGTCTCATCTCTGTCACCTCTGGCTTTCGCTTAGGCTTGCTCAGTCTTTCACTGAGTGTAAAGCTGTCTCAGCAGCTGAGGAAACTGAAGGTATAATCATGAGTGATTCTGGGTCACCTGATAAGGTACCTGAGTAAGCATGATCAACCACAAAAGATTCCTTTCCTGGACTACTGCATGGTAGATAAACAGGATATTCTCCTACTTGCCAGAGTTAGAAAAGTGAGGAAAACAAGAGTTAATGACAGCCTTGTCAATAATATTCAGGCCTCATCCAAAAGGTGGGTGGCCTCTGGCCCGATCGATAACAGATTATTTTGCCTGTAACTATGCCCTATTTAATCTATTTAATAAATGGCAAGAAGTCAGGAATTCTTTAAGTGATCATTTGATCCTTTGCTTACAAATGGCACTTTCAAACAAGATCTGTTCCAGGAATCTAGGAGGCTGAATACAAGACCATAAAGACAAATGTCCAGGTGATCCAGAATTCTGAAGTTACACTTGCAGCCAAAGAATGCTTAACTGCTTTTAAAGATCAATTACACCAAGCCGCAGAGGACATTATTGAGTTGTTTCAAAACTGCCTTTTGGTTAGTTTCTCCCTAGCATGCAGACAAGAAATCATCGGAGAAAAACATTATACCTTTGTGCAGATACAGAATGGATTGTACTCTTTCTACAGAATTAAACTGAATGATACAAATACAATTTGGGCTCCACCAGCTTGGAGAGCAAATCATTTAAAACAATGAAGAATGTGCAGCAAGTAACTGATTTAAAATGCAGGAAAAGCAGCTTGATCTCCTGTGGTATGATGTGGTGGTTGCAGCCAGCAATAAAAATTGTAGAACCTTCTGGCAAATTATCGCTAGAACAAATATGCCAACAGTTACCATCTCACAGCATGCATGGTTAGGCTTTATTGCAAATCTATAGACAGAATCCTGAGCACGTCCCCCACCCCCCTCCCTCCCGAGATGCAGTTTTTAAAAATATGTTTTTATTAGTATTTTCATGTTCAGTTAATAAACCAGGAGTACAAGAGTTCTTATATGCTTTACATCTGTCATTAGTAGTCTGGTTGTTCATTTCAAGTGTTGTTCCTCACTTACACATTACATATCAATTAGCCTCTTAAAAAACATCACAAATCCTAGGCCCTTAGGAAGCAATATTATGCATCACAGGATCCTGACCCATAACAAACCCTACTTACAATTGAAACCAGGCACAAATGGAGTATGACTCCATATTCCTGGTGGGAGCACTGAGGTCCAGGTCAAGGCATATTCTCTTAGTTAAACGCCTATCCTCACAGTAAGAGTGACAAAGCATTAATTGTACACACCCCCTGCATACAGAAATAAATCACTTTCCCTTTATGAGGGCCTTCATTTGTTTTGGCATGCAGTGTCAACAGGAAAGATTCTCAATCAGTTCACCCGTTCCACCTTGTCTCCCAAATCGCTCTGGAGCAGAGGCTGCAATTTTAGCTCAAATGCACTTCTGTACCTCCACCAACCACATCCTCACATTTCAAACCTGCCTGGCCTTCCATGCAATGACTATATTGTGCTAGGTCTAGAAATCTGCACACCGGCCTTGCAGATTTTGGCCTGGACATCAAAACCACAATACAGTATGTTAAGTCCTGGGGAACCATCTTTCATACCAGCTCAGCCAGAGCCGCCAACACTTCAGCTAAGAATTGTCTAATCACTGTAGACTCCCAAGCCATATGGGTAGAGTCTCCTATGGGTATTTGACATCAGAGACAACAATTCGCAAACTGTGCAAGACTCATACGACTGGAAGAAACCAAAAGGTGGATCCTGAGAGAAGAGGACATGGAATGGAAGGGGACAAAGTCCAGTTCGAGTTGGAGTGTCCGGCTGTGGAAGGAGCTACTACCAACCCTTCTGTGGATGGAGGACCAGGTCAACGGTGAATGAAGAAAGTCAGCAGTGCAGCACAGCAGCAGAAGAGGCGTTCCAGAAGTGATGCAAGTGATGTCCCACGTCAGCCGTCATGATGCAGTCGGTCAGTGGTGCTGGAAAACCACCAACAAACCTTGGTAAATGCAGGAGTCGGAGACAAGGGGTTTGCAAGGTTGAAGAGGACCAGCAAGGCCCAGGGGACATGACTCAAGGAGCGGCTAGTAGAGTCACAAGAAGCGAAGGCAGCCCCCACAGACGACCTATGGTCAGCAGGCACAGGAGTCGCAGTGAGGCCCACTCAGCACACCTGAAGATGAGTCCCACATAGCGGGAGCAGTAGGCAGGAGACTGTGCTTTAGAGGAGGGAGAATCCTTTGAGGAGGAACAAACAAGCCCCTTGGTAGCAGCAAGAGTTGTGGTGCACAGGGGTACTGTCCTGTAAGGAAAGGCAAGGGCTTACCGTCTCCCAAGTTGGATATCTGGTAGAGAAGACCAAGGGGGCCACTCCAGACCACCACCTGTGATGCAGGATCCATGCAGCTCTGGAGGAGAGAAAATCCACACAGCCGGTCATTGTTGCAGTTCTTGCCAGTGCATGCAGGGGAGTGACTCCTTCACTTCAAGGGAGATTCCTTCTTACTTCTTGTGCAAGCTGAAGACTCGCCGTCCTCAGAGGATGCACAGCCGGGGAAATGTCACAGTTGCTGGAAGGATCCAGAGAAACAATGTTGCAGAGCAAAGTCATCGCTGTAGTTGCAGACTGTCAGTTCCTGGAGGGTCTAGTTGCAGTCCCAGTGGCCAGAAGATAAAGTAAACGATGCAGAGGAGTCCTGCTGGAATCTTGCACGTCGAATCTGAGGACCCACCCAAGAGAGAGACCCTAAATAGTCCAGGAAGGGGGATTGGTCAACTAGCAGGGTGACCACCTTTCAGGAGGGGGGTGTGATGTCACCTACCTGACCTGTCCACTCAGATGGTCCCAGGGGCCTCTGCCCACCTTGGATTCAAGATGGCAGAATCAAGTGGCCACCTGGAGGAGCTCTGTGCACCAGCCCTAGGGTGGTGATGGACAGGTGATTGGTCAATCCCCTTTCCTTTGTCCAGTTTCGCACCAGAGCAGGACCTGGGGCTCCTTGGACTGGTGCAAACCAGTTTATGCAAGGAGGGCACCAAATGTGCCCTTCAAAGCATACCGGTGCCTCGGGGAGGCTACCCCTCCCAAGCCATGTAACACCTATTTCCAAGGGAGACGGTGTTACCTCCCTCTCCCACAGCAAATCTTTTGTTCTGCCTTCCTCTGCCTGAGCATGGTCAAGCAGAAGGAAGGCAGAAACCTGTCTGGGGGGGGTGGGGGGGGGGGGGGGGGGCAGTTGTGCGGGCTGCTCAGAAAACCCCATAAGTCTGGTAGGAACAATGCTAGGGGTCCACTAAGGAGTCCCCAGAGTGCATGGAATCATACAACCGATACTGGCAACAGTATTGGAGTATAATTCCGACATGTTTGATACCAAACATGCCCAGGTTCTGAGCTACCATTATGTAGCTAGACACAGGCAGTGAGTGACCTGTGTCCAGTACACAGGTAAAATGGCTTCCCCACACTCATGCAGGGGTGCCCTCACACACACAGGTACATGCATCCTTCCCACTGGGCTAGGAGGGCCTACCATAGGGGTGACTGACAGTGACCTGTATTTGAAGAGTGCATGCACCTCTTCATGCAGGCTGCAATTGCATGCCGGGGTTCTATTGGAGAGTACTGTCCTATTAGCGGATCAAGAGTGGGAGCAGTTGTGGCTTTGCCCTCTTGCGATTCAGGTCTTGGAATAAAGAATTACTTTGACTACATCTTGTTGACCGCATCTTCTTTACACACTCTAGGCACTGTTGCAGTTGCTCACTGTAAATAATTAAGACACACAGAACCACTAACATTTATAATTTGATGTTTAGTGAGCTGTAGATCTCAGAACTTTGTTTCAATCACACTTGTCAGATTGATACCACTCATCTTTAAGAGAATGTTTTCCTTGTGCTATGTCCAAAGTTGCTCCTAGAGAAGAAAGACCCTGAATAGTCACTGAAGATGCATTGGAGAGATTGACATCAGGGCCTATTTCGCTTATGACAGAAGTGGTCTTCGGAATGTTCTCTTTCTGGATTGCTTCACTTGAGAGCCCGGAAAAGAATATGTGACATTTAGAATAAGACAAAAAAGCTTTTGGTTATCATCAAATAATGAGTGCTATCACCGCAAATTCCCTATACTACTCCAACAAGTCTCCCCTTTCCAAAGCACAAACACATTAAGGGTGATTCCATCACTAATAAAATTAATAGGAACACACAATTTCAGAACAATTTAGGCAAGTCTAAATTTTACCTTTGTCCCTGGAGGTAACCCTTCCAACTGTTTAGGTTTTTTAAACGTCCGATGATGTTGAGTTCTGTGATCCATTTTTTCTTTACTTGTCAAAAACTGCAATCGACATTTAGCGCAGCGATATATTCCTTTTTTCTGTACAGAAGAAAACACAGTGATTATCACGGTTTTATAAGGATGAGTTTCATTTTAAGTGCCCCATCACGTTTTCCCTTTCTTTTCTTGATTATGAAAGCTATTTCCAAAAAGAAAGGCCTCCCCTACTGAGACAAATATTTGCTTTCCCCTTTTCAAACGTTTTAGAACTGCCTCACATACATATATAATTCTAAGCTCTTCACTTTTCTTTCAACAGCTCATAACGAGACAATTTGGTTATTTCTCTGTACTTAATGCGTTTTAAAAAAGGTTTAAAAGTAAGTTTAGAGTGCTTTATGTTTAGGCAACAAAAATGAAAGGAAACGTTACTTACCATTAATTCCGAGTCTCCATTACGGGCACTCTCTAGAATTCATTAACTGTAGAATAACGCCTCACACACGGAAAATCATAAATCGCGATTAAAAATTATTGGTCTTGAATTCAAGACCAATGAGATAAGGAAATGTGACAAGAGGATGCAACATTTTTTGTTGTAATGTTTTTCAAAGCCAAATCAGACCAAATCAGTGCCATTAAATGTTAACTAAATGGATAATGACAGAGAGCAAAAACAGCCATGCCCAGTTTGGGGTTCTCATCATAATACCATTAGATAGATTCCTGACAGCTAATTGAGGCACATCCACAAGGAGGAAAATTATACTTACCAGTAGACATCTGTTCATGGCATGTAGTGCTGTAGATTCACATGCTTTGCATGAGTCTGTCATCTTGTGTTGGGCTCGGAGCGTTGGAAGGTGTTTTTGTTCAAAGAATCTTTTCCAGTCACGAGATCGAGTGATTCCTACTCTCGGTAATACCGCACATGGGCATCAAGTCTTTTGTTAGATTGTTTTCCTCACAGGCGGTTGAGGTAAGTAATAGATATACACACACACAGGTAGTTAGTATATAAAAAAGGATGTCCATGCAGTGTATATGGAAAATGTCACTTACCCAGTGTACATCTGTTAGTGGCATTAGTCGCTGCAGATTCACATGCTGTGCACAGTCCGCCGTCTGGTGTTGGGCTCGGAGTGTTACAAGTTGTTTTTCTTCGAAGAAGTCTTTTCGAGTCACGAGACCGAGGGACTCCTCCCATTTCGATTCCATTGCGCATGGGCGTAGACTCCATCTTCGATTGTTTTCCCCGCAGAGGGTGAGGTAGGAGTTGTGTATGCTAGTAATAGTGCCCATGCAATGGAATGAATACGTATGTACATAATAAAGGTTAAAGTAATATATTTACAAATGTACAAATGCTGAAGATCTACTTCTAAACGGCTACAGGCTCTTGGGGAGGCGGGTGGGCGCATGTGAATCTGCAGCGACTAATGCCACGAACAGATGTACACTGGGTAAGTGACATTTTCCGTTCGATGGCATGTGTAGCTGCAGATACACATGCTGTGCATAGACTAGTAAGAAGTTATCTCCCCAAAAGCAGTGGTTCAGCCTGTAGGAGTTGAAGTAGTTTGAAATAATGTTCTTAGTACAGCTTGACCTACTGTGGCTTGTTGTGCAGTTAACACATCTACACAGTAGTGCTTGGTAAATGTATGAGGCGTAGACCATGTTGCTGCCTTACATATTTCATTCATTGGAATATTTCCTAGAAAGGCCATGGTAGCACCTTTCTTTCTGGTGGAGTGTGCCTTTGGTGTAATAGGCAGCTCTCTCTTTGCTTTAAGATAGCAGGTTTGAATACACTTAACTATCCATCTAGCAATGCCTTGTTTTGAAATTGGATTTCCAGTATGAGGGTTTTGAAAGGCAATAAATAGTTGTTCTGTTTTTCTAATTAGTTTTGTCCTGTCAATGTAGTACATTAGTGCTTTTTTGATGTCTAATGTATGTAGTGCTCTTTCAGCTACAGAATATGGTTGTGGGAAGAACACTGGTAATTCTACTGTTTGATTTAAGTGGAACGGTGAGATAACCTTTGGTAAAAATGTTGGATTTGTCCCGAGAACGACTTTATTTTTATGTATTTGAATAAATGGTTCTTGTATGGTAAATGCTTGAATCTCACTCACTCTTCTTAGAGATGTGATGGCAATCAAAAATGCAACTTTCCACGTTAAGTATTGCATTTCACAAGAATGCATGGGCTCGAAAGGTGGACCCATGAGTCTTGTTAAGACAATGTTGAGGTTCCATGAAGGAACAGGTGGTGTTCTTGGTGGTATGATTCTCTTTAGGCCTTCCATAAAAGCTTTAATGACTGGTATTCTAAATAGTGAAGTTGAATGAGTAATTTGCAGGTAAGCTGATATTGCGGTGAGATGTATCTTTATGGAAGAGAAAGCTAGATTTGATTTTTGCAAATGTAGTAAATATCCTACTACATCTTTTGGAGATGCGTGTAATGGCTAAATTTGATTATTGTGGCAGTAATACACAAATCTTTTCCACTTATTTGCATAGCAGTGTCTAGTGGTAGGTTTCCCAGCCTGTCTTATGACCTCCATACATTCTTGTGTGAGGTCTAAGTGTCCGAATTCTAGGATTTCAGGAGCCAAATTGCTAGATTCAAAGATGCTGGATTTGGATGTCTGATCTGTTGTTTGTGTTGTGTTAACAGATCTGGTTTGTTGGGTAGTTTGACATGAGGTACTACTGAAAGGTCTAGTAGTGTTGTGTACCAAGGTTGCCTTGCCCATGTTGGTGCTATTAGTACGAGTTTGAGTTTGTTTTGACTCAACCTGTTTACTAGATATGGAAGGAGAGGGAGAGGGGGAAAAGCGTACGCAAATATCCCTGACCAGTTCATCCATAGAGCATTGCCTTGGGATTGATCTTGTGGGTACCTGGATGAGAAGTTTTGGCATTTTGAGTTTTCCTTTGTTGCAAATAGATCTATTTGAGGTGTTCCCCAAATTTGAAAGTAATTGTTTAGTATTTGGGGGTGAATTTCCCATTCGTGGGTTTGTTGATGATCTCGAGAGAGATTGTCTGCCAACTGGTTCTGAATCCCTGGAATAAATTGTGCTATTAGGTGAATGTGGTTGTGAATCGCCCAATGCCATATTTTTTGTGTTAGGAGGCACAACTGTGTCGAGTGTGTCCCTCCTTGTTTGTTTAGATAATACATTGTTGTCATGTTGTCTGTTTTGACAAGAATGTATTTTTGGGTTATTATTGGTTGAAATGCTTTCAGCGCCAGAAATACTGCTAACAGTTCCAAGTGATTTATGTGAAACTGCCTTTGATGTATGTCCCATTGTCCTTGGATGCTGTGTTGATTGAGGTGTGCTCCCCACCCTGTCATGGAAGCATCTGTTATGACGTATTGTGGCACTGGGTCTTGGAAAGGCCGCCCTTGGTTTAAATTTGTACTGTTCCACCATAGAAGTGAGATGTATGTTTGGCGGTCTATCAACACCAGATCTAGAAGTTGACCCTGTGCTTGTGACCATTGTGATGCTAGGCACTGTTGTAAGTGCCGCATGTGCAATCTTGCGTTTGGGACAATAGCTATGCATGAAGACATCATGCCTAGGAGTTTCATTATCATTTTGACTTGTATCTTTTGTGTTGGATACATGGCCTGTATTACCTTGTGAAATGTTTGAACCCTTTGTGGACTTGGAGTGGCAATCCCTTTTACTGTGTTGATTGTCGCTCCTAAGTATTGCTGTGTTTGACACGGCAAAAGGTGTGACTTTGCGTAGTTGATGGAGAAACCTAGCTTGTGAAGGGTCTGTATGACATATTTTGTGTGCTGTGAACACTGTTTTAGCGTGTTGGTTTTGATTAACCAATCGTCTAGGTACGGGAACACATGTATTTGCTGCCTTCTGATATGTGCAGCTACTACTGCCAGGCATTTTGTAAAAACTCTTGGCGCAGTTGTTATTCCGAATGGCAATACTTTGAATTGGTAATGTATTCCTTGGAATACGAACCTTACGTATTTTCTGTGTGAAGGATGTATTGGTATATGGAAATACGCATCTTTTAGATCTAATGTTGTCATGTAGTCTTGCTGTTTGAGTAGTGGGATTACGTCTTGTAGCGTGACCATGTGAAAGTGGTCTGATTTGATGTAGGTATTTAGTGTTCTGAGATCTAGTATTGGTCTCAGAGTTTTGTCCTTTTTGGGTATTAGAAAGTACAGTGAGTAAACTCCTGTGTTTTTTTGTAGATTTGGTACTAATTCTATTGCGTCCTTTTGTAGCAATGCTTGAACTTCTCGTCCTAGAAGATCTATATGTTGTTTTGACATATTGTGTGTTTTCGGTGGGACGTTCAGAGGGAATTGGAGAAATTCTATGCAATAACCATGCTAGATAATTGCAAAGACCCAAGTGTCTGTTGTTATTTCCTCCCAATGTTTGTAAAATTGGCTTAGTCTTCCCCCCACAGGTGTTATGTGATGGGGTTGTGTGACTTGTGAGTCACTGTTTATTTTGAGGAGTTTTGGGGCCTTTGAATTTTCCTCGATTTCTTGGGAATTGGCCCCCTCTATATTGCCCCCGAAAACCTCCCCTCTGATATTGACCCTGGTAAGTAGGTCTTGTTTGTGAGGTTGTGGTTTCTGTGGATTGACCTTGAAACCCTCCCCGAAAAGGTGTTTTCCGAAATGTGCCTCTGCGGGGAGTAGAGTGCGCCCATGGCTTTGGCTGTATTGGTGTCTTTCTTGAGTTTCTCAATGGCAGTGTCTACCTCCGGCCCAAACAATTGCTGTTCATTAAATGGCATATTGAGCACAGCTTGTTGGATTTCCGGCTTGAACCCTGAAGTACGCAGCCATGCGTGCCTTCGTATTGTGATTGCAGTGTTTATTGTCCTTGCAGCTGTATCTGCTGCATCCATGGAAGACCGTATCTGATTATTTGAGATACTTTGTCCCTCTTCCACCACCTGTTGCGCTCTTTTTTGGAACTCCTTGGGTAAATGTTCGATGAAATGTTGCATTTCATCCCAATGAGCTCTGTCGTATCTTGCCAAAAGTGCTTGTGAATTGGCAATACGCCATTGATTTGCTGCTTGTGCTTCAACCCTTTTTCCTGCAGCATCAAATTTGCGGCTCTCCTTGTCTGGAGGTGGTGCATCTCCTGAGGTATGAGAGTTGGCTCTCTTATGAGCTGCCCCGACAACTACTGAGTCTGGTGTTAGTTGTGTTGTAATATAGATTGGATCTGTTGGCGGTGGCTTGTACTTTTTCTCCACCCTTGGAGTTATGGCTCTGCCTTTAACTGGATCTTTAAATATTTGTTTTGAATGTCTTAGCATTCCTGGGAGCATGGGAAGGCTTTGGTACTGGCTATGGGTGGAGGATAGGGTGTTAAAGAGAAAGTCATCCTCAATTGGTTCCGAATGTAAGGTGACGTTGTGAAATTCGGCTGCCCTTGCGACCACCTGTGTGTAGGATGTACTGTCCTCAGGTGGTGAGGGTTTTGTAGAATAGGAGTCTGGGCTGTTGTCAGACACTGGAGCATCGTAAAGGTCCCATGCATCGGGATCATCCTGACTCATTGTGGAATGAGCTGGTGAGTGCATCAGTGGTGGAGTTGTTGCTGGTGATGCATGTGTTGATGGTGGTGGGGAAGGTGGTGGGGCTGTTTTCTTTGCCACCTTTGCCTGTGGTTGCTTGTCCCCTTGTTGAAAGGCAAGTTTCCTTTTTATCCTGATTGGGGGAAGAGTGGTTATCTTCCCGGTGTCCTCGTGAATATGAAGCCTTCTTTGCATGTAGTCAGGCTCTACAGCTTGAAGCTCCTCTCCAAATCTATGCAATTGGGAGGTTAATCCTTGTTCCTTTGTATAGGAACTAGTTTTCGGCTCCGAGGCTGGATGTTTCGGAACCGAAACCTTTTCGGAAGTCTTTTTAGGCTCCGAAGAAACCTTCTTTGTTTTCGGCGTGGTGTCTCAGTGCCGAAATTTTTCGGTGCTGCTGTCTCTGTGCCGAAGTTTCTCGGAGCCGCTGTCTCGGCTCAGAGGTTGCTGTGTGGCGGTATCTCGACCAGAGTCGGATGACTTCGACACCAGCATGCCCTTTTTCGGTGCCTTGGATCGGTCACCTAGTGTTCGGGTTAAGCCATGGCCTGTTGGCGGTGGCGTCCCCTGGGCTTTTGTGGACTTCTCGTGAGTCTTGATTTTCGACGTCTTACTCACGGTTTTGGTTGTTTCTTCGGCGTCTAGTTCTTCAGAATCCGACTCGTGGATGGAGAAAGCTTCTTCTTCCTCCTCGAAACGTTATTGACCTGTCGGCGTGGACGCCATTTGTAGTCTCCTGGCTCTTCGGTCTCTCAGCGTCTTCCTTGACCGAAACGCTCGACAGGCTTCACAAGTATCCTCCTTGTGCTCGGGGGACAATCACAAGTTACAGACCAGATGCTGATCCGTATACAGATACTTGTTATGGCATTTTGGGCAGAAGCAGAATGGGGTCCGTTCCATCAGCCTGGAAGTCGCACGTGGCCGGGCGAACCAGGCCCCGACAGGGGATCGAAAAAACCCCGAAGGGCCACCGGAGCTCTTCAAAATTCGGTGTCGATTTGTTGTAACTAACCCGATACCGAACGCAAACAATACCGACGTTTTTTTCCGAGATTCTAACTAACTTTCCGACCCGAAACACGGAGCGAAAAGGAACACGTCCGAACTCGATGGCGGAAAAAAAACAATCTAAGATGGAGTCGACGCCCATGCGCAATGGAATCGAAATGGGAGGAGTCCCTCGATCTCGTGACTCGAAAAGACTTCTTCGAAGAAAAACAACTTGTAACACTCCGAGCCCAACACCAGACGGCGGACTGTGCACAGCATGGGTATCTGCAGCTACACATGCCATCGAACACATATGTATATTATTTGTCAATTATATCTACCACAACGATCACAGGCTTCCGGTGAGGTTGGAGGGCACATGTGAATCTACAGCATTACATGCCATGAACAGATGTCTACTGGGTAAGTAATATTTCATGTTCAATGGCATGTGTGGCTGAAGATACACATGCTTTGCACAGACTATAAAGCAGTCCTCTCCCAGTAAGCAGTGGCTAGTCTGTAAGAATTGCAGTAGTCTGAAAAAGTGTCCGGAGCACTGCCTGGCCATCATTTGCTCGTTGATGAGCTAAAACATATACACAATAATGCTTAGTGATTGTGTGTGGTACAGACCAAGTAGCAGCATTACAAATATAGGCTATTGGAATGTTTCCTAACAAAGCCATACAAGCACCTTTTTTCCTGGTAGAATGTGGCCAAGGAGCTGTAGGCAACTGTCTTTTAGCTTTAAGGTAACAAGTTTGAATACACTTGACTACCCATCTAGCTATCCCATTTTTTTTTAATTTTTTTTAGATTGGATTGCCTTTGTGAGGCACTGAAAATGCTACAAAAATTTGTATGGATTTTCTCAAACTTTTAGTCTTATCAGTAATACATAAGAACTCTTAACACCTAGTGTGCGCAGAGCTCCTGCAGTAATAGAGACTGGCAGTGGGGAAAAAAAAACAGGTAACTCAACAGATTGGTTAATGGAAATGGTGAAATTACTTTTGGTCGAAATTTAGGAATTGTCGTAAGGGCTACTCTATCTTTAGGTACTTGGAAAAATGGTTCTTCTAAAGTGAAAGCTAGTACTTCACTTACACGTCTTAGGGAAGTGATAGCCACTAAAAAGGCAACTTTCCATGAAAGAAATTACAAAACAGCAGGAGTGCATGGGTTCAAAAGGCGGACCCAGGAGTCTAGTAAGGACATCATTAAGGTTTCATACTGGAGCTGACAGAAACCTGGGTGGAATAACCCTCATAAGGCATTTCGTAAATGCTTTGATTACAGGAATACTGATCAAATAAATGTATTTTGGAGGTAAGCAGCTACAGCTGGTAAATAGAGTCTAATAAATGAGTATGCTAAATTTGCCTTTTGTAAATGTAGCAGGTGATAAAATATGTTTTGCACCGATGCTTCGAGTGGATCAATGTATTTAGGTTGATAGTAGCATACAAAACAGTTCCATTTTACAGCATAACACTGTCTAGTTGTAGTTTTACGTGCCTCTCAAAGAATGTCCATACATTGAGGGAAATTGTAAATATCCAAACTCTATGCCTTTAGCAGGCATATCGCAAGATTGAGTGTTTTGGGATCCGGATGTCTGATCTGACCTCGCTTTTGAGTCACAAGGTCTGGTGGGAAATTTCTAGTGGGGGGACCAGAGAGATCCAACAATGTTGTGCACCAAGGCTGACATGCCCATGCGGGGGCTACAAGGATCATGGCGAGTGATGTTTGTCTCAGTTTGCGAACCAGAAATGGGATGAGGGAGAGAGGCAGAAAAGCATAAGCAAATATCCTTGAAAAATTCACCCACAGAGCACTGCCTTTGGACTGAGGGTGTGGGTATCTGGGCGCAAAGTTTTGGCATTTTTAATTTTCTGCATTGGCGAATAGATCTATTTCTGGTGTTCCCCAGAGGTGAAAGCATTAGTGAAGTACTTGTGGGTAAAGTTCCCATTCATGGACTTGTTGCTGCATCCTGCTTAGGAGGTCTGGAAACTGATTGTCTATTCCTGGGCAATATTCTGCCAGTAACTGAATGTGACTGTAAATTAGCCATTTACAAATTGTCTGAGAAAGAAGGGGCAATTGAGATGAGTGCCCTAACCACCCACCCACTGCCGTTTCAGCAGATAATCCATGGTTATCATGTTGTCTGTATGGACTAGAACCACTTTGTGGGAGAGTTGTGGCAGAAATGCTTTGAGCATTAAAAAGACTGCTAGTAACTCCAAATAGTTAATATGGAAAGTTTGTGTAATGGGATCCCACCTGTCTTGTATTGTAAGGCTGTCGAGATGAGCACCGCAACCTATCTGTGATGCATCTGTAATGATGATGAGGCACAGGGTCTTTAAAGGGCCACTCCTTGGATAGGTTGATGGGATTCCACCGTTGCAGAGAGTGGGGAATCTGGAGACCCAACACCACAAGATCCTGGAGATGACCCTGTGACTGAGACCAATGACAAGATAGACACTACTGTAAGGGACGCATGTGTAGTCTGGCATGAGGAACGATGGCAATGCAAGAAGCCATCATTCCCAATAGCTTCATCACTATTCTCACAGTGTAAAAGTGGTTCTCCTTGAATTGAGACAGAAGGATTGAATGCGAGCCGAGTTTGGATATGCCAACCCTGAGTGAGTATTGAGAATTGCTTCAGGATAAGGATGTATCTGTGATGGTTGGAGATGGGATTTGAGAAAGTTGATTGTACATCCCAGAGTGTGTAGATGATTTACTGTGTACTGAGTATGATTCTGACATTGTTGGATGGCCTTTGCCTTGATGAGCCAGTCGTCCAAATATGGGAAGACGTGATTATGCTGTCTTCTGAGTAATGCGGCAACTACTGCTAGACATTTTGTGAATAATCTGGGAGCGGTTGTTACCCCGAATGCTAAACCCTTGAATTGATAGTGTTTTTCCACAATGACAAATCTGAGTTATGTGCTGGATGTATGGTAATAGGCATCCTTGAGAACTAAGGCTGTCATGAAATCGCCTTGCTGTAATAGGGAAATAATTTCTGCAGAATGGCCATTTGGAAATGCTCTGAAAGGCCGTATAGTTTGAGAAGTCGGAGATCCGGAACTGGTCTTAGTGACCCATCTTTCTTTGGTATAAGGAGGTATAGAGAATATACTCCTAACCCTTGTTAAGACAGGGGAACTGGTTCTAAAGCCCCTTTGAGAAGAAGGGATTGTACCTCTTCTTTCAAAAGAATGAGAAGGTCGTGTGAAAATTTGTAAATCCCTAGGGGGAATATTTGGTGGAGTGGAAATGAGCTCTAGACAGTAACCATGTTGGATAATTGATAGAACCCATTGATCTGTGTTTTTTTGGACCATTGGTGATAGAAATTTGCTAGTCTTCCCCGTACTGGAGAGATGTGTGTTGGAGGAATCTGTAAGCAATCATTGGTGTGTGCTTGAGGCAGAACCTCCAGTGAATACCTTACCTCTGCCTTTGTTATTTGCGCCCCTGTAAGAGTCTCTGAAGGAACCTCTATTGTAAAAGTGTGTTCCAGTTTGGTATGGGAGGTAGAAGGCTCTGTAGATGACTTTCTCAAACCTCCCCTAAATTGTGGTCTACGAAAATTACCCCTACTTGGTGTACTTCGTAGTGCCCTATAGCTTTAGCTGGCTCTGAATCTTTTTTCAGCTGGTCAATGGTGGTATCAACTTCTGGGCCAAACAAGTGTTCTTTATCGAGAGGCATGTTGAGAACTGCCTGTTGTATTTCTGGCTGAAAGCCTGAGCATGTCAACCGAGCATGCTTTCTTATAATGGTAGAGGTGTTTATAGCACGTCCCACGGTATCCGCTGAATCAATGGCACATCTAATAGAATTGTTTGAGATGGCCTGCCCATCTGAGACTATCTCCAGGCCCCTTTTTTGATGGTACTGTGGAAGGTACTGAAGCAGTTCTTCCATCTCGTCCCAGTGGGCCCTATCATATCTTGCAAAAAGTGCCTATGATTTTGCAAGTCTCCATTGATTAGCAGCTTGGGAAGCTACTCGCTTCCCTGCTGCATCAAGTTTTTTGCTCACTTTATCAGGAGAAGGAGCAACTCATGTGGCCTATTGGCATATTTTCGTGCTGCACTTATGGCTATAGAGCGAGGAGGTAGTTGTGATTTAATGAATATAGGATTCATTATAGGATTGTCATGGATACCCCCACTTTGTGCCTGCTGTCAGTGTGTTTTGACTCTTCACTGGGATCCTGCTAACCAGGACCCCAGTGACTGTGCTCTTTCCCTCTAAATTTGGTTCTTCCTGACTTTGTACACACCACTATTGGCATAGGTGCCCCCATGTAAGTCCCTAGCATTTGGTACCGAGGGCATTGGGGCACCAGGAGTTCCCCATGGGCTCGGCATGTATTATACCACCCATGGGAGCCCATGCAAAATGTGTCTGCAGGCCTGCCACTGCAGCCTGCCTGAAAAGGTGCATGCACCCTTTCATTATAGGTCACTACACCAGGTCGCTGTAAGTCAACCCTCAACAGAGTTTCAGCACATCGGTACTAACTCGACATCGATCAGTGAGTAACCGTCTGAGACTTCTCCAATGTTGCCGACGATGAGCGGCGCTGCGTTACCTCTTTTGACATAATGTCCCCTTGACGTCATGTGTGTCGCCGTCGATAGAGATGGTGTTGAGTCCCTCGATGTCGACCAACATCATTGATGCAATTAAGGCAGTGCAGGCACTGTTGATGTTGATCCTGACGGGGAACAGATAGGTATCTTCCTACCTTTAGAGGTAGATCTTTTAACTTGTTTTTCTGTAGGTTTTAGTCCTTTGCCCTTGGGGACCTTTTCATGAAGAGAGGTGGACCTGAAAACTCCCGATGTTGCCTTTTATGTCTCTTGCATGCCATGGAGACGATTCTTCTCCCTGTCTTTCAAAGTTCTCTTTGAAAGGTGTTGGCAGTGTCTGCAGGTCTCAGGTATGTGTGTGCCAAGTAGACACATGATGCAGCCTGAGTGAAGGTCAGTCTGGGCTTTCTTTTTGCCACAGGCAGGGCATTTGACAAAAAGATGGAATTTTATTATAGGAACATCAAACAATTCCTGTCAGGAAATGTATTTTCACTCAAAAAGTGAAAAAGCATCAAGTGAAGTCTTCAGAAGTAGTTTTAGAAGTAAGTTTCTGGTAAAAGACCAGAAAATGAGAGCTCAATGATCCAGGATCCTCACTAAAGGAGCCATTAAAAAATAACTGATCTGTGACCTTACTTTCACCTCTGGGGCACAGTAGGATACTGGAGGTCGGGAGATCTTAAAGGCACAGTGCCAGTTTTTGCTTTGCTATATTTTAAATACAGCCTATTGGCTAACAATGATTCCGCATTTAATTACTGTTTCTCGTCAACAAAGGTAATTGTTGCACTGTATGCCTCTCTCTTTCTTACTTGAGACTGGTTTGCAGCTGTGTTATTTAGCAAAAGTCAAATTGGAGAAGACTATATATCTTTGAGTTTTAGGGTTGTATTTCATAGTATACACAGGAAATCATTAAGAGGTGTGGTAACTATAAGCGTGATATAGATAGAAGCCACCCTATGATTTGAAGAGCACTGAGCTTATAAAGTGTTACATATCAATTTAAAATGACTCTCGGGTATTAGTTGGGTAGCAGTGAGCTATTAGTATTTATAATTTTTTGTTGAAGCATATATATGTTTTTGGCTCCTTGTATATAGCTCAATATTCAATATGACTTTGTATTAATAACTTTTTTGGCTATGTGAGGACAGTATATTACCGACACATATATTTGATTGTATACTTAGCTGTATGAATAAGATCTGCCAAAATAATAACACTGAGATTGGCAAATTGCACTCTACTAACCATCAGTATTAATTTCTCCATATTTTCTACACTCACTTGGGTTATTCAGTGTAGCTTAGGAGTCGTTTGTTTTCGTTTTTGGCCCTGATGAAACGCCACCTGATCTGTAGAGATAACCAAGGTGTGAAATACGTTGACCTCTATTTAGGCCTGAAGGAAGATTTTTCCTTTGCCTCCCACCCCTTCTCGTTGGTAGAGTGGAGGAACATTATCTCAGTTCCTCTACCTACTGTTTTTAACCTCGACCAAGACCCTTCACGTATAATAAACATACTGCTGTGAGGTTCTTGAGCCAATTTTAACTTTTCCTCTCCAGCACCTCTTTTCCTGTAGGCTTAAATCTATTCCTACACGTTATTACTGCACGCACTCCAAAAGATCTCTTGCAAAGAGCCCCCTTGTGGGGCCCGTCGGACACTGCAGCTCCAGCCCGATGAGGAGCAGGCCCTATGATGAAGCATGACATCCAGTGGATGTGTGAGGGCTTTAGCTTCTATTTATAGAAGTGTCGTTCGGACCCGTGGTCCTCCATGTAGAACAGTGTACCTTTTTGATTTGTACCAAGGTTTCTAGGGTGGGGTATGTTGTGAGGAAACTGGGGTTCCCTGAGGCTGGGAGATGGCAGCGGGCTATTGTGCTACGCACAGGATCCCCTGTGCAGAGCTTGGAACAAGCAGTGACCAGGACCTCTGTAAGGGCTGCCTGTGGGAGTAAAGGTTCTGTGGGGGGCAACTACCAGCTGAAGCATCTCTATCAAGATGTTTGCCTTGACTGCCACTGACGGCAGCGTAAGGTTCCTTCCATACCACCATAGCAAATGAGCCCCCTCCTCCGCTGCCACAGTAGGAGGAGAGACTAGGTCAGTATCTGGGAAGGTATCCAGGCCACTGGCATCAACTAGATCCTCGTATCAGGTCTTCTCAGGATCTTCTGTTTGAAACATGTTTTATGTGCCCTCTTAACCTCAGAGAACACTAGTAACTTATGGCGTTTTTTTATTTTATGTACATTGGTTAAATGCCCATGTGACTTAGTGGTCAATAAAAAAAATCCTACTTTTCTGTGTAACTATAGCATTGACTGGATTGCATGTTTATTTAGCCACTACTGATATCTATAGTTAGCCATGACAGCTTGACTTCACTAAACCTGGAAAGTTAGCTGTCCAAATAAAGACAGAAAACTTACTAATGTTTAATAACAGCCCTCTACCATCAGATCTTTTATTGAGTCACTCAAGTAATAATTACCATTGCATTAATTGTACAGCACATGTGATTAAAAAAAGTGGAAACATGACTTAGCTTACTTATGCAAAATCACCTAAATTTCTGCTATCTCAGAAGTTTAAGCAGTAATGCACTGTAAAAAGGGGTGTTGTGAAAAGTTGATGTGTTACAGATGTCAGCAAGTGGCACACCTGCAATGAGTACATACTTGGGCATCAGGGATCTGGATACTTGTACATGTGTACCACAGGTCTGCTGGACGTTCTATGGTACAAAGCTACGCATGCTGAAATCAAACCAGCAGACACATTTGTTGATAAGGCTAAGTCTTCATAAGTTATTTGCAGCTTATGGAAATGCTCACATTATTTTCTAAAGGTCTTTGTCCTATCATTGTAGATTTTTAGGTAACCCTACAAATTCAATGTATCCAGAGCGGCTGGATTTGCTAAGAAAGTTTTATTCAACTGAAAAGACAACGGTACTTTGGACATAAAATAGGGTTGAGTTGTCAGCACAATTCTAGATTTTTCAAATGTGAGATAAAGGGGCTTAATAGTTTGCACTTGCCTCTCCCCTACTATGCTGGACAGGGGATGGCTAACAAAGTACTGTTTTCCATAATAACATTTGCAGAGGGAATCTGTGTATAAGTTCCAATTGTTTTTTTTTTTTTCATGACAGGCTATAAAAAGTATTTAGAGGCAAATGTATGACCCTTTGTTTTGCGACTTGCAATCTGCGATCTGTTTGTGAAACGCGAATCAAAATTTACAAGTTTTAAGTACACTGTTTATGATTCCCAATGGGGTTGCAAATGGACCTGCCTCATCAATATTTATGAGGTAGGTCACAGTTTCCGACCCCATTGGCAATGGCCAGCACTCACAGGGCTGGTGGCCTGCTGGGGACAGTGGCCACCATGACTGTGACAGCTTTTAAATAAGAAAACTCTTCAGGCTGCACAACTACTCCTACTGGTAAGTAACCATTTCGTTTTGCAGCATTAATCTTCTTCTGGGTTCACATGCTGCGCATTCGATTATGTAGTGGTATTCCCTGCTTTCGCTTGGTCGGGGTGAAATGAGGAAGAACTGCCAAACAACTGTTGCCATACCTTTTGACCCACTTGCGCTTCTTTGTTAAATATTACGTTCACACGGTCAGGTTTTACAAACGTGAGGAGAGGCCCATATTGCTGGTGCGCAGATAAAGTCTAAAAGACACATTTGCTCGTAACTCTTGAGTTGCGCCCTTCTTTCTTCTTGAATGAGCCTTGAGACATGAATTAAGTGTCTTCCCTGTGGCTCAGTAGCGGATTTGTAATGTTTCCACAATCCACTGTGCAACTGTTCCTTTTGTCACTGGAGAACCCTTGGTTGATTTTGTGTAGGAGACGAATAACTAGTTACCCTTGCGAAACTGTTTAGTTTCTTCCAAGTAGTATATTAAAGCTCTTCTCACATTGAAGGTTTACAGATGTTTCTCAGTTTGTGTTTGTGGTTCCGTGAAGAATATTAGTAGTTGAATGCTTCGGTTGAAGTGAAAGCTGTTTACTACTTTGGGAAAGAACTGAGGGTTTGTTCTGAGGACCAAGCCAAAAACATAAACGGGGCAAATTAAGGTCCAATCGACATGCCCCCAATAGGGCTATGTAATCAGAAAGAGTATGCCGTTTCTATGAAAGAAGAAGGAGGAGGAGGTCAGAGAGTAACCCAAGGATCTGACTGATCAGGAAGCAAGAGCCCTCACACACCCAAAAGGGTGTCATGCTTCAACATCAGGCAGATCCTCATTGGGCAGGCACTGCAATGCCAAACAGGCCCCACTAGGGGGCTCTTCGCCAGTGTTTTTTTGTATTTTTTGCCAATGTGAAGAGTGAGATGCAGTGCTCTGTGTAGTGATATGAGTAGAATGGTGTAAGTTGAATGTTAAAAATAACTAAGATATCCTAATCCTATTTACTATACAAGAACCATTGTTATGATTAAAATGACACTGGCCAGAAGTGTGAACATTGATGCAATGCCCCAACATGAGTGGCAAAGGTAGCACTAATTGGCGTTTTAATTTAAGAGGGAGCCAGGTCGAGTTGTGCCCGCAGCCTATCCCATCCATAAGTACTTTGTTCTGAGGACCACCTTGTCTTTGTGTATCTGTGTGTATGGTTCCTGTAAGTTCACCAACTCTGTAGTGATGTGATAGCAAGTAATAATGCTGTTTTAAGTGTGATAGGTAGGAGATCTTCTTTCTTTATAGGATCAAAAGGCAATGTCATAAATTGTGTTAGTACTGTGTTCAGGCTCCACATAGGTGCTGGTGCCTTTCTGGGGGTGCAATTCTCTTTGAACCCTCCAAGAATCTCTTCACCACTGGAGAGGTGAAGAACTTGTTACATGATGCGCCCATGGTATATGCAAGCGTGACTGCTAAAAGCACCTTCAGTGCTGACTAGTTTATCCCGCTGTCTAGCAGAGGTGTGAGGTATCATAGTACAATTTCCTGCTTTGTTACCATTACTGCGGTCTTGTTGATTGTGCAAAAATGGAAATACTTTCTCCATTTTGCTGCATAGCATTGTATTGTGGTAGGCTTCCTTGCCTCTTAATTTTTTCCATAGTTCTGTACAGTAGGTGTAGGTATCTGAATTTATGTATTCAGAGCCAGGAAGCTAGATTGAGCTTTGTTGGCTCCGGATGGTACATTTTCCCCTCTTGCATTGTGAGAAGATCCTGTTCCGCATTGATCTTGATCATTTCTAACCAGGACATTTCGAGTAGGTTTGAATACCAAGTCAGTCTGGCCCATTAAGGGGCTATTAGGGTGAGATTTGTCCCTGGTTGTCTGGCTTTCTCCAATACCTTCGGTATTAGTGGATATTGGTGGAAAGATGTAAGCAAATCTCCCTGACCAGATTAGTGACATGGCATTCCCTTTTGATTGGTGGCGCTGAAGCCTGTTTGCTTGCCCCAGGCCATGAAACTCTTTGCCTGAGTTTCCTGTTTTAGTTCTCACTTAAGTGAGGTGCTTTCGTGTCTGCTTAGTCTGTCCACCTCTGCGTTTTCTTCCCTTGCTAGGTGGATAGTTTGTAAGCTGTTCCTCTTTGGGATCGCCCATTGCCATATTTCTTGGGCTAGCCAGCTCAAAGTGAAAGACTGTGCCTCCCTGTTTGCTCAGGTAAAAAGTTGTTGTATTGTCCATTTGTATCTGTACAGTCTTTACTGTTATGTGTGCCTAAAATGGCTTCAGAGCTAGGAACACTGTTTTCATCTCCAGGAAGTAGATGTGCTTTATTGCATCTGTGTCATTCTATTGGCCTTGTACTTACAGATTGCCTGTGTGTGCTCCCCACCCTTTCGGGGATGCATCTGTTGTGATGTTCACAGTTGGAGTTGGTGTTTGAATGGTGTTCCTAATATTACGTTCTGTGATGTCCACCACTGTATCTCCTTTTTATCTTTGCTATTACAACCACTATATCCTCACAACTCCCCGTGGCCTGTGACCAGTTGTTGCATAACCACTCCTGGAATGGATATATGTGTAGTCTTGCATGTGTGGAATGCATGATGCTGTCACGCCTGTTCGCTTTATGACTGTTCTCACTGTCACAGACCGCCCCCTCTGGTATAGGTGAGCTTGCTCTACCATCGCCTTTACCCTCTTCTGAGTTGGGTATGTCAAGCAGTTTCGGATCAGTGTCACCCCTATGAAAACTATTATTTCAGTTGTAGAGGCGACGCCTTTCGATTTATTGAAAATCCAAGGCGTTCTAAGGTTGTAATCATCATTTGAATGTCCCTTTGGCATTTTTATTTTGACTTTGTCTATACCTGGCAGTCGACTAGGAATCAGTATGCATGTATTCCTTTCCTTCTTAGAAAGGTAGCAGCTGCTGTGAAGCATTTTGTACAGACCCTTGGTGCTGCATTTATGCTGAACAGTAAGATGCTGAAATGATAGTGTACTTTCTCGAGTATGAATATTAGATACCTTTTGTGTGCTTGATTCCTGGGTATGTGCAGATAATCATCCTGCAAAACTAGTGTTGCCATATAGTCCTTTTTGTAGTAGTGGAATTAATCCCTTTAGTGCTGTCACCTTGAAGTGTTGTGTGCGGATGAACTTGTTTATAAATCTGAGGTCCAGAACTGACCTTAGGGTGAGGTCTTGCTTTGGAACCAAGAAGAAGGCTGATTAGTTTCCTTTGTTTTGTTTCATTACTGGTACATTTTCTATTGCTGGCTTTTGTAGAAGCTCTTTGTAGAAGTTATTTGACATCCTTTCTGAGTTATCAGAGTTCCACCTTTTGCTACCTTCTCTATTTTGGTGAGATTAGTGGTGGTGTTTTGATTACTTCTATGCAGTATCAGTGACGTATCATGTTTTAAATCCAACTGTCCATGGAGATTTCTGCCCACTGCTGTGGGTAGTTTCCTATTCTGCCTCCCACCGGTGTCTTGTGGGGTCTTGTTTTTGCTGTAGAGTGAGTTACGGGTAGCTCCTCCTCCCCAGGAGATGTTTCCTCTTCCAATTCCTCTTGCACGATTCCTCTTCCAATTCCTGCCTCGCAGGATATTGCCACTGTTATGTGGTCGGTTGTGCGGTTTGCTGTAAGGTGTTTTGGGCTTAGTGCTGGTGTTGTTGACCCAATAGGAAGGATCCCCTGATATTGGGTCTTCTGAGTGTGCTTCTCCCTCTCCTGAGTGCACCCCTGTAGCACTGTAAGGCTCCATCGCCTTAGCCATCTCATGGTACTTTTTTTTATTTGTGGCAAAGACTTGTCAACCGCCTGCCCAAATAGTGCCTCCCCTGTGAAGGGTTTGTTGATGATGAAGGCTTGTACTTCCTGCTTGAAACCTGATATTCTGAGCCAGCTATGCCTTCTTAACATTGTGCCTGTGCACATTTGCCTGCTGCATCCAGAGCCGACTTTACGAAGGTGTTGGCAATGTTCTTGCCTTCTTGGACTTTTGCTATGGCTCTCTTCCGGTCCTCCTCAGGAAGTTTCTGCACGAGTGCTTCGGTTCCGTCCCATTGCTGTGGACTGTATCTGTTTAGCAGCATGTTTGAATTGGCAATTCGCCACGGCACTGCCTCTCTCTCTCTCCATCTTTCTGCCAACCATGTCTAGCCATTTTGCTTTCCCTTTCTGGTGGGGGCACAGCTGAGGTGTGTGTACTGCTCCTCCTTCTGGCAGTAGTAACAACAATGTAATTTGCTGAAGTATTCCCTTGAATGTATTTAGAATCTGTGTTTGAAGACTTATATTTTTTTTCCACCCGAGGGGTGACTGCCTTGGCTATGGCAGGCTACTTAACCACCTCTTTGCCATGGTCAAAAATGCTAGGAAGCATTGGGAGGTATAAGTTCCCCTTATTGGCAAGCATTAATGTTTCCAGGAGAAAACAGGAATCTCCTTTCTCCTCCTCTTGTGTCACCCCATATATGATTCTGCAGCCCTTGTTACCAGTCTATTGTACATTGTGAGGTCGTCGGGTGGTGATGGCCTTGGGTAGGTGTCTACCTCTTCTTCTGGTGATTCAGTTTTGAGGTCAATCCAAGACTCATTGTCAAACCTCCCTGTTCCTTCTTTGTATTCATAGAACTTGTCTTCTGCGTCCTCTTCATGAGGTTTCAGAATTAGTGCAGCCTCTAAGTCTGATTCCTCTTCCTCAGCATCAAGTCTAGTCGAAGGCTTGCTTGGAATCCTGAATTCCCTTACAGAGTTTTCAAACTCCTTTTTATCTGGATGAGCGCTGTCATTTCTGCCAATTTCACCTCTTCCTTTCGACCTCCAGCTAATTTTCGAAATCTGGGACAATCTTTTCTTCAGCATCAACGGTTCGGTCTCAGAAGGATTCAGCTTCTCCTTCAAGGTCTCTCGACCAGAAGATCCTTTCAGCACCTGTAGGAAGTTGGCTCTGTATGCACTATTTCAAAGTAAGGAATAGTATGCACAGAGTCCAAGGGTTCCCCTTAGAGTTAAGATAGTGGCAAAAAAGAGATAATACTAATGCTCTAATTTGTGGTAGTGTGGTCGAGCAGTAGGCTTATCAAAGGAGTAGTGTTAAGCATTCGTTGTACATACACAAGCAATAAATGAGGAACACACACTCAGACAATTCCAGGCCAATAGGTTTTTGTATAGAAAAATATATTTTCTTAGTTTATTTAAAGAACCACAGGTTCAAATTTTACATGCAATACTTAAAATGAAAGGTATTGCAGGTAAGAACTTTAGGAACTTTGAATAATCAAAATAGCATATACAGTCTTTACATAAATCACATATAGCTCTTTTAAAACTAGACAGTGCAATTTTCACAGTTCCTAGGGGGAGTAAG
The DNA here is from genome assembly GCF_031143425.1 of Pleurodeles waltl. Taxonomy (NCBI): domain Eukaryota; kingdom Metazoa; phylum Chordata; class Amphibia; order Caudata; family Salamandridae; genus Pleurodeles; species Pleurodeles waltl. The sequence goes on along the minus strand of NC_090440.1, from coordinate 285,759,518 downwards.
AGTTTATCAGTTCTTGCAGGTAAGTAAACCACCTACGGGGTTCAAGTTTGGGTCCAAAGTAGCCCACCGTTGGGGGTTCAGAGCAACCCCAATGTTACCACACCAGCAGCTCAGGGCCGGTCAGGTGCAGAGTTCAAAGTGGTGCCCAAAACGCATAGGCTTCAATGGAGAAGGGGGTGCCCCGGTTCCAGTCTGCCAGCAGGTAAATACCCGTGTCTTCGGAGGGTAGACCAGGGGGGTTTTGTAGGGCACTGGGGGGGGGGGGGGGGGGGGGAGGGACACAAGTAAGCACAGAAAGTACACCCTCAGCAGCACGGGGGCGGCCGTGTGCCGTGTGCGAACACACGTCGGGTTTCCAATGGAAATCAATGGGAGACCAAGGGGTCTCTTCAGCGATGCAGGCAGGCAAGGGGGTGGGGGGGGCTCCTCGGGGTAGCCACCACCTGGGCAAGGGAGAGGGCCTCCTGGGAGTCACTCCTGCACTGGAATTCCGATCTTTCAGGTCCTGGGGGCTGCGGGTGCAGAGTCTTTACCAGGCATCGGGATCTGGGAGTCAGGCAGTCGCGGTCAGGGGGAGCCTCGGGATTCCCTCTGCAGGCGTCGCTGTGGGGGCTCAGGGGGGACAACTCTGGCTACTCACGGTCTCGCAGTCACCGGGGAGTCCTCCCTGAGATGTTTGTTCTCCACAAGTCGAGCCGGGGGCGTCGGGTGCAGAGTAGCAAGTCTCACGCTTCCGGCGGGAAACGCAGTTGTTTTAAAGTTGCTCCTTTGGAAACAAAGTTGCAGTCTTGGTTGAACAGAGCCGCTGTCCTCGGAAGTTCTTGGTCCTTCTAGAGCAGGGCAGTCCTCTGAGGATTCAGAGGTCGCTGGTCCCTGGGGAAAGCGTCGCTGGAGCAGTGTCTGTAGAAGGGAGGGAGACAGGCCGGTAGAGCTGGAGCCAAAGCAGTTGGTGTCTCCGTCTTCTCTGCAGGGTTTTTCAGCTTAGCAGTCCTCTTCTTCTTAGGTTGCAGGAATCTGAGTTCCTAGGTTCAGGGGAGCCCCTAAATACAGAATTTAGGGGTGTGTTTAGGTCAGGGAGGGCAGTAGCCAATGGCTACTAGCCCTGAGGGTGGCTACACCCTCTTTGTGCCTCCTCCCAAGGGGAGGGGGTCACATTCCTATCCCTATTGAGGGAATCCTCAATCTGCAAGATGGAGGATTTCTAAAAGTCAGAGTCACCTCAGCTCAGGTTGCCTTAGGGGCTGTCCTAACTGGCCAGTGACGACTCCTTGTTTTTCTCATTATCTCCTCCAGCCTTGCCGCCAAAAGTGGGTCCGTGGCCGGAGGGGGCGGGCAACTCCACTAGCTGGAATGCCCTGGGGTGCTGTAACAAAGGGGGTGAGCCTTTGAGGCTCACCGCCAGGTGTTACAGCTCCTGCAAGGGGGAGGTGATAAGCATCTCCACCCAGTACAGGCTTTGTTACTAGCCACAGAGTGACAAAGGCACTCTCCCCATGTGGCCAGCAACATGTCTCTAGCGTGGCAGGCTGCTAAAACCAGTCAGCCTACATGGGTAGTTGGTTAAGGCTTCAGGGGGCACCTCTAAGGTGCCCTCTGGGGTGTATGTTGCAATAAAATGTACACTGGCATCAGTGTGCATTTATTGTGCTGAGAAGTTTGATACCAAACTTCCCAGTTTTCAGTGCAGCCATTATGGTGCTGTGGAGTTCGTACATGACAGACTCCCAGACCATATACTCTTATGGCTACCCTGCACTTACAATGTCTAAGGTTTTGCTTAGACACTGCAGGGTCACAGTGCTAATGCACTGGTGCCCTCACCTTTGGTATAGTGCACCCTGCCTTAGGGCTGTAAGGCCTGCTAGATGGGTGACTTATCTATACTGCATAGGCAGTGTGAGGATGGCATGGCACCCTGAGGGGAGTGCCATGTCGACTTACTCGTTTTGTCCTCACCAGCACACACAAGCTGGCAAGCAGTGTGTCTGTGCTGAGTGAGGGGTCCCCAGGGTGGCATAAGATATTCTGCAGCCCTTAGAGACCTTCCCTGGCATCAGGGCCCTTGGTACCAGGGGTACCAGTTACAAGGGACTTACCTGGATGCCAGGGTGTGCCAATTGTGGAAACAAAAGTACAGGTTAGGGAAAGAACACTGGTGCTGGGGCCTGGTTAGCAGGCCTCAGCACACTTTCAAATAAAAACTTAGCATCAGCAAAGGCAAAAAGTCAGGGGGTAACCATGCAAAGGAGGCATTCCCTTACAGCACCTTTACCAGCTTGCCATCAAAATGGTATCCCGTGATTAGGATCCGTGGGATTCATTTGTTTGTGGCTGATCTGCGATCATCAACTTCTTTGACGTTGAGGCTGCCATGTGTGCTTTTTTTTCCCCAAGGTCTCAGCCTTGGAGCCTTTCATTGTTTTGGTTACCTTTTGAAAATTTCTTTCAGCATCCTTCACCACCGTCTTCTCAGCTGGTCTCTTTTTGACACCTGCTTCTACTATTTGCTTGTTTCTAGTCCAAGAAGGACCTAGCTTGGCAGTTCGGGCTGGACTGTTCCCATGGTGGGGAGCAGGTTGATTTGCATATGGCTGGGTCCAAACTGGAATGGGTGGCAATAAAAAAAATGGATTTAAGCCCAGATCTCTGTACTGGGGGGTGAATGTCCATCACTTGTTCTTTTTGCAGGCTCATTGACTAATGCATAGTTGGTGACCTAAAAATGGCCATAGCGGTCTTAGTCAAAGTCACTGATGAAGTGTTTGTTGCCAAAATGGTAGCAGTTGTCACCATCAACAAAGTAGAGTTCATCGAAAAAGCTGTTAGTGCCACTGTAAAGAAATGGCTCCCTGTTGCAGTTACCCCCCACTTTTGCCTGATACTGATGCTGACTTGACTGAGAAGTGTGCTGGGACCCTGCTAACCAGGCCCCAGCACCAGTCTTCTTTCACCTAAAATGTACCATTGTCTCCACAATAGGCACAACCCTGGCATCCAGGTAAGTCCCTTGTAACTGGTAACCCTGGTACCAAGGGCCCGGATGCCAGGGAAGGTCTCTAAGGGCTGCAGCATGTCTTATGCCACCCTAGGGTCCCTCACTCAGCACAGACAAACTGCTTGCCAGCTTGTGTGTGCTGGTGGGGAGAAAATGACATGGCACTCCCCTCAGGGTGCCATGCCAACCTCACACTGCCTGTGGCATAGGTAAGTCACCCCTCTAGCAGGCATTACAGCCCTAAGGCAGGGTGCACTATACCACATGTGAGAGCATAGGTGCATGAGCACTATGCCCCTACAGTGTCTAAGCAAAACCTTAGACATTGTAAGTGCAGGGTAGCCATAAGAGTATATGGTCTGGGAGTCTGTCAAAAACAAACTCCACAGCTCCATAATGGCTACACTGAATACTGGGAAGTTTGGTACCAAACTTCTCCGAATAATAAACCCACACTGATGCCAGTGTTGGATTTATTAAAAAATGCACACAGAGGGCATCTTAGAGATACCCCCTGTATTTTACCCAATTGTTCAGTGCAGGACTGACTGGTCTGTGCCAGCCTGCTGCTGAGAGACGAGTTTCTGACCCCATGTGGTGAGGGCCTTTGTGCTCTCTGGGGACAGAAACACAAGCCTGCTCTGGGTGGAGATGCTTCACACCTCCCCCCTGCAGGAACTGTAACACCTAGCAGTGAGCCCCAAAGACTCAGGCTTCGTGTTACAATGCCACAGGGCACTCCAGCTAGTGGAGATGCCCGCCCCCTGGACACAGCCGCCACTTTTGGTGGCAAGTCCAGGAGAGATAATGAGAAAAACAAGGAGGAATCACTGGCCAGTCAGGACAGCCCCTAAGGTGTCCTGAGCTGAGGTGACTCTGACTTTTAGAAATCCTCCATCTTGCAGATGGAGGATTCCCCCAATAGGATTAGGGATGTGCCCCCCCTCCCCTCAGGGAGGAGACACAAAGAGGGTGTAGCCACCCTCAAGGACAGAAGCCATTGGCTACTGCCCTCCCAGACCTACACACACCCCTAAACTCAGTATTTAGGGGCTCCCCAGAACATAGTAAACTAGATTCTTGCAACCTAAGAAGAAGAGGACTGCTAAGCTGAAAAATCCTGCAGAGAAGACGGAGACACCAACTGCTTTGTCCCCAGCTCTACCGGCCTGTGTCCCCACTTCTAAAGACACTGCTCCAGCGACGCTTTCCCCAGGGACCAGTGACCTCTGAAGCCTCAGAGGACTGCCCTGCACCTAGAAGGACCAAGACCTCCCGAGGACAGCGGCTCTGTTCACCCAAGACTGCGACTTTGCTACAAAGAAGCAACTTTGAAACAACTTGCGTTTCCCGCCGGAAGCGTGAGACTTGACACTTTGCACCCGACGCCCCCAGCTCGACTTGTGGAGAACAATCACTTCAGGGAGGACTCCCCGGCGACTGCGAGACCGTGAGTAGCCAGAGTTGCCCCCCCTGAGCCCCTACAGCGACGCCTGCAGAGGGAATCCCGAGGCTCCCCCGACCGCGACTGCCTGCATCTCAGATCCCGACGCCTGGTAAAGACTCTGCACCCGCAGCCCCCAGGACCTGAAGGATCCGAACTCCAGTGCAGGAGTGACCCCCAGGAGGCCCTCTTCCTTGCCCAGGTGGTGGCTACCCCGAGGAGCCCCCACCCCTTGCCTGCATCGCTGAAGAGACCCCTTGGTCTCCCATTGATTTCAATTACAAACCAGACGCTTGTTTGCACACTGCACCCGGCCGCCCCCGTGCCCCTGAGGGTGTACTTTCTGTGTGGATTTGTGTGTCCCCCGGTGCCCTACAAAACCCCCCAGGTCTGCCCTCCGAAGACGTGGGTACTTACCTGCTGGCAGACTGGAATCGGGGCACCTCCTTCTCCATTGAAGCCTATGCGTTTTGGGCACCACTTTGAACTCTGCACCTGACCGGCCCTGAGCTGCTGGTGTGGTAACTTTGGGGTTGCTCTGAACCCCCAACGGTGGGGTACCTTGGACCCAAACTTGAACACCGTAGGTGGTTTACTTACCTGCAAAAACTAACAAACTCTTACTCCCCCTAGGAACTGTTGAAAATTGCACTGTGTCTAGTTTTAAAATAGCTATATGTGATTTATGTGAAAAGTGTATATGCTATTTTGCTAATTCAAAGTTCCTAAAGTACCTACCTGCAATACCTTTCATTTGAAGTATTACATGTAAATCTTGAACCTGTGGTTCTTAAAATTAACTAAGAAAATATATTTTTCTACACAAAAACCTATTGGCCTGGAATTGTCTCTGAGTTTGTGTTTCTCATTTATTGCCTGTGTGTGTACAACAAATGCTTAACACTACTCCTTTGATAAGCCTACTGCTCGACCACACTACCACAAAATAGAGCATTAGTATTATCTCTTTTTGCCACTATCTTACCCCTAAGGGGAACCCTTGGACTCTGTGCATACTATTCCTTACTTTGAAATAGTGCATACAGAGCCAACTTCCTACAGCCACCATCAATGAGCTTTTCCGTTTTGTTTGACGTCTAAAAAATGAGGCAAACTTGTCTGTGCTAAAGTCTACCAGCCCTTACCTGCATCTTTAAGGATGATGATGTGCCTGCAGTCTTGGAGGAAGACTTAGTCAATGCCGTCATGGATGGATGAGGAGTCATCTTGAACGTGGAAGACTGAATAAAACTGGTGCACTGTCTAAGGTCTTTGTTTGAACTTTAGACCTTTTCTGTAAGCTTAATACACTAAACAAGTGGGTCTGCGACTTACAGACATGTTCAGGGGGTTTCTGAGCAAGGGATGCAAGAGTCTCCATGGATGAGGCTCTGAACAGCTCCAATTTTCACTTTGTAGCCAGCACACATTTAGCAGAAAGAGCACCTGCCAGCTTTTTGCTTCATTAAAAATTCATAAGGTCCATGACTGTCACTGAAGACAGATGTCACATCTCCTCCCCACATGGTGATAGCAATGAAGACATAGAAGGCATTCGGTTTTGTAATCTTCATAGTACTTCTTGGCCCCAAAGGACTAACATGATTTAAATACGGCTCTGGTTTACAGGTGAATACCAATAAAAACGCGAGAAGCACAGATCTGAAGTAATGAGCAGAGCTCGAGATTTTCATTGCTATCAGATGGAGTAGAAAAATCAGAGCGCTCCACCTCAGTTGAGATTTGAGCCCCTTCACATCACTGCCAAGAGTTTGGGTGACATAATAAGGTGAATGGGGCTGCAAAAAGCCTATGGATGTTTTCAGTGTTACCTGGGTCTAGATACAATAATTCATAAATTATGAATATATGAATTGATAAATCATAGGACCACAGTGATTAACAGTACTCAATGTTGGGTACTGCTCAATAATCACTGGCCCCTGGAGAAGCCAAAGAAAGGACAATACTATAAAAATATCAAAACCTTTTAAGGGTTAACATACATGGATGAAATTTTTCAGAAATTTTTAATCAGACATAATAAGCTTCTGTTAGGAACCCAACTATAGGATAGTTCTTGAGTTGTAATTAAGAGCACCTTTGATTTTCGTAATAAAACAGCCCTGTTAACATAAATACATTTTATTTCCGTTACAACTAAACCAGCTGACAAACCACTGACTCACCTGATGTTTCATGTAATGCTGCATATAAGGTGTTCCAATTCTGACAACTTTGAGGCAGAAGGGGCAAAGCAAGGCTTTTGTATTTTCATGAACTGTTCTGAAGTGGCTTTCTACATCCGAGAATAATGACGACCTGTAGCTACACACCTAATTAAAAACAAAACAACACTTTGATACATTAAATAAAATTAAGATGCACTAGAAAAAAAATGCATAAATGGATTACTTAAGAGTACCTGGCAAACATATGGCATTTCCCCTGGCTTGTGATTATCCTTCATGTGTTGCAACAAAACTTGCTCATTATCATAAGATAATTCACAAATTTTACATATTGCTGAAACAAAAAACAGGAAAATGATTAGTTGAATACCTCATAAAATCGTTTTTAATAAATGCATTGTAAACACCTCTTTACGAAACAAATCAATTGGCTATGGGGACGACCAAGGAGTAATCTGTGTTCACTGTTGAAGCTATTCCTTCAAATCTCTGACAGGACTGACAGTACTCATGATCTTCGTGGTGGAGAGAACCAATTTGGGACATCTTTTGCCATTGAGGAAAAAAGGAGTAATATATTCTGACATGGAGCATTAGAAGTGCAGTTTTTTTTTTTAGAAAAGATTTTTGTTTAGAGGACCAAAGTGTGCAAGCATCACCCTGAGTCCCGTTGTTCACTTGGAATGAAAAAATCTCTTGTGATACAGACGGGGCGCCCAGTACTGAACTGTAGCTACTGTAATAAAGGGACTCATTTAGAGTTTGGTAGAAAGGGTACTCCATCTCTGAGTACTCGCTTCGCCTGGTTTACAGTTAGGAGGACCTTAGGTATGTCAGTGACAGATGCTACTCAGTTTCTGTCACTGGCATATTTCTCAAATGGCATAATAGAGTAAGGGCCGTCAGAGACCTGGCTATTTGACCACCTGCTCGATTTAGAGTGGGCAGTGGAATAGTCAGTTTTTACTTTCTCTTATGGCTATGAAAAATGCGGTGGTAAGGGACAGTGAAAACATTTCGATGACTGCCACACCATGGGAGACATCTCCCAGGGTGTGGTGGTCATGAAAACAAGGTAAAAGTTTGATGAACTGTACAGTCATTTTGATCGTAACTTCAGTCAAACTTAATTAATTTACCAGAACCAACATGATGATGGCTCTGAGCAATGATCAAAGGTATCTGCTTCGGCCCGGCCAATGGATCAAAGAATCTGGTTGGTGCTCGTAATGACAATAGCTAAGCATAATATTGCAGGTAACTGAGGTGCTACCTCTACCCCTCGAGTAGAAGACTGGGAGGCGGACATGGACTGGTGCCAACAAACAGAACATAGTGAATCCCTCAGCTGAGGCTATTGTGCATTGTATATTCCTCTGTATTGCTGTACCGCAATTGAGCAACAGTTTAATAAAAAAAAAAAAAAAAAAAAAAAAGAGGTTGGGGGAAGGGAGTAGGTGTCTGCTTCACCAGCAATGACTAGAGAGGTCTGCTTCGGAGTACCATCTGTGGCCTGGACTCTAAATCAGAGAGCAAAAGATCTAAAAGGCTATCCCAGAGGATCTCTAAATAACAGAGGTAGTGAGGAACTAATGCAATTACATTTAACTCAAGGGAGACTTGTTATTCTATTACTGTATCTGGAAGGGATTGGATAAAACTTCTGGGAAACTTTTCTACCCTATTGCATAGTCACTGTCAGCAGTTTTCTGCCTTTTCAATGAATTTAACAATGTCCAAGACAATCACCAGAACAACAGCAGTGTAGAATGGAGAGAGAGAGAGAGGAGAGAGAGAGATAGAGATATATATGGAAAATGTCACTTACCCAGTGTACATCTGTTCGTGGCATTAGTTGCTGCAGATTCACATGCTGTGCACATCCTGCCATCTGGTGTTGGGCTCGGAGTGTTACAAGTTGTTTTTCTTCGAAGAAGTCTTTTCGAGTCATGAGACTGAGGGACTCCACCCATTTTGGCTCCATTGCGCATGGGCGTCGACTCCATCTTAGATTGTTTTCCCCCGCAGAGGGTGAGGTAGGAGTTGTGTATGCTAGTAATAGTGCCCATGCAATGGAGTAATGTACATAATGTAGTTTAAAGTAATATATTTTCAAATTTACAAATGTTCAAGATCAACTTCTTAACGGCTACAGGCTTCCGGGGAGGCGGGTGGGCGCATGTGAATCTGCAGCAACTAATGCCACGAACAGATGTACACTGGGTAAGTGACATTTTCCGTTCGATGGCATGTGTAGCTGCAGATACACATGCTGTGCATAGTCTAGTAAGCAGTTATCTCCCCAAAAGCGGTGGTTCATCCTGTAGGAGTTGAAGTTGTTTGAAACAATGTTCGTAGTACTGCTTGACCTACTGTGGCTTGTTGTGCCGTTAACACATCTACACAGTAGTGTTTGGTAAATGTATGAGGCGTAGACCATGTAGCTGCCTTACATATTTCAGTCATTGGAATGTTTCCTAGAAAGGCCATGGTAGCACCTTTCTTTCTGGTTGAGTGTGCCTTTGGTGTAATAGGCAGTTCTCTCTTTGCTTTAAGATAGCAGGTTTGAATACACTTAACTATCCATCTAGCAATGCCTTGTTTAGAAATTGGATTACCTGTATGAGGTTTTTGGAAAGCAACAAATAAATGTTTTGTTTTTCGAATTAGTTTTGTTCTGTCAATGTAGTACATTAACGCTCTTTTGATGTCTAATGTATGTAGTGCTCTTTGAGCTACAGAGTCTGGCTGTAGGAAGAACACTGGTAATTCTACTGTTTGATTCAAGTGGAACGGTGATATAACTGTTGGTAAAAATTTTGGATTTGTCCGTAGAACTACTTTATGCTTGTGTATTTGAATAAATGGTTCTTGTATGGTAAATGCTTGAATTTCACTCACTCTTCTTAGAGATGTGATGGCAATTAAAAATGCAACTTTCCATGTTAAGTATTGCATTTCACAAGAGTGCATGGGCTCAAAAGGTGGACCCATGAGTCGTGTTAAGACAATGTTGAGGTTCCATGAAGGAACTGGTGGTGTTCTTGGTGGTATAATTCTCTTTAGTCCATCCATAAACGCTTTTATGACTGGTATCCTAAATAGTGAGGTTGAGTGCGTAATTTGCAGGTAAGCTGAAATTGCGGTAAGATGTATCTTTATGGAAGAGAAAGCTAGCTTTGACTTTTGCAAATGTAGTAAGTAACTTACAATGTCTTTGGCAGATGCGTGTAAGGGTTGAATTTGATTATTATGGCAGTAATAAACAAATCTTTTCCACTTATTTGCATAGCAATGTCTAGTGGTAGGTTTTCTAGCTTGTTTTATGACCTCCATACATTCCTGGGTAAGGTCTAAGTGTCCGAATTCTAGGAGTTCAGGAGCCAAACTGCTAGATTCAGTGATGCTGGATTTGGATGTCTGATCTGTTGTTTGCGTTGTGTTAACAGATCTGGTCTGTTTGGTAGTTTGACATGAGGCACTACAGAGAGGTCTAGTAGTGTTGTGTACCAAGGTTGTCTTGCCCATGTTGGGGCTATTAGTAGGAGTTTGTTTTGACTCAATTTGTTTACCAGATATGGAAGGAGTGGGAGAGGAGGAAAAGCGTAAGCAAATATCCCTGACCAGCTCATCCATAACGCATTGCCCTGAGACTGATCTTGTGGGTACACCTGGATGCGAAGTTTTGGCATTTTGCGTTTTCCTTTGTTGCAAATAGATCTATTTGTGGTGTTCCCCAATTCTGGAAGTATTTGTTTAGTATTTGGGGGTGAATCTCCCATTCGTGGATCTGTTGGTGATCCCGAGAGAGACTGTCTGCTAACTGGTTCCGAATTCCTGGAATAAATTGTGCTATTAGGCGAATGTGGTTGTGAATCGCCCAATGCCATATTTTTTGCGCTAGGAGACACAACTGTGTTGATTGTGTCCCTCCCTGTTTAGGTAATACATTATTGTCATGTTGTCTGTTTTGACAAGAATGTGTTTGTGGGTTATTATGGGTTGAAATGCTTTTAACGCTAGAAATACTGCCAATAGTTCTAAGTGATTTTGTGAAACTGTTTTTGCTGAGTGTCCCATTGTCCTTGGATGCTGTGTTGATTGAGGTGTGCTCCCCACCTTATCATGGAGGCATCTGTTGTTATTACATATTGTGGCACTGGGTCTTGGAAAGGCCGCCCTTGGTTTAAATTTATACTGTTCCACCATTGAAGCGAGGTGTATGTTTGGCGATCTATCAACACCAGATCTAGAAGTTGACCCTGTGCTTGTGACCATTGTGATGCTAGGCACTGTTGTAAGGGCCGCATGTGCAACCTTGCGTTCGGGACAATGGCTATGCATGAGGACATCATGCCTAGTAGTTTCATCACCATTTTGACTTGTATCTTTTGTTTTGGATACATGGTCTTTATTACATTGCGAAATGCTTGAACCCTTTGTGGGCTTGGAGTGGCAATCCCTTTTGCTGTGTTGATTGTCGCCCCTAAGTATTGCTGTGTTTGACACGGCAGAAGGTGTGACTTTGTGTAGTTGATTGAGAAACCTAGATTGTGGAGGATTTCTATGACGTACCTCGTGTGTTGTGAACACCGTTTTAGCGTGTTGGTTTTGATTAACCAATCGTCTAGGTAAGGGAACACATGTATTTGCTGCCTTCTGATATGTGCAGCTACTACTGCTAGGCATTTTGTAAAAACTCTTGGCGCAGTTGTTATTCCGAATGGCAACACCTTGAACTGGTAATGTACCCCTTGGAATACAAACCTTAGGTACTTTCTGTGTGAAGGATGTATCGGTATATGGAAATATGCATCCTTTAGGTCGAGTGTTGTCATGTAGTCTTGTTTTTTGAGCAGTGGGATTACGTCCTGTAATGTCACCATGTGAAAGTGATCTGATTTGATGTATGTATTTAATGTTCTGAGATCTAGTATAGGTCTCAGACTCTTGTCTTTTTTGGGTATGAGAAAGTACAGAGAGTAAACTCCTGTCCCTTTCTGTTGGTTTGGTACTAATTCTATTGCTTCTTTTTGTAGCAATGCCTGAACTTCTAGTCCTAGAAGATCTATATGTTGTTTTGACATATTGTGTGTTTTCGGTGGGACGTTTGGAGGGAATTAGAGAAATTCTATGCAATAACCATGCTGGATAATTGCTAGGACCCAAGTGTCTGTTGTTATTTCCTCCCAATGTTTGTAAAACTTGGTTAGTCTCCCCCCCCCCCACAGATGTTATGTGTTGGGGATGTGTGACTTTAAAGTCACTGCTTGTTTTGAGGAGTTTTGGGACTTTGGAACTTTCCTCTATTCTTTTGGAATTGTCCCTCTTTATATTGTCCCCGAAAACTTCCCCGCTGATACTGGCTGTGGTAAGTGGGTCTTGTTTGTGAGGTTGTGGGTTCTGTGCTTTGTCCTCGAAACCCCCCTCTAAACTGTGTTTTTCGAAATGTGCCTCTGCTCTGTGGGGAGTAGAGTGCGCCCATGGCTTTGGCCGGGTCACTGTCTTTTTTTAAGTTTTTCGATCGCAGTGTCCACCTCCGGCCCAAACAACTGCTGTCCGTCGAATGGCATATTCAGCACAGCTTTCTGTATTTCTGGTTTAAATCCTGATGTACGCAGCCATGCATGTCTCCTTATTGTTAATGCTGTGTTGACAGTTCTAGCAGCTGTGTCTGCAGCATCCATTGCTGACCGTATCTGATTGTTGGAGATACTCTGTCCTTCTTCTACTACCTGCTGCGCTCTCTTTTGGAACTCCTTGGGCAAATGTTCTATAAAGTGTTGCATTTCGTCCCAATGGGCCCTATCGTATCTGGCCAACAAAGCCTGTGAATTAGCAATACGCCACTGGTTTGCTGCCTGTGCCGCCACCCTCTTGCCTGCTGCGTCGAATTTTCTACTTTCTTTATCTGGAGGTGGTGCATCTCCTGAAGTATGTGAGTTCGCTCTTTTGCGCGCTGCCCCTACTACAACTGAGTCCGGTGTTAGCTGTTGTGTGATGTACACGGGGTCTGTTGGTGGCGGTTTATATTTTTTCTCCACTCTTGGAGTAATGGCCCTTCCTTTTACAGGCTCTTCAAACACTTGTTTGGAGTGTTTTAGCATTCCGGGTAGCATAGGAAGACTTTGATACTGGCTGTGTGTGGACGACAGTGTGTTAAAAAGAAAGTCGTCTTCAATGGGCTCAGCATGCAGGCTGACATTATGAAATGCTGCTGCTGCTCGACACCACCTGTGCGTAGGCTGTACTATCCTCTGGTGGCGACGGTCTAGCTGGATAACATTCAGGACTATTATCTAACACTGGTGCGTCATAAAGGTCCCATGCGTCAGGGTCATCTTGACTCATTCCTGTATGAGTTGGGGATTGCATCATTGGTGGAGTGGCTACCGGTGATGGTTGCGGAGAGCATTGTGGAGATGGTGGCGGGGTTACTTGTTTAGCCACCTTTGCCTGTGGCTGCTTGTCTTTTTCTTGAAAGGCAAGTTTGCGTTTCATTTTAATCGGAGGGAGAGTACTGATCTTCCCGGTTTCTTTTTGGATATGGAGCCTTCTTTGTGTATAGTCTGGCTCTATTGTTTCCAATTCCTGTCCAAATCTATGGGTCTTCATTTGTGTGGACAGTCCTTGTTCCTCAGTGTAGGAACTTGTTTTCAGTTCCGAGGCCGGATGTTTCGGTATCGAAACCTTTTCGGCTGCTTTTTTCGGTTCCGACGAAACCTTCTTTACTTTCGGCGTCGTGGTTTCTCTGTGCCGACCCATTTCGGTGCCGCTATCTCGGTGCCGAACCTGCTCGGAGCCACTATCTCGAGCCCGAGATTGCTGTGTGGCGGTATCTCGACCGGAGTCGGATGACTTCGCCACCAGCGTGCCCTTTTTCGGTGCCGATGATCGGTCACCTATTTTTCGGGTTAAGCCATGGCCTGTTGGCGTCCCCTGGGCTTTAGTGGTTTTTTTGTGAGTTTTGTGTTTCGACGTCTTACTCACGGTTTTCGGCGTTTCTTCGGGATCGATCTCATCCGAGTCATATTCCTGGATGGAGAATGTTTCTTCCTCCTCCTCGAAAGGCTCTTGTCCTGGCGGCGCCGACGCCATTTGCAGTCTCCTTGCTCTTCGGTATCTTAGTGTCTTCCTGGACTGAAACGCTCAACAGGCTTCACAAGTATCTTCCTTGTGTTCCGGCGACCAACACAAGTTACAGACCAGATGCTGATCTGTATATGGATACTTGTTATGGGATTTTGGGCAGAAGCGGAATGGGGTCCGTTCCATCAGCCTTGGAGACACGTGGCCGGGCCGACCAGGCCCCGACGGGGGATCGAAAAAACCCCAAAGGGCCACCGGAGCTCTTCAAAAGTCGGTGTCGATCTGTTGTAACTAACCTGATACCGAACGCAAACAATACTGACGATTTTTCCGAGATTCTAAATAACTTTCCGACCCGAAACACGGAGCGAAAAGGAACACGTCCGAACCCGATAGCGGAAAGAATACAATCTAAGATGGAGTCGACGCCCATGCGCAATGGAGCCGAAATGGGAGGAGTCCCTCGGTCTCGTGACTCGAAAAGACTTCTTCGAAGAAGAACAACTTGTAACACTCCGAGCCCAACACCAGATGGCGGGATGTGCACAGCATGTGTATCTGCAGCTACACATGCCATCGAACATATATATGTTTTTATTGAGCGCAGGAACAGACATGCATTCCAGTAGCCACTAAAGAATGAAGGACCCAACTCTAAGTCATGCTGCGCTAGGACTGTAGGCCTGGGCGGAGTGCTACTACGTGGAAATCGGTTATGTGTCGAAAAACCTCTGCCGCACTACGCGGAGTTCCACCAGCAGTCGAGTGCAGTAAGTTGCACTGATCTTTAGCGTCATGAGTTAAGCCAGAACAGTATAATCAGCGCAAACGGCTCAATGCACAGCAAAAAGGATGGTGCTTCTTTCTGCCAATCGAGTGGATTTTCTACCTGAGCAGCAGCTTCCTCAATGCGAGGAGCAGGTTTCTCAAGGTGAGCAGTAGCGACCGCCTGATTAATCATGCTGGGAGGTGATTTAGAGTGTGATATTTCACGCACGGCAACCTAATGATGTTGCGCTGCACAAGAGGAAAAACTCTGCCTGGCGCCTCTCTGAAGAGTTTTTTGGTGCTCTGCGCTTAGTACGGGCAAAGCTCTTCTAACTCCGCAGACAGAGCGGAATTCAATATCCACGCCTAGCTAGGAGTAGGGGGATGGTCCTTACACTATTCCACCAACTCCTTTATGGAGAAAGAAACAAAATTTTAAATAAGCGGGCCTGGTCACCCCCAGATTTCAAAAGCACACCACAAGTATGAAGATAAAGGAAAATGTTCAAGTTTGTAGAAGACTTCAAGGGATGTATTCTTGATCATCAAACTACTGCAATATGACCCAGGCTTGACCACAAACATCAGCAACCGATCCACGAATTACAGAAACACTCAATAACTCCAAAGTAAGTAGCATTTTGACTACATCATCCTTGATATAAAAGCAAGTCATTATTGGGGGGTGGGAGGGATAGAGAGTGGCCATGATGGCGCTAGATGTGTTTGCCTGAGCTCGCAGCCACAACTGCCCAGTCACCAGGCATCCTTTGACATGGGGCCCCGGGCTGCAGTCCTGGGGGCTCTTGACCTGTGCTCTGGGCCCTGGCGAAGGACGACAAGATGGCGGGCAGCATGATTGCAGGGCAGTGGCCTATCCGGGCACTGAGGTGGGTGGTGCTGTGGAGGCTGCCGCCTGGCTTGCTCGTGACTGCAGCCTTTAAGGCGGGCAGAGTCTGGTCCCTGAAGCTGTCTTGCTGACACTGCTGGTGGCTGCTGTACGCTCCCAGACAACCCCCTCATCCTCCCAGGGACTGACAGCATGGCAGCTAGGGGGGGCCTGATGGTCTCGTCTTGCCCTGGCCCCTGCAGTGCTCCCCCTCAATTATTTGGGCCCCAGACACCGGCAGTGGGCCATGGATGCACTGAGTCCTAGAGGACTCAATTGACCGCTGGCAAGCCCTGAATGTGTCTGTTTGCGATTTGACTGTTGTGGCCCTGGGAGGTGCGGTCTCACACCCAGGCTCCCCCACCCCCACCTCTGTTCTGTAATCTTTACCTGTGGCTGCTGCTCAATGTAACCGGCCTCCACACTTTGTGACACTGCCCAGGCTGTGGGACAAGAGTTCTTAACACTAGCCTTACTTGGCCCTGCCTCTGTGTCCTGTTCACCCAGAGTGTATTCACTCAATAGGGAGTACCCTGGTGATGCTGCAGCATCATCATGAGAAAACTGAGGCTGACATCTGGCTGCAGGCCACGTCGCCCTTTAATCCACTCACCACCTCCCCAACAGGCTGCAGATCGCCCTTCGGCACCCTCCGGTCAGTGGAGGGTGTTCTTCGAGGTCAGGTGGATCAATTCGGCAAAATCCTAAGTGCAATTTCTGAGCTGGAGGGGACTCTTGAGCCCAAAATTAAAAGAGTAGAAGCAGAGGTGGGTCTCCTCTGGCTGGATCATAGAAAATTGGCAGACAGAGTGACCACAGCAGAGGCAAGGGTGGGGCATCTGGAGCCAGCACACGAGGACATGCAGGTTCAGATCTGTGATCTGACGGCAGCGGAAAGCCACTTAAGCGACTAGGCAGAGGATGTGGAAGGCCACCCTGGACAAATAATATCTGCATCATTCACCTAGCAGAACATACAGAGTGCACCTCGGTGCTGAGCACAGCATGGAACACTAGCTCATTCAACATATTTACGATAGGGAGCCCACAGTCTTCATCACAGTGGAGAGGGCCCATCGGGTTCCCTGCCAGTGGCTGGAGCGTGACAATGTTCCTTGTACAGAGCTGGAAAAGTGGAGGATGGAGGGGCCTGGACACTGCACAATAGGTCTACTTATCAGAGAGGCAGGGTGATGGGGAGGCCCACAAACTAGCAGGCAGAATCAGCAAGGAAGCAGTTGTTGGCGGAGATGGCAACTGTAAGGAAATGCCTCCTTGGCATGGTTACCCCCTGACTTTTTGCCTTTGCTGATGCTATGTTTTGAATTGAAAGTGTGCTGAGGCCTACTAACCAGGCCACAGCACCAGTGTTCTTTCCCTAACCTGTACTTTTGTATCCACAATTGGCACACCCTGGCATCCAGATAAGTCCCTTGTAAGTGGTACCCCTGGTACCAAGGGCCCTGATGCCAAGGAAGGTCTCTAAGGGCTGCAGCATGTCTTATGCCACCCTGGAGACCCCTCACTCAGCACAGACACACTGCTTGCCAGCTTGTGTGTGCTGGTGAGAACAAAACGAGTAAGTCGACATGGCACTCCCCTCAGGGTGCCATGCCAGCCTCTCACTGCCTATGCAGGTATAGATAAGTCACCCCCCTAGTAGGCCTTACAGCCCTAAGGCAGGGTGCACTATACCATACGTGAGGGCACCAGTGCATGAGCACTGTGCCCCTACAGTGTCTAAGCAATACCTTAGACATTGTAAGTGCAGGGTAGCCATAAGAGTATATGGTCTGGGAGTCTGTTTTACACGAACTCCACAGCACCATAATGGCTACACTGAAAACTGGGAAGTTTGGTATCAAACTTCTCAGCACAATAAATGCACACTGATGCCAGTGTACATTTTATTGTAACCTACTCCCCAGAGGGCACCTTAGAGGTGCCCCCTGAAACCTTAACCGACTATCTGTGTAGTCTGACTGGTTCCAGCAGCCTGCCACATCCGAGACATGTTGCTGGCCCCATGGGGAGAGTGCCTTTGTCACTCTGAGGCCAGTAACAAAGCCTGCACTGGGTGGAGATGCTAACACCTCCCCCAGGCAGGAACTGTCACACCTGGCGGTGAGCCTCAAAGGCTCACCCCTTTGTGCCAGCACAGCAGGACACTCCAGCTAGTGGAGTTGCCCGCCCCCTCCGGCCACGGCCCCCACTTTTGGCAGCAAGGCCGGAGAAAATAATGAGAAAAACAAGGAGGAGTCACTGACCAGTCAGGACAGCCCCTAAGGTGTCCTGAGCTGAAGTGACTAACTTTTAGAAATCCTCCATCTTGCAGATGGAGGATTCCCCAATAGGATTAGGGATGTGACCCCCTCCCCTTGGGAGGAGGCACAAAGAGGGTGTACCCACCCTCAGGGCTAGTAGCCATTGGCTACTAACCCCCCAGACCTAAACACACCGTTAAATTTAGTATTTAAGGGCTTCCCCGAACCTAAAACTTTAGATTCCTGCAACTAACAAGAAGAAGAGGACTGCTGAGCTGAAAAACCCCTGCAGAGGAAGAACAGAAGACACCAACTGCTTTGGCCCCAGACTTACCGGCCTGTCTCCTGCCTTCCAAAGAAACCTGCTCCAGCGACGCTTTCTAAGGGACCAGCGACCTCTGAATCCTCTGAGGACTGCCCTGCTTCAAGAAAGACAAGAAACTCCTGAGAACAGCGGCACTGCTCCACAAGAACTGCAACTTTGTTTCAAGGAGCAGATTTAAAGACCCCTGCAACTCCCCGCAAGAAGCGTGAGACTTGCAACACTGCACCCGGCGACCCCGACTCGACTGGTGGAGAACCAACACCTCAGGGAGGACCCTCCGGCGACTCCAAGACTGTGAGTAACCAAAGTTGTCCCCCCCTGAGCCACCACAGCGACGCCTGCAGAGGGAATCCCGAGGCTCCCCCTGACCGCGACTGCCTGAACTCCATTTCCCGACGGCTGGAAAAGACCCTGCACCCGCAGCCCCCGGCACCTGTGCAGGAGTGACCCCCAGGAGGCCTTCTCCCTTGCCCAGGTGGTGGCTACCCCGAGGAGCCCCCCCCTTGCCTGCCTGCAACGCTGAAGAGATCCCTTGATCTCTCATTGAAAACCATTGTAAACCCGACGCGTGTTTGCACACTGCACCCGGCCGCCCCCGCGCTGCTGAGGGTGTACTTTTTGTGCTGACTTGTGTCCCCCCCGGTGCCCTACAAAACCCCCCTGGTCTGCCCTCCGAAGATGCGGGTACTTACCTGCTGGCAGACTGAAACCGGGGCACCCCCTTCTCTCCATTGAAGCCTATGTGTTTTGGGCACCTCTTTGACCTCTGCACCTGACCGGCCCTGAGCTGCTGGTGTGGTGACTTTGGGGTTGCTCTGAACCCCCAACGGTGGGCTACCTTGGACCAAGAACTGAAACCTGTAAGTGACTTACTTACCTGTGAAACCTAACAATACTTTACCTCCCCCAGGAACTGTGAAAATTGCACTAAGTGTCCACTTTTAAAACAGCTTACATGCTAATGTAATGATTCAAAGTTCCTAAAGTACTTACCTGCAATACCTTTCAAATGAGATATTACATGTAGAATTTGAACCTGTGGTTCTTAAAATAAACTAATAAAATATATTTTTCTATAACAAAACCTATTGGCTGGATTTGTCTCTGAGTGGGTGTTCCTCATCTATTGCCTGTGTGTATGTACAACAAATGCTTAACACTACTCCTTGGATAAGCCTACTGCTCGACCACACTACCACAAAACAGAGCATTAGTATTATCTCTTTTTGCCACTATCTTACCTCTAAGGGGAACCCTTGGACTCTGTGCCTGCTATTCCTTACTTTGAAATAGCACATACTAAGCCAACTTCCTACAGCAACCTACAGAGGCTCATAGGGAGAGGACTTGTGAGACAACACAGAGAGACCAGGATGAACTGGACACTATGGAAATGGATGGGGACCGGCTCCTGAAACAAAGTCCTGTGGTTACACCGATGACTGCCGATGTGGTGGCATGAGGGGGGCCTGCCTCTGCGTGGGAGCATCTGGCCTAGAAGGACCTGCAGTCCGGGTGGGTGGTGCCAATACCCGCAACTGCACCAGGGAGAGCAGTACGCACTGGAAGTTGGGTCCTGGAGCCCCACAATGGAAGCGTTGTAACGCTCTATTAATTCACTTTCTAGGCTGGAGTAGACTGGCCTTTATTTCCAGGAATTGTTGTTTGATTGCTGGTTGCACTGTTGTTCGCTATTAGGCATTAAGGGGGTTGGTAGGGGTGGGTGACAGATTTTTCCTGTGCTGTGGGGATGCCATTGTTACTTATGTCTAGGAAACATGGGGAGGGAGGTGAGTTTGCCGGGCTTTTGTGTGTGAGCGCATGCAGCCTATTCTGGTTGTACAATTAGGGATGGTGGCCACAGGGCTAGGGAGGGCACTTAGGAGGGTAGAGGTGACATTTCCTTTGACAACTTTCTAGATCATGGCTGAATACAGGGAATATGGTCTCAAAATCCTTACATGGAATGTGAATGGGTTGGGGAGCAAAATCAAGTGAGGGGTGGTGGCACAGTACATCAAACGTATGGCCCCCGGATACTGTCTTCCTGCAGGAGAGAATTGCTTGGGACGAAATGAAGGTTTCTTGGCTGGCCATTTTGGCATGGAAGAGCTGGAACTGTTACAAATGTCTATGCACCTTCAGGTCCACAGAGGGACACCTCCGGCAAAAATCGGCCTGATACTTTTGGGGCAGCTGATATGCTCCAGATACTAAGCATTGACTTTAATGACACTATGGCGGAGGACTTTGACAGGTCTCAGGCGACAGTGGACTTGGACCGACAACGTACACCACTGTCCCAGTTTACCCAGGCAATGGGTCTTGTTGATTTGTGGAGACACTACTACTCTGCGCTGTGGGATTTTCCTTCAACTCTGTAGCCAGGGGGGAGTTTTCTAGGCTGGACTACATATTCATACCCATGGCTGACCATTCGGCCGTAAGGGGAGCCGAGAATCAAGCCAAGGGTATTTCGGACCACTAGTCCCTGATGATCACTCTGGGTGATAGGGGTCAGGGCAGGTTGCGGCCCTGGAGATTTAATGCTTAGCAGCTGATGGATTCGGGACAGTCAGCCAACCCAGACTGGATTCTGACAAGCGGATACAATGATCACACTCGAGAGCAATATTCTAGACCTCATACATAGGGCCACCACGTTGGCTGATGCAGCTGCCCTCAGGTGAGTGAATAATGCCATGGAGAAACACTGTAGTGTGGCAAAGTCAGCGGCTCACGGGCACTACCCAGCAACCCAGAAGATTTATGATGTTTTGAGGGGGTGAGGTGGGGGAGGGGGTTAAGGCTACCTGCCACCTGGCCTGGTTCAGCCATAGGGAGGAAGAGGCAAGATGGGTCAGTGATATTGTCACCCGAACATAAGTCTGTGACTGCCAGTGGAGACATTGCTCAAGAATTTGACGGACACCTACCAGCAGCACACTTGCAAGGCTCCAATCAGGAGACGGGCCGCAGAAGGATGTAGAGATGCTGGAAGCACATTTCACATTAGAGGAGCTGTCAGGTATAGGAGGTTGGCTCAGTTTGTGGTGTACACCTATTGTGTGGCACCCTATACTGAGCGCAGACAACCCTTAATGATAGTGAATAGGTGTCCAGATAGCCAAAGCTCTCTATGGGTAACTGAGGAGAGCCGCTAAAGCTTATCCAGGAGGAATGTAAAGCACTTGCAATACCACAGTAGTCGGTCAGTACCTCACTCACAAGAAAGAACCACACAAGTGTTGCAAAAATAAACAATACTTTATAACAGTACTACTACTAAACTAGCATTGGTATATCTCCCTCTGGAAATATTACACACAATATATACACAAAATAACCATCATAAATAGCATAGAAATATGCAGGGCCCTAGAGGAGGGCCAGACCATATACTAAAAAAGTGGAATGTGAAATAGTGACTCCAGCCAAGTTAAGTGTGGTAGTTAGCTAGGAGCAGTTAGGAACACCAGAGGTAAGTACAGTAAGCGACTCCAGCAACCAGGAGTAAGGTAGTTACCCACCCAGTTGTCCCATAGGGTAACACAGTAGCCTGTGGAGTCTGTGGAATTCAGTACCCTTCCTAATCGACCCCCAGGAAACCAGCAGGCAAGAGGATGGATGGAGAGTGCTCCTACCCCAGGATACCCATAAGACAGGAGTACCTACACCAGGGACCCAGATGTAAAGGGGAGAAGGGACTCTCTTAACACTGTGAATTCCCTGGATTGTCCAGCTGCTGTCATGACCTGTGAACCGAGTCTGTGGAACCCACGGATGGATTCTGGAGGAGAGGGATCTGCAAAGGGAGGGGACAGAGTCCAGCCCCCTTGGAAGTGCCCAGGTGGCGCAGGTGACAATGCCCATGTGTAAGAAAGTGCCCCTTTTGTCATGGTTACCACAACCCCCCACACACATACACACACTTTTTGCCTGATATTGATTCTAACTTGACAGAGTGTGATGGGAGCCTGCAAACTAAGACCCGCACCAGTGTTCATACATACCATAAAACTGTAACATTCTTCCCACAACTGGCACACCCCTCGCACTCAGTTAAGTCCCTTGTAAAAGGTACCAGTGGTACCAAGGGCTCTCTGACCAGGGAGGGTCCCCAAGGGCTGCAGCGTGTATTGTGCCACTGTAAGGGACCCCTCACCAAACACTTGCACACTGCCATTGCAGCTTGTGTGTACTGCTGGGGAGAAAAAGGTAAAGTTGTCATGGCATCCCTCTCAGAATGCCATGTCCACCAACCACTGCCTGTGGCATAGATAATTCACCCCTTTAGCAGGCCTTACAGCCCTAAGGCAGGATGCACTATACCACAGGTGAGGGCATAGCTGCATGAGCAATATGCCCCTACATTGTCTAAGTCCATTCTTAGACATTGTACGTGCAGCGTAGCCATATTGAGTATATGGTCTGGGAGTTTGTCATTACGAACTCCACAGCTCTATAATGGCTTCACTGAATACTGGGAAGTTTGATATCAAACTTCTCAGCACAATGAACCCACACTGAGGCCAGTGTTGGGATTTAATGCAAAATGCACCCAGGGTATTTGAACTAAACTTCTAGTGCAGAACTGACCAGTCTGTGCCAGCCTGCCATTTCCATACAAGTTTCTGACCTCATGGGGTGAGAGCCTTTGTGCTCTCTAAGACCAGAAACGGAGCCTGCACTGAGTGGAGGTACTTCACACCTTCCCCCCTGCAGGAACTGCAAACCCTGGCTCAGGCCTCCTGTTACAGTGCTGCAGCTAGTGGAGATGCCTGCCCACTAGACAAAGCCCCACTTGTGGCGGCAAGTCCAGTGGAAAAATTTGGAAAAACAGGGAGGAGTGACCACTTCAGCTAGGACCACCCCTAAGTTGTCCAGAGTGGAAGTGACCCCCTTCCTGCAGAATCCTTCATCCTGGTTTGGAAGACCGTAACCAATAGGGTTAGGTCTGTATCCCCCTAGATACAGCCAACACAGCAACGCTAGCAGACTAAATCTAGAGGGCCCCCTTGCCTGTGAAGGATCTGGACAAAGATAGCCAACATCAAAAGGTACCCTACACCCGCAGCCCCCTGGCCTTGGGGGATCAGACGTCCAGTGCAGCAATGTGCATCAGACGGCTCTCCTCTCTGTCCACTCTGTGGCTTCCCTGAACCAACCTCCTGGACCCAGCCTGCAGCCAACTTGTGACCCCAGGGGCCCCCCTATTCAAAAGCATTGGAAGCCCGATGCTGAGTTGGCACCCTGCACCCGGCCATCCCTGTGCAGCTGAGTGTGTGGTTAGTGCTGACCTTTGTCACCCCTGGTGCTCTGCTAAACCCCCCAGGTCTTCCCTCTGAAGACGCAGGTACTTACCTGCTGGCAGATCTAATTCCGAGTGCCCCCTGTCTCCAGAGGAGACAATTTTAAATCTTGCAGCAACTTTGACCTCTGCATCCGGTCAGCCCCATGTTGCTGGTGATGAGTGTTTGGGGTTAACTTGAACCCCAACCTGTGGGCACCCTAACCCCCCCAGAGACTGAAACTGTAAGTCTTGTACTTACCTCGAAACGGTACTAACGTTTCTTCCCACCTAGAACAGTGTTTGAAAATTGCACTGTCGACTTTTAAAACAGATTATTGCTATTTACTTGAAAACCATCTAACTTGCCAAATTGAAAAAGTGGTGTTGATACATATACCTACTACTTCCTTGCAAATGTACTTACCTGCAATCAGAATCTTGCGGTTTATAGAAATAAAGCTAAAAATATATTTTTTCTATATAAACACAATTGGCCTGGAGTTAGTCTGAGAGTGTGCTTCATTTATTGCCTGCGTGTATACAAAATATGCTTTGCACTAGCCTCTGATAAGCCTAACTGCTTGACCCCCCCCTACCACAAAACAGAGCATTAGTATTAAATAATTTAGCCTCTGTTAAGCCTCTGGGGCACCCCTAGACTCTGTGCACAATAGATCTCATTTTGATATAGTATTTACAGAGCCAGCCTCCTAAACCGCCATCCTGAAGATTAAGTTCCTGCAAGGAGGTAGAAGAGAAAAGTCCAGCTGTGAGGTCCAGATGCTGCATAAGATCCCAGGAGTCATCTACAAGCTGTGCCTCATCAGGTGCCAGATTTCAGGAGGGTTAGTGACCAGCTAGGTCGACAAGAAGCACTGGCAAACGCAAATAGGAGCTGAAGTCGAGTTTGCAACGTTTTGGTGACCAGCAAGGTCCAGGAGACTACCCAGAAGGGAGAGTCAGAGCTGGCCCTCAACCCACAGGAACGCCAACAGGAGTTGATGTAGTCCCCACGAGTGACTCACAAGTGCTGGGCAGAGGGAGTCACAAGGAGCCCTTACCAGCACAGCAAAGCACAAGTCCACGTTGCAGGACAAGAGCTGATCTTCGGTTTGCAGAGTGCTGGACAACGGGGCTTCTTGGAGCCTGAAGATCTCCCAGAGGAAAAGTCGACAAGCCCTGGCAAGTGCAACAGTCGCGGTGCACAGAGGTGCCAGTCCAGTGGCAAGAACAAGGGCCCGCAGTCTCCCAACTTAGTTAGAAGACAAGCAGGACCCAGAGGAGGCCACAGACTCACCACCTGTGTTGCAGGATCTTCTGATATCCGTGGACAGCAGACTCTACCAGCCAGTCAACGCTGTCTTGAGGTGCTGGGGTTGCAGCCGAGTGATTCCTTCACTCCAAGGGACAGTATTTTGTGCTTCCTGGTGCAAACAGAGCCCTTGTGACCTCTGAGGTTTGGATGTTTCAGAATTCTTGCAGGATCTGGAGAAACAATGTTGCAATGGGCGCCTTCCCACCAGAAGAAGACTTGTTTGGTTCCAGCGAAGACCAGCATTGGTTCCAGAGTCCAAAAGCAGAAGATGTCTTGCAGAGTGCACCTTTAAGGATCTTGCTTGACAAATCAGAGGACCCACCCGCGGGGGTGCCCCTAAATAACCCTAAAAGGGCTTTGGTCACACTCTGCAGTGACTCTCCTATCAGAGGGGGTAAGGGATGTCACGTACCGGGCCTAACCAGTCAGATGCTCCCAGGGATCTCTGCATGTCTTAATTCGAAGATGGCAGAATCAAGTGGCCACCTGGCAGAGCTCTGTGCCCCCCAAGGGGAGGAGCTGGACAGGGCGGTGGTCACTCCCCTGTCCTTTGTGTAGTTTTGTGCCAGAGCAGGAGGTTCCTGAACTGGTGCAAACCGGATTATGCAAGGAGGGCACCAAATGTGCCCTTCAAAGCAGTCTATTGGCGCTCAGAGGCCACCCCAGCCCTTAGATCAGACCAGAGGTCTTCAAACTTTTCGATGCAAGCCCTCCACCCCGTCAATATGTTTTAGGCGTATGAACCCTCTCCTGACAAAAAGTTCTAAAACCTGGTACTTCTTATTATTGACAACCATAAACGCACCCAATTCCCACAGCTAATCATTTTTACAGTGGGAAAATAATGCTCAACAATGTTTAGAAAACCAAATATTAGTGGGCGACTGTGGTTCGGTGTCAGAGGCTTACCACACAGCTCATGCAAAAACTCTCCAAAAACAATGACCCCAAAATGCACAATGGTACTTTTTTTTTTTTTTCCACAAACAAAACATAATTTGGCAAAACTTAATTAGGTGACAACACCACTATGAACTAATGTGATGGCTGTGCCTGTTTTTTTCCAGAGAGCTGGTCAATCTGTGGTTGCACCTCATTAATACCAGTTTAACACCCAAATATAGCAATAAGCAACAAAAAGGTGACTAGTCCTGCTTTGCAAAGGACCTTCTAACTATGTGGCAACATGTGTTGCTCCTTTTTACTAACTTTGAAACCGTTTGAGCCATACACAAATTTTTTTTTTGTTAAAATCATTAGATAGTGCGGCAGATGATGGATTATTTGGCAAATTGGCAAATCTGCAATTATGTGAAAATCTCTGCACAATCACATAATTCCAGTGGCCTTGGGTATAATGGCTGCAATGCACGGGCTGCAAATTTGGTGCACAGCATTCGAGGAGAATCAAACTATATTTCAAGGGATGCTGACAACTTGACTTTTACAATTACATGGGACTAGAGGTTGCCAAACATCATTCATCATAATTAAAACATATTATTTAGAGTCATTAATGATGAACTGTAAGGTCAAAGCAGGATGCTTTCTTTAATTGTAGGGGAGGAAGTGGTCCCCTAATCTCAACTTTTACTAAAAAGGTTTTTATTTTTTACTAAATTAAAAGAAACGCTTCCATTTTAGCAAAAACTGACGTGTGGTTATATTAGTTTGCTGCTGTGGCTGACTTCATTTTTTAAGTCTTTCACCGCCAGGGAGCTACATATATAATAATGGGTAACTTAAATAAAAAATAAATGTAAAAAGGTGTTACTCTGTGGCAAATGCACTATAGTACAATATGAAACTTCTATTAGTTAATGCACTGCAGAGGTCTATGCGTAACCAGAGGGCCACATGATTAAATCTTCGTTGGTGTAGCAGAGAATACTTGCTTGAGTATTTTTAGTGCTACGAGGCACACCCTGTGAAGGAAAGCACTTTGAATATAGGTCATTATGTTATATGTGCATTACGCACTGTATAAAATGGACTACTACAAAATGTGCAATACGTTTTGTCATAAAAGTGTGTTTCCAAAATATAGATTTTAGTACTATTCAGACCATAGTACTACAATTTATTTTTTATTAACTGTTCCTTCAACACCTTCTCAGGAGTAGAAAACACTATGTAAATACAATTAAAGCATGCACTTCACAGTTCAGTTGTTAACTTTTTACTAACACTCAAAAAGAATAAATCTTTGTCATCACAAAGCTTCCAGTGATTCGATAAGCTATGGCCAGTATGACTTCCAAGCATCCTTTACATTTGTAGAATAACTCGTAGCAAATCTTTGCATTTCTTACAGGTAAAGCAGGCACTCTGGCAAAAATGATTGTTTAGATGTCTGCCCTTCCCTCGGCTCGGTGAGAAGACTCACTGAACAACATTTCAGCTGCAGTCACTCTGTTTCCAAACGAAGACGTTTTGGATTTGCGGCAGAAGTGAGGTAGCAGAATGCAACCCCCGTGCCCCTCCCCGCCCCCTTTCGATGACTCCACGGCCCCCTTGACAGTCGCGACCCAGAGATTGAAGACCTCTGCCTTAAGAGGGCAGAGCAGTGTCTGGGGTCAGCAGCAGCGCGTGCTGGCAGTTAGACCCCATAAGACTGAACACGCAGAACTGGGGGTTCCCCTTGGGAACCCCCAGAGTACATGTTATCATGCAACTCACACTGGAATCGGTGTAGTTGCAGATTCAAACATGTTAGATAACCAACATGCCTAGGTTCGGAGAAGCCATTATGTAGTTAGATCACTTGTGCTGACCAGTGTCCACTACATATCTTAAGGTGGCTTCCCCACATATACAGAGTCCAAGAATTGGCCTGGGGTGTGTAGGGGCAACCTGCTCATGCAGGGGTACCCCGACACTGAGAACCATGCACCATGCCCTTGGACTGAAATAAAGGCCCTCCCGGGGGGTGACTTTAAATGTCCAAGTGCAGTGGTCAGGTTTGTTGGTGAAAAGGTGTATGCGCCATTTCACGCATGCTGCAATGGCAGGCCTTCAGTCACAGTTTGCATGGACTCCCAGGGGTGGCATAATACATGCTGCAGCCCATGGGGGACCCCTAGTGTACCAATGCCCTGGGTACTTGGGTACCATATGCTACGGACTTACAAGGGTGCACCAGTATGCTAATTGTGGATGTTGAAAGGTTTCTAGCAACTAAATGTAAGGGGGAGAGCAATGGGATCCTGGTTAGCAGGATCCCAGTGTACTTGAGTCCAAAACATACTAACAGCAGGCAAAAAAAAAGTGGGGAGGTACTACAACCACAACCCAGCTTACTACATCACGGTTGCACACCGCAATACAGAACGGTAAAGTCTGTGGCCCAATGGGCTGCCTCTAGAATAGGACAGAGAGTGGGTCATACTGCCCTCTCTTGCTTCTTAATATAGAGACTAAGCTGCTGGCGGCTATGCTGGCCCGAAGGCTTAACACAATTATCATGACGCTCATACACTCTGATCAAAATGGGATTATGCCCTGTAGGTTTACTCAGTTGAACTTGTGGAGGCTGTTCCACTGGTTCAATGCAGTTGCAGGAGTTGTCCCCCGCTGGTCGTTTCCACGGATGAGGAAAACGCACGTTACTGTACGTTCCACAGAACAGTCCCTATGTGGTCCCAGAGCCCCATTTTCTCCTGAAAGACAGAAAGGTGAGACTGCTGCACTGCTGCTGTGGGATAGTTCAGCAGCCAGATTGTCCTGAAGACCTTATATTGATCCATCTATAATGGGGGCTAGCGCCGCCTCAAATCTGGGCCTATTACTGGGCGGCCCAGTTTCAGTTCATTAATGACTGGGCATACGCCCTGGCCAGTGATCCTGTGGTCTGCTTAGATCGGTGTGCTATGGTGGCCTTTGCTTGAGTGTACTATTGTTATGGAGGTTGGGCAGTCCTGGAGGTCTTGGACAGGATGCGGGCCTATATTGGTTGGACTCCCAGGGTCACAAAAACCACACTGCTGTGGGTGGGAGCGACACTCAACGAGGTACCCCGCTGTCAGACTTACTCGGGATCACTGAGGTGCATGAGATTATAGAGGATGGGGTGATTAGACCCTTCGATAGTTTGCAGGCCGAGTATGGCCTCTCCCATACTCAATTTCTCAAGTATACACAACTATGACATGCACTTCATGCAGAGGGGGTTGATTTGATGGACTTGGCCCGCTGGACAGTCTTTTGCTCAGGGATCCGTTTTCAATCTCTCTGCTTTATATGACCAATACAAATCATATCCCAGGGAGCTCGGGCCCTTGCGGTTGCGCTGGGATTGAGACCAGGGGGATATGGAGGATATTGACTGGGAGGTGGCCCTGATGCATGCCCAGGAGGTGGCTTTAAAGGCTAGTTTCAGCCTAATTCACTTGAAGCCCTGCACAGGGTGTATCTGGATCAGGCCAAGTTACATAATATGGGACAAATACCCCTAGCCGGTTGTCTTAGATGCAATGCTGCAAAGGGATTGTTCTGTTTTACTATCTGGGGGTGTCTGGAAATCCAGGTGTCCTGGGATTTGATCCTCCGGGAACACAGTGCAGTGATCAGGGAAACCGTACCACATAATCCCCAGTTTGCACTCCTGGGTGTCCCTGGAGAAAGTGACCTGCCTAGAAAAAAGCTGATATTCTGCATGCTAGGGCTAACTGAAGCAGAGAGACACAGCATAGGGCTGGGGGTCTCCAGCACTGTCAACAAGAGCCCAGTGGATTGAGTGAATTGATGTCTGTAGGAGGGCAGAGAAAATGGTTTACGAAGGTAAGGGTTCCCATGAAAATTCAATCAGGTTTAGGGTATGTGGAGGAATTATTATGGCCTTATGTATCACACCCTCAGGGCTCCATTTAGGGGGACTCTGCGGTGCAGCCCTAGTTGCCACTAACGGCTGTCCTCTCTGGGGTCTACGGGGGGGGGGTGGGGGGGGGGGGGGGGTTATGGGGGATCCTCATTGGGGACTGGGCTGAATCCTCAGGCTGCTGCCAGATGAATACTCTTGTGCTGCGTGGTATTCTACGATTGCTGTAAGCATTATAGTGATGACTCACACTGTTTGTTATATGACTTACCATGTTAATAAAAACATATTACAGGGAGACTGTCCCTAACTGCTTTGTGATTGACTCTCGAGTTGAACAGAAGTTATAAAGGCAAATACATGTGGGTAAAGAATTTCAGCAGTGTTCATTTTGTGTGTTTGCTCTTTAGGAGACAGCTCAAAAGTAAAACTCACCGAGTTCACACTCAAATGGTTGCTTAGTATTTCTTTGACAGAAAAGTGTACATTCATTACAAATTGCAAGTCAACTTACTAGTTGATTCATAAAGGGTATGTGAACTTTCAATGTGACATTGCAGCTGAAAAGGAGTGGGGAACTGCCTATAACAGTGGTGGCAGGTTGTGTGGCTTTCCCAGCTTTCACTGTTCTGCTTTTCAAGCTCCAAATGGTGCTTCATATGGTTCATAAACCTAAAATGACACAGTAAAACATGCTAAGACCCAGTGTTCCAATTGAGAAAAATACCACAAAAAACTTATTTCAGGAATTATTAAAACAATATGACAGCAAGGAAAGATAGTTTTGATAAATTAATGTGATTTAATGCAAACACCCTCTCTTTTTACCTAGAAGGTGAAAGCTCAATAGCCTCCCCCTCTCCATCCCTAATTGCTGCTGGGATCAATATTCTCTGAAATGCCCGGAAAAGCATTCATGTCCAGTCCATATACATTTTCTTTAGCATCAACCCAACATTTTTTCACTACTGGAGTGGACTGTCAAGATTGATTTCACTGATCTGTTTGTCAAACATGCTGGGTGGGCACCTACACAAACACAGCTGCACCAACCAGAAATGTTAAGCTTTCCCCACACAAAAAACAAAGAAAAATACTGAGCCAGTGTAGTTGAAGCCTGCTTCTTCAGGCAACAGGACGCACAAGTTGCAAGACCAATCACTTTTGATCCTTGTATGGACACACAGAAAATACAACAGCAGGTTTAGATAAAAGATGGGGATGCTGGGTGTAACTAAAAGGAAGGTGTCTGCAACTGCCACAATCATCATAAATGCACCCTCTCCTATTTAACTTCCAAAAATCAGTTATCAAAACAACAAACAGACGGGTGGGATAATTGGTGAAATTGACAAGGCTTCAATAAAACGTTTAGACAAGTGTAGGCTGGTGAGACTGAGCATCATCCCTTCATTAGGTAGGTCAAAGAATAAATTAGCACAGGGGCATCTTCAAATATTTCCTTTCCTGAAAACCAGTTAGGAATGTGTACTGAAACAAAATGGTTACTTACATGCAAGAGCAATTTTGGAGTTTGAAGACTTTTCTGGAGTTATATGATGTACATTACTCTGCAATCTAGTGGTCGTGTATAAAAATATCTTTTTAGTCTTTTTTGCTTGGTGTCAACCATTTAGATCAATGTACATCCTTCTATGACTGTAGACGTATGTCTCAAAGGTCCTTGTGTGTGGGCATCATATTCTTTTGTTCCACTGTTGGCAAGTAAGCAGCTTTTGGCTTCCCAATATATGCTTCTGTTCTTTTAGTTCAAAACCACCAAATTTCTTGTGGATGGTCACATGTAGACAAAGAAACTAAGCTGCATACCTACTCCTATAGTTAGTAACCTTTGCATACTGTAGTGTGAATCCTTTCTGGATTCACATGTGCTACACAGATTTTGTAGCAGGAGTCTCCCTCTTTGGAAGGTTGGGTTGAAATTATCAGCTAAACAGTGCCCCTCTTCTTTTCTTGTTAGCTTGGCTATCCACAAAAGTGTTCTGTCAAGGTGTGTATGGACAGCCATGCGGCTAACATGCAAATGTTGTTTAAGGAAACGCTGGTGATAACACTAGTGTTGCTCCTTTTCACTTTGTGAAGCATTCTCTTGGGTACTCTTCCAGTGGCACTTCTGCACTCTTGTAGTATATTTGGACTGCATATTCTATCTTACAACAGTCCTCTTTGCTGCGAAGGAAATGAGGGTTTGTCCTCATCACTGTACCCTATCAATATGTATCTGCCGGTATTGCTATTGTGTTATGAATGTCTACAATTCATTTGCTCTAATAAATGATGTAACGCTTATTAAAAAGGCCATTCTGGGTGTTAAGTATTTGAGCCCTCCCTTAATCATAGGTTCTCAAAGGGATCTTTCATTACCTGTGCTGGCCCTATGTTTAGGTTTGTTTAGGGCTTTGGTGCCGACCATGGTGGTCATTTTGCTCTCTCTAGGAGTCTTTGGTGCCTGGTGTATTGAAGAAACGTCTCCCTGTGATGCCCAGTGTTTATGACACTAATAACAACAAGCGTGAAGTATGAGAGGTACTTAACAGTAATACCCTCCTATCCTGCTCTCCATAAGCTCTTGCTTGCGACACCAAAACGGTTCCACTTACTGGTATACCATTTTCATGCAGTGGGACACATAGCCTTCCTAAGTACTGCTGTGCATTTCTGTGAGCCCTTGGTGTCTGAATTTCAGGTCTTCAGGGGCCATGCAGCTAGGCTAAGGCTCTAGGTGGCACAACTATCCACCCTGTTTTGTCAACAAGTCATAATGGACTGGTAGCCTCATCACCCTTACTTGTCTCATTACCACCAGGTCAGATAACTATGTCTGGCCCATTGACACGCTAATAAAATTAACAGCTTGGTTGTTTGTTTACATTTGTTCAGCACCAGAGACATGATCAGAATTGAGGAAAATCACATGGAAATGCCCGAGCAGTCAACTGAAACAGCATTCCCTTGTGACCAGTGGTAATTGTGCCTAGATTAAACGTTTTGGCATTTCATGTTTTCTGGTGTTGCACAGAGAGCTTCACTAGACCTTGTTTTAGCTTCTACTCATGTGAACCAAAAGTCTACCTCCTTAACCTGTCTGCTTTTGTATTTTGAAGTCCTGACAGGTACATTCAACTATGGTTATGTTTCTCTCAAAAGACCATCTCCATAAATACTGAGCTAGTCTGGACAGTGAATGACTTTGTTCCTCTTTGCTTGTTGATATAAAGTTTGATGGATGTATGGTCTGTCTGGAGTTAAACCATTCTATCCCAGACCTGTGTCTGGAAGGCCTTCAATCCTAAGAAGGCTGGGAATAGTTTCCAACAAAATATTTCACTGAATCCTACTGGCTTCATAAAACTCCAATGTTTAAAGTGTTGTGATGGTCACTGAGCTGAGGAAGTTGGCTGTTTGAAGATCTTGTCCACTGTGACACTGTTTGTTTTCCACCACTGTATCTCTTTCTGCACCCTCACACTGACAACCACTAGATCATCCCAACTCATGGCTGCTTGTCACTATTGATATTATAGCCAGTCCTGAACTGGTCTTATGTTTAGTCTGCATGGGTAACTAGCTGTAAGAAGGAAGCCCGTTTAGTCTCACCACAGTCCTTATGGTCAGAGGTTGACCCTTTTGGTACAAGTCAGTTTGCTCTGTCTCTGCCAGGACTCCTTGGAACTGGAAAGCTGTGGCCTCCCTTGAATTTAAACTTACTCTCATTAATGTAATCTGTAACATCTGGATCTTAGGCAGCTAAGCAAGTGTAATTAAGGGTGGTAGGGATATGGCTACACCACTTGGCTGCTCTGGAAATCTAGTGTAGTAGTCCACTAACAACTCCTGTAAGTCTTTGACTAAAGTTATGAGAATATGACTCCTGAGTTTGCCATATCACTACTTTTTAGGGGCGAGCGCTCCGTCCCGTGTTGTAATCTCTCTTTGGGCTTCAAACCACGCCCATGTCACGTCAGTTTCTTTCATTGGTTTGTGAGCTTGCCTTTTAAAATCTGCTTGCTTTCATTAATGAAAGGCATGCATAAGTCAAGCCCTTTCCAATGTTTAGCCCTCCTCGAGCGCAGCGACCAAGTTCTCTTTTTTTCACAGCACGATCTCGCTGGGTAGAAGTCGAACGTTTTGCATGACATCGACCCGGTTACATAGTTAATTGCACTTTTGCCGGTTACGTAGATAATTGCACTTTTGCCAGTTACGTGGATAATTGCACTTTTGCCAGTTACGTGGATAATGCCACTTTTGCCGATAGGTTTCACTGCGAGTGAACCTTTATTTCCCTTTGTGTGTCTGCTTTGCACTAAGGGCGGGCGTCCGTTAGCTTATGTGAAATTTTTACTTTTCCATTTATATGGCAAGAAAAGTCCAGTTAGTTATGTGAAACGGTTTCATTTTCAAATTATATAGCAAGAAAAGTCCGGTTAGCAGTTTGCAATGCTAATTGCTCTAGCTCAAGCAAACGCGAGCTCCGTTGCATTGCAAATGCTTGTTTTCACATGGATCCTAATCATACTGCCACCTCCCATCATAATGTCTGTAGGAAATGCAGTGTACTTCCATACTAAGGGTGCACCAGAGTGTCTGAATATAGGAAAGTGCCCTTTTTGACATGGCCATCCCCACATTTTGACTCTGGTCCGGAGGTCTTTTTTTTTTTTTCAACTGAAGGTGCACTGAGCCCCTACTAACCAGGTCCAAAGTACCAGTGGTCATTCACTAAAAACAAGGAAAACTGTCTAATTGTGTACAATTGGCACACACGTTAGCACCCCTGTATGTCCCAAGTAAACAGTACCCAGGGCATGGGTTCTAAAGAGGGACCCTAATGGCTGCAGCATGTATTATACCACCTTAAGGGACTCCCCTCCCCCCCACCACACACACACCGATTGCAGGCAGACAGTCACTGCAGGCTGAGTGGCATAGTGTACACCATGTTTGAAAACAGAACATGCAACACTCGCTGTGTAGCACGATAAAGTCACTGCATATAATATATGTAAGCCATCCCTACAGCAGCCCTTAGAAACCTAAGGCACTGTGCATTATATTTTATGTGAAGACAAATCCATGAGTAAATATGCCCCTGTGATGTCTAGTTTGAATACTAGATATTATAAGAGAACGGAGAAGCCACCATAAGGTATGTACTGGGCACTGATCATTACAGGTTACCCAACTACATAATGTCTTAACTGAAGCCTATGGTTTTTGGTATCAAACACCTTATCTTAATAAATACATACTGATCATGGTACCTTACAGGTGCCCCTTTAAATCTACTAGTCTTCCTAGTATGCTGGCTGACTGATATCAACCAGCCTGCCATCACCCGGAGGTGAGAGCCCGCACTCTCAAAGACCAGAAACAATACCTGCTCTGGATAAAGTGTTATCACCTCCTCTAGTAGGATGGCTAGTAAATCAACATATCTGGTCTGGAGTCCTCAAAGCCTGTGCCGCCCTTTGATATGAGACCCTGGCTTCCCCCGGATCCGGGGTATGCCGGCCCCGGTCCTGAGTCCCATTTCCCACTAGGAGAGGTGGGAAAATAGCTATAGAGTAGACGTACTGCATCTCCCAGGCTAGTCACACCCCTAAGGTGGTTTGACTGATGTGCTCCCCATAAGAAGTGGGAATATGAGGGGGGGGGGGGAGGGGGGGTTCTTAGTGACCCCAGGGGTATGTAAGCCTGTTGGCTACTACCCTTCATTCCTCTTAATGCCCCTAAATTCAGTATTTAGGTGGCCCCCTGACACCAAGAACACAGATTCGACTGACCACAAGAAGAAGGAAAAAGAAGAGCTGAAAACGCAAGAACTATGGACTAGCTGTGGACTTGGTGCAAAAGCCTACATTCCTGCTCCTGTCCTGAAAAATTGCAGAGACTCAACTTGTCCTGCAGCTGTGCATTCGCCCAGAGGCACCGGCAGGTACAGAGTGTAACTGCCTGGTCCCCCGTTTTGCTAACCATCGGATTCACCATCAGAGCAACTCGCTAGGAAGAGGATACAGAGTGACCAGGAGGTCAGCCACATGTGGTTCCCAGTGTGGCAGGCCACCAGGAGTCGTCCCAAGCATCGGGGGGTGAAGCAAAGGATGAGGACCTCAGTTTTGTCGGAATTCAGTATCCGGCAGCTGTTTTTCATCCATTTGGCGATAGCCTTCATTACTTCGTGGAGGATGGCTTTGGCAGTAGCAGGGTCCTTGATGAGGTAGAGGATCATCTGGGTTGGCATATGAGACGATCTTGAGGTTGTGAGATAGGGCGATGTTTGCGAGCGGCGCCATGTAGACGTTGAAGAGGGTCGGGCTGAGGGATGATCCCTGTGGTACACCGCTGATGATTTTGGTGGCTTCAGAGCAAAATTAAGGGAGGTGGCTGACTACTGCCGGTGAGGAAGGAGGTGATTCAGTCCAGGGCTCTGTCGCTGATCTCTGCGTCGTTGAGGCATGTGC
This sequence comes from Pleurodeles waltl, assembly GCF_031143425.1. Taxonomy (NCBI): domain Eukaryota; kingdom Metazoa; phylum Chordata; class Amphibia; order Caudata; family Salamandridae; genus Pleurodeles; species Pleurodeles waltl. Next base: position 285,723,643 of record NC_090440.1, on the reverse strand, counting down.
GTAGGGTGTTGTGGCAGACTATCAAACGCAGCCGAGAAGTCCAGGAGGAGAAGGGCCGCAGTTTTGCTGTTGTCAAGTATGGTCCTGATATCGTCGGTGGCAGCGATGAGGGCGGTTTCGGTGTTGTGGTTGCTGCGGAAACCGGATTGGGATGGGCCCGCAGTAGTGTTCTCCTCAAAGAAACGGGTCAGTTGTTTGTTGAAAACGTTCTCGATTACTTTTGTCTGGAAGGGGAGCAGGGAGATGGTCCTTTGGGTCCACACTGGGTTTCTTGAGGAGGGTGTTGATTTCTGCATGTTTCCAGCTATCCGGGAAGGTGGCGGTCTCACAGCAACTGTTGATGATCTTCCGGAGTTGGGGTGCGATGACGGAGCTCGCTTTGTTGAAGCTGTAGTTAGGGGAGGGGTCGGATGGTGAGCCAGAGTGGATGGTGTACATGATTTTGATGGTGTCGTTGAAGTGGGTCCAGGAGAGCAGCAGGCTGGTGAGTCTGCGGTGTTGGGTGGTTGACGGGGGGAGGGGTCTGGGTATTGAAGCTGGCATGGATGTCTTCGATCCTGCGATAGAAGAAGGTGGCTAGGGAGTCGCAGAGGTCTTGTGATGGCGTGATGTTGATGTTGGAGCCGGGGTTGGAGAGTTACTTCACGAAGCTGAAGAGTTCCTTGTAGCTGTGTGCATTGTCGTCGATGCGTTCTTTGAAGGTGGTTCTTTTGGCGTTTCAGATGAGTTGGTGGTGCCTGCCATTGGCATTCTTGAAGGCTGTGTGGTTGTCCTGTGTCTGTTCTTGGCGTTCCTGTGCAATCTTCCCATTCTCAGGGCCCTCTGATGCAATCCTGTCACACAAGATGACGGCTTAGACATGAATAGACCCACCAATTTCTTCAAAATCCTGCTGTGAGCTGATGGTGACTGCTGCAATAATCATCATCGTGAGAGGTCTGGAGAAAATGGCAGCATCCATGCTCCCAAGCCAGGTGAGGAGATACAGTGCCCAGTTCCTGTGCTGCTCCTGTGACTGCAGGGGAGGAAGAGGTGTGTTCCCTGCTTGGGAAGAATGAGGAGCTTGCCAGCAAGTAGCAGGGACGCAGGCTGTCGCCCCTCCATTCCTCAGACCCTTTTCAGTGGCTGTTTTGGATGGCACTGCCCAGGGCCAACAGTGGCTAACTACCAACAACTAAGCAGGGTGCAGTGCCAGAGCAGACAGGTGGCAGCTGTGGAGCATGCCACTTACATCTGGTCCTTTGGCGGAAATGGGCAAGCCCAGAGTGAGGAGAGGGCGTGCTGGGGGTGCAGAGGTTCTGCCATGCTTGTAGGATCCTGACTGAACTGTGCCGACTGAGGGACTGTAGAGCATATCGCTGCCACTCCAGTGGGGACAAGTGTGCAGCAGCATAGTAAAGACCTACTTGGGATGATCTCTTCTGGCGCACTGGGATTATGCAGTTAAGGGGGCACCAACAACTTACTTTCTTCAGCCTCGAATGCTTCTTGTGGCTGGCTGAGATCAGCTGCAATATAAGGATTCCAGTAGTGGCTGTGGATCACAGGGCTCGCATACTAACAATTGACATGAAGCGCTCAAAAAGAGCCCCCTCCCCAGACAAAATGGTCGCTTCTATCCAGGCTGCTGAGAGGACAGATTACCCAGATGTGAAAACACTGCTGTGTCACATACAACACAACGCCACTACTGTTGACGGCAAGCTACATAACCTAACATAAGGGGTGGACAAAATTGGCAGTCACACTGGATAAACATGACAAGTGGCAGCACACCACAGAGATCTACATCTCCACCTTACAAGATGCGGCAAAAACCTGCAAGACTCTACGTGAACAGGGCAAGCTGGGTGCCTCGATTTTAAACCACATTACAGCTGCACACAGACATAGTTCGCCCATTTCTAGTTAGACCCTCAGCTGTATATGACGCACATGGTGGTCGAACGTGGCACAGCACATGTACACCCACTGAACCCAATTGTATCCCCCTTCTTACCTCCAAAGCTAACAGTATGGGGATCAGAATGGTGAACTGTGAAATGTGGGCATGAGATTGGATCCAAAAGCGCTTGAAGCATCAGATACTGTACTACCCAAATCAAGCCGAACTACTATCTGTTTAAACAACTTACCAAAAAGAAACACATACTCCATGGGCTCCAAGCATGGGAGGTACACAAGGTGGGCGTAATCTTCATAAACTGTATGTTCCCTGACTGTCTAGGTGGGGGAGGCTTGTTTAATAGTAGATACCTTTGTGTACCTGAGGCTTCCCGCTCTATGTACATATCCCTACTCCTCCTTTCTGAAGAAGCCCCCGGCTCACATCGTACTAGGACTACTAACAGCAAATTCATCTCACAATTAGTCTCAACCCTCTAATGTGCAATACAGAGGCTATGGTTGTCAAGCCGCAGGCCAGAATACAATGGAAAGCTGACCAGGGGATGTGGCTCATTGATAAGGAATGGATATACTGCTACAGCCAGCTGAGAGAACTATCCCCTATCTTGCCCCAATTGCAGACATTATGCAATTGGCCTGGTGCTCTGCACACATTAGCAAATACTGACCTGAAGGTTTTAGCTGGATTTCAGAAATGATTGACGCACCCCTAAAATCATCCCTGAAAACGGCCTGGTTAGGATGCGCTGCAGCAGTGAGGAAGGACTTGCTGCCCTTCGTATCCCTTGCTTTGCTTTTGGCAAGGTGCCAAGTGGCTAAAAACATTGTCTACTGTAATGTTCAACTAGAGCTATACTATTTTACGTTGCCAGTGGCGAGCAGGTCCAGAGATATTTGGGGTCTACTAAAGACGTACCTGGTGAATGCAACTATTTGTCAGACTTAAGACTGGCACTGATGAAACCCCAACGAGGATGGGTTTGTTCAACGTCTCTGGTCTGTATCTTGCAACCTATCAGCGTGATTGAATCTGTCCAAATACTGGTGCTGCTGCTGTCCCTAGAGAGGTTATCTGATTTTACTTGTTGTTTCTTTGGGATTTTTCTTTTATTTCTTCCTTTTTCTTGTTGCTCTCCCTTTCTAACTCGTTTGATACGATATTGCTCCCTATGTTGTGGGGTAGTCTATCATATGTATACCTGCAACTCTTTGAAGAAAAATAAAGATAGGATACTACCCCATTACCTTCTTCGTCCACATTCACTTACATGGCAAGATTCCCCCCCTCATCTAGGGCTTGGCATTTTGCCTATAACTTCACTAGGCCAAAGACAGGGTAAAAATGACATCTTCAGCATCCTCTGTATCAAGCAGCACCAGTGGTGGAAGAGCTGAAACCATATTTGGGAAGCTGTCCTATGGCAGCAGGATTGTAAAAGTGCTGTTCTCTGAAATAAGAGATCCTAGCAAGTTAATGTGTCTGTATTTTCAAAAGGGTTGCCATCTAGAAAGTGGTCAGGGGAGGGGTGATGACTTCTTTACATGGTATTGATGGTTCAGATATGGATCGATTAGGAGAACATTTAGGCTAAAGCCTTTTAGTCGCACGTACTGCATTAGGAGAAGAGCTGTGATCCCTACCAGATTTCTTGTCCCCGTTTTTCAGGATTTTCTTTGGATGTTGAAGGCACATCATCTGAAGAAGGTCTGGAAGCAAACCTGTGCTCTGAATGGTCCCTCTAGTAAGATATTTTAGGAACCCGAGATGAGCCATTAGGTTCATCCACTAAGAAAGGGGCATCTATAGACCTGGATTTTTGCAGCCACAACAGCAATCAGTCCTCTTTATACTTTTTGGTTGTACTGAAAGATTCCTGCGTATTTTGCAGTCCTTAGCCTTGTTAGATGGATGTAGGCAATAAGTCCTATCTGTATGAAGATCCTCCGTATGAAGTCTCTTTCTCCCATAAAAGGAACAAGGCCTGAAAAAGTCAATTTCATAGGAGTAAGAAATGGTTGGCCTCATTCCAGAGGGAACCTATACTAATTAGATGGCTGTACCTAGGCTTGTAAAGTCAAAGATCTTTAAGAAAAATTAAATCAAACACAAACCTTATACAAACAAAATTGAGCACAGCTCAGAGAGACTCCCTTTACACACAAAGCGTGCTACAAATCTAAGGTATGGTGGCCTTAAGAATAGTACTCAAAGTTGTCAAATCATAGGTCAAAGTTTTGTTCTTTCGTGACAGTTCAAGTCCTATGATGTGTTGAAATTACACTGCTATTTACGTTACAGTATCAACACTGGGGGTGGAGGGTGATTGAAGCATACAAATCTATGAAAGATCCAGTTTAGAAGAATGAAACAAGACATCCCCTCCTTTCTTCTAACCAGCCTTTCAATCTCCAGGGATTGATAGAAAGCAAGGTTACAACCTTTAACTCGTACAAAAACGAGAACAGCTAACGAGGCTGAATACACCCCATGGAATGTAATAAAGATGAGCTCTTTAAAGGGAACATATGGATGAAGTCACTGAAAATTGCACTACCTCTGATAAGTGAGAATCCTCACTATGATCTGCGCAAAGCTTAGCAGTCATGCTGTAAGAAGTAATCCATCGCACCATGATGGCTTTAACAGTAGACTTACTAACATCTGTGAGCAAAGGTTACAAAGGACGGTCAGTAGATAGCAAACCTCTTGTTCTGTGATTAAAGTACTATATTCATACATGAAACATAAGCACTGGGATGAACATAGCAATACTACGTCTAGTGGAGGATTGTTGACTTCTGATCTGTTGCTCTTCACACCAGTATCACTGTCATCATCAGAAGCTTATGACTGGCTTGCCTTTTCTACCCAGAGAGTCAAATGCAGAGGCGTACTGTGCCCAGTTTGGAAAGCAACTGTAGGACAGATACCAGTGAAAAACTATCACAACCACAACTACTAAGTCCAGGAGCCCTTGTCTGTCCTGTGACCCCTAAATGGGGGGTCTACTTAAACTGACTTTATAGCATCTATGTACTACATGCCCTATAGTACACAGGACATAGAAGAAAAGCAGGATACACAACTGAAAAGTGTGTATGCACTGAAACACTTATTTTAATTGGATTTCAGCCCACAACTTGACAATAAAGCAGGGGTGTGGGATTTAATAAAATATCTACTTGCCTGAGGGGTAGGTTGCTTCTTAAATCTGTAGATCTGTCTTGTTAAAAAATCTACTTTTCCCTTTGGTGCCATGTAGTGCAGCGACAAATTATGTCAGCAATCTCATTATGTAAGTGCACTGATAATAGCCCCTCTGATTATGCCAGGGTTACTACTATAGCAGGGCTTGAATACTTGCAATTTCAATCCCTACTATAGCAATTCCATAGTTTGCCACCTTTCTGTAGATCTACATACTGGGGCTGGAGGAAGCAATAAGCAATAGTTCCAGGGCTGGTATGCCTTTATGTCGGCAAACATACTAACTTGCATGTTTTAAAGATTTTCACCAGCTCTTCTCTACTCTTTTCCCATAATGTGAAAGGTTGGAAATGTACTCCTGACAATGGCAGAAGTAGATGTTTCTCCAAGGTTGGGAAAAAAGAACTGTTGGAGGGAAAATAAACTTGTAAACGCTCAATGGATTTTCACATGAGCAAAGCTACACATGCATATCTGCTTGTGCTAAAATACAGTTCACAAATATTTTTCTAGGAGTTCTATTTCCTGGTCTACTTCTGTACCTTCTTGTAAATTAATGAAAGCAATTAATTCAAAGACATATGGTGCACTTTTGTGACACCACTGGTAGCAATGTGGGCTTTTGGAGACCAAAAGCTTTTTTTTCTTTTTACCAGTGTTTGTTACAATGGTGAGGGCCTGGCAGCTCCCACAACAATAAAGTGTTACAAAAGCCATGTCAAAACAAGACACACATTGACAAAACCAAAAGACACACCAAAAATGTTGGCTCGGTTGGATTTGCCATTGCTTATTTTCATGCTTCACGTAATCTTGTTGAAAATGGTTACACTGATTTTCCATTAGGAATATTTTTTGGAAATAATAGCATGGGTCAACACATTTTACTAAATGACAATTCAAATAAACAGCACCTAAAATTTCATAGTGGTGAAACGTTTTTTTTTCCTACTTACATGTTTTTCTTACCATTTCATTTTGAGAGAAAAAAATCATCACTCTTGCTTACAAGCTTCTGAAAACATTTGCATCTAATCAGAAAGCATTCTGGGAGCATTATATTTAGCCTCATATTGTTAAACTTTTCAAACATGTGTACATTTTTTTTTTTTCAAATCTGGAACCCCTGTCAGTAGTGAAGTGTGACCTTAAAATGTTTTACAGCGCTCCCCCTAATAAAGAAGACTTTTCATTCATGAACCATAAATTCAAGTTTGAACAGCATTAACATAAGGACACAAATATTACCTCAACTGAAGACAGTTCCCTTCTCTGTAAACTGGCAGCCAAAGTGTTTGTGCTGCAGGGGGCTGGGCCCACTTGCCCCAAGTACAAAAAAAAAACATGAAGACTTGTTGCCCTTGAACTCAAACAATATGTCCCAGGCGACGGGCAATAGGAATTCCACAACCCTTAATAAAGGAATCCATACCAGCTTGTACAACCGAAACACCAGAGCAACAAGAAAAACAATGCATACAGGTAATGCTGGTTTTTAGATCATGACTCATACACTGTATTTTTTGTTAACAAAATAAGGCAAAGTTGTCGCATATGCTTTGCTTTCAACAGTGACAAGACCCTGTTCATTTCCATCAAGGTCTGCATGGTCAGTAAGGGAGTTGATTTTTACATGAGCAACTCAACAAGACTCTCACCAGTAAAGAGTCTTGTGTTTACTTGATTTCACGGATACAGGAAGGATGTTTATCAATTCAGACAGAACTAGTACTAGACATAAGCTACCCAAAGTATTTGTTCTTACACATAAATACACAATGCACACAGTATTTACCGATCTACATTTATTTTTTAAAACACTAAAGGAAAAACAAAGGAAAAATATTGGAAGGTGCACCTTTATCAGACTATATTCCATGGTGTCACGCATGATCCCAGCACTACAGATGTCATGAATTTCTACCTTAAAGTACTGGAAATTATGTTATTCTCCAAGGTCATGTGTTTATATGCCAAATGGTACCAATAATTGCCCGCATGCTTCCAAGTGAGGTTTAATAAATGTGCAAAAACTGTAAATATAAGTTATGGAGAAACAGACGTACCTCACATTATTTTTCAGAACTTTCCCACAGCTGAAGCATTTGAAAGTAGTATGTGTTTTCTGCTCCTGCTTAACCAGTTCCAAATCGCCATCATGTTTACCATAGTAAAAATCGCTAACTAACATTATCAGCTTTCCTTCTTCATATCTTGGTGAACTTGAGATTTCAGTTGTTACCACTCCAGCAAAGAAAGCGTTCATCATATCTGGACAGCAATACTAAAAAATAATAAACACAAAGTTTGAGTATTAGCACAACTATGTGCATAGATATTTTTATGCAAAGAAGTGTACAAATACATTTCTGAAAAATACCTTTCCCATCAAGGAGATTTGAAAATCTAGAATATCTCCAAAAGTTAAGTAGTCATCATCAGTCTTACGAGTTTGAGCTTTCAACATAATTGTTCTCTATACAGTTAACATTTAAAGGTTTCAATATTTACCTTCATGTGGTTTTTTAGTGGATCTATGAGACTGAATTGAATACTGCATTTTGGACAAGCTCTAGGAATAGATGTTCCATTTTTCATTAGGCCGGATCCAGCACCTGAACCTAAAACAACAAGTACATACGTGGGATGTACTTCAAAATTATTTCATTCCAATTGAAGTGGAGTGCAAATATTGAACATAAATCATTGCAAAAAAAGGTACCTAGGTTTAAACTGTACAGCAATTTTACATGTGGTAGTTATAAACTTGCAATTGCAATACATTTCACAACTTCACTTACCTTTGGAAGAAGTTAATGTTGATGGGGACACTGACACTGTGGCAGGTTGTACCGGAGGCAATGTAGTGGATACACGGTTCCCTTTAACTGCCTCAATTGGTTTTGACATTTTTGTGGGAACTACATTTACTTCGGATGTAGCAGTACGCTTATTCGCAAACATACTGTTCTTCAAGTTTGCAGTGGCTGCAAATAAACAGAAAAAAAAAAAAAGTATAACACTAGCTACATTTCAGCATTGTTTGAAATGATGCCAAAACATTACTAGTACCTGCAATTTTGTATTACTATGTGTTGTACCTCTGCAGTCTGTTATCAAACATTGCCTACACCTTCAACACTGGTCCTTGCTGCAAAAGAAATTCCACTTTACAATGGGAAAGAACACTCCTTGTCTCTTCTATTAAGCACTAAGAGCTATCCAGCAAGCACACACTGACCTTATTGACAGAGAAGAAATCACTTCAGAAGTACTGTAATAATATTTAGTCGAAGGCTTCTTATTGCCAAACCAGCCCAACGGTCTCTGCAGCAAGCCTGGAAGAACGCTTCTGCCCAAGACTAGAGTTGACTGCAGATCTCACCCTACCTCACTGATTGACCCCATCAACTTCATCCAGAGGGAGGCTGCTGACACAGCCCTGGAGGAGAAGAGAAACTGCTTTGAGGGCATAGGACTACCTAATAAGATAACCAGTATGTAAAACGCAGGGAAAAGTCTTCATCAGGGACAACAGACTAAACATACACAGATAAGCTTGTCACGCACACCAAGACTTTCTAGCGAAAGGGTAAAGAGATACTGAACTGAGATGCATACTGAAGCAGTGTGCGCATATGAACCACCTGCACCTTATTCAGTTTAAACACTTGGTGTGTTGGTGACTGAAGATATGTTCTACATACCACTGCATGAGGATGGATGCTACCGAGAAGATTGGGTATAAAGCATCACAAGTTAGTTTCCAACCATGTGTATCGTTTTCATTGAATTTTGTAGCATTTAGTTCTGCTTTATTATTTGAGTACATTACTTTTTATTTGAAAGGGAAGCACTGAGATGCACAATGCAATGTTGCTTCTAGTGGGGGACTGTTGAGTTTTGAGCTCTCACTCCCTACCCCACTATCATTATGACCAGGAGAGGCATATGACTGGTTTGCCTTTTCTACCTAGAGAGTCAAAGTGTACGTTGCCTAGTTTGCAAAGCCACAGTAGGAAATAAGCTAGTGACAAACTATCTCAATTACAACAACTGAGTCTAGTAGCCCCTGTCTGTCAGGTGGCCCCTGAAACGAGACGTCTTAAACCCGTTATATTATCAATGTACTACAAAAGAAAGTAAATTTTAGAATACATGTTTTAAATTTCTTATAAAGGAGCTTTGCGTTGCATAACACTTTCATTAATTATGTACACATTAAGGCAAAATACACACAAACTTTCAAACAATGAAAAGTACAACAGGTAGAGCTCAGATCTTCCAAGTACTCCCAAAGAGTAATAAAATCAATTAATAAATCATATAATATAACAAAAACAAGGAATAAAGTGTAATATGAGCCTGTACTGCCATCTTGTGGTTGAGGTGATGGGGGGGGGGGGGGGCTCAAATGAAGAGACTCGAAATAGGCAAGATGATGTTTCGGTTCAGTCCAGGAGGATTCAAGGTACCCCTCAGAGAATCATATTACCTAAGGAACCTCCGACCCCACTCCAAGTCTTTCGATATTGCTGCACAAAGAATGCGGGGTCAAAAATATTTATGCCGCTGAGAGACCACTGTGGTGCCACCAGCTATTTAGTTGCTTGCCTAAACACTCCAATATGCTGACCTGGAGCAATGTCGGACTGAGTAGGAAAGGTAAACTGTTCTCATGAAAAAGGGGCGAGGGGGTGTAACGTCCTTTGAAGTTAAAGGTTAGGAAACAGAATTACCAGTGGGTGAATTAATGGCACATGCAACCCACGTGACAGCAACAAAGCAAAGTGGTTGGTTAGGGATCCAGAATGTGTAAAGCGTCCTATCACACATCCTTAGCCTTGACAATTGCAAACACACATTAACGTTCCTACACACTGCACTTTTCCTTATCGAAAAAAGAAACACCAAAAGTGGGAAGAAGAACTTAGCAATGTGACTGCAGATGGCACTTGGGAGAACATGCTGAAATAGGTGCACTCACTTTAAAGGAACATTTGTTACAAATTCATACAGGTAAATTACCTATATCAGAACCACATACCACAGCCCCCTTCCCTCCCACCCCCAACCAGACAAAGGCCAAAATGTACACTGGAGCTGCTACAACTTGCCCCAAATGCACCCAACCTCACGCCAACTTCTACCACATGGGGTGGGACTGCACTGTAATAAAGTCCTATTGGAGGAAGTTATAAAAGGGATCACTGAATGTGTAATTGCACTGACACAACTGTGCCAATTTCCTAGATGTAAATCCACCAGACAACAATACAGATTCATGGATTTGACCTCCATCATAGCGAAGAGGAACATCATGGTGGACTGGAAGGCACACACTGCTCCTCGTGTGAAGTAAGTTAGGGACTTAATTAAACGGGCACAGGCGAAGACAATACTGGTAATCAACAGAAGAATAACGACACCGACGCTCTGGGTGCCTAGGACAAACTACTAATAGTGTCGGAAGCAAATTCTGACGCACACCCACCTTGAAGTTAAGGGTGAGAGTGTGTATAAGACAATGTACTTCACAATCTTGAAAGCAGTTCACACACCAAAAGGATATAGATCAATTTTTTTTTTTTTTACAATTCTTTCTGTTCAGATGTAGCTTTTATATACTTACCAGTACACAGCTAGACATACACAAGCTGTATTAATCAATTGCACGAAAAAGTTAATAAAGAACATTGTTTATTAAAAAGTGCATTCTCATAGTATATATACACACACAAAGACTTGATGCACTTTAAATGATTCAACTCTCCAGCACAGCAACAAGTTGTAAAATAGCGTCTATGTTTACCCTGTAAAGTGAGAAAAAACGATCTCACTGAGTAAAGATGTAAACGGAGTGAAAAACTGTGGAAAAGCTTCTAATAATATTCACACTGGCTCCCAAAGTACAGGTCCTCTGCAGGTGAAAGCGTACGTAAAATATAGAGTGCCAGAACCCCTATGCAAAATAGTATGTTCAAGAAACACAAAAATATAAAACATTTTGCAAAGCATTTCCCAAAGCAGCACCTCTAAAGTCCTTATGGCAACACTTTCTCTACAGGAGGCTGCATTGCATGCCTATTGGAATATTTCAATTACAATATTTCTGCTGTCATGAGTGGTTTAGGCGCATTTAAAAATGTACTGTGGGTTTTGTTCGTTTACTTTTAAAAAAAAATAGAATAAAATGTCAATTAAATGTTGCATGCTGATAGATGTCGTATTATTTTGCTTTATTTGATAATTTTTCTCTCAGTTTTTCAATTACTCCAAAATCCCGCAATTGGCCATGATTATTATTCTGAGCAGTTTTCAAGGTCAAATTCCATTTTAGAAACGGGCGGAAACTGGGATTGGACACAGAAACAGCGTTAAATGTTTTGAAAGAACACAGCACATTAGGCGTGTTTGCCTCTTCATATTTCAAATCGAAAAGCACTACAAATGTGAATTATGTATTAGATTTAAGTAAAGTGGATGTTGCGCGTTTATGGAATGGGATGATACAGCAGTAAAACTGCACAGCCGATGAGGTTCAAATGACTAGGATCTCCAGTGTGTCTGCAAGAGGTGTAAGAACAGTCCGGGTGGAGGATACCCCAAAGGGACCATACTGTTGGAACCTTCTATGTGCATTTTGTTGTGTTGGGAACTTCAACTATCAGACTCCCCTGCGATACCGAGGCAACATCAGTCTGGACCTGTCCATGGCACATCAGTGGCCAGAAGAGGCTGGGATGGGCCTACCTTCTTCATCCTTTGTTTTTTGCCTGTTATATATCATTGGTAAGTGAAAAGCCACTACGTCACCAGCCTCAGTCTCCGTCAGAACACCATGCCTTCTGCCACTACCGATACATTTTTAGAATAAGTGGTTGGGATACTAGATAAAGACATTCCTCACACGGTTTCCTATAATAATGTTTTGCAGGATGAAAGCCTTACGGTGGGTACCTGCATTGCAAGCTAAGGACAACTTGTTCTATCAGTCTGCAAGAGGCCACATCAATTCAGTCTACTCATTCACAAGGAACATAAATTATTTAAGTCAAGCAGATGCTCATCGATTATCTGAAGAGTCTAGTGTTTATAGGGGGAGGAAATATCAGCCTCACTTGTCCAGATTACAATGATTCACCTGGTCACATGGCTCTGATGTACCACTATTGCACAGAGAACAAAACTGTTACTGCAAATAATTAGCCTCTCAAATTCTGTTACTACTTCATCCTTTTCTTGATAATTTGTGTGAGAAAGTACATTTATTAGAATATTGTTTATCTGACATGATCTATTGTGAAAGTAACATTATAATGCATGATCATATTATAAATTGGTTTTATGAATGACCCTGTGGATGAGAAAAGTTCAATCTAACAATCTAGGATTTCTCCTGGCCAGACCATTGACAGGGTGTTTTTACCATCATGTCCAGTGCGAGCTAGTTCACCAGTCAGTCCCAGAGCTGAAGAATATACCGTTATTAAAACCAATTTAACAACAAACTTCAAACCCTTAAGAACGTCAATTACCTCCACAAGTTGTTCATTGCATAATAGTATTGAACAAGGTTTCCTGTTTGTTCAAGAATTCTAAAGAAAATGTTAGCGTGGCACACTGGTTTAAGTTATGCCTAAGGCGCATTAGTGGGTCAAGGGTATCTCAAGAGGATATTAACATGGTTAGAAGAGTGGGATGGGTTTGGACAGAAAGCAAGTTGGAAGAATAGGTCTGCACTGTTGTCACTTTCAAGCAACCTATTTATGTGGTGTCTCCCCTCTAGTATACCTTGTCAGGCTTTACATTCTATTAAAGCAGTAGACTCCTGGGTTATTTTTTTGTAACCCAAAGACAGTCCACTCTGAGTCCTTAAGCTTTTCTAACTCGATCAAGAATAGATCCTTCTGTTCCTGGCCCTACTGATATCAATCAATCCCTGATTCCTCTCGAATAGATTTGTCCCGCTTGAAGATTTAGAGGATATCCACCGACTGTTCCATCTCATATTCCAATGACTGACAACTGTTACTTGTTTCCAATTACCCTTAATGCCCACACAAAAAATAATATCACGGAATATGGGGATGCAGGTGTTCACTCAACCATTTGTTTAAATGAGTGCTAAGAACGATTTCTCACCATTATATTGTGCTATTACAAGAAACATGGTTAACTGATAGTGTTGGTGGACGGTTTTTCAACCTACAGTATATCATGGATTCCCTTTCCCCATTGTAGAGCTAAGAATGGTCTGCTTATTTGACCTGCACTCTCAACTCTTAGTACTACTAGGAGTTTTAGGGGAAATTCACTTTAGCACTGGTGCTCAATATATAAGATTTCGGCTCTCTACTGCTCATTCATTTTAATAATAACTTGATTACTTCTAATACACATAATATAAGGAATCTTTGTTTATTTCTTGAATGTTTGTTTGATTATCTCTCTAAACTTAATTAGGGATCTATGAACATTATCCAAGCTGAGGATTTCAATATTAAGCTGGGCATTTCGGACAACGTTCAATTTTAGTAAAAATACATTATTTGGTGAAATTATTTTTTGCTCAGATTTAGCAACTTGTGCTGCTCAATCCAATCAATTGGGGGCTAAATGCAGAGTTTAAAACGGCTAAAATATACGAAGCTGGCATTGTAATCCAGCAAGAAATCCACTCAAAGGGTACCACTTTATGCCATATCAGAGCTCCTCCAAAGAGCTTCAAGCAGGATTTGTAAGGGGATTGCATGGGATCACAACAGTGACCTTACCCATGCTTTGTCCAAATGCGCGGCTAGGAGCACTGCGAGCAATTGCGGACTGACTGGTTAGGCCTCTTCTGCTCTTGCTCCATGGTTTTCTTACCCAGGCCTTGTTCTACCTCACACCTAGGAGTGCTGCGAGCAATTCCTGACTGATTGAATAGGCCTCTTCTGTTCCTGCTCCATGTTTTTTTTTCACTCACTATGCAATAATTGTCTTCAGCGCGATGTTCCTTGTGAGGCAAACAATTGTAATGAAAGCATGGTTGCAATGCTAAGGTTTAGACACATTCTATATTACTAATGGTGCACATTTTGAGTGACGCAGTTGCTGCATTAAGCACGCCAGCACTTTAGGGAATAATGCTGCCGCTATTAGCAATTAACTAGTGCCTATATGACTGCACTGAAAGTTGGGTGGCAGCTCTATGACATACTTTATAATGCCAGTGGTGTACACCGTTTATCGCTCCCGTAGTTGCATTATTCATGCTAGCACTTTTGGAAATAATGCCGCTATTACTAGCAAGTAACTTGTGCAACATGTTTTAATTGTCGACTACATTGCCCGACATCTGTGATTTGTTTGTTTTTAGTTTTAACAATGGTTTTAACGATGTGAGCATGGACTGTGTGTTTTGGATATCAAAGCAATACTTTTTTAATTTTTAACTGTAATTAATTTTAATATCTGTACAATAAATACTGTTAAGGGACACAATACTGATAAGAAAATCCCTACTATTTACACAGACCCATGTCTTTGGAGATGGACCTAAAGAGGGGTTACAATTCTGTAACTGGCAAGGTGCAAAGACTGCCTGTACGCATATATACCTGCCCTCTGCTAATTTTCATTAAATACAGGTTGGCTCATCGCCCAAATTCCAACAGAGCAGTTGGCTGATACAAGGGGCAGACTTCAAAGGAGAACTGGACTCTCACACGGATAGAACCGGACAAACACAATCAGAAAGACCCCACATTACTTAACTAATTCCTAAGAGCATTGGCACTTGGAACCGCTTGGCGCCGCCTACATCTGACTCCAAGGAAAAATCAATTTTCTAGGGCTCAGAAAACATTCTCAGATACAAAAATAACCAAGATCAAATGAGTATCCTCGCCTGAGGCCTT
Source organism: Pleurodeles waltl (assembly GCF_031143425.1). Lineage (NCBI taxonomy): Eukaryota > Metazoa > Chordata > Amphibia > Caudata > Salamandridae > Pleurodeles > Pleurodeles waltl. Next base: position 285,708,622 of record NC_090440.1, on the reverse strand, counting down.
TCCGAACACTCGTTTTTAGCAATTATACCAGGCAGCCAAAGCGACAGAGGGAGAGTTGGCATCGTATCGCTTGGGGGATGGGAGGCCCAAATAAAAAAATTATGTAAGAGAAGCGGTTGATGCATACCTCACATGTAATTGCCTTCAGGGTTACACTCTGGCAAGCTTTTAAAGGTTTTATCTAAAGCAGACTTATAAGTCCCCTGACAGGGATCTAACAGCAACAGAGGAAAGAACCAGTAACACTGGAGGCAGCTCAAAACATGGAACACTAAGACTAGAGTGATGCAAACTCTACCTAAATATAGCAGAAGTTGCAATAACACAGCAGGCTCTTGCACTAGATTTGTCAACACAATGATGACCAACACATATCAACCAAATCCAACATCCTTAAAGAAAGTTGCACAACAGTTTGAGAAAAACTACCGGTGGTAATATGGTAGAGGTGAAACTGCAGGACCTTTCAACAAGGTGACTATCGATATTTGAAATACAATTCTGGAAGAAAAAGCAAGCGAGGAGTTGCTGACCACTGCATTGAAAGATCAACAAAATAGAATTGCATGTGGAACCAATGGTCTTCTCCACAGGATTTTATTATTTTTTGCAAAAACTCATTAGAGAATTTACTGGATCTGGAGGGCTCTCCACTGACTTGGTAACAACAGACATAGCGGTAAAACATAATACTGTGTTCATATCACCCAATCCTTTTGATTAATAATGAAGCCAAAATTATTGCTTGAGTTGGGGCCACAAGCCTACCTAGAGTAATCAGATCACCATTCCACTCCGAAGTGCAGCTTTATGGAAGGTAGATCCAGACGTTATAAACATCCAGGGCCTTCACAACCCCCTGGCTTTGCCAAATCACCTGTAGGGCCAATTATTCCTATTAATGGTGGATTTTGAAAAGGCTTACTCAGTGGAGTGGGACTATCTTTTTAAGCTGATAAATAATGTCTGAGCTAGGTCCACCTTTTGAACACTGATCTGGTGGTTAGGATCCATACAGGCAGGCCACTGGTGGAGACTTTTCTGGTGAGTAGGGGGGTCTAGTAAGAGGTGCTAGCTGTCAATTGAACCTTTGGTGAAGTTGAGCATAATCCATGCTCTCCTAGCAGGGTTTGAGTTGGAGCCCAAAGAAGCGAACTAGGACCTTCTGCAGTTCCTTCAGAAGCCCGATGAGCCTGGGCCCAGAGCCCTACAAATGTTCCAAATATTTAGAATACACACAGCTCTGCAACCAAACGGAGAGAGAACTGTGGCGTAACTGGTAAAACCTAAGACACCAAATCACCAACTGGCAGCTGGATTAACAACAGCAACTGAAAGTTATCAATAAGGTGAGAATTTACATAGCCAGACAAAGTGTGTATATGGAAGAGTAATCTCACATCCCAGATAGCAAGACTGCAGCTCAACCTTACATGCAGGAAGCTTCTCCTGTTTTCATTGATGGGACATGAGGCTATCTTTATTATGGTCTGGTCTCATTACAAAAAGGTTATAATAATGTTTGTTTTAAATTCATAGTTTGTTGTGACAGATGTTGAATTAATGAACAACTTTTAACGGATTATCACATTGAAAACAAACATTATTATATCCATTTTCTAATATTAATATTCCAGTTCGATAGTATCATAGAGCAGTGAATCCCAAACTTTTAACTCCTGAGGACATCTACTAAACCATTACTGAAGCCAGAGATCCCAAAGCAATTTGTACAATCCAAATTTGAAACATTAAAACAGGTATTTACAAAGAATACACAAAGTACACACCAAACAACTACTCAAATTACTAAAGATATAATTATTTTATATTGAAAAAATATAATTTAATGGGAATGTTGGCACTGCATCTTGGTGACTAACTTTTCAAAGTTTGGCTTTATTTAGGAAAGTTGAATCCTCATGTCAGATTCTACATTTCCCAAAAGATTTCCGTTTTTATTTTTTAGGTACATAAGATCTGAGAAAGCTTTTCCACATAAATATGTGGTGAGGAAAGGAAGTAAAACCATAACGGACTCTCATCTCTCCCTAGCCTCTCTGTCACATGCAATTAAGTTGTGTTATAGCACCTCTCATACCAGTGTATTGTAGTCCCCCCGTGTAAAGTGCTCCAAGGTGTAGGATTCAAATGTCATCCACACTGGTAGGCATTTTATAAGAGTGCTTGGTCTGGAGAAGTACTAAATAAGGATTCAGAACACAACACAGTGGTTAGCCTTGACTTTAATAATAAGAATTTATTTCTACGCAAGCAAACCTTTTAGAGCAGCATAAGGAAAATGAATGACTGGGGAAAAAAAAAAACTTTCTAATTTGTGCCATGCAGTTTACATGCAGCTCTTTAATGGCAGTTCATAGTTCACTTTGCTTGATTACGATTGTAACTTATGAACTGCACAACAACAAAAGAATATCTGTGGCAAAAGCAGTAACCCACTGTGCTATGCTCATAAAATACTGTTCTTTGTATGATACACGTTCTTTGCAACAGGCATATTAACTATCTGCTCAACCTTGGAGTCAAAACTGCCACTAGACAAAACTTGCATCTCTCTCCAGCAGGTACATCAATCACCAGTTATCTTGATGCTTTTATTTTTGCCCAAAAGCTGCTGGATGTACAAGGAAGGTTGCAGTCCTTTTAAAACTGCTGGAAGTGAAGTAAGAAATATAAGAAGAGGAAGGTGTTTGTCAGAGGCCCCAGCTGGAGAAGTGCCTTCCTCCCAGCCCAGGCCTGCAGCCACCCTGGGAGTGTATCACGGACCCCTGGGGGTCCGCGGACCACAGTTTAGGAACCACTGAGAGTGCAAAGCAAAAACAAAGGCCAATGCTTGTTGTTTTATTGCCTGGATTCCACATACTGCACAAAAGCACAAACTTTGGCACACCAAGGCTTTTATAGCACTCGGAGAAAAGCTTTCAGTTCCACTCAATCAGTTGGTGTTGAAGGCAGAAGGTGTACTTAGCATGATAACTCTCCTGGTGGACCATAAATCTGCTCCTTGGGCTACTGCAGATGTTTAAGTGAAACCATTGGAAAGTAAGCTAGGCGTTGGCAAGTGTTTGTTACGTTCTAACATTTCCTTTGTTCTTTTTAAGTTCTCTGCAGAGTTTCCGGATTGAAAAGTACTTGAAAAATAAACCATGATGTTTATAAACATTTGAAAACTTTGAATTCAATGTACAGGTTAGAAATGGTATAAGATGTCTCGTTTTCCTATGCTATTTTGAAATGTTTTTTTCCTTTTCCTTTTTTTTTTTTTTTTTAAACCATACATTACAAACAAACATTGACAAAACCAACATCTCGGCACTCATTATAAAGGCGAGACCTAGTGGTGTTGTCAATGCTTGTTGTCTAAGACACTAAAAACGTGAGAATAATTGAATGGTCCCAGTAGGTTTACAACATAACAGATTTAAAACAAATAGTTTTATTCGGCCAAAAATTAACGATAAAAACACAACATAGTCATAAGACAATAAGAAATACACAGAGCATTTGATTAAGAGAATTTAACACTTTGATGATCTTAAGTGAATAGCCATTTTAAAAGCTTTCCCATTGTAGAATGTCAGAGTACTTCTAACGCTTACTTTTGAAGTCATTACTTGATGTAGGGAGGGCAGGGCATGCGGTATTTATAAAGTTGTTGCCTGTGCATATCATGGATAAGGAGGAGGCATTCAAATGACCATATAGTACAATCAGTGATAATGTTGCTTAGTTTGGAGATACCAATAGCATCCCACCCAGAACGGTGTCTCTCTAGTGAATCGGTTTGTGCTGCTTTATATTCCCTAGAGTTTCATGCCATTGTTTAGTGACAGTGGCAAGTGTGAATCGCCCATCATCTATTTTTCTGTTCTAAAGGTGAAATCTTTATGTAGCTCACCCAGTCAGTCATTTACAGTGATTAACTATTCTGCCTGGTAGTATGCACTAACATCTGCCACACATATTCAACCATACTGGGGAGATTTGCAGGACTTGATCACGTAGTCCGCAGGACTGCCCACACCCATTGGAAGTACTAAATCATTGCAGCATTGGAATGCGGCTGGAAAAAAATCCTTTGATATACTGTATGGATAATTTTGCAACTGATCGAGTTGATATTGTGGGAGGCCGTGGTGCAGTGACAGACAGAACATTGCTCGTTGTGGGGAAAGCACACACAAAGGCAGTTCACATATTGCAACAGTATGCACACATTAGTTTGAGAGTTGTTCCAAATGTTTGCATGTTAGGATAGTAAAAAGATAACCACCGATAGGGATTAGAAAACAACTGGTAGAATCGCATTAGTGTGACAAGTTGTGCAAGTCATATTTACTTGCTCTGATCTGAATATGCCAGTGAAAGTCAACAGTTATTCCAAACTGAATGCTTCATGAGGGAGAGGGACAGGTGGGTGGAGAGAGAGAGACAGGGAGAGGGAGAGATGGAGATAGTGAGAGGGAAATAGGGATACAGACAGAGAGACTGTGATTCACATTCGTGTTAAAGATGTCCCGCGCCCTACTTAAAAAAAAAAAACAGACAAAGCCAAGGAATCTGCATCCTACAAACTAAAAGATGCTTTAGAATCCCTCAGGGAATGCCCGCTTCCCTGTGGATGCACCACTCCACTCTCAGCAGTCTCCGGTGCGCCTCGACTAGAACTGTCTCACACCCAGCACTGTCATCCCGTACTGTCAGAAGTTAGTGGTGTTGCATTTATCGAATTATATTATGTGTGCACAGATCGAGTTAGTGATTTGATAAATGTTATGTACTGATGGAAATCTACTGTGTTGCTCTCTTCTGTGGGCACGTATTATCTTGGTCCGGCAACCATGCCTTTCCTTAACAGACGCCCTATCTCGGTGTGGCAGGATACACTCTCTTGCAGTCTGGCTCCATCTTCTGTCTTGCGCCTGGTCAGCTCTCCACAAGAGGCTGAGCTGTCGGTGTTGCTGCAGCAACACAGGAGTCGAGTGACAAAGAGAGAGCGCGAGAGAGAAAAAGAAAGAGAGAGAGAGAAAACGAAAGAGAGAGAGAGAGAAAACGAAAGAGAGAGAGCGCGAGAGAGACTCTGTGACTCAAACCTAAAAATGGCTGGCCTGATGTGAAAATTACCCTAATACTCTTTATTTCGTGTCCAGACATTCACTGTTGGCTGATATGCTCCAGCACTGCTCCTTTCAAAGAAATAAGCAAAATGATGGCTTCTGCTTCTAGTGTTAGAGGGCCTAAGCTTTTGTAGTGCCCTACCTGCTTCCTTCTATAAATCATAGAGGCTTATGGCTTCGCTCCTAAGCAAAAAAAAAAAAGCATCAGCATGCTGTGCAGAGTAACATCGTATCTAGAGAAGGCACACTTTTCGAATAAGCACTGCTTAATTTGGTGCGGTGTTTGCAAATACAGGGCAAAAATAATTTGTTTGAAAGACCGTCAATCACGTTTCCGCATCAGGCATTTACTGTGAGAAAAATAGAAACTTGGTAAAGGCATTTGGATGAAGCAGAAAGCTGCACGAGTGAGCTGAACAGGCAGGAAATGGCTCTTAAAAGAGTAAACGGGGCAGAGATAGCTTTAGGATTAACCTGGTTTAGTATTCAGTACTCGCACATCTAGATCCAGCAGCCATGAATTTCAAAACAGAGTTGTAGGCACCGGCACGCTTCATTTACAAATGAGTCAGTATTTGTAAGTAAGCATAAGAAACTATGTCAAGTATCAGTGGTAGGGGTTTTTCCTTGTTTCGCATCATCATTGTTATATACTGCTCTGCTCTTCACAAAATAAATTCTATGTCTGCTTGTACTGCTAGATGGCCTAAGCTTTTGTAGTGCCCTAAGTGCTTCTATAAATCACGAGGAGAGGCACATGGCTTCGCTCCTAAGTAAAAACAAAGCATCAACATGCTGTGTAGAGTAACATCTTATTTAGAGAAGGTACACTTTTTTGATAAGTACTGCTCAATTTGAGGCATTGTTTGCCAGTACGGGGCAAAAATATTTTGTCTGAAGGGCCGGCAACTAAGTTTCTGCATCAGGCATTTACTGTGATCAAATTGGAAACCTGGTTAAGTCATTTTGATGAAGCAGAGGCTGCATGAGTATGTTCAAGAGGGAGGAAGTGGCTCTAAATAGAGTAAAGGGGGAAGAGATGGCTTTATGATTAACCTGCCTTAGTATTCAGCACTCGCACTACTATATGCAGCGGCCATGTAATTCAAAACAAAACTGTAGGCACCAGCAGGCTTCCTTTACATGACAAATGTTAGTTGGGGAAGGGGGGGGAAGAGGTTCTACTGGTTTCTGTTTTTGCCTCATCACGGTTATTATACGTCTCCGCTCCTTGCAAAATAAATTCTGTCTGCTTATACTGCTAGAAGGCCACAGCCGGCAAAACCTAAAAAGGGTTACATTTCAATATTTCATGCGCAAGCCTCCTCTGCCTGGGCTTGCATGCATAAAAAACAGCGCCACGGAGCACGATGGAAAAGTAAAAAAAAAAAAAAAGAATAAGAATAAAGTACCTTTAGTGTGGTGCCACAGAGGAAGGGCACTGGCTAGTAGTGTCCAATTAGAAGTGACAGGAAGAGGAGTACTTGGTCCACAGGAAACCGGACGGCAAAGAAGAGGAAGACAACAGGAAGTGAAGCAGGACAAAAAGCAGACGGTGTGCTGACCAATCAGAAGCAGGTAAATCAGAGCAATGTTGGACTAAGCCAATGGTACGTTCCGGCACACAGGGGGCTGGTTCCAAGCCCCTTTTACGTTTTTTTTATTTTTACTAAGAAAAGATTTCACGAGCATGCGCAAGCACGCATGCAGGAGAAACCTAAAAACAATCTTTAAAGTCTGCTTAAAGTCTGCCCCAAGCTGGCCCTTCGTGTTGTTGCCTGCTTACTCCCCCTCAGCCCTTACGTGTTGTTGCTTAACCCCCTCACATTGTCCATGTTGCCCCTCCCACTCACCACTATAAAAACAATGTTTTTTTACTTTTAGGAAGGCACCCCTTATTGTTGCTTGATCGTACCCACCTGCCATGAAAAAACGATATGATGCAGACACCGCTAGCCATGTCATAGTGGTATTTTTTGTTTGTTTTTTTAAGTTTGCCTTGCTGCACAGAAACAATACTGCTATAAAACATGACTAATAAACATCAACACAACAAAGTTGAGAGAACATGCAGGGCTTTGGTAGGCTATAGTAGTTGCAAAAGCTAGGCATGACACACCTTGGTGAATGTGTGATCACAGGGTCCGTTGGCCTCTAAACTCCCTGTGGGGCACAGGAGGCCCTCAATAAAGATAAAAGAAAGAGCCAGTGAATCCTTTGGAGGTTTAAATGTGGTATGCATGATTCTGTATGCGTTCAACATTCTAGTGATCAATACTTTGATTGGCCTAACAAAGGTGGAACTGGGAGGAAATTTTTCTGATCACATTCACTAATTTGATGTTATAGGTCCTAAGGAAAGGCACAAGACCCATCTGAGCTGTATGAAGATGGCTGAAACATATGAACCCTGAAATGCAGGTGAACACCCACTGTCCCTACCAGCATTTTCTGTATTTTTAACCTTGTCCGGTAAACCTGCCCTATTTTTAAGTACACAAGAGGAAACTCGAAGACAATTTTAAATCTCAGCATAGATGAGCTCAGAATGATGACCCCTCCCAGACACACTAGGGGTCTAGGTGAGTACTCTGGCCCTCATTACGAGTTTGGTATCAAACTTCTCAGCACAAAAAACCCCCATGATGCCAGTGTGGGATTTATTAAAAAATGCACACAGAGAGCATTTTAGAGATGCCCCCTGTATTTGATCCAATCCTCTAGTGTAGGACTGACTGTTCTGTGCCAGCCGGACACTAGCAGATGCGGTTCTGACCCCATGGGGTGAGGGCCTGTGTGCTCTGCCAGAAACAAAGCCTGATCTGTGAGGAGGTACTTCACACCTCCCCCCACCAGGAAGTGTAACACATGCAGGTGAGCCTCAAAGGCTCAGGCCTGGTGTTATAGTGCCCCAGGGCACTCCAAGTAGTGGAGATGCCTTCCCTCCCACCCCCAAAATCTCTCTCCCCCCCTACATCCCCAAGACAAAGCACCTCTATTTAGTGACCAGTTTGGCAGGAAACTTAAGGGGGGCAAAAAAAAGGAGGAGTGACCACTTCAGCTGGGACCACCCCTAAGGTGTTCAGAGCTGAATTGACCCCCTCCCTGCAGAATCCTCCATTTTGGTTTGGAGGATAGGGACCAATAGGGCTAGATGTGTGCCCCCCTCCCCAAAGGGAGTGGACACAAGGAGGATGGAGCCACCATCAGGGACACTAGCCATTGGCTACTACCCTATGACCCCTGGAACGCCCCTAAATCTTATCTGAGGGCTTCCCTGAACCCAACTCACCAGGTTCCTGGCGACGTACAAGAAGGACTGCTAAGCTGAAACCCCCAGCAGACAAGAAGGAAGACGACACCTGCCTTGGCCTCAGCCCCACCGGCCTGTCTCCTGCTTCATAGAACCTGCAAAAGACCAGCGATGCGTCCAGCAACCTCTGCCAACTCCAGAAGACTGCCCTGCACCCAAAAGGACCAAGAACTCCAGAGGACAGCAGCTCCGTCTAAGAAAATCTACAACCAAGGACACCCACCTCACTCCGGATGGGTGAGTCTCGACCCCTGTGTACCCAACTCACACAGCCCATGTCCAGGTGGCCCACCCAGCAAGAGAAAGTCCCCAGGCGATTGCAAGCAAGTGCCCACCCTGGGTTGACCTCTCCACCCCTCCACGACAACGCCTGAAAAGGGAATACAGAGGACAGAGGACCCCCTGACAGCGAGCTCCGGACGAAGATAGCCGACGCCTAAAAGACACTAAACCCACAGTCCACAGGCCTTGGAGAAAGCAACCCCCGGTGCCTCTACATTCAGCAGGTGGCCCTCCTCCCTGTCCGACCGGTGGTGTGCCTGAGACACCAACCTGGACCTCGCCTACAGCCTCTGAGTGACCCCCAGGGTCTTTTCATAGACCAGCATTTAAAACCAGGCGTCCTGTTTGCACCCGACAACCCCTGTGCCGCTGAAAGTGTGGATTTGGTGCCTACTTGTGATCCCTTCAGTGCACTTCTAATCCCCCCTTGTCTGCCCTACAAGCCGCGGGTACTTACCTGCAGGTAGGCCTCATTCCGAGTACCCCCTGTCTCCATATGACCCCACGTTGTATTGACTCTACTTTGACCTCTGCACCGACCGGCCCGTGTTGCTGGTAGTGGGTGTTTGTGGTTATCTTGAACCCCAACTGGTAGACTTCCTAAAACCTGGAGACTGAAACTGTAAGTGTTGTACTTATTCCCCCCGGAACTGTTTCTGAAAATTGTATTGTGTCCTTTTTAAAAACAGATTATTGTCAATAATTCATAAACTGTGTTACTTATCTATTTCAAACCAAGTACTGTTGATACCTCTGAAATACAAAACTTTTAAGGTACTTAACTGCAACTTGAATCTTGAGGTTCTAAAAATAAATTAAGAAAATATATTTTTGCTATATAAAAACCATTGGTCTGGAGTTAAGTCATTGAATGCGTGCTTCTTCTTTTGTGTCTGTGTGTACAACAAATGCTTTGCACTACCCTCTGATACACCTAACTGCTCGACCACGCTACCACAAAAGAGAGCATTAGTATTATCGACTTTAGCCTCTGTTAAGCTTCTGGGGAACCCCTGGACTCTGTGCACACTAGATTTCACTTTGATATACAGGGAGTGCAGAATTATTAGGCAAGTTGTATTTTTGAGGATTAATTTTATTATTGAACAACAACCATGTTCTCAATGAACCCAAAAAACTCATTAATATCAAAGCTGAATATTTTTGGAAGTAGTTTTTAGTTTGTTTTTTGTTTTAGCTATGTTAGGGGGATATCTGTGTGTGCAGGTGACTATTACTGTGCATAATTATTAGGCAACTTAAAAAAAAAAAATATATACCCATTTCAATTATTTATTATTACCAGTGAAACCAATATAACATCTCAACATTCACAAATATACATTTCTGACATTCAAAAACAAAACAAAAACAAATCAGTGACCAATATAGCCACCTTTCTTTGCAAGGACACTCAAAAGCCTGCCATCCATGGATTCTGTCAGTGTTTTGATCTGTTCACCATCAACATTGCGTGCAGCAGCAACCACAGCCTCCCAGACACTGTTCAGAGAGGTGTACTGTTTTCCCTCCTTGTAAATCTCACATTTGGTGATGGACCACAGGTTCTCAATGGGGTTCAGATCAGGTGAACAAGGAGGCCATGTCATTAGATTTCCTTCTTTTATACCCTTTCTTGCCAGCCACGCTGTGGAGTACTTGGACGCGTGTGATGGAGCATTGTCCTGCATGAAAATCATGTTTTTCTTGAAGGATGCAGACTTCTTCCTGTACCACTGCTTGAAGAAGGTGTCTTCCAGGAACTGGCAGTAGGACTGGGAGTTGAGCTTGACTCCATCCTCAACCCGAAAAGGCCCCACAAGCTCATCTTTGATGATACCAGCCCAAACCAGTACTCCACCTCCACCTTGCTGGCGTCTGAGTCGGACTGGAGCTCTCTGCCCTTTACCAATCCAGCCACGGGCCCATCCATCTGGCCCATCAAGACTCACTCTCATTTCATCAGTCCATAAAACCTTAGAAAAATCAGTCTTGAGATATTTATTGGCCCAGTCTTGACGTTTCAGCTTGTGTGTCTTGTTCAGTGGTGGTCGTCTTTCAGCCTTTCTTACCTTGGCCATGTCTCTGAGTATTGCACACCTTGTGCTTTTGGGCACTCCAGTGATGTTGCAGCTCTGAAATATGGCCAAACTGGTGGCAAGTGGCATCGTGGCAGCTGCACGCTTGACTTTTCTCAGTTCATGGGCAGTTATTTTGCGCCTTGGTTTTTCCACACGCTTCTTGCGACCCTGTTGACTATTTTGAATGAAACGCTTGATTGTTCGATGATCACGCTTCAGAAGCTTTGCAATTTTAAGAGTGCTGCATCCCTCTGCAAGATATCTCACTATTTTTGACTTTTCTGAGCCTGTCAAGTCCTTCTTTTGACCCATTTTGCCAAAGGAAAGGAAGTTGCCTAATAATTATGCACACCTGATATAGGGTGTTGATGTCATTAGACCACACCCCTTCTCATTACAGAGATGCACATCACCTAATATGCTTAATTGGTAGTAGGCTTTCGAGCCTATACAGCTTGGAGTAAGACAACATGCATAAAGAGGATGATGTGGTCAAAATACTCATTTGCCTAATAATTCTGCACTCCCTGTAGTATATACAGATCTGGCTTCCTACATGCCCAAAACAAGACACTCGGTTATCAGGTGGAATGTAGTAGCACTGATGGCTCTCAGATACTAAGAGCATCCACACAAGATACAACATATCATCTGTCCAGGACGACAAATAAAGGTCTTACAACCAATTCTGAGATCATGAATAGCATTTTGGCAACTTTGACTGAACACACGCACAGTTTGTGCAATTGAACCTATTGCATTGCCAACTCTCGAACTATCAGATCTCCTGCCGACAGATTACAATAGTTTATTTGCACCGAAATTTCCATTAAGGTTGCTGCATTCTTTTTATATTGGTGATATCAATCAATGTTTACTGAATTGATGTGGTTGGAACTGTTCATATTCCAGCTCACTTTGATGCTAGTGTGCTCTCTCTGCTGGGGATGTAGTTGCCAGCGATTTCTTTAACAGTGATATTTACCGTTGCTCCACTGCCACCTGTTGTAGTGAACATCTATGAACTTTCCACTCTTCTGTGTAATCTAGTGCGTCAAAGAGCTTTCATATTTTTTTATTAAAAACTAAACATAATACATGGGATTCTGTAATCCTTGTATAAACGGCAGTCACTTATTTCTTTATAATCCCCATCATGTTACGCTAAGTCATCAATTATAAAGAAATGACGCCAAAACTAGACTATTATTAGGGTATTACAGTTGAGTTCTGATGCTGCAATGCCTGTGCCAGAGCCAGAATTCGAGATGAAAGGCAAGTCAGGTCACAGAGCATATTTAAAGCAACAAATGTAGCATTGCTTTTCTTTCTTCTGCTTTATTTTAATAGGTTACAATGGCAAGCAGAGATAATTGTTTGCACTCCTTTGATAGAGAAAAGCTAGAATCATTCTTCATGTTTCTACACAATCCCTGCTACTACAGATTTTTTGTTTTTTAACTGACTTGTATTTAACTGTTTAAAAGGCAAAACAAAGTAAAGAAAAACGAAAAAAACAGGAATACCACTACAAAGTGAGCCTCCTTATCTGCATAGTTTCTTTCTCCAATGTCCTTACCTTTTCATTATTTTTGAGAAAGATAAAAAAAAACATGGTATTGTCAGCTTAATTTGGGGGTTTCAAGCTGTAGATATGCTCTATTTGGTGTAAGAAAATATAAGGAAAACACAACATGTGAATTAGGATAGCAAAGTTTGTCAGAGGTAATCAATCAGTCTTTAAGAATACCACAAATACTCACAATATAGCGTTTGATTAACACTCCCTACAAAACAAGCTTGTGCCATTAAACATGAACTAAGGATATTCCGACCTACTTCCTCAATAAGCACCATATAAACAGGACCCTCACACCATATGTAGCCACTAACTCATCTACATAAATTCCTCCTCCTTCAAACTGTGACTGTACACTCTTCTTTAGCATTTCCTAATTTGATCTCAAATCAATTCAATGTCTACTTACTGCTATGGGCAGTACTTCCTGCTGCTAAACTAGGGTTGTGCTACGTAAATCCGTACACAAGTCTGCAGTGATTAATAGAAGTGCCTTCTTCCTCAACACAGAGAGTAGGACTAGAGCGATGGGTGTGGATGGGCAGATCTATGTGGGTAAACTAGGGATCAGTAAAAAGACCTGTGGAAAGGGGCTCCATGTGCCTCACAAATTTGAAAATATTCTCAAGATTACGAATGAAGGAGATTAAATATACCATGATATACCCTTAACAGTGACTGACAAACATCTGAAGCAAAAGAGCAACCAAAACTGAACAGATGTATTAGTGCTTACCATAGAAACATATTTAGGGACTCAATGGGCAACATATTATTCCATACAATGTAGTCTGTAACAGAATTCACTGATGAAATATTTCTGTGAGGAAATCCCGTTTCTCATGGGATAGAAACCCCATCAGTATGAACTGGGGTTTTACATTCAACTGAATAACTAATATTCCAGAAACATATTTAAATGGATCTAAATGTGAAGTGTAGCATATTAGTATGATGTTACATTCAAGACAACTTCACCAGAAAGAAGAACTAGAAAATATTTTCACTTCATGAGATAACACAAAATTACAGTCCAGTCCCCCCCCCATTGCAAACCCATCTTCCCCTCACATAAACTATTTAAATTACTCACCAGACAGAGAAATTGTTGGACTACTCGGGTATTGTTTAATTTCCTTTTGCTGCACACCAAACATAGTACCCTGAGAATTAGTCTGTGTTACTGATGGAGAAGTCAATATGTAGCCCTAAAAAACACAAGCATAAAGCTATAATTTCTCAATGTTATACATTTTACTGAAATGTTTTAAGGATTGTTCCACATAACTGTCCTCACCTGGATCTAGAAATAAAAGAGCTTCTCTTCACCGTTAATTGGAATTTAATTTGAGCTTTCAGAATAGAACATACACACTTGGCACTAATTAAAGCAAGATAATCAAAGGCATGCTGTGGGCTGAGTAAATGTTGAAAGATGCAGATAACCAAGTTGAGACATACTATTGCTGCTAGTGGAGAGCCCCTCCAGTGTGAAAGTGTCGCCTATCCATGAGGTGAGAGGCCCCAACAGTCCCACTAGCTTCCCTTCCTGCTCTCAACTCGAGTGTAGTGGGAGCAGTCATCGCTCCCACCTCACTGGAGAAGCTTTACTTTTGTTCCCAAAAGGCAAGAGCAATTCTGAGATTCCCTGTCCAAAAGAGAGTTAATAGGGAATCTTGTGTGCTCCCGCCAGGTGGAAGCACTTAAGACTTCCCTGCCCACGCTCTCATGTGCAGGGAAACCACGGTGTCCCAGGGGTTGGAGTTGCTGAGAGACAGTAATGAAGTAGAGCCTGCGGATGATGTTCACGGCACCACAGTATCACCCTTCCCTTAATTAACATATCAGCCCTGGAGGGATGGGGTCCTCGGGCCTGCAGGAGGTTTGGGGAGGGGGGCCGTGCACCAGGTCCCCATAATTTACTTATCAGACTCGGCAGGTGGAGCGTATGGGCCTCACGGAGATTCGGGTGGGGGGGCTGCACGCCCACCATGAATTTTTGATAAAGTAAAAAAAAAAAAAAAAAAAAAAACACAAGACGCACATGGACATTTTCCCTGCCCTGCCTCCCTATAGTCTCCTCAACCACCTCCCTGCACCAGCCCCCAACCCTGCCTCCAAGTCCCAAAACGGCTGCTGCCACATCTTTGTTGATGTGGTGGCAGTTAATCCGATCTTAAGAGCTGTCGGCTCTACTGATCATCCTAGTGTGACACATACAAAGTTTGACCCTTAATATCCCCAAAACTTCTGAATGGATTTTACATCAAATCACAATTTCTTTCCCCCATTTTTGTGTTATAGCTGTTACAAAAAATCCCTAAGGAAAAATAAATGGGGAACATACTTATTAAGCCCCCCCCCCCCCCCCCCCGTTTTTCTCGCAACCCCAACATTTTCCGGGAAGGAGCTGAGGTAGACAAGACTTTTTTTCTGGAAAGTTTCATATCGATTTGTCAAACAGCATGAAATTTAAAAGCAACCCAAACGCATTTCTGTGTTCCCAGGGCCTAAACTGAACTAGGGAGGAGGGCTGTGTGCCCCTTTTCCTATTTTAATGTATTAAAATGGGACCAGGGAGATGGTGATTCTCTGGGCCCAGGATGTGGGGTGGGTTGTCCGTGCTCCTCCCCATATATTTCTTTAATGTTACCCCAGGGAGGTGGTGGTCATCAGCTGGTGGGGTCCGTGCACCACCCTTTTATATGTATTTTTGCCCCAGTCATAGTTTGACTCTTGCTCTAGGCATGACTGCTGGTTTAAGGATGACAGTACTTATGTTTGTAGGTGACTATGCCAGTCCTACAACAAGTCGCAACTGTCGTCCCAACCCTCCCGGCACACAATCAGCACCTCACCAAAACCCAAACAGTAGAAGGTGATTTGTGACAGCCTTTATGCATGGGCTCAAAAGTGCAACATCTCAGGGAGAGTTGTGGTTAAACAGAGATAACCCCTTTCTCACATTAACAACATGTCTCGGGCAAACACACAGGCAATGAAGGAGATGCAGTAAAGTTTTAAGTAGGTTTTATTAAAAAGATTGCAATCTATGATACGTTGCATGGGCTGCAATGATTAGGATAATGAATAATGCAAGAAACAGAATGGTAAAAACGAAAGTCATGAACACAAAGGCCCCCACCATCTTGCAATAACATAAGATGACATGAGATATGAAATATGTCCAAATACCCTAATATGATGAGCTTACCCTCTAACCTAAAGAGAACTAGGAGTGATAGAGCTAATCTCCCAAAGTAATGTCCATGAGAAGAGACACCCAACCATCGTTACCTTGGAATGAGGTCTCTCGATCAGACTCCATGGGGAAAAGAAAACTGGGTCAGCATCAAGGTGACGTGTAGCATGGAGAGCGTCGATGGGATCTGGTAGGAATCCCTCTGACTACCTGTCTGTGTAGGGTGCATTTATATAGATCTGATCGGACCCCTGACGTGGTCTGTTCCCAAACAATACATAACAAGACATGTTTGGGCGGCAATTACATAAACAATTCCCTCGAAAGTGCAAAAAGGAAAAGTACCTTATATGAACACCTACATTATGTTTATCTTTGTCACTGACAGTGATGCCTTAGCACAGTGGCACTGACAACACAAAACTAAAACATTGGCCTAACTAAAAACAATGCAGCCATCTTGGAAAGATATAATTAAATAACTGCGCTAAAACAGAGCAAACTAAGTAGGGTAAAAGTCAGTGGGTGACTGGGCACAAGTCTACAAGCCGGAAGGCTAAGCTAACTCCTGCTCCCATTAAAACAAGATAGGATTCACTTCACCCCGGGGAGGTGGTGGTCATCAGGCCCCCGGGAAGGTGGTGGTCATCAGGCCCCCGGGAAGGTGGTGGTCATCAGGCCCCTGGGAAGGTGGTGGTCATCAGGCCCCCGGGAAGGTGGTGGTGGTCATCAGGCCCCCGGGAAGGTGGTGGTGGTCATCAGGCCCCAGGGAGGTATATTTAATGTCGCTCCCTTTAAGCTCCAAACCCTGTGCCCCACTCAGCTTTTCGATGCGCGTGGCATGGGGATGGTTGCTTATAAGGGGTAGGCTGCAGGGCCTGGCCACAGGCCCTGTGGCCAACATGTGCTGTGCATGGCCGAAAACTATGCGTGGGACAGTGTTTGGAGCTTAAATGCGGTTGACCGCAAGGCCTGGCCATAGACCAGGCCCTGCAGCCAACCCCGGCCACACAGCCTTCAGCAGTGGCTGGATTAACATACAGCAATTAAAATTGTTTTACGTTAAAAAAAAAAAAAAAAAAAAACACACAGAAATTCACATAAAAATATATATATAATATATAAAGGTTACAGGGACGCTATGGTTAGGAAATAGGATTTTAAAAACCATAGAATTTCACGTAAGAAACCAAAGGTTAGAAGGTTGTTATAGTTAGGCTTACATTTTAAACATACAAAACCATAGCAATTCAGCTGTTATACTTACAGTTATTTAAAGTAACAATAACTGGTGCCCTAATGTAACTATAACTTATGCCCTCACCATGCACTGCTAATTCCCCCACATATTACAGCACTCATGACATGTTTGATAAAAATAATTGCCAAAATCGATGTAATATTTGCAATAAAAGCATTAGCAAAAAACTGCATGGTGGGGGCACAAGGTGTAGTTACTTGAAATAACTAACTATAACAGCTGAATTTCTATAGTTTTGTACGTTTAAAATGTGAGGTTAATTATAACGTCTCGGAAACCTTTGTTTTTTTTCAGTGAAAATATATATCACCTACTGGTAATTGCCAGTAGAGTTAAGACATAGAAAAAACATTTTTTGACTTGCTTATATCTTTGGCACCAGTTGACGAATCTTATCAAAATTCTTTAAAAAAAATGTAAATGTGGGTCTTGTTGTGCAAGGAAAATTTCAGGATGATCCGTTATAGGAGGGTACCATCTTTCTAGCATAGTTATCCCCACTTTTTACCTAAAGTTAGTGTGTTTGGACTGTAGCTCACTGGAATTCTGCTAACCAGGACCCCAGTGTTTGTGCTCTCCTATCTAAATGTGGTTGCTGGTAAACGTTTTACACCCACAATTGGCATACTGGTGCACCTATATAAGTCCCTAGTGTCTGGTACGTAGGTGCCCAGGGCAATGGTACACCGGAGGTCCTCTGTGGGCTGCAGCATGTAATGTGCCGCACATGGGAGCCCATGCAAGCCGTCTGCTGGCCTGCCATCGCAGCCTGCATGAAATGGTGCATGCATCTTTTCACCACAGATCTAAGGCTTGCCTTATATCCTGGTCACTGTACTTAGGCACTGTAAGTCAACCCTCTGGTAGGCCCTTTAGCCCAATCCCAGGGTGCATGTCCCTAAGTGTGAGGGTACCCTTGCATGAGCAGGGTACCCATACAAACCCCAGACTCTATTCTGTGGGCTTTGTAAGGTTAGGGAAGCCATCTTATGGTACGTAGTGGACACTGGCCAACACCAGTGGTCCAACTCCATAATGACTTCTCCAAACCTAGGCACCAAGCATGTTGGAATCTTGCAGCATAACCAACTCCTGCGCTAGGTGCATGATTTCCAGTACTCTGGGAGTTCCTCAGAGGATCCCCCAGTTCTTCTTCTGCAGCCTTACCAGGTCTGGATGCAAGCTGCACTGCTGCCGACCCCAGACACTGTTCTGCCCTCCTCCGGCAGGTGAGCCCGGCTCAGGCAGAGGAAGGGAGAACAAAGGATTCCCTTCAGGGGAGAGATATGACCACCTCCCCCTGTGTATTAAGTGTCTAATGGGTGGGGTGGTCCCTGAACGCTACCGGACTGCTTTGAAGTGCACATTTGGTGCCCCTTGCATAATCCAGTTTGCACCGGTAAGGAACGCCCGGTTTTTGCTCTGATGCAAAACTGCACAAAGGACAGGGGAGTGACCACCCCCCTGTCCTGTCCAGCTCCTCACATAGGGAAGTGCACAGAGCTCTACCATGTGGCAACTTGATTCTGCCAACTTAAAAACAAGATAGCAGAGGCCCCTGGGAGCTTATGACTGGTAAGGCCAGGTAAATGACATCCCTGACCCCCTGCTATGTGGGTCACTACAGAGAGTGATCAACCCCCTTTTACAGTTAGTTAACAGCTCCTCTGCAAGACATCTTCTGCTCCTGGCCTCTAGAACCGCAGCTGGTCTGCTTTAGAACCGAAACATGTCTGCTTCTGGTGGGAAGGCTACCATTCCAACATTGCTGCTCTGGGTCCTGCAAGAATTTTGCAACATCCAAGGCTGTGCATTCAAGGACTCTGTTTGCACCTGGAAGCACAAAGGAATCTTCCTTGGAATGAAGCAGTCACCCCCCTGCATTCGCAGGCACCTCAGGACAACGTCAACCGGCTGGTGGGGTCTGCTGCCTCACCGACATCGAAAGCCTCTGCATCACAGGTAGTGGGTTCTGTGGCCTCCTCTGGGTCCTCACTGGATTGGAATCCCTGTGAACCACGACTGTTCCTCTTGCCAAGGCTTATTGACTCATCCTCCAGGAGATCTTTAGGTGCCAAGACGTCCGGCCTCCGCCACTCTACATCTCGAAGATCACCCCATCCTGCAACTCCTGTGACGTGGGACTTCTGTTCTGCTGAGGCCTCCTTGTGACTCCCTGTGTTCATCGTCTGTGGGTCACTCGTGGGGGCTTCAACGACTTCTTCTGGCCTTCCTGCTTGCTGAGGGCCAGCCCTCGCTACCACTCAAAGGTAGAGTCTCATGGACCTTGCTGGTCCCCAAAATTCTGCAAATACTTCTTCAGCTCCAGCTTGCATTTGCCAGTGCTGGTTGGTGACCTGGCTCGTCACTGACCATCCTGCAATCTGGCCACCGTTGAGGAACAATTCATAGGCAACTCCTAGGTTCTTCTGCAGCTCCTGGATCCCGCAAGCTGGAATTCCTCCTCCACCGACTTGCTGGAACTCCAGAAGGGTGGACATTGCCTACTGCACCACCTGGGCACCTCCGAGGGTGCTGAACTCTGTTCCTTTCCTTTTCAGGTCCTCCACATCCAGAACCTGTCCCTGGGTTTCACTGGCCTGGTCCACAGGTCGAGGCAGCAGCTGGACAATCTGAGGCATCAACTGACTTCCGAGAGAGTCCCCTCTGCATCCTGGTCCCCTGGTGTACATACTACTGTCTTCTGGCTGTACATGGGTGGGGGCACTCACCAACCTTCCTCTTGTCTGTTGGTTTCCTCTGGGTTCACTGAGAAGGGTCCTGAAACACTTACAAACTTCAACCACTACTTCCCTGTGTTGGTCTATGGGAAGACTGGGTAGGTAACCACTCTGCACTTGGTAGCTGGGGACACTTCCTGTACTTTCCTCTAGTGTTTTCATCCTTCCCCAGCTCCTAGCTAACTACCATACTTACTTTGGTTGAGTTCACTATTTCGCACTCCACTTACTTAGTAATGGTTTCCCCAACGTCTCCCAAAAGGGCCTTGTACATTTTATGCTATTTCTGCTTGTTATTTTTTGCAAATATAGGGCCTGATTCTAACTTTGGAGGACGGTGTTAAACCGTCCCAAAAGTGGCGGATATACCACCTACCGTATTACGAGTCCATTATATCCTATGGAACTCGTAATACGGTAGGTGGTATATCCGCCACTTTTGGGACGGTTTAACACCGTCCTCCAAAGTTAGAATCAGGCCCATAGTGTGTAGATATCGCCAAAGGGGGCCATACCAATGTTAGTCTAGTAGTTAGTGCTGTAATAAAGAATGCTTTATTTTTGCAACAGTGTGGGTTTCTTGCGAGTGAGTTACTGTCTGACTACTGTGGTATTGCAAACAGGCTGCTACTGCAAATTTCAAGGCGGGGTTGGAGGGGTTCAGTGTGGTGGTGGGGACGACAGAGGAAACAACTTTAAAAAAAAAAAAACTCCTTTCTCGCCGCCTCCTATCGCCTCACGCTCTTCTTCTGATGTCCCGGTATTCACTGAAAAGCACACAATGTTCATCGAGGAATCACTGCATACGAATATTTCAGCGATATTAAATCCTATTATTGTTGTAATTAACTGTATATTCACTAATACTATATTCATCAATATAGCAAAGCAACACAGAGAATTCTTAGTGTTTTTATACAAATGCACTAGTGACCCCTCTAGTGCACAGTCCCTTTTCATCCAAGGGACAGAAGGGGAGCACCAACGCTCCTTACTCTCCAACCACACAAGGTATGAGTCTTATAAGCAGTCTTTCAAACAATCAGAAATCACTCCTAATGGACTCCAGCAGCTCATGCGGAGAATTAGGTCTTAGAGAGTATAAAGGTCGACGTTTCGGTCTCCCAAGGCTCAAACCGTCCATGAGACCATCGTCGGGACAATGTGTCAAAGTGGATTAAGTCACAATAACTATTGCTCTACAACACAATAATTAACACACATTAATAAAACGCTAAACACTAAAAGGTAGCACAAAACCAAACTACGCTGTACATGCAAGTGAACCGCCCAGTTACAAGGCACCCCAAAAAACTGCCTACATAAACCTCATTGTAAAACATACATTTTTCATATAAATACATGAAACAACATCACCCACTGTTGCTCCTCAAACCACTGACAAAAGTTAAATAACCCCAAGCAAAGTGGTGAACCTACTAATACCCAAAACCAATTCCAAAAATAAAGCAACACAGCATATTGATACTTGCTTCAACACCAACTTCCTAGATCAGCACTGCTAAATCCTTTTTGTAAGGCACATTCAACTAAACAAAAAACATACCAAGTGAAGAGTAAAGTTCTAATATCTGATCTACAGTAGCAGGACTCCCACATGACCATGCTTACCACTAGTCAGTTACTAGAGTATAAAGCAAGGACAATGTAATCTACATGAAGACAAAATAAACGCCAATCCATTAACCAAATTCCAAATAGCAGGATAGAAAAGATGTCCATGCAATGTATTTACATATGTACATTTTGTATATATAAGACTAAATTGCAACATTTACAAAGTTTCGGGGAGGAGGGAGGGTGTATGTGAATCTACATCACTACATGCCACAAACAGAGATCTACTGTTAAGTAACATTTTCCGTTCGAAGGCATGTGTAGCTGTAGATACACATGCTGTGCATGGACTGTAAAACAGTCCCTTCATAAAGTGGTGGCTAGTGTGCAGGGATTGCAATTGTTTGGAAAAGTGTTTTAAGTACAACTTGTCCAACATTTGCTTGTTGTCTCTCAAAGACGTCTACACAATCATATCTAGTAACGTGTGTGGTGTAGATCATGTTGCTACTTTACAAAAGTCTGCTACAGGTATGTTACCCAAAAATGCCATAGATGCACTGTGTTTCCTAGACGAATGTGCTCTAGGTGGTACAGGTAATGGACACGTAGCTTTAATATAGAAAGCTTGAATGCATTTGACTATCCATCTTGCTATAGTTGTTTTAGACATAGGATCTCCTTTGTCTTTGTGTGGTAAGGAGAAAGCCACAAAAAGTTGTTTTGTTTTCCTAAAACATTTTGTCCTATCTATACAGTACATAAGAACTCTTAACAATTAGAGTATGTAGAGCTCTTTCTGCCATGGATTCTGGTTTTGGGAAGAGAACTGGTAATTCTATTGTTTGATTAATATGAAATTGCAAAATTACTTTTGGAAGGAAGTTTTTGATTTGTTCTTAACACCATTTTTTCCTTCATGAACTTGAAAGAAAGGTTCTTTTAAATTAATGCCTGAAGCTCACTGACACACCTAAGGGAGGTGATAGCAATTAGAAAGGCTACTTTACATGAAGGGAATTGTAGGGGCATAAGTGAAGTGGCTCAAATGGTGGAGCTATGAGCCTTGTGAGCACAATGTTTAGATTCCAAGATGGAGCTGGAGGAATCCTTGGTAGAATTATTCTTTTTAGTCCTTCTATAAATTCTTTGATAACTGGAATTTTTAACAAAGAAATCTGTTGTCTATTTTGAAGATATGCAGCTATGGTGGCTAAATGTAACCAAATAGGTGTTTAGGCTAAATTTGCTTTTTGTAAGTGTAATAAATATTGTACAATGTAGTTTACTGTTGGTTTAAGAGGATCAACGTTTTTTGTTTTGGAGTAACAAGCTAAATGTTTCCATTTTGCTGCATAGCATTGTCTAGTCGTAGGTTTGCGTGCTTGTTTAAGGATATCCATACATTCCTGCGGTAAATGTAAACATCCAAATTCTATTACTTCAGGAGCCATATCGCTAGGTTGAGTGATTTGGGATTTGGATGTCTTATCTGTCCCTGTTTTTGTGTCAGAAGATCTGGTCTGTTGGGAAGTTTTTGATGAGGAACAACAGAGTTCCAAAAGTGGTGTGCACCGTGGTTGACGTCTCTAAGTAGGGGCCACTAAGATCATTGTGAAGATTGTTTTATCTTCTGGACTAGTAATGGTGAGAGAGGATAAAGCGTAAGCAAATATCCCTGACCAACTCATCCATAGAGCATTGCTTTTGGACTGAGGGCGTGGGTACCTGGAGGCGAAGGCTTGGCACTTTTGTTTTGATATGTTGCGAACAGATCTATTTGAGGTGTTCCCCACTTTTTGAAGGACTTGTGGGTGGAGTTCCCACTCATGTGTTTGTTGATGCATCCTGCTTAGTAGGTCTGCTAAGTGGTTGTCTGTTCACGGGAGATATTGTGCCACTATATGAGTATGGTGACAAATCACCAATTTCCATATTGTTTGTGCTAGGTGGGACAGTTGTTGAGATTGTGTCCCTCCCCCTGTTTTTGAAGATAGTACACGGCAGTCATGTTTTCTGTACATAGCAACACTGTTTTGTGTTTCAACTGTGAAAGGAACGCTTTCATTTCCAATATTATGGCTTGTAGTTCCAGGTAATTGATATGAAGAGACCAATGAGTATTTACCATATCCCCTCAATTGTTAGGTTGAGGAGATGAGCTCCCCAACCGTTGTTTGAGGCATCTGTTGTGAGAGTGATCTGAGGCACAGGGTCTACAATGGGCCGCCCTTTCATAAGGTTTGTGATATTCCACCAAATTAGAGAGAGATACGTTTGGCGGTCCAACAACACTATTTCTTCCATGTGACCCTGTGCCTGAGACCATTGACGAGAGAGACCTGGTTGAAGAGGACGCAAATGAAGTCTGGCATGAGGCGCTATGGCAAAACTAGATGCCATCATTCCTAACAGTTTCTTAACAGTTCTTACTGTGTATGTTTGGTTCTGTTTAAATGTTGCAATTAATGTCTAAAAAGCTTGGACCTTGTTTTGGTTGGGAAATATTATTCCTAATTG
This sequence comes from Pleurodeles waltl, assembly GCF_031143425.1. Taxonomy (NCBI): domain Eukaryota; kingdom Metazoa; phylum Chordata; class Amphibia; order Caudata; family Salamandridae; genus Pleurodeles; species Pleurodeles waltl. The sequence goes on along the minus strand of NC_090440.1, from coordinate 285,684,927 downwards.
TGTACTGAGGATAGCTCCTAGATTGGGTTTTATTTGGAGAGGTTGCAGATGGGATTTGATGTAGTTTATGGTGAACCCTAGGGAGTGTGGGAGACAAATTGTAGTTTGAGTTTGTTTTTGACACTGTGCGATTGAATTGGATTTGATGAGCCAATCATCGAAATGAGGGAAAACATGAATTTGATTTCTTCTGAGATGTGCTGGAACCACTGCAAGTCATTTTGTGAATACTCTGGGACCATTTGTGACTCCGAATGGTAATACTTTGAATTGGTAATGTTTTCCTGCCACTACAAATCTTAGGTATTTCCGGTGTGCAGGATCAATGGAAATGTTAAATAATCGTCCTTTAGGTCTAATGCTGACATGAAGTCTCCTAGTTGTAATAGAGGAATAACATTTTGAACAGTGTCCATATGAAAATGTTCTAATTGGATGTAGTGGTTTAAGGGTCTGAGATTTAATATTGGTCTGAGAGACCTGTCTTTTTGGGAACTAGAAAATACAGGGAGCAAACTCCTGTTTCTTAGTATTGCAATGGTACTGGTAATAGCTCCTTCTAGAAGAAGGAAACGTACTTCCTCTTTGAGAAGAGTTTGATAATCTTGTGAGAGTTTGCGAGTACAAGAAGATATATTTGGAAGAGTGGAAATGAGCTCCAGACAATAACCATTTTGGATAATTTGAAGTACCCATTGATCTGTGATAATTGGAGTCCACTGGGGGTAGAAAAGTGGTGTATGTTAGTGGTAAGTCATTGTTTAGTGACGCATGAGTAGCTCCTTAATGTAGATGGTTTTCCTCTTCACTTATTATCGTTTCCTCTATATGATCCTCTGGTGTATTTAGAGGTGGGTTTAGTTTGATTTGTGGAATGTTCTTAAAATGATGATCTAATTCCTCTGGTAAACCATGCACAACGAAAATTACCCCTATGTGCGCTGGCTTGTAAGGCTCCCATGGCTTTGGCAGTTTGATTATCTTTATTTAATTTTTCAAGTGATAACCACTTGTGGACCAAATAAATGCTCTCTATCAAAAGGCATATTTAAAACTGCCTGCTGTACCTCCTGTTTAAACCCCGAAAATCTGAGCCAGGCATGAAGCTTATGATTACACTTTATTTAATATTGCGTGCTGCTGTATCAGCAGCATCAAGGGCACATTGAATGGAGTTATTGGAAAAAATGTTGTCCCTCATTTACAATTTCTACCCCTCTTTTACAATTTTCTTCTGGTAGGTATTGTAAAAGTTCCTACATAGCATCCCAGTGAGCTCTGTTGTACCTGGATAGTAAAGCTTGAGCATTAGCAATCCACCAGTGACTGGCTGCTTGAGTTGCCACTCTTTTCCATGCCGCATCTAATTTCTTTACTTTCTTTATCAGGAGGAGGTGTGTCTCGTGTTGACTGGCTATCCATAGTGATTTGAAACTTCAATATTACACATGTTTTGCAAGTGCTGAGCTTCCTGAACCTTATAAGGCTTTGTTAACATTTTGTACTATTTAACCAGTAGTCACAGTCTTATATAATGTTTCAATAGCTCTGCTGGGGTTTAATTTTCAAGCTGAACTTCACTGTGTTCACAGTGGAAAATGGCACTATTTGTATCATGTTCTGATAATTTTGCGTAATGTTTAGCATTGTGTGCTTAGCACTGATCCATCCCATATGTACGGTAAACACATTTAAATTACACCCACACCCCCTCTCGAGTTTAGCTTGCATAGACCTGTTCAAGCAGTTCAGAGATTAAAGAAAGTTTAACTGACTTGGATATCCACACTTCGGAAGTTCCTCTTTAGCAGTCATCAACCAGTTGCTGATAGGAGGGAGGATAATAATTGTTAAAGCCCTGTGCTCTTAAAAACAGAAGCAGTGAAAAGGGGGTTTGCTGACATCTCCTCTGAGGATGCTTGATTTTTCAGAAATTCACCCACTTCAGGAGCGAAAAAAGTGCTGGCCAACAAAGGTTAAGATGCCAAAATGAACTGGGGAACCTGTGTGCGGAATCCAACACAGGTTTGCTGGTGTTGACTTGTCACAATACTATGTTTGCAAGATCACAGAATACTGGCATTTGAAATGACATGATGTGATGTGTACTTATTGCACCACTTTTTCGCTCTTTTCCAAAGATGATCAGACAGGTAGTGGCATAACAGCCTAATTTCCTGTTGTTTATCCTTGTCCTTTTCAGATGGCGGAATATCCATCATAACCTGCATCTGATGTACATCACCAGAAAAACTGAGATTACATGATGCCTAAAAGAAGACAATCCACGTAAAAACCCCAAAACAAACTTGTAAATTTAAAATGTGACTCAGCTGATTAGATACACAGAAAACTAGATATGGGATATATAGAGTTTTACAGCAGAACACAATTAAATCTGAGCTATCTGACAAGGACCATTAGCATACATGGGATGCTTTGACTTGTTGTAAGTAGTGTGGGCTTTAAACCACGCCCATCACTTTAATTCATTTGTGGGCATGCCTTTCAAAAATCACTGGATGTTATTGGTAAATGCTTTTACGTTTGTCCCACCTCGAGGCTGTTTTTGTCACGCCTTGCAGCCTGCCTCCATTACATGGATTATTGCTGCTATATTTCAGCGTAGGCAAACTATTTTCTTCTTTTATTTCTCACCTTTGTGCTGCATGGCGGCCATGGTGCTCACAGAGCGAACATGCACAACAGTGTGAACTCGATCTGCGACATTGGAGCGATGGTCACATTGTTCACAGTTACCTAATCAGAGTCATTTCTTGCGGCTCTCCCCCTTAAAACACTTGAAAACGGTAAATGTTGAAAATAGAAATCCTCAAAGCGAAAGCGTCTCTCCCAGCTCAGCATGAGAGCTGATACAACAAAATTCACTTCACTCTGGAAACTCGCCCCATATTGCTTTACAGGTTATTACTGTTACAAAACATTTTAGCTCAAACCTCAGCCTGTGGTGGCCGTAGGACAATGGGACACCTACAAAATATTCAGCACAACGCACTCTTTCTAGTCTAGAGCATCTCTAGGTCCCTCACACTAGGTTAGTAGGGAACCCAAAATAATAACACCTCCAACCAGTCAGTGTATTTTTAATCTCTCATGCATGGAACTTTTGTTTTACAGGTGAGAGTAGTGAATTTAAGGGCCTTGTTTGCAACACCTCAAAGTGTGTTATGCACTATGCCTTCTCTGGGCTAAATATATGGTTACACCGCATTACTTTCTGCTGTTCTCTTTGCATGTGGTTATACCTTCTGGGGGCTAACTATATAATTACATGACAAAGTTTCTTACAAATGCTATTTTCATTGTGGTGTCCTCTAGGGGCTGTTCTAAGCATTACAGTCATATCAACATACTAAAATATTCGTGGCACGGAAACATGCCCCATAATGCTTTGCAGGCCATTACTTTTAAACATTTTTGCTCATAACTCGGAGTGGTCCTAGGACAATGGGACCACCTTCAAAACTTTGACCACAATGTGCTCTTTCTGTCTAGATCATCTCTGGGTCTCCACAATGTTGGTGGGGACTACAAAATAATAACCCCTACCACCATTCATTTTCTGTTTAAGCTCTCTCATGGCTGGAACCTTTGTTTTACAGCTGGCCTGCTAGCCTTGAAAATGTGTCATGCACTAAACTCTCTAGGGGCTACATATATGGTTACACTGAATTACTTTCTCCCATTATTTTTTCATGTGGTTATGCTCTCTAAGGGTTGACCGTAAGGTCACATGGCCATGTTTCTTCCAAATGCAAGTTTTATTGTGGTGTCCTTAAGGGTTGTTCTGAGCATTGCAGGTAACATACTATAATATGCTCAGCATGAAAACTCGCCCCATAATGCTCTGCAAGGCATTACTTTTACAAAACATTTTTTATAACAACTCTGTGGTGGTCCTAGGACAATGGGACCACCTTCAAAAGGCTCCGTCTACATCATCTCTGGGTCTCAACATTAGGTTAGTGGGGACAACAAAATAATAACACCACCCACTATTCAGTGTCTTAAGCTTTCTCATGGCTAGAACTTTTGTTTAACAGCTGGGGGGAGTTTGTTTAAAGGCCTTGTTTGTACTATCATTGCAGTAGGCCTGCTAGTCCTAAAAGCGCCATCTAGGGGCTAAGTATATGGTAACACTGCATTACGTTAGCCTGGTGTTTTTTCATTGGATTATGCCCTCTAAGGGCTAACAATATGGTTACATGACCATGTTTCTTACAAATGATATTTTTGTTATGATGCCCTCTTGGGGCTGTTTTGAGCATTACAGTCTAATGCCAAAAGTTTATTTCTGATTAAGGTTTATATGATAGTTGTATCTGATGTATTACAATTATGACCATGATAGAGGCCAACTTAACATCTGTATTTCACTATGACTATTTGAACACTCTGGATATGTTTGGGTGACCTTTCTACTTCATTTCTCTTCTGTGGCAGTCTTCTGTCTTTTTTTTTTTTAGGAATTGTGTTAGCCAGCCTGCAACCCTAATGGTGGGGTGGTGAAAGTGGGATTCTATTGGAATTAGCATGGCAGATTTAAATTGGGTGCTAAATGGCTGTTTTTTTTGTTTTTTGTTGCTGCAGATAGAGTAAGAAGGTAAATGGAAGTGCTTTAGTTATAAATAGGGCCACTGGAATTATATGACAGGAAGAGACGAAATTATGAGGACAATAGCTCTAACTCAAGCAAATGTGAGACCTATTGCACTGCAAATGCTTGTTCTTTTTTGCATAAACATAATTTAAGCCTGTCAGCCAGAAAGTGTTTGGTCATGTTTGATTGTAATAGTAAAATATGTCTAGTAAAGAAAACATTTTAAAGCATATGTTGCTGAATTTTTCCAGCACTGAAACTGAATTCTATGAAACATCTGTAGAAAACTCAAGACAAATTTACTTTGCAAATCAATCCAAAATAAAATTATTTAACTATAAAAACTGCATCCAGCCACAGAACTTGTTGAAGGAAGCACTGGGCATTGGGATCTTCTTCGTACAGAGGGAGACATTTTTTGAGGAAGCATAATTTTTAAATATTTTCCAACCCTGGGAAAAGACCACAAAGACAATATACAACACAAATGCATGGCAAACAAATACATTTAACATGTTAATATGTAGAAACTAAAGAACATAACGGGGAAAACACCTTAACTAGCTTGTTAAGGATATTCTTCAAAGTAGCAAGGAAATGGGATTTTTGGAGATACTTGAACACAACGGAAAGCACTGTAAGAAAACATGAAAGGAACATCAAAGTAGTACTGGAGCTAAATACAACGTAGCATACTGTAAGAAAATGAGGATAATCAGTAAAGTAATTGAGAAAATGATTACATACTTAAAAAAAGTTTATTGCAAGGTAACATACATTAGCATCTGGTAATTTAATAGCGAATAAAAGTTGAGATGAAGGACTTTTGATCACTTATAATTAAATGAAAAGGAGAAATGTGCCAAGTGGTTTGATGTGAATTTTCTGATGAACAAGTTTATGCAATTAAATTCACAAAAGGAAAAGTGATTTACATGAAACATATACCACAAAATCAAAGAGAAATATTGAGTTACCTTGGTTACCTACAAAATACCGATTCATCACAAGCACTACCAAAAAATAAATAAATTAGAATTTCTATATTTAATATGTTTTCAATACACTTCTATGAAGACTTAAAAGCAGTGGTAATATAGTTAACCAGACTCAACCATTTGTTGCTTCCTATAAAGAAACAAAATAGTTGACCATTTAGCACTCAAATATTTCAAGCAACCATTTAGATGAGCATTTTCTATCTACCTCCTAGATCTCTCCAGTCAATCATTAACATTGTTATGTTTACAACAATAACTGTTATGCCACTAGGAATGCTATTCTGTACTATGCAAGGTTTTTATACTGAAGGTTTTATCAATAATAGATACAGATTATTTTAAAAATTGAATGATTTTCTAAAAGGGATAAGACTGTTGAGAGAAGTGCATGTGTTATAAAACAAGTAATCCATTATTAAAAATCCTAAGCAAGTTTAAAACTTCAAGTAAATTGACTTTCATTAAATAGCATTGCCAACCGTTTAAAAAAAAAAAAAAAAAAAAAAAAAAAGGGAGTTTAATCATACTACATGTTCATGCTATTTTATTACCTGAACTACATTTGTAGGACTTTTAATCAGGGACACATTTAAGTATGGAAAATCTCACCATATTTACTTCAACTAGCAAATGTATTTATGAAAAATTCATTTAAAACTCCTCTTGGGGTATTTGATTACTCTGTATCCAAGACATATGTGTAGAAAAGCTCCCCACAAAAGAAGAATCTGCAAATGTGATAATGTCACCTAACTGTCTTATACTGTAATATAGCAGGACCATATTTCAGCAATTAGCTATTGAAAATGAAGAATAATGAGTCTGACTTTATATTATACTATATTAAACTAAGCGTTGTAGGAGATGGTTGACTAACTGCATAACGAAGGTATATATGTTGATATTTTGACTTCTTGCTACTTTAAGTCTAAATGAGTGGAAAAATAAAATGTTCTAATTGGTAAATTACCATGCAGAACTAAACACTGTACCAACATTTGAGAGTCAGTAATTTCGAATTACTTCTTAACCAGATATTTAACAAATGTGAGCTCACACGTTACCTGATTTGCCATCATTGGCTGTGCTGTTACGGTAGCAACTGGTCTGGGTCCTGCTGGAGCAGTTACTGGAATGCCTGCATTTCTTGAAATTGGCGGAGATGTTACAGGCATGGTTACAGGTCTGGTAGCTGGCTGTGTCACTCCAGAAAGTGGTCTAGACGTTTGTTGTGGTGATAAACTACCAGGAACAGGTCTCTGTAATGATGGTGTTGATCCAGAAGCACTCAATGACCTAGATACTGGCTGGAGGACTACAGAGGTTGCCGTAGGTCTGGCTGCAGCTTGATAAACTGGTGCAACAGCCATAGTACCAGCAGATGGAAGATTCTTGTACTGTGGACTGGGAGACTTGAAAGTAGTAACCACACCTATTAATTTTAAATCAGACATTTCAATACAGGATCTTGCAAGTAATACATGGTATACTGCATTTTATTAACACAATTACAACTAGCAAACTTGTGATTTAATGGTTAGTACCTCTGCCTGGTGAACCATTCTGTATTCCTCTTGGTGAAGAGCCAGAATTAACTCGGTTTAGATTATCTGAAAAACAATTATGAGTACATTGTTGTAATTAGATTAGATGCTTAGCTTCAGATTCTTACAATAAACTTGGGGGAAAAAAAACATTGCTTGAGCTTAACATTAGTGTTTGTATTCAGCATTCAAGACAACTGATACAATGTGATAGCTTCAAGTAAGTTTGCTGTTTATATACAACTGATGACTTAAGCAACTGCATATTTACAACTAATTAGGCCATTCATATGGGGAGGAGGCTACTTTACTGAAGAATTACATCTCCAAATAGCTGCAGATTCCATCACTATAAGGAGAACAACTAGACAAAAGAAAAAGTTACTCGCCTCAGGTAATAATCTTACTGATGGTTTCACTATCCAGACTAAACTTGAAATAGTTACCCAATTCGAACAGGTTTTTGCTCAGTCTCCCCAGTCATGACATCATGGAGCCATCTGGGACATGACCTGGCGAAATTATGTCAGCTCCCATTCTTTTTTCCCCTAAGCCTTTAAAAGCAAAGATGGGACCAATGAAAGAAGCAGCATGGCATAGAAAAGCCAGTGACCAGGCTCCCACATAGCTACAAGCAAAGAGGGGAGGCAGGTGAGAAATCTGCAAGTATTTTGAGCACCCCACCAGAAAGGACAGATACTGATACACTAGAACAGTAGCCGCAATCTATAGGTAAACCAAAGCTTAAAGGGCAGAACAACTCAGGTCTCTAGGAACACAAAAACAGCACCAGCAAAAAACCTGAAGTCTGAGGCAAGCAGAGAAGAACCCTTAGACAGAGATACTAAGGGAGCAGCAAGGTTCCAATATTTTAAAGACCCCTGTAACAAGGACACCTCCACTCCAGCTCCAAAGAGATGCTTAAAACAAGCCACAATGGTAACCAAGGTTCAAATGCCACAGCAACAAGAGGTGAAACTGGCTGGTAGGGCTCAAGGTAAAAGAAAAAAGAAAAAAGAAAGAAAGCAAGAGTCCAAACATAGTAGAGAGACCACTTACAGAAAACCAAAAGGAAAAACATTAGTTATTTAAGAACACAAAACACAAAAAGCAATTCCAGAATCCCCTATGCCACAAAGAGGGCAATATTTTACCAGCAAGACACCCTGTCCATCCCTACACTACAGACATTTTATAGCACAGATTTGTTTAAAATTGCCATTTTAACAATAAAAATGCTTGGGGATTCAGTGTATGAACATTTTCAGCCAAAGCTATGATACTGTTTGGGCAAGCTATGTAATCCAAATAGTGCCAACAACTTTGAGTGGACTTTCTAGATCATAGTTTTAAATGTGCTCTTGTATTTCTCACTTAATAAAAATATTTTCTTTTCTTTAAGTAGAACGCTGGACATTCAAGGTATTAAGAGTGCTACATTGCATTTGAGATTCTAAACTCTCCACCATCTGAAGAAACATTGACAGCTTACCTTCGTAACCCTGCGCAAGTTCTAAAAAGGGATGCTTAGATATTTCAAATGGACATTCCTATTACAGTAGCCAGTGTGGTACATTACAAAAGTTAACCTAATACTGACCAATAAAATCAAAATTGGCATAAATACAAAAATCAATTCATGTTTGAGCTTCAATGAGTAAAGTCTCTTTATTTCCTTCATAAAGTTTATCAGTTTCAGGAAAATCTTTATAATGTTCATATCACATCGGTGGGCTTTACACCAATGTAACAATCAATCCTATATCAAAACACTTTTTACGACAATTGCTTCTTCAGGCCTGTTAAATAATAAAATGATAATTCATACATAGTGTATTAAATTGTACTCCATACTAATAGAAGTAACATACAAGAACACCAACTTAAATTCGCCAAACATTACGTAACACACAGTGCTCAATACAGCTTATGTGTATTTGAATGATCATCAATACAATGTGACCTTGCACCTTGAAAACAGTCAAGCAGCAACAGGTTTGCTAGACTTATAATTGTATGTATAAGGAGGTGAATAATGCTCAAGAATGTGGAGAAAATCAACATCTGTTAATGCAACATTACATATGCAGATGAGCTGTCCTAGAAAACAGGGCGTTAGACCTGGCAGCTTTTGGCGTGTCTCCCCTGCCTTCTGACCTCCTGTTTTTATGGTGTACTGGACTGTTTTTGCTGGTTTATTGTCTCTGCACACTTTACCACTGCTATCATTGCTGAAGTGCAAGTGCTCCCTATATACATTTTATTGCTGATTGGTTCATCCATGATCGGCATATTTGCTTTACTGTGAAGTCCCTAGTAAAAGTGCACTAGACGTGCCCAGGGCCTGTAAATCAAATACTACTAGTGGGCCTGCAGCACCGAGTGTGCCACCTACATGAGCAGTCTTGCAAAATTGGCTCAGACCTGCCACTGCAGTGTCTGTGTGTACAGTTTTAAACTGCCAATTCGACCTGGCAAGTATACACACTTGCCAGGCCCGAACCTTCCCTTTTATTACATATAAGGCACCCTAAGGTAGGTCCTCCTTAGCCCCATGGGCAGGGTGCAGTGTATGTTAAATGTGGGACATGTACTTATATGTTTTGCATGTCCTATAAGTGAAATACTGCCAAACTCAGTCTTCATTGTTACAAGGCCTATCTCCCTCATAAGTGAGCATGGGGGCTGGCGTTAAAAATTATTACATTCGAGATTCCCTTTCAGAACTGATAGAGATATAGAGTTTGGGGTCTATGAACTTACAATTTAAAAATACGTATTTTGGTGAAGTTGGTTTTAAGACTGTTAGTTTGAAAATGCCACTTTTAGAAAGTAGGCATTTTCTTGCTTAAACCCTTTTGTGACTGACTGTTCGTGGATTCCCTTTAGATAGTGACACAAAGGGAGCTGGGGTGTAGCCTGCATATCCTGATAGCCATTTCAGCTAGAGTGGAGGGAGGTGTGGTCACTCAGACCTGAAAGGGCTGTGTCTGCCCTCACACAATGCAGTCTCAAAACCCCCTGGTGTGTGTCCGGGGCCTGGTCTGGACAAGGAAGGATCTTGCAAAGAACTGAGACTTTCCTTTGAAGTTTGCCAAATTCAAAGGCAGGAAGGGGTATAAGTGTTGGACCCAAAACCCCAGACTTTTAGAATCTTTCTGGAATCAAGAGGAACCTCTGCCAAGGAGAAGAGCTGGATTAGTAGTACCGCCCTTTGCTGTGTTGCTCTGCTGGGATGGCCTGCAGTTGCTGTTTCTGTCTTAAAAGAGAGCAAAGGGTGAACTTTGCTGTGTCCCCTGCTTGAGAAAGTTCAAGGGCCTTGAGTAGAGCTTGCCTCCTGTTGGAAGTCTCAGGGATATCAAAGACTTCAGTTTCATTTGCCTACAGCACTGGGAACTGTGTGCTTTGTGCTGTTCAAGAAGAAAAACCAGTGCAGCGCCGGCAACGACGCTGCTGGCCTCCACTGTGACCTCCCAACGCCGCACGGAGCTACACTGCCCCGTTCCCCTGGCCTCACCGAGGCAGTCATCTGGTGCCGCTACCAAGCCGCTGCTCGCACTGTGACCTGTGGCTGCCGCACTCCAACATAGTCTTGCTCACATAGCAACCTGGGCATCCCCAACAACGCTGCTCCCACTGGCACCGGCACCTGCCCCGTGGCCTGTGGACAGCACTCACGAGGAACACGAAGCACTGTCAGTGGACCTGGGCTGCAGTACTGACATCAGATCCATCGACTCCAGTGTCGTCAACTGACGTCCCTGTTTGCACTGCGACCGTACGGAGCCCATCCCACGCTGCACCATCGACTTGGGCCTACAGGCGACATCGCTACAGCAACTACGACAACGCTGCCTGCACCGTGACCTGGTGACACTGCATGTCGCACCACCTCACTTCACACCGCAGCCCTGGTCTCACCAACACCGCTGGATGACCGTCACCGAGCCACTGCCTGCACAGTGACCTGTGGGCACTGCACTATGCACCGTCCCCACTTCACACAGCAGCCCCAACGAAATCCAAGCCAGCGCTCCTGACTTCATCAGCCCAGATTTCGATCTGTAACACGTGCGACTTCAAGGGCCTGACGGCCCCTGCACAGACTCCGGAACCGACAGCACAACACCAGCGATGCCGCTCTCCAGATCACATTGCGAGGATCAGGACACCCTGCAATTCCAAGGTACTGTTTGCGGGTCTTCCCAACAAAGAAGCTGTCCCGCGCCACGGAGGCTGGCTTGAACTGTTGGTTTTATTGATCACGATGCCTTGACAGCCCCAGGTAGAGCTATCGACTTCAAGGAACTGTATTTTTAAGTTAAACCTTACAAAATTCATATCTTTATTACTGTATGTTGGATTTTTCTTGTTTTGGTTTGTTTTACACAGATAAATATTGGCTATTTTTATAAAACTGGTGTGATGTTCTTTTGTATATTTTTCACTGTATCACTGTGTGTTATGTGCAAATGCCTTACACATTGCTTCGGAGACCAGCCTGACTGCGCGTGCCAAGCTACCAAGGGGGTGAGCAGGGGTTGTCTGAGCAGGTATCTCCCTTATCCTGACTAGAGAGAGGGTCCCTACTTGGACAGGGTGCAAACCATCTGCCACCTAGAGACTCCATTTCTAACACAGAGCAATATCCCCTTTGAGGAATTTTTGAGAGCAAAAACAGACAGCAGTGTGCACAGTGAATAAGAAAAGGAAGCTGCTAACATTATAGAGAGAATCCCTCAGATAGTTTATGATAGGAAGATTCTGAATACTTCAAAACATAGGGCAAGTAAAATAAATAGAGTATATTTACTGAAAGAGAGGAAGAATATAACTACTGTGAGGGGTGAGATAAGATACATTACTACATATAGCAACTGGAATGATCTCATTTATACAAGGCTAAAGAAAATGTGGGAAATTCTTTCTCCCGATCCAGAGATCTGCAAAAATTCTTCGTAAAATACATTTCTCACATTCAAGAGCACCAACACAAAATACAATTCTGAGCTATTTCTAAGAAATGGATACAATCCCCTCTAATACTGCCACATGATTGCTAGATTCACCCAAAGGGTTTTATAATTGTAGGAAATGTATTAGTTGTAAATAGGTTATGGGCAATACAAAAACCTTCGCGGATGTCACAGAATGATTTAGATTAAGAATTACATCTTTTTTCAATTGTAACACTATAAATTGTATTTATAAGATAATGTGTGTTTGTAAAAAACAATATATTTGGCTCTACAACAAGAAAGCTGAAACAAGCATTGGCAAAGCCAAAAGGTCTCGCCTATACAAGAGCTATACAAACTTATACAAGAGCTACTGGCATTGGCAATGTGTTTTATCCATGCGGTACACCAGTGTGGCTGCTGTTCAGTGTGGCTAAAAGTCAGTGTGTAGTTTGTCAAAGTGGAGTGGGGGGGGGGGGGGGGGGAGGGGGGGGGGGGGGAGTATAGTGTTGTAGAGTGAATTTGTTGGAATGTCAGAGTGGAGGAGGAGTGTTGCAGAGTTGAGTAGAGTTCAGTGGTTCAATGGCAGAGTGTCGTGGAGGGGGTGGATTGGATTGGAGTAGAGTGCAGAGAATCGGGGTAGAGTGGGAGAATTGAATGGGGTGGATTGGTGTGAGGTGGTTTGGACTGGAGTGGGGTGGGGTGGACTGAAATGGGATGGGATAGGGTGTGGTGGATAAAATGAAGTGGGGGTGGATGGGATTGGGGTGGAGTCAAGTGGGTTGGGGTGACAGAACTAGGGGGGAATGGATTGCAGTGGGCTAGACTGAACTGGGTGGATTGGCGTGGGGTAGAATTGCTTTGGAGTGGAGTGGTGCAGAATGTTTTGGATTGGTGTGGGCTAACTGGAGTGGGGCAGGCTAGATTGGAGTGGGTTGGGAGGACTGCAGTGGATTATAGTGGGGTGAGTGGTTTGGATTGGAGTGGGGTGGATTAATTTGTGGTAAAGTGGAGTGGATTGAAGTGGGGTGGATTGGGGTGTACTGCATAATGTGTTAAAGCAACATTTCAAAAATTACACCTAATAAAGAAACAATGCCGCTTTGCAATATTTCAAACAAGATAATCGTCATCTTTCGAGAAGAGGGCCCATGAGCAAAAACAAAAGAAAACATGAGTGGAAAGTGAAAAAAGAAGAAGATTGGCAAAATAAATGAAAGTTAGCTATAAAAAATGTTTACAAAAACTTAGCAAATTGTGTTTGTCCTGCCGGGCATGTTTTTGCCAGTCACAAGCCTTCTGTTTGAAGAACAAAATAATACCTCTAGTAAGTCGGGAGCAGCTGAGGGGCACTGATTAAGTTAAATCAATCAGTGCATGGTCGCCGCTCCAAACAGAGGAACGAAAATGATGCCAGGCCTACAGTGACAAATTACGAGGGTGTAAAGAAGAGTAACAGGTGGCTTCTAAGCCCTTTACTGTACACAACAGAGTTTCACAAGCACTCGCACGCTCGACCCTAGAAGTGATGGAAGAAGCATATTAGAGCTTTGAAAACTATTGACTACAGGTATCTCTTGTCACTTCATTTCAAACAAGGACACTATATGGAAGATAGGTCAAACTGGGTCAAGCCTATTTCACCTCATGGAAGAAATGCAAATTTAAAAATTTAGAGTCTGAGTCAGAGAAACATATTGGATAAACAGTTTGAAAACTGTTCAATTTGATCTTTAAATTCAGACAGGGTATTGTATACTTTAATATGTAGGACTCCCGATTGATATCATGGTCCAAATTTCAGGCCTGGTGCAACTTAATTGGTGTAACTTGGATTCCATATTGGTTACACTGAATGCCAATGGAATTACGTGACAGGGAGGGCCAAATTATGAGGCAGGGTTGACTAAATTATGCAGCAAGAAAAGCCAAATTATCTGACGTAATGTGACATTTTCCAATAGTATTACTCTATTTTGTCATTTTTGCACTTGTTTAAACTGTGTGGGCATAGGTTTCAACTAATTATTACCAGTGTGACACCCAAACATAGCAATAAACAACAGAAATGCAGCCCAGTCAACATTTGCAAAGGGTCTTTCACTGCGCTGCAACACGTGTTGTAGCATTTGTATTAACTTTTAGACAGTCTGAGCTAGAAACTATTTTTTTTTCCAAATTTGTCGATTATGCAGCAGATGATGGATTAGGAGGCAAATGTGGCAGATCCCTACTTATGCGAATTGAATATAAATGGTTAGTTATTATTTTTATAACAGTCTACGCTGAAACATTACTGACTTATGGGACCACTAGTATTAGATTTCCGCAAGAGCAAAAATAGTCATTAAGGTGGAGAAGGATATTAATACCAATGTCATTATCAAGAGGCCTCAAGATTGAGTGTTATTGCGCGGGTGTCGATGTGACCTATTAGAGAAATAATGTTGCATGTTGGGTGTGTCTCACCTGAATGGTGCAGATAATTGGGATAAAGTGACTCAAGTTTAATGTAGTATTATTACTGTAACATTTGGTTAGGAGCGAAATTTGACATTATGGTGGTTGAAGGGATTAGGTTTCAGGCTACCATAAAGAGGTTCAGAATTGGATTCAGATCTATGCTCCGGTAATGAAAGGGATGCATTAGAGAAACAGTGACTAATTTGGATAGTTTATAAATTATTGCTAATGGTGTGTTTACTTATGTCAATCTATTAACCCCTTCGCTGCCAGGCCTTCCCCCCCCCCCCCCCTCAGATGCCAGGCCTTTTTTTGGCTATTTGGGGCAGTTCGCTCTTAAGCCCTCAGAGCTTTTTGTCCACATAAGCTACCCACGCAAAATGTGCGTCGTCCTTTTTCCAAAAATCCTAGGGATTCCAGAGGTACCAAGAGTTTGTGGGTTCCCCTGGAGGACACCAAGAAATTAGCCAACATTTCTCTTTTTTTTACAAAAAAATGGGGGTGAAAGGGCTGCAGAAGAAGGCTTGTGTTGTTTTTCCCCTGAAAATGGCATCAACAAAGGGCCAAAAGGCCTTTTCCGGTGTGTATTTCCCCCCCCCCCCCCCCCCCTTCGAGCGCACCAACCAACAAATGAAAACATACAAGGCTCCGTGTTTTCCGTATGGTTTCTGGACTACTTTTTCTCTTTATTTTGCAGCGCTATCGCGCTGGTTTTAGCGCAATCGCGCTAATTTTTTGTTCCAATTAATGTGGCAAGAAAAGTCCAGTTAGGAGTTTACAACGCTAATAGCTGTAACTAGACGAAACGCGAGACCTGTTGCATTGTCAATGTCTGTTACTATTTCTTGTGCTTTTAGCCTCCTTCCAGTTAGTAACAGCAATGGGTTTGAAACCAATGCTGGATCCCGGACAGCTAAACATTTCTGAAAAGTAAACAAAATTCTGAATTCACTAAGGGGTCATTTGCGTAGATTCTACAAGGTTTTCCTACAGAAAACAACAGCTGAAATAAAAAAAATATTGAAATTGAGCTGAAAAAACAGCCATTTTCCTTCACATATTACTGTATAACTTTTTCCTGCGATGTCAAGATTTTCGAAAGCAATATACCGTTACGTCTGCTGGACTCTTCTGGTTGTGGGGATATATGGGGCTTGTAGGTTCATCAAGAACCCTAGGTACCCAGAGCCAATAAAAAAGCTGCACCTTGTAATGGGTTTTCTTTCTGTACCGGGTATACAGCAATTAATTTGGTGAAATATAAAGAGTGAAAAATAGGTTTCAAGGAAACCTTTGTATTTCCAAAATGGGCACAAGATAAGGTGTTGAGAAGCAGAGGCTATTTGCACATCTCTGAATTCCGGAGTCCCCATACTAGCTTGTGAATTACAGGGCATTTCTCATATTGAAGTCTTACAATTGGAAGGAAAAATGTAGAGAAAGACAAGGGGTAATAACACTTGTTTTGATATTCTGTGTTCCCCCAAGTTTCCCAATAAAAATGGTACCTCTCTTGTGTGGGGAGGCCTAACGCCCGCGACAGGAAACACAACATGAACACATTCCATTTTTACACTAAAATCTAACGTGTTTTTTGCAAAGTGCCTAGCTGTGGATTTTGGCCTCTAGCTCAGCCCGCACAAAGGGAAACCTAGCAAACCTATACATTTTTTAAAACTAGACACCTAGAGGAATTCAAAATGGGGTGACTTGTGGGGCTCTCACCAGGCTCTGTTACCCAGAATACTTAGTAAACCTCAAAATATGGCCCAAAAAAAAAAAAAAAGCACACACACTTTTTCCTCACATTTCAGTGAAAGAATTTCTGGAATCTGAGTGGAGCCAAAAATGTCCTTCCACCAAGCATTTCCCAAAGTCTCCCGATAAAAATGGTACCTCACTTGTGTGGGTAGGCCTAGTGCCCATGACAGGAAATGCCCCAAAACACAACGTGGACACATCACATTTTCCCAAAGAAAATAGACCTGTTTTTTGGAAAATGTCTAGCTGTGGATTTCGGCCTCTAGCTCAGCTGGCACCTAGGAACACCTAGCAAACCTGGACATTTCTGAAACCTAGACACCCTGGGGAACCCATGTTGGGGTACCTTTTGGTGTTCTCACCAGGTTCTGTTACCCAGAATCCTTAGCAAACCTCAAAACGTGGCACAAAAAACATGTTTTCCTTACATTTCGGTGCTGCAAAGTTCTGGACTCCAAGGGGAGCCACAAACTTCCATCTACCCAGCGTTACCCCAGATCTTCCGATAAAAATGGTACCTCACTTTTTCTGGGTAGGCCTAGTGCCCGCAAAAGGAAATGCCCCAAAACACTATGTGGACACATCAAAATTATCAAATACAAAACTACCTGTTTTTGAGAGAGAGGCACCTGCGCTTGTGGTCCTGGGCTCAGCAGCCATTCGGGGAAACCTACCAAACCCTATTATTTTTGAAAAATAGACACCCAGGGAGGTGTGAGTTGCGTGGATCCCCCAAAGTTCTCTTACCCAGAATCCTCAGCAAACCTCAAATTTAGCTAAATAAAAAACAAAAATCACATTTTCCCCACATTTCTGTGTGGGATCACTGCACCGGCACACATTTCCTACCACCCAATGTTCCCTCAGTCTCCCACTAAAAAGTATTCCTTACTTGTGTAGGTGGGCCAAGTGCTTGTGACAGGGAAGACCCAAGAACATGTCAAAAATTAGAGGGAACCAAAACGGGTCGGAAAGGGCAGTTTGAAAAAAAAGAAAAAACGTTTTTAGGTTGACAAGTGGGGCAGAATTTTTATCAGTATAGATGAGACAATGCTGGGTGCTAGGAATTTTGTGGATTCCTGCAGATTCCAGAAGGTTCCATCACAAAAATGTGGGAAAAAATTGTGATTTCAAGCTAAGTTGGAAGTTTGCAGTGCATTGTGGGTAAGAAAATGGCGCGGGGTGCATGTGAAGCACACCACCCTGGACTCATCCAGATGTTTAGTTTTCAGATGTGTCTAGGTCTCGTAGATTTTTCTACATGGCAGTGTCCCAAAGTTAGTAAAGATCTTATCCAGAGGTGGAGGAGCATTAGATTATGTGATAAGAACTTAAAGAAGTTATTTTATATTATCATTATTATGATCTCTCAGATTCCCTTATCATGGGGTTAAGCAGCGTACAGAACTGACGTTAAAAGACGGTACTTTTTCACTGTTAGAACATAAGGTGAGAGGATTTCTTTCAGAGTAATGAACGAAGGATTTGATCTGTTAGATGACAACAATAATTTCTGTTAAGCATAATTATCAGTGATATGGACTGCTATAACAATTAAGACCTATGATCATAATTGATTTGTTTTAACTCTGTAACTAAGGAGTTTGTTAAAAGAGCGTCAAGGCACAATATATATCTGTGTGTTTCAGACAGCACCCAAGAACTAAATTGTGTCTTCACATTAATAATGATAATTTTTCATTTACAAACTTGGATATACTTGCAAGGGTTAATTGGGTCTTATAATATTAGTTATTCTCTCTTTATCAAGTGATAATTTGTTAAGCTAGAAGGGAACAACCAGTCACGGGAGAGAAGGCATTACTATTTACGTAACCTAGGAATGCATTTTAAGGATACCAATTTGATGATGAATCTTTTCATCAGAGAATTTTTATTTTAATGAAAGACATTATGGTACTGTGGTTAATCTGGAGTGTAAGTGAATATACAATGGGTGAACTATCATTATTTAACAGCCCTGACGAATCGAAAGAATCAATTGTGTCACAAAAGATTTATTAGCTGTCACTCTAATATGTGAACAACTGTTACATTGATATAAGGCACAGTGATGTTATGTGAATATTACGAATATTTTTTGGGAAATTGTTGTACTTTATGAAGAAAATAGACTCTACTCATTGAAGATCAAAGATGGATTGATGTTTTTATTTATAAATTTCTGTTCTCTTAGAAAACTGAATTTGTGAGCAGATAGACATAAGACCTATGCTGGTGGGGTAACCAGTGATCTGGGAGTTGAGCAGGCGGCAAATTGAAAATGTCACTTACCCAGTGTACATCTGTTCGTGGCATTAGTCGCTGCAGATTCACATGTTTGGCACAGTCCGCTGCCTGGTGTTGGGCTCGGAGTATTACAAGTTGTTTTTCTTCGAAGAAGTCTTTTTGGTCACGGGACCGAAGGACTCCTCCCTCTTTGGCTCCATTGCGCATGGGCGTCGACTCCATCTTAGATTGTTTTCCCCGCAGAGGGTGAGGATGGAGTTGTTTGGTATAAATAGTGCCCATGCAATGGAGTGAATATGTATGTATGATAAGAGTTTCTAATAATTATTTACAAATGTTCAGATGTTTAAGGTTCATGATCTACTTCTAAACGGCTACAGGCTTCCCGGGGAGGTGGGAGGGTACATGTGAATCTGCAGCGACTAATGCCACGAACAGATGTACACTGGGTAAGTGACATTTTCAGTTCGATGGCATATGTTGCTGCAGATACACATGTTTGGCATAGACTATAAAGCAGTTACCTCCCCTAAAAGCGGTGGTTTAGCCTGTAGGAGTTGAAGTAGTTTGGAATAATGTTCTTAGTACAGCTTGGCCCACTGTAGCTTGTTGTGCATTTAGTACGTCTACACAGTAGTGTTTAGTAAACGTATGAGGCGTAGACCAGGTTGCAGCCTTACATATTTCGCTCATAGGAATGTTTCCTAGAAAGGCCATTGTAGCACCTTTCTTTCTGGTTGAGTGTGCCTTTGGTGTAATAGGCAATTCTCTTTTGGCTTTAAGATAGCATGTTTGAATGCATCTGACTATCCATCTAGCAATGCCTTGTTTAGAGATTGGATTTCCTATGTGTGGTTTTTGAAAAGCTATGAACAGTTGTTTTGTTTTCCTGATTAGCTTTGTTCTGTCAATGTAATACATTAGTGCTCTTTTGATGTCTAATGTATGTAGTGCCCTTTCAGCCACAGAATTTGGTTGTGGGAAGAACACTGGCAATTCTACCGTTTGATTTAAATGGAATGGTGAGATTACTTTTGGCAGAAATTTTGGATTTGTTCTTAGAACTATTTTATTGTTGTGTATTTGAATAAATGGTTCTTGTATGGTAAATGCCTGTATTTCACTTACTCTTCTGAGGGATGTGATTGCAATGAGAAATGCGACCTTCCAGGTTAGATATTGCATTTCACAGGAATGCATGGGTTCGAAAGGGGGACCCATGAGTCTTGTTAAGACGATGTTAAGGTTCCATGAAGGAACTGGTGGTGTTCTTGGTGGTATAATTCTTTTTAGCCCTTCCATGAATGCTTTAATAACTGGTATTCTAAATAGAGACGATGAATGAGTAGTTTGTAGGTAAGCAGATATAGCTGCGAGGTGTATTTTTATAGATGAAAAAGCGAGATTTGCTTTTTGCAAATGTAGTAAGTATCCTACTATGTCTTTAGTAGAGGCATGTACTGGTTGTATTTGATTGGCATGGCAGTAGTAAACAAATCTTTTCCACTTAGATGCATAGCAGTGTCTAGTGGAAGGTTTTCTAGCTTGTTTTATGACCTCCATGCATTCTTGTGTGAGGTCCAAGTGTCCGAATTCTAGGATTTCAGGAGCCAAATTGCCAGATTCAATGATGCTGGGTTTGGATGTCTGATCTGTTGTTTGTGTTGTGTTAACAGATCTGGCCTGTTGGGTAGTTTGACATGCGGTACTAGTGAAAGGTCTAGTAGAGTTGTATACCAAGGTTGTCTTGCCCATGTGGGTGCTATCAGTATGAGTTTGAGTTGGTTTTGACTCAACTTGTTTACTAGATATGGAAGGAGAGGGAGAGGGGGAAAAGCGTACGCAAATATCCCTGACCAATTCATCCATAGAGCATTGCCTTGTGATTCGCGGTGTGGGTACCTGGATGCGAAGTTTTGGCATTTTGAGTTTTCTCTTGTTGCGAACAAATCTATCTGGGGTGTTCCCCAAATTTGAAAGTACTTGTTCAGAACTTGGGGGTGAATTTCCCATTCGTGGACTTGTTGGTGGTCTCGCGAAAGGTTGTCTGCTAGTTGGTTTTGTATTCCTGGAATAAATTGTGCTATTAGGCGAATGTTGTTGTGAATCGCCCACTGCCAAATTTTTTGTGTTAGGAGGCACAATTGTGTTGAGTGTGTTCCTCCTTGTTTGTTTAGATAATACATTGTTGTCATGTTGTCTGTTTTGACAAGAATGTATTTGTGTGTTATTATGGGTTGGAAGGCTTTTAACGCTAGAAATACTGCTAACAGTTCTAGGTAATTGATATGAAGTTTTGTTTCGTGTATATCCCATTGTCCTTGAATGCTGTGGTGATTGAGGTGTGCTCCCCACCCTGTCATGGAAGCATCTGTTGTTATAACGTATTGAGGCACTGGGTCCTGAAACGTCCGCCCTTTGTTTAAATTTTTGCTGTTCCACCATAGAAGCGAGAGGTATGTTTGGCGGTCTACCAACACCAGATTTTGAAGTTGACCCTGTGCCTGTGACCATTGTGATGCTAGACACTGTTGTAAGGGTCGCATGTGTAGTCTTGCGTTTGGGACAATGGCTATGCATGATGACATCATGCCTAGAAGTTTTAGCGCACATTTTGCTTGTATCTTTTGGTTTGGAAACATAGCACTTATTAGCTTGTGGAATGCCTGCACTCTTTGTGGACTTGGAGTGGCAATTCCTTTTGATGTGTTGATGGTTGCTCCTAGATATTGTTGTGTTTGACACGGTTCTAGGTGTGATTTTGTGTAGTTGATGGAAAACCCCAGTTTGTGAAGGGTTTGTATGACAAAGGTGGTGTCGTTTGCGCATTTTTTTACTGTGTTGGTTTTGATTAGCCAGTCGTCTAGGTAAGGGAACACATGTATCTGTTGTCTCCTGATGTGTGCTGCTACTACTGCTAGACATTTTGTGAACACTCTTGGTGCAGTTGTTATTCCGAATGGCAACACCTTGAATTGGTAATGTATTCCTTTGAATACGAACCGTAGGTACTTTCTGTGAGAAGGGTGTATTGGTATATGAAAGTACGCATCCTTTAGGTCTAATGTGGTCATGTAATCTTGCTGTTTGAGCAGTGGAATGATGTCTTGTAGTGTGACCATGTGAAAATGGTCCGATATGATGTAGGTATTTAGTGTCCTGAGATCTAATATTGGTCTCAATGTTTCGTCTCTTTTTGGGATTAGAAAGTACAGGGAGTAAACTCCTGTGTTTTTTTGTTGTACTGGTACTAATTCTATTGCATCCTTTTGCAGTAGTGCTTGAACTTCTAGTCCTAAAAGTTCTAAATGATGTTGTGACATTTTGCGTGTTTTGGGGGGGATGTTTGGTGGGAAGTTGTGGAATTCTATGCAATAGCCATGTTGGATTATTGCTAATACCCAATTGTCTGTTGTAATCTGTTGCCAAGATTGGTAGAATTGGCTTAGTCTTCCCCCCACTGGTGTTGAGTGAAGGGGTTGCGTGACTTGAAAGTCACTGTTTAGGTGGAGGTGTTTTTGGAGTCTGGAATCTTCCCCTACTCCTTGGGAATTGACCCCCCCGATATCCCCTGAAACCACCCCTTTGGAAGGAACCCTGATATGGTGTGGTTCTTGATTGTTGGCTGGTGGTGTCTGTGGGTTGGCCACGAAACCCCCCTCTAAATGGAGTTTTTCTGAAAGAGCCTCTGCTCTGCTGGGAGTAGAGTGCGCCCATGGCTTTGGCCGTGTCTGTGTCTGTGTCCTTTTTAAGTTTTTCAATGGCTGTATCCACTTCCGAGCCAAACAGTTGTTTCTCGTTGAAGGGCATATTAAGGACAGCCTGCTGGATTTCAGGTTTGAAGCCTGAAGTGCGTAGCCAAGCGTGTCTCCTTATGGTGACAGCAGTGTTGACTGTTCTTGCTGCAGTATCGGCTGCGTCTAGTGAAGAGCGGATTTGATTGTTTGAGATCGTTTGTCCCTCTTCCACTATTTGCTGCGCCCTTTTTTGGTATTCCTGGGGAAGATGGTCTACGAGAAGTTGCATCTCGTCCCAGTGTGCGCGGTCATATCTGGCCAGCAGCGCTTGTGAATTTGCGATGCGCCACTGGTTGGCTGCCTGTGACGCCACTCTTTTCCCTGCCGCGTCAAATCTTCGGCTTTCTTTGTCCGGAGGTGGGGCGTCGCCAGATGTATGTGAATTTGCTCTTTTGCGAGCTGCCCCTACTACCACAGAGTCGGGTGGTAACTGCGAAGTAATAAACACTGGGTCTGTGGGTGGTGGTTTGTATTTCTTATCCACCCTTGGGGTGATGGCTCTTGATTTTACGGGCTCCTCAAAAATTTGTTTCGCGTGCCGTAACATCCCTGGTAGCATTGGGAGACATTGATATTGGCTATGTGTAGCCGAGAGGGTGTTAAATAAGAAATCATCCTCTATAGGATCGGAATGCAGTTGGACATTGTGGAAGTCTGCAGCCCTAGCCACCAGTTGCGAGTATGAGGTACTGTCCTCTGGCGGTGACGGCTTTGTGGGGTATGACTCGGGATCATTGTCCGGCACTGGGGTGTCATACAGGTCCCAGGCGTCTTGATCCTGATCGTCATGACTTATGGTAGTTTGCGCTGGTGAGTGCATTTGTGGCGGTGTTTGTGCCGGCGATGCCTGTGGAGGAGAGGGCGGAGGCGTGACTTTTTTAACCACTTTGGCTTGTGGTTGTGTGTCATCCTTTGGAAGTCCGATCCTTCTTTTCCTCATGATTGGGGGAAGGGTTGATATCTTCCCTGTATCTTGCTGGATGCACAGTCTCTTTTGTGTGTAGTCCGATTCTACACTTTGGAGCTCTTGTCCAAATTTGTGCATTTGGCCACTTAGTCCTTGTTCCTCTGAGTAGGATGAAGGTGTGGTATTTTTCGGCGCCGAGAGAGAATATTTTTTCGGTTTCGGCACAGACAGAATTTTTGTTCCTTTCGGCATGGATTCTCGGTGCCGATGTTTTTCGGTGCTGGTATCTTGTTTTTGTCTCTCGGAGCCGCTTTCTCGGCTCCGAGGTTGCTCCATGGCGGTCCCGCGACCGGAGTCGGGTGTCTTCGCTATGGGCGTGCCCTTTTTCGGCCCCTTCGACGGGTCGCCTGATTTATGGGTCGAGCCATGGCCTGTTGGCAGTGGCGTCCCCTGGGCTTTCGGTTTGTCGATGGATTTACTTTTCGACGTCTTACTCACAGTTTGTTGCTGTTGTTCGACGTCGGAGTCTCCGGATTCTGATTCCGGAACCGAGAATGTTTCCTCTTCGTCGTCGAAACGTTGTTTTGTCGACGTGGACGCCATTTGGTGACGCCTGGCTCTTCGGTCCCGGAGTGTTTTTCTGGACCGGAAGGCTCGACAGGCTTCACAGGTATCCTCCTTGTGCTCGGGGGACAAGCACAAGTTACAGACCAAGTGCTGATCTGTATAAGGATACTTACTGTGACATTTTGGGCAGAAACGAAACGGGGTCCGTTCCATCGGCTTCGATGTCGCACGCGGTCGGGCCGACCAGGCCCCGATGGGGGATCGAAACTGCCCCAAAGTCTTCCGATGATCGGTGTCGATGTACCTAACTATCCCGATACCGAACGGAACAATACCGACGCTTTCTTCCGAGATTCTGACTAACTTTCCGAACCGAAACACGGAGCGAAAAGGAATACGTCCGAACCCGACAGCGGAAAAAAACAATCTAAGATGGAGTCGACGCCCATGCGCAATGGAGCCAAAGAGGGAGGAGTCCTTCGGTCCCGTGACCAAAAAGACTTCTTCGAAGAAAAACAACTTGTAATACTCCGAGCCCAACACCAGGCAGCGGACTGTGCCAAACATGTGTATCTGCAGCAACATATGCCATCGAACATTCCTGTTACTAGCATTTAGCTAATTCAAAAATAGGTTTATCTATTTTCAGAAGAAAGTACAGTAAGTACAGGGATCTAAAACCATATTAAGCAACTCACTTGTAATTCCAGTTCAATTATATGCACACACGTGATTAATAATCTATTTTCCCTTCTCAAATTATACAAACTGTGTATTTAGGTGCTGTAAGGAAATGCCTCCTTGGAATGGTTACCCCCTGACTTTTTGCCTTTGCTGATGCTATGTTTTGAATTGAAAGTGTGCTGAGGCCTGCTAGCCAGGCCCCAGCACCAGTGTTCTTTCCCTAACCTGTACTTTTGTTTACACAATTGGCACACCCTGGCATCCAGGTAAGTCCCTTGTAACTGGTACCCCTGGTACCAAGGGCCCTGATGCCAGGGAAGATCACCAAGGGCTGCAGCATATCTTATGCCACCCTGGGGACCCCTCACTCAGCACAGACACACTGCTTGCCAGCTTGTGTGTGCTGGTGAGGACAAAACAAATAAGTTGACATGGCACTCCCCTCAGGGTGCCATGCCAACCTCACACTGCCTATGCAGTATAGATAAGTCACCCCTCTAGCAGGCCTTACAGCCCTAAGGCAGGGTGCACTATACCATAGGTGAGGGCACCAGTGCATGAGCACTGTGCCCCTACAGTGTCCAAGCAAAACCTTAGACATTGTAAGTGCAGGGTAGCCATAAGATTATATGGTCTGGGAGTCTGTCAAACACGAACTCCACAGCACCATAATGGCTACACTGAAACCTGGGAAGTTTGGTATCAAACTTCTCAGCACAATAAATGCACACTGATGCCAGTGTACATTTTATTGTAACATACACCCCAGAGGGCACCTTAGAGGTGCCCCCTGAAACCTTAACCAACTACCTGTGTAGGCTGACTGGTTTTAGCAGCCTGCCACACTCGAGACATGTTGCTGGCCACATGGGGAGAGTGCCTTTGTCACTCTGTGGCTAGTAACAAAGCCTGCACTGGGTGGAGATGCTTATCACCTCCCCCTTGCAGGAGCTGTAACACCTGACGGTGAGCCTCAAAGGTTCACCCCCTTTGTTCCAGCACCACAGGGCATTCCAGCTAGTGGAGTTGCCCGCCCCCTCTGGCCACGGCCCCACTTTTGGCGGCAAGGCCGGAGGAGAGAATGAGAAAAACAAGGAGGAGTCACTGGCCAGTCAGGACAGCGCCTAAGGCAACCTGAGCTGAAGTGACTCTGACTTTTAGGAATCCTCCATCTTGCAGATGGAGGATCCCCCCAATAGGGATAGGAATGTGACCCCCCTCCCCTTGGGAGGAGGCACAAAGAGGGTGTACCCACCCTCAGGGCTAGTAGCCATTGGCTACTAACCCCCCAGACCTAAACACGCCCTTAAATTTTGTATTTAAGGGCTCCCCAGAACTTAGGAACTCAGATTCCTGCAACCTAAGAAGAAGAGGACTGCTGAGCTGAAAAACCCTGCAGAGAAGACGGAGACACCAACTGCTTTGGCCCCAGCCCTACCAGCCTGTCTCCCCCCCTTCTGAAGAAACTGCTCCAGCGACGCTTTCCCCAGGACCAGCGACCTCTGAATCCTCAGAGGACTGCCCTGCTCTAAAAGGACCAAGAAACTCCTGAGAACAGCGGCCCTGTTCACCAAAGACTGCAACTTTGTTTCCAAAGGAGCAACTTAAAGACAACTGCGTCTCCCGCCAGAAGCGTGAGACTTGCAACTCTGCACCCGACGCCCCCAGCTCGACTTGTGGAGAAACAACATTTCAGGGAGGACTCCCCGGCGACTACGAGATCGTGAGTAACCAGAGTTGCCCCCCCTGAGCCCCCACAGCGACGCCTGCAGAGGGAATCCCGAGGCTCCCCCTGACCGCGACTGCCTGACTCCCAGATCCCTACGCCTGGAAAAGACTCTGCACCCGCAGCCCCCAGGACCTGAAAGATCGGAACTCCAGTGCAGGAGTGACCCCTAGGAGGCCCTCTCCCTTGCCCAGGTGGTGGCTACTCCGAGGAGCCCCTCCCCTTGCCTGCATCGCTGAAGAGACCCCTTGGTCTCACATTGATTTCCATTGGAAACCCGACGCGTGTTTGCACACTGCACCCGGCCGCCCCCGTGCTGCTGAGGGTGTACTTTCTGTGCTAACTTGTGTCCCCCCCGGTGCCCTACAAAACCCCCCTGGTCTGCCCTCCGAAGACGCGGGTACTTACCTGCTGGCAGACTGGAACTGGGGCACCCCCTTCTCCATTGAAGCCTATGCGTTTTGGGCACCACTTTGAACTCTGCACCTGACCGGCCCTGAGCTGCTGGTGTGGTAACTTTGGGGTTGCTCTGAACCCCCAACGGTGGGCTACCTTGGACCCAAACTTGAACCCCGTAGGTGGTTTACTTACCTGCAAGAACTAACAATTACTTACCTCGCCTAGGAACTGTGAAAATTGCACTGTCTAGTTTTAAAATAGCTATATGTGATTTATTTGAAAAGTATATATGCTATTGTGATTATTCAAAGTTCGTAAAGTACTTACCTGCAATACCTTTCATGCAAAGTATTACATGTAGAGTTTGAACCAGTGGTTCTTAAAATAAACTAAGAAAATATATTTTTCTATACAAAAACCTATTGGCCTGGAATCGTCTCCGAGTGTGTGTTCCTCATTTATTGCCTGTGTGTATGTACAACAAATGCTTAACACTACTCCTTTGATAAGCCTACTGGTCGACCACACTACCACAAAATAGAGCATTAGTATTATCTCTTTTTGCCACTATCTTACCTCTAAGGGGAAACCTTGGACTCTGTGCATACTATTCCTTACTTTGAAATAGTGCATACAGAGCCAACTTCCTACAGGTGCAGATTTTAAAAAAATGCATATTTATTTATGCTGTTATTCACTGCAACTTGATACCTATATCTACTTGAACATAGTCATGTTTTTCTGTATGGGTTGCTTTTTTTAAATAATTAACAAGATTCATTGAAGTGGTAACTTTACTTCTTATTTATTATTTTTTAAAATTACGCAAGGTTTCACACAATGTAAGTGAAAGGCTGCCAGGTTTTTACTGCTAATGGTTTGTAATGAAAATGTTCAATAATGTTTAGATTCAATACATAAACTAAGAAGAGTGTGATGAGATAGTGGGAACGTCGTATGAGGGACTCCAAAGCTCTTTAAGACCCTTTGTTTTATCACCTTCCTTTACTAAAGGCTACAGGGAAGGCACATCCAGCTTTCACTTGGACGCCTTATCTGTCTGCCTGAGGGTGCATAAGAGAATAGAAGAGACAGATTGCTTGCTAAACATTAGTTCTATTGTTCAGTAGAGGTATGAGGTTTGGACCATCTCTGAAACTAAGTGTCCACTTCTTGTGCCACCTTTAGCAGTCAAGAAGGACAAGATGAAGATATTATTATAAAGTAGCACATCACAATGTTCCCATATTTGTATTATCTTCCTGATAAGTATCTTTGCACCTGTTTGTTTTTATAACAATTACTATTTGCATTATGTGCTCCAGGATAGGATATTCATTTAAAATGAATCTTAAATAAATATATATTCCTGGACTCCTAGTGTTCATGAATGTGCCTTTCAATGATGAAACAGAATTTGGGCTTGTTTCACTTAATATCCCTGTGAAATTTTGGGTTACCTAGAATGCATCCCACTAAGGGAACGCACTATGCTTTGCAGGGTGTTTGCGGTCTATCGGGGTTTCTGCCGCAGATTGGCAAATTGACCAAGTCCATGGCGCAAGAGTTGGCTGGAAAGGAAACTAGAAAACATATCAGAGTCCTTTGGGGGAACCATTGACCAATATTTGTAAGCACCCTATCCTTCTGGGAAGGAGTATGGAAATGTTGTCAGATACCAGCCATGCAATTCCCTTTTGTTGGAAAAGGCAGATTGCAAGTGGCAATTAAGTGTAATGGTTTTAAAAAAACCTAAAATAACAGTATTAAGAGCCTCTTAAACTTGTGATGCTGAAATATATAAGTATACTTCCGTTTTAAGACTTTTTATATGAAACTGCCCCTGGAATGAGACCTACAAGCCTCAGCTGAGTCCATGTGTATAAACGCCTATTACCAACACATCTAGAATATGCATTTCTGCACAGACTGATACAAACGTTTAAGCTTATGAATACTTAAGCCTAAAAGGTTTTAGACATCTACAAAAAATAAAGTATTGGTTTGTTTCAAAGATTAGTTTGGGTTTAAACATAAAACAGTGCACTGCACAATATCACACAATCAAGTAGCGCAAAATCCTGTTGATGAACTATTGTATGTCCAATACAATCAGAGCAAATCAATGCAAATAGCACTAAAAAGGAAATTACTTGTACTGGCTGTCTTGGCACTGACAATTTCACCAACAAATATTAGCTCATCATCGTCATCATCTATTACTATTCTCTTCAGTTTCCTCTGCCATGGTTGCAGCTCTTCTTCTTCACACTCCATGAACAGCTCTGCCATTTTGATCCTAAACAGACAAGATAACAATATTTAAACATCTCTGCTACACTTGTAAACAACAAAAACATAGGATTATTTTATAGTAAAATTAAAAAGAGAGTGTTACATGTATACACAGGGATGTGGAATTCCTATCGCCCGATGCCCGGGACATCTTGTTTGGGGTCAAGGGCAACAAGTTTTTATGTTTACTTTGTCCTTGGGACAAGTAGGCCCAACCCCCTGCAGCACAAACCCTTTGGCTGCCTGATTACAGAGAGTGGAACTCTCTGCAGTTGAGGTAATGTGTTTCCTAAAGATAATGCTGTTCGAACTTGTATTTATGGTTCATTATTTGAAAGCCTTCATTATTAGGGTGAGTGCTGTAAATAAATGTTTTAAGGTCACACTTCACTACTGACGTTGGTTCCAGTACCCAAAAAAAACGTGTATACACATGTTTGAAAAGTTTAGGCTATAAGGCTAAGTATAATGCTCCCAGAATGCTCTCTGATTATATGCAAATGAAGTGTCATTTAGTAAAATGTGTTGATGCATGCTAGTATTTCCCAAAAATATTTCTAATGGAAAATCAGTGTAACCATTTTCAACACGATAATGGGAAGCATGAAAATAAACAAACACTGACAAAGCCAACTGATCTGACATATTTTTATAAGTCTTTTAGTTTCATCAATGCGTGTCTTGTTTTGACATGGCTTTTGTAACACTTTATTGTTGTGGGAGCTACCAGGCCCTCAACATTGTAACAAACACGGGCAAACCCCCCCCAAAAAAGTTTTTGGAACTCTCTAAAAGCACACCAGCGGCATAACAAAGGCCCCGCAGCCTCCCTCCAGGGGGCCCCTTTAGCACAGCACCTGCCCTGAGTGAGTCTGTAGAGGGGGCTCCTCCATGTTCTTTACAAAGGGGCACCCTCCAGTTTAGTTACATCACTGATTGCCACTGTAGTTCCTGACACTGAACAAAACTACTTTGTGTGGCAATATGCTCCTTGTGGAAGAGCAGAATGCGATCACTCACAGTAAAGCCGGCCGAAAGAGAGAGAAATAGAAGTTTAATAAAAACAAAATGTCTTTGTTAACACCAGACCTAATTTGGGACCAAGACCCACATGTAGGTAGTTTTTTGCAGGTCGCAAACAGCGACTTTCGCTGTTTGCGACATGCAAAAAGCACACTGCGATGCACAAACCCAGTTTTGCGATTCGGTAACCTGAATTCAGCAAGGGGTAATTTGTGTAGACCCTACAAGGGTTTTCAACAGAAAATAACAGCTGAAATAAAAAAATATTGAAATTGAGGTAAAAAAAAAAAAACTGCAATTTTTCTCCACGTTTTACTCTAACTTTTTCCTGTGCGGTCAGATTTTTTAAAGCCATATACCATTACGCCTGCTGGACTCTTCTGGTTGCGGGGATATATAGGGCTTGTAGGTTCATCAAGAACCCTAGGTACCCAGAGCCAATAAATGAGCTGCACCTTGCAATTAGTTTTCATTCTATTCCAGGTATACGGCAACTCATTTGCTGAAATATAAAGAGCGAAAAATAGGTATCAAGAAAACCTTTGTATTTCCAAAATGGGCACAATATAAGATGTTGAGAAGCAGTGGTTATATGGAGATCTCTGAATTCCGGGGTGCCCATACTACCATGTGAATTACAGGGCATTTCTCAAATAGACTTCTTTTTTACACACTGTATTACACTTGGAAGGAAAAAAATGTAGAGAAAGACAAAAGACAATAACACTTGTTTTGCTATTCTGTGTTCCACCAAGTCTCCTGATAGAAATGGTACCTCACTTGCGTGGGTAGGCCGAATTGTTTGGGACTGGCTCACAACAGGAAACTTAACATGGACACATCACATTTTTACATAAAAATCTGACGAGTTTATGCCCTAGCTGAAGATTTTTGGCCTCTAGCTCAGCCGGCACCTCTACCAAACCTGTGCATTTTTGAAAACTAGACGTCTAGGGGAATCCAGGATGGGGTGACTTGTGGGGCTCCCACCAGATTCTGTTACCCAGAATCCTTTGCAAACCTCAAAATTTGACCAAAAAAACACTTTTTCCTCACATTTTGGTGACCGAAAGTTCTGGAATCTGAGAGAAGCCACAAATTTCCTTCCACCTCTTGTTCCCCCAAGTCTCCCGATCAAAATGGTACCTCACTTGTGTGGGTAGGACTAGCGCCTGCGACAGGAAATGCCCCAAAACACAACGCGGACGCATCACATTTTCCGAAAGAAAACAGAGCTGTCTTTTGGAAAGTGCCTAGCTGTGGATTTTGGCCTCTAGCTCAGCTACCACCTAGGGAAACCTAGCAGACCTATACATTTATGGAAAGTAGACACCTGAGGGAATCTAGAATGGATTGACTTGTGGGGCTCTCACCAGGTTCTGTTACCCAAAATCCTTTGCAAACCTCAAAATTTGGGCACAAAAAACACTTTTTCCTCACATTTTGGTGACCTGAGGGAATCTAGAATGGATTGATGTGTGATTTTCAGCAAAGTTGGAGGTTTGTGGGGCATTATGAGTAAGAAAATGGTGCGGGATGCATGTGAAGCACACCACCCTGGACTCACCCAGATGTTTAGTTTTCAGATGTGTCTAGGTCTGGTGGAGTTTTCTACAGGGCAGTGCCCCAAAGTCCAAAAAGTGCAGCCCTCACCATTCCAAGTGGGACGATTCACCCTCTTTCCCCCCCCGGGGTGTGGATAGGGGGTAATAGCCCTATCTTCCCACTGGTGGGCAAAACAACTTTGGCCCCATTTATTTGGGGTGGGGGTATGGCCATACACCCACCTTCGTATTTTGAAGGGAAAAAAAAAAATCTTCCCTGGTCTCCGGTGGGCTTTCTGCACCAACCCTCCCCCCGCCCCCCACCCCACCCCTTTGGGGGCAGATAAGCCTTCTAAAACTAAACCAAAAAAACAAAGTTGAAGAGGTTGCCATTACTGGTTGCCTGCTATGAGAGTGAACTTCCCTTATTGGGGTAGGTTTATTGAAAATGTTCCAGTGAGAAGAAATTCTATTTGATACTCAAAAGAAAAACAAAGTACAACAAAGACAATTATCGGGAATGTGTAGTGAAAGGTAGTTTATTTTACAAAGTATTAGTAAATGAGTAAATTAATATTAGGTGAAAGAAACTGAGCAGTGTGTACACAAAATGCTATAAAGCAGTGGTTCCCAACCTTTTGACTTCTGTGGACCCCCACTTTATCCTTACTGAAACCCAGGGAACCCCACTGTACCATTATTGGAATCCGGGGACCCCCTACTGAGTCATTACTGAAAGCTGGGGACCTAATCTGTTAATATTATTTAATTTTCTAAGCAGTGGCGGACCCCCTGAGGAGGCTTCGCAGACCCCCGGGGGTCCCCGGACCACAGGTTGGGAACCACCGCTATAAAGAATATAAATACTAGGTTTGTGATTTTTATAATCAAATTATACAAGTATTTCAATATCTAACAAAAGGATTTGGCTTTACTTGGGTAAGGGGTTTCATGGATGTTTCTAGTTTCTTTCAGTATATTAAACTGATCCTTGATGTATGTTGGAGCTAGTATGGAGAATGCACTTATGAGTAATTTAATGAGAACCGCCATTAGGAGAGCTCCTAATCGGTCCTTTTTTAAACAATGGTCACGAGCCCAGAAGGACTATACCTCCCGGGCACACAGGTGGGAGGAGGCCGCCAATGACACTCTGCTGTGCCTTAAAGTGCATAAATCAAGACTCGTGCTTCTGCTGCGCGGAATGCGTCTCGACGCCAAGAGCGGGCCCGTGTGCGGTCGCCCGAGGCCGGGCCAGCTCCCTTGGTGTTTGGTTATAATATCGGTCGCCCATTATTAACGGTGTGTGGATATAGTGAACAGGCTGGTAAATAAGTAGAGATGAGTAAGTAACTGGAAAGTTAATTTGTGCTATTACTGCTAACCTACCCTTTCTGCATAGAGGACTAAGGATAGGTACCCTGGCTGCTTATTACAGTTACTAGGTTGATTTATGGAACTGGGTGCTAATATCTAGTATAAATTATGGGCAAACGTAATGTTGGAAGTCAGGAGGCAGTCACTGAACCATGTTGCTCCACTAGGGACTCCTTAGTACGGGCGGTGGGGTTTATCACCAAAGAAACAGACCTGGTTGAAAGGCGCCTATCTCTAGGGGCAGCTGGACTGAATAAAGCAATAGGGGGGCTCTTTAGCCCAGTGCCTATAGTAACCAATACTCATCACGGTCTAGAGATGGATGTAACGAGGAATAATGAAGAACATCCAGGACCTATGGACTCAGCCACCGTTACCCCCATACCAGTCGCACATTCACCTGCCGCAAAAAGAAGACACTGTGGAGAAAGGGGGTTGATGGTGACTTGGGCCCTCATTTAGCATCCAGCCATGATCCTATATCATGGAGCAATTTTATATCTGCTTTTAACAACTTGCTTAAGCCAATTAAAGATAAAGTTATGCACTGGTCGACCATAAATAATTTATTTTCACTTGATAATGCTCACCAAATTCTTTTAACTAGAAGAGTAGGTTAGGTTGGGCCAATTGTGAAAAACTCTGGGGGTGACTGTATAATCATTAGCTTCTGGAACCGTAGACGTGTGAAGGATATTTTATTTAGGACTGCCTTATGTCCATCATGTATTATCACTCCACTATTGCTACAACTGTGTGCATCCACCCAACACTTTACCAGTGCCTTTAAGTAATAGATACCAGGTCCTGGGCTCACTATCAGATAATTATTGACAAATGGATAGGGGCCATGTGACTGGGAGACAATGTTTACTGGTTGTAGTAGTGCTTCCCCAATGATTCAGGGACCAGATGGGGTTGTTAGTGTGATGTGTATTAATAATCCTGATGGGGAAACATCAGGAAGAACTTATGTACTATTACCCCACCTGAGGCTGTACCTGGGGGATATGAATCTCATTATATTGCCACATGGAATGTGCAAGGTTTACGTAATAAGATCGATGCAGAGGAGTGGTGTACTATTGTCAATTGCCTTGATATAATCTGCATCCAAGAAACATGGTGTGTTTCCCCCATTCACATACAAGGATTTACCTCACATTTTCTGCATGCCACTGCTTCCCAATCAGGGAGGGCCAAGGGTGGGCTCCACGTGCTTATCTCAAACAAACTGTGTAGCAGTTATAAAAAAAAGAAACTCCTGGGAGACTCTCAATTTTCAATTATTGTGGTTAAAATATATAAATATGCTTGATGTGGAACTAATAAACTGCTATAATGTCCGATTCTACTCTTTACAGTAATCCACGCTTTGGCTCAGGGTTTAATTTTTTTTTTACACCCTATTCACTCAACTTTTGTTGTAGTATGGGTTGAAGACTTTAATATCCAACCCTGCTCTTTGCCAGCATCCCGGACCTGTGGGTTTATCGGTCATGAGAGAGAAAGCTACGACCATTTTTGCCACAGCAACTATAGTGAAGCCCTTAATTCGACCTTATAAAAATATGTTTTGATGTTACTGAGATGTAAACATGGAGATAATGGGGAGGAGATGCCATCCTTTAGAGGTACTAACCCCTCATCCGTTATCAATTACATTGTAGTGTCTTTGTTCGCAAATAATTTATGTGATACTCCCCATATTGTTCAATCATCTTTGAGTGACCATGGTCCGAATACCCTTCCAACCACATTCTGGGGCCCAAAGTGCATGTTTCATACCATCAAGAACCAGGTTAAAGCATACAGGATTAATGGCTTGGGACTGAAATGGAAAGATATTGACCCAGAGGGTCTACTACAGAATATTGTGGGGGGTGTCGGTATAAACTTAACTACTGTTTGCAAGACGAAATTGAACCTCTACGGTTGCTTAGCTGCTTTAATCATGCTATTTCTTATATTAAGGTTCTTCTGACACTTGTTCACTCCTGAGATTCTTTGACCCTTGACCAAGACCCTACTCTGATCAATAAATTGTAGATTTTTTGGAGGATTCTTGAGCCAATTTTATCCTTCTTTTTCTCTCTCCTGCTCTTTCCTTGTGTGTAGGTTTAAACTCATCCCTAAATTGTTCAACCAAGGCACGGATTATCAGTGAAGAATTCCGGCAAAGTGCCCCCTCTTGTGTTAGGCCCGTCAGACATTGCAACGCCAGTCTGACGAGGAGCAAGCCCTATGATGAAGCATGACATCCACTGGAAGTGTGAGGGTATTTGCTTCTAGAGATAGAAGTGCCTAGTGGATTCCTTGCTTTTTGTGGAACTATGTACTCTTATGTATTAGGACGCCAACCAAAAGCCAGCAGCAGATATAGTTGGACAACAGTAGCCGGGGGATGGGTACTCTAATCATTTAAATATTACTATGGATGAGTTTCTTCTGGCTATTTTAGCTAGTCCTGGGAGCAGGGCCCCAGGCCCGGATGGGGTACCGGTGGATGTTTCTAAATCTAACAGCAATCTTTGGGCACTCATCTTGACTAGGATGCATAACAGAGTAATAACCAGGGGTATCCTGAAGTCGTGGATTTTCTGCAGTACTGTACCCATACCTAAGAAAGGAGATAAATCATATCCCAAAAATTACCACCCCATATAATTGCTGGACTCATCTATTAAAGTCCTAAGTAGGGTTCTACTGGCAAGACTCAATGATTGGGCATTGGTCAATAACATCCTTATCCAGTTTGGTTTTAGGAAAGGTCTAGGTACCATAAAGCAATCTATTAATCTTGGCCTGCTGATAGGGAAATATACGAAGGCTAAAACAGGGGCACTGTATCTCTATTTTGCTGATCTCAGTAGTGCCTTTGATCTAGTAGAGCATGCCCTTTTGTGGTCTACCTTATTAGGATTGGGTGCCCCAAGGTATATTATTTAATTCCAGGTCCTTGACATGTAAAGTCTGCTTTGGGCCAATGGGAAAATGCGCCACACCTTTTAAGATTGACAGAGACATTCGCCAAGGTTGCATCCTCGCCCCGTTATTATTCTCACTATTCATTAATGGGGTGGATAACTTCCTGTAGGCTATTTAGGTGGACCAATCTTAGGTGCCAAGGCACCCTATAACTGTGTTACTATACGAAGACGATGCAGTCTTGATCTCTAGGACCACAGTGGGACTTCAGAAATTAATGAGTTGCTTTGAGCAATTTATGACATCTAAGGGTATGGCAATCAAATTCAAAACCTTTACTATGGTCTGTGGACAAACAGCAAAGAAATGTAGGAGCTTTGATATACAGAATACGCAAATTACTACTGTTTGTTCATTCAGCTAACTGAGTGTTCTGTTTACGAGTAATGGATCATGGGAACAGCATATCCACTCGGATAGGAATAAATTACGAAGGAACTCATATGCTATTTGTAGATTTGCTTGCAAATTGGGGAATTGTCCTATAACACCTATGGTGGATATTTATAGGTGTGAATTCTATGTATGGTAGTTTACGGAGCTGGAGCATGGGGCCATTCTAAAAGTACTTCCCTGCAAATAGAGAAAAATCATTTTTTTAAACTGCCATTATGTTTATCTATCTCCACATCCAACTGGATTGTACATCAGGAGGTGGGGCTGCAGTACCTGGAGGACGTGTTGCAGCTGAGCCCATCGCTCCTATGGCACAGTATCTGGTCCAAAGACAAAACTATTTTAACCAAACAACTTATCGTAGATTGTTTAAAATTGGATAGTGCTTTATGTATCCCCTGGCATTAAGGATACTTTCCTGCAACATAGGCTGGATGGCAGGAAAACCATCAAAATGACAAAATCTACCATTGGTATATACATGTCCTTTTTTCTGGGGGTAAGCAGAGAAGGATATCTATCAAGCGTCACTAACACAGAGCATCAGTTTGTCCTGACAAGACTCAGATTGTCAGATTGGGAATGGTGCATCATCTAGTGGCGTTCCCCAGGATGAGGACATGTCCCCATGAGTTGGACTGCTGCCCCTGTGATGGGGGTTAGTAAACAGAGGACCCTGCACTTTATGTTATTTTGTAAACTTTATGCACACCTTAGGATTTATTTACCTTAAACCCCTTTTTCGTTAACTATAATTTAAGAACACACTTGGTTGCACTGGAATTTCTATTAAACTTAAACAATTATCATGTGCCCTATAAGGTGGCATTATGTATTTTAAATGCCATTTATGCTAGGAAAAGCTTTCGTTTTTAGCATTTGCATAACTTTGCTATGGATAATTGTATGTGGTCTTTGGTCTTTAATTGTTATGATAATTGGCAGGGACTGTGTTGAATGTTTTATCTGTTTATTTTTTGTACTTTTATGGCTATTCTGTACCTGACAAATAAAGTTTTTGAACCGAGTAATTTAATGATAAAAAATGTTCTACTGTGTTTTAAAAACTTACATGTGTAAGTCTATACTGAAATGAGTATGCATAAAAGCAATGTTGAATTAATGCAGAGTTAGTGAAATCATCTGTCATCTCTCAATACTTGTCTATCAGTTAGATATGGATATGACAAGCATAATACTTGAAAGAATGAAGATTTGGTGAGAACACCCTGTGTCGTCTTTTTTGCTGTAGAAAGTGAAGGAGTCAGATACAGTGTATATAGGCTGCAGAGAAGGTTTCTGTTTCTATGGAAGACAACAAAAGTGTGGTTAAGTTTTTGTCTTAAAACTGCAATTGCTATGTTAAGGAATATATATATATAGAGAGAGAGAGAGAGTGTCAGTCTCAGCTACACTGTTAAGCACATACAAAATAATACAAATATAAAGGGAGACTTGTAGTCAGCTAGACACAAACAACCACTTGTATATTGATGAGCATATAGAGATTTTAGGTATATAGGCTGTAGTAACAGATGTATTTAAGATGCAATATAGTGAATGTAATATGTAGTTTTCTACACTGATCTTATTTATATAAATTGTAGTTTATATGGTTTAAGCTACTAATAGTGACCCTAGGTACAGTTTTAATTTTAAGTTTACTTGGTATTAGAAAATGTATTTAAGTAGGTTTTTTTGTGTGTTGTCAGAAACATGCGACCTTTAAGTGAGATGCATGTAGACCATAGAAGAGAGTGTATTCTTATTAAAGGATCAAACATGTTGTTCTGAGTTTTACAGACTGAGATGAAAGGTTCCAGAGGCCTATCACCAGGTATATATGCACTCCACTAAAACGTGTGGTAGTCATATAGCTAATAATATGAAAAACAGAGTCGTCTCATATCTAGTGAACCAATGAGAAAGTCCCCTGTATATTCACCACTGTAGAAACTAACATACTGAGCCATACACCAAGGGGCACCCTAATTGATTCATTAACAGAATGGGGGACACACTGATGCATGCACTGACAGACCCAGGTGCACACTGATGCAATGACAGACACCCAGGTGCACTGTAATGTATACACTGCAATACTCAGGTGACAGTGATCCATACATGGACACATCCAGTAACACAATGATGTATACAGTGACACATCCAAACAGACTCTCTTACATATACTGAGAAACCCAGGAACGCAATTATGCATGTACTGACAGATCCAGGCACACACTGGTACATGCACTGACAAACAGGTGACACTGATGCATTTACAGAAACATTCAGATGTACACTGATGCATATACTGAGACACTCCGGCACAGACAGATGCATAGTGACACTCGCACACCTAAGAGCACGCTGATGCATACACTACCACACCCAGGCGCACATACCAATCCATACACCAATACACTTAGGCAAATATTACATATATTTATTCAGACACTCAGCTGCACACTGATATATAGAGGTATACAGCTAAGCATACACTAATACGTCACACCGAGGGACATATTGATGCCTACAGTGAGACACGTAGATACACACTAAAGGATACTCTGACAGGTATGCAGAAACTGACAGACACATACTAAAGTATATACTGATCCACCCAGACATCTTCAGAGAGATTTATACATACTGTGAGAGACCAAGCCAGACACATATGCATAGAGTGACACATCTGGGAGGACATTAATCCATTTAGTAAAGCTTTGAAGACAGTGATACATATAGTGACATGAACAAGGTAACAATTTTCTGACACAGCCAGACACACAGTGTTACACAGACTGGTATACCCAGAAGGTGGTCTTCTTTTCACTGATGCACACACTAATAAATAGTCTGACAGACACAGGTATACAACGATGCCGTGTACATTTGTAAATTTACTATCAACTAAACTTTTTATCAGAGAACGTGGTTCTTAATTTTTTTTGTATGGGTAAATGTATTCTTTATTTGTTTTCCAGGTACTGTTTTCTAACAAATTAATAAGGATTCACAATGCCTAACAAAAGAGAAAGAAAGGAAAAAAAAAACAACTGTCCTACCTGCTTAAAACTGACTGTAAAAAACAAAATAAGGTGGAAAATGTGCAGAAGAAAGAAAGAGACACTGGTTAAAGAACTATGGCTTTTTTTTATTTAAAAACAAATATATATATATATATATATGGAAAATTTCACTTACCCAGTGTACATCTGTTCGTGGCATGAGTCGCTGCAGATTCACATGCTGTGCACAGTACGCCGTCTGGTGTTGGGCTCGGAGTGTTACAAGTTGTTTTTCTTCAAAGAAGTCTTTTCGAGTCACGAGACCGAGGGACTCCTCCCACTTCGATTCCATTGCGCATGGGCGTCGACTCCATCTTAGATTGTTTTCCCCGCAGAGGGTGAGGTAGGAGTTGTGTATGCTAGTAATAGTGCCCATGCAATGGAATGAATACGTATGTACATAATAAAGGTTAAAGTAATATATTTACAAATGTTGAAGATCTACTTCTAAACGGCTACAGGCTCCCGGGGAGGCGGGTGGGCGCATGTGAATCTGCAGCGACTCATGCCACGAACAGATGTACACTGGGTAAGTGACATTTTCCGTTCGATGGCATGTGTAGCTGCAGATACACATGCTGTGCACCGACTAGTAAGCAGTTATCTCCCCAAAAGCGGTGGTTCAGCCTGTAGGAGTTGAAGTAGTTTGAAATAATGTTCTTAGTACAGCCTGACTTACTGTGGCTTGTTGTGCAGTTAACACATCTACACAGTAGTGCTTGGTAAATGTATGAGGCGTAGACCATGTTGCTGCCTTACATATTTTGTTCATTGGAATATTTCCTAGAAAGGCCATGGTAGCCCCTTTCTTTCTGGTTGAGGGTGCCTTTGGTGTAATAGGCACCTCTCTCTTTGCTTTAAGATAGCAGGTTTGAATACACTTAACTATCCACCTAGCAATGCCTTGTTTTGAAATTGGATTTCCTGTATGAGGTTTTTGAAAGGCAATAAATAGTTGTTTTGTTTTTCTAATTAGTTTCGTTCTGTCAATGTAGTACATTAGTGCTCTTTCAGCTACAGAATCTGGTTGTGTGAAGAACACTGGTAATTCTACTGTTTGATTTAAGTGGAACGGTGAGATAACCTTTGGTAAAAATTTAGGATTTGTTCTTAGAACTACTTTAATTTTATGTATCTGAATAAATGGTTCTTGTATGGTAAATGCTTGAATCTCGCTCACTCTTCTTAGAGATGTGATGGCAATCAAAAATGCAACTTTCCACGTTAAGTATTGCATTTCACAAGAATGCATGGGCTCGAAAGGTGGACCCATGAGTCTTGTTAAGACAATGTTGAGGTTCCATGAAGGAACAGGTGGTGTTCTTGGTGGTATGATTCTCTTTAAGCCTTCCATAAACGCTTTAATGACTGGTATTCTAAATAGTGAAGTTGAATGAGTAATTTGTAGGTAAGCCGATATTGCGGTGAGATGTATTTTTATGGAAGAGAAAGCTAGATTTGATTTTTGCAAATGTAGTAAATATCCTACTATATCCTTTGGAGAGGAGTGTAATGGCTGAATTTGATTATTCTGGCAGTAATACACAAATCTTTTCCACTTGTTTGCGTAGCAGTGTCTAGTGGTAGGTTTCCTAGCTTGTTTTATGACCTCCATACATTCTTGTGTGAGGTGCAAGTGTCCGAATTCTAGGATTTCAGGAGCCAAATTGCTAGATTCAAAGATGCTGGATTTGGATGTCTGATCTGTTGTTTGTGTTGTGTTAACAGATCTGGTTTGTTGGGTAGTTTGACATGAGGTACTACTGACAGGTCTAGTAGTGTCGTGTACCAAGGTTGCCTCGCCCATGTTGGTGCTATTAGTATGAGTTTGAGTTTCTTTTGACTCAACCAGTTTACTACATATGGAATGAGAGGGAGAGGGGGAAAAGCGTATGCAAAGATCCCTGACCAGTTCATCCATAGAGCATTGCCTTGGGATTGATCTTGTGGGTACCTGGATGCGAAGTTTTGGCATTTTGAGTTTTCCTTTGTTGCAAATAGATCTATTTGAGGCGTTCCCCAAATTTGAAAGTAATTGTTTAGTATTTGGGGGTGAATTTCCCATTCGTGGGTTTGTTGGTGATCTCGAGAGAGATTGTCTGCCAACTGGTTCTGAATCCCTGGAATAAATTGTGCTATTAGGCGAATGTGGTTGTGAATCGCCCAATGCCATATTTTCTGTGTTAGGAGGCACAACTGTGTTGAGTGTGTCCCTCCTTGTTTGTTTAGATAATACATTGTTGTCATGTTGTCTGTTTTGACAAGAATGTATTTTTGGGTTATTAAGGGTTGAAATGCTTTCAGCGCTAGAAATACTGCTAACATTTCCAAGTGATTTATGTGAAACTGTCTCTGATGTATGTCCCATTGTCCTTGGATGCTGTGTTGATTGAGGTGTGCTCCCCACCCTGTCATGGAAGCATCTGTTGTTATGACGTATTGTGGCACTGGGTCTTGGAAAGGCCGCCCTCGGTTTAAATTTGTACTGTTCCACCATAGAAGCGAGATGTATGTTTGGCGGTCTATCAACACCAGATCTAGAAGTTGACCCTGTGCTTGTGACCATTGTGATGCTAGGCACTGTTGTAAGGGTCGCATGTGCAATCTTGCGTTTGGGACAATGGCTATGCATGAAGACATCATACCTAGTAGTTTCATTACCATTCTGACTTGTATCTTTTGTGTTGGATACATGGCCTGTATTACTTTGTGAAATGTTTGAACCCGTTGTGGACTTGGAGTGGCAATCCCTTTTGTTGTGTTGATTGTCGCTCCTAAGTGTTGTGTTGATTGTCGCTCCTAAGTATTGCTGCGTTTGACACAGCAAAAGGTGTGACTTCGCGTAGTTGATGGAGAAACCTAGCCTGTGAAGGGTTTGTATGACATATTTTGTGTGCTGTGAACACTGTTTTAGCATGTTGGTTTTGATTAACCAGTCGTCTAAGTACGGGAACACATGTATTTGCTGCCTTCTGATATGTGCAGCTACTACTGCCAGGCATTTTGTAAAAACTCTTGGCGCAGTGGTTATTCCGAATGGCAACACTTTGAATTGGTAATGTATTCCTTGGAATACGAACCTTAGGTATTTCCTGTGTGAAGGATGTATTGGTATATGGAAGTACGCATCTTTTAGATCTAATGTTGTCATGTAGTCTTGCTGTTTGAGCAGTGGGATCAAGTCTTGTAATGTGACCATGTGAAAGTGGTCTGATTTTATGTAGGTATTTAGTGTTCTGAGATCTAGTATTGGTCTCTGAGTTTTGTCCTTTTTGGGTATTAGAAAGTACAGTGAGTAAACTCCTGTGTTTTTCTGTTGAATTGGTACTAATTCTATTGCGTCCTTTTGTAGCAATGCTTGAACTTCTAGTCCTAGAAGATCTATATGTTGTTTTGACATATTGTGTGTTTTCGGTGGGACGTTTGGAGGGAATTGGCGAAATTCTATGCAATAACCATGCTGGATAATTGCTAAGACCCAAGTGTCTGTTGTTATTTCCTCCCAAAGTTTGGAAAATTGGCTTAGTCTTCCCCCCACAGGTGTTATGTGATGGGGTTGTGTGACTTGTGAGTCACTGCTTATTTTGAGGGGTTTTGGGGCCTTGGAATTTTCCTCTATTTTTTGGGAATTGGCCCTCTCTAAATTGCCCCCGAAAACCTCCCCTCTGATATTGACCCTGGTAGGTAGGCCTTGTTTGTGAGGTTGTGGTTTCTGTGGGTTGACCTCGAAACCCTCCCCTAAAAGGTGTTTTCCGAAATGTGCCTCTGCTCTGCGGGGAGTAGAGTGCGCCCATGGCTTTGGCTGTATCGGTGTCCTTTTTGAGTTTTTCGATGGCAGTGTCTACCTCCGGCCCAAACAATTGCTGTTCATTAAACGGCATATTGAGCACAGCCTGCTGGATTTCCGGTTTGAACCCAGAAGTGCGCAGCCATGCGTGCCTTCGTAATGTGACTGCAGTGTTTATTGTCCTTGCAGCTGTATCTGCTGCATCCATGGAAGACCGTATCTGATTATTTGAGATACTTTGTCCCTCTTCCACCACCTGTTGCGCTCTTTTTTGGAACTCCTTGGGTAAGTGTTCGATGAAATGTTGCATTTCATCCCAATGAGCCCTGTCGTGTCTTGCCAAA
This sequence comes from Pleurodeles waltl, assembly GCF_031143425.1. NCBI lineage: Eukaryota > Metazoa > Chordata > Amphibia > Caudata > Salamandridae > Pleurodeles > Pleurodeles waltl. Next base: position 285,641,424 of record NC_090440.1, on the reverse strand, counting down.
AGTGCTTGTGAATTGGCAATACGCCACTGATTTGCTGCTTGTGCTGCAACCCTTTTTCCCGCAGCATCAAATTTGCGGCTCTCCTTGTCTGGAGGTGGTGCGTCGCCTGAGGTATGAGAGTTGGCTCTCTTACGAGCTGCCCCCACAACTACTGAGTCTGGTGTTAGTTGTGTTGTAATATATATTGGATCTGTGGGCGGTGGCTTATATTTTTTCTCCACCCTTGGAGTTATGGCTCTGCCTTTAACTGGATCCTGAAAAATTTGTTTTGAATGTCTTAGCATTCCTGGGAGCATGGGAAGGCATTGATACTGGCTATGGGTGGAGGATAGGGTGTTAAAGAGAAAGTCATCCTCAATTGGTTCCGAATGTAAGGAGACATTGTGAAACTCGGCTGCCCTTGCGACCACCTGTGTATAGGATGTACTGTCCTCAGGTGGTGACGGTTTTGTAGGATAAGAGTCTGGGCTATTGTCAGACACTGGAGCATCGTAGAGGTCCCATGCATCGGGATCATCCTGACTCATTGTGGTATGAGCTGGTGAGTGCATCAGTGGTGGAGTTGTTGCTGGTGGTGGAGACGGTGGTGGGGTTGTTTTCCTTGCCACCTTTGCCTGTGGTTGCTTGTCCTTTTGTTGAAAGGCAAGTTTCCTTTTTATTTTGATTGGGGGAAGAGTGGTTATCTTCCCTGTGTCCTCATGAATATGAAGCCTTCTTTGTGTGTAGTCAGGCTCTACAGCTTGAAGCTCCTCTCCAAATCTATGTAATTGGGAGGTTAATCATTGTTCCTCTGTATAGGAACTAGTTTTTGGCTCCGAGGCTGGCTGTTTCGGAACCGAAACCTTTTCGGAAGTCTTTTTAGGCTCCGAAGAAACCTTCTTTGTTTCCGGCGTGGTGTCTCGGTGCCGAAATTCTTCGGTGCCGCTGTCTCTGTGCCGAAGTTTCTCGGAGCCGCTGTCTCGGCTCCGAGGTTGCTGTGTGGCGGTATCTCGACCGGAGTCGGATGACTTCGACACCAGCATGCCCTTTTTCGGTGCCTTGGATGGGTCACCTATTTTTCGGGTTAAGCCATGGCCTGTTGGCGGTGGCGTCCCCTGGGCTTTTGTAGACTTCTCGTGAGTCTTGATTTTCGACGTCTTTGGCTGTTTCTTCGGCGTCGAGTTCTTCCGAATCCGACTCGCGGACGGAGAAAGCTTCTTCTTCCTCCTCGAAACGATCTTGACCTGTCGGCGTGGACGCCATTCGTAGTCTTCCTGGCTCTTCGGTCTCTCAGCGTCTTCCTGGACTGAAACACTCGACAGGCTTCACAAGTATCCTCCTGGTGCTCGTGTGACAAGCACAATTTACAGACCAGATGGTGATCCGTATACGGATACTTGTGATGGCATTTTGGGCAGAAGCGGAATGGGGTCCGTTCCATGAGCCTTGAAGTCGCACGTGGCCGGGCCGACCAGGCCCCGACGGGGGATCGAAAAAACCCCGAAGGGCCACTGGAGCTCTTCAAAATTCGGTGTCGATTTGTTCTAACTAACCCGATACCGAACACAAACAATACCGACGTTGTTTTCCGAGATTCTAACTAACTTTCCGACCCGAAACACGGAGCGAAAAGGAACAAGTCCGAACCCGATGGCGGAAAAAAAACAATCTAAGATGGAGTCGACACCCATGCGCAATGGAATCGAAGTGGGAGGAGTCCCTCGGTCTCGTGACTCGAAAAGACTTCTTCGAAGAAAAACAACTTGTAACACTCCGAGCCCAACACCAGACGGCGGACTGTGCACAGCATGTGTATCTGCAGCTACACATGCCATCGAACATATATATATATATATATATATATATATATATATATATATATGAAAAATAATAGAAAAACGTTAATTAAACGTGCAAGTTTGGAATGTAGTGATACACTGAAACAAATGGATGTTATAAGAATCAGGACATCCAATAAGAAGCCACAGAGTTTCAGGCAGCAACAATTAAGAAGTAAAACTGTTTCGAAACAGAGTACTTCAAAATTTGTGGAAGAAGATGAAGTATAAGTGGAGAAGTGCGATTATAAAGCAAAAGCATCATACTGAGAACGTAATTGACAAAGCATTTGCTGTGAAGAGGAAGCTTTTTATTTTAATACTGAATAGAATGAAGACACTAGATAAAACAGTCTAGTCCTAGAGGAAAAGAAGTTAAGTTTAAGAAAGAGAATTATTAACAAAACACATTTTTGCAAAATGTTTAAAGGTGAATGGATGCACACATCAAGTGCAGATCTGTTTTTAAATGAAGAGAGTTATTTCCAGGAGAATACATTAGTACAAGCAGTTGACCCAACTGGTTGTTGTTATGAAGTAAAAGACCGCAATCCTAAAGAAAAAGAGATAGTTGCTAGGAATGTAGAAGTGATAGCTGAAGAAGTAAGACAAACGGGCACCTGTGTACAAATGGAAGTGTAGTACTATTTATAGTATCAGTCAGGATTCAATTAATAAATTGAAAACATTCTTAAGAGAATTTTCATGGAGAAGTCTGAAACACAAAATTAAAATGCTTCAAGAATTAGATCCTTAAAGGGAGGAGCCAAGATGGCGACTTAATTAAACGATCCGTCTCGGGCTTGCCGAAACATATCTGCAGGGCGCTCCCAGGGCGCTAAAACTTGGAGGCGGAGAAGGGATCCGCTCCGCGTGCCCCCCACCCTACAACAGCGGCATTGAATGCAGTCGGGCGGCCGAGAAACGCGGCCGCCGAAAAATCCGCGTCTTCAAAGGAGCCGCGGCCGCCATCTTCCTCGGGGCGGTGCCCCGGGCCTCTGATCGGAGTGCCGGATAGTGAGGTGGGTACGCGGCGGCGGGAGGGTTCGTTTTCGGTAAGTAGCGAGTAGCGCAGATGTGGGCCCTGCTTTACCCTTTGCTTTACCCTTTGCTCCCCCCTCACCAAGGATCCCCCCCCCGCGTGGACGGGGGGGACAGCGAGATTCGGAAACCTAGCTGCCTGGGACCCCTGAGGGTGCCCCCTCCTTAGTATCCGCTGGCGAGGCGCGCCCCCTTGGAGAGGACCCGGGGGCCGCAGGAGGAACTCGCTGCCACAACCTGCGGAGCACATGTGCAACCGGATTGGACCAGGCCTAGACATGGCACGCAGCGAACGGCGCCGCCCCACCATGTAAGCGCCGGACTGCTGCGGGGGATTCGCGAGCGCCCGGAGTTTGCTCAACGCGCACCCACGGGAAGGATCCTCTCCCCCCACCATTTCGTCAGAGGATCTAGGGCTCGGGATCAGTCGTCAGCGGGGGAATCGGTAAGGACACGTGAGCCTTGCTCCCCCCGCCTCTCTCCTGCTCACGCTGGTTGATGGGCCCAGCGACGGGGAGCCCCTGCCCGCCCGAGCCAGAATTCATCTTGGAGACCAACAGGAGGGCCGAAATCCCAAAAATTGGAGGGCACACCGGCATTGACCCGTGAGGACGTGTAAACCCCCTGCCCGAACGGTCCAGGGAACGTGGGTGACCGTGTGGGTGCAAGAGGAGCGAGGACACACAAGAAAGAGGCGCGGTGTGCTACCAACGAACTCAGCCGCTTGGTTGCACCCGGTGGAGCAGTATACCCACTTAAAGAACAACTACAGACAAGGCAAAATGGCCGGAAAGTCCAAATCGTCGAAAAGCCAAGACTGGAACACGCACGGGCCGGCACCCGGCGATCAACAACTTAAACCTACCGTGCAGTCGCTGGAAAGCACACTCCAGGCACACTCCTCACAATTCGAGAAAGTGCTACAGGCAATCATGGACACTAAATCCTGACTGAAGAGCAGGATAGACACGGTGTGGCAAGATCTGAACATCCTAAGAGTAGACCACTGCAAATTATCCGAAAAGGTGAAGTCAACGGAAGAGGTGCTAAATGAACTGGCCCCTACAGTAGCGGACAACCACAAACAAATTCTCCGCCTAGATGCAGAAGTGAAGACACTGCTGAGAAGAGCAGAGGAGGCGGAGGGCAGATCCCGCCGTAACAACATACGGTTCCTCGGATTCCCTGAAAAATCACTGGATCAAAACTCAGAACTCTTGCTGGAACACTGGTTAATTAAAGAGGTTCTGAATGGAGCCCCATCGAAATTCTTCTCTGTAGAAAGAGCGCACAGGATCCCTGGGCGGCCCCCGGTGCCGGGCCAACCCCCAAGATCGTTGATAGCCAGGTTCCTGAATTTCAGAGACCGTGATGCTATACTGCAGCAGTTCCACAACAAAGGCCCATTCAAGTATGAGGACTCAATTGTTAACGCCTATCCAGACTTCAATCAAGAGGTGCAAAAACAACGCAACTCCTATGTCCAAATAAAGCAACGCCTCCGTGAACATGACATAAAGTATGCACTACTATTCCCCGCCAAATTAAGAGTATCAACCGACGAACGCACCCACGTGTTCACCTCACCGGAGGACGCTTGGACGAGAACTGGTCAACGACCCCGTCACGGAAACGCTCCAAGATGTGCCCCAGGGGACAACCCACGGAGAAACAGGCCGCAGAGGAAAGAGCCAGGGTCTTGAAGGAAACTCCGCTGCTGACACAGAACTCCTTTGGGACTCTCGGGACCCACCCGGAGGAGGGCTCGGAATCGATTAGCTCGGACTCCACATTAACGGAAGCGCTAAAGGGCCCGGAGCTCACCCCTAGGACCGCATATACACTTTTAACGAGTATCACTGACCCACCCCCCGTTGGGACCGGCTACCACAACTGAGGAGTAGAACTGAACTTTGCGCGCCCCACTGGAAGTGGGTGGTCATCGCATCTGAACTTATGTATCTTTTTTTCTATTAGTTCCTATATCCAAACTGCGCGAAGCTGGCGGCGAGGGCACACAGTGGGGGGGGAGGGGATCCGCTTACCCCGGGTGCCCCCAAATCATCCGGGTCTGCAGAAGGATGCGAGCCCCATAACGAGCTGCACCCGGACAGTAACATTGCCCCCCCACAGATATCCACATGGACACAGTTTTGTTCGCACCCCAACGGGGTGTGTAGTTTGTTGCAAGTTCACAGTTGGGGATGGGATCCAGTTGGGGGGGGGGGGGGGGAAGAGGGTAATTGCTAGTTTGTACACTACAGGTCTGCTCATAACACAGGGAACATTGCCGAGACTGGGGGGGCCAATTGCTGTTGAGACGGGGGTGGGGGGGATCCGGCCGGGTCCTATTAGTAGGTAGAGTGCCAGATACACCCTCACAAAATAAAACATGGCCCAACCCACAACCCACAGTACACACAAATATGATATATATATGATATAGACACCTGGAATGTCAGGGGACTTGGGACCCCGAGTAAAAGGTCCAGGGTGCATGCACGACTTAAACGCCAGGGAATACACATCGCAATCCTACAAGAGACTCACCTGCAAGATCCAGACCTGCAAGAACTGTGGAGCAAATGGGGGGGGACAGATAGTAGGCACATCTTACTCAACTTTTGCGAGAGGGGTTCTCATATGGATAGCAGGGAGCGTCCCCTTCCTCCAAACATCACACAGAATAGATCAGGGAGGCAGGTATGTGGTAGTGGAGGGTAGACTCGACGGCAAACAACTATCACTTATAGGGATATATGCTCCCAATAACGCGTTGCCCGAGTTCGCTCACCCCGGCATTATTGGTGAATCCTGAAACACCTGCTATATGGGGTGGAGACTTTAATTGTACGCCGGACCCGGCGTTGGACATATCTAACCCCCCCCACACAAACGACAGCTAATAGATATTCCAGACACCCACTGTTAGCATGGGCCAGTGATATGGGCCACCATCACATATGGCGCGTGAAGCACCCACTACATAGGGAATACTCATTCTACTCAATACCACATAAGGTGCACACCAGGATAGACTTACTGTGGGGCACTCAGGAAATCTGCACAGTAGCCAGCGGGATAGAATACCTAGCCAAGACATTATCGGACCGCTCACCGGACTGGGGTAGGAAGCGTCAAGCGATCCCAACATGGAGACTTCAAGCGGAAGCCCTACAGGACCCAGCATTCACAGACACACTGAGAACAGCACTAAAACAGTACTGGGAATTAAACACTGGCACCACAAATCTAAGAGCAGTGTAGTGGGACACACACAAAGTAGTGGTTCGTGGCCACTGTATCTCTACTACATGGGGGGTGAGACGTACACTTCATGCAGAGGTCAGCAAGCTGGAGAAGAAATGAAGAGCACTAGAAAATGCAGTAGCCCGCAACGAAACACCATACACGACATTAAAAGATGCGCGCGCAGAACACGCTGCCGCCGACACCACACTGTAAAATACTTGGTAAAATTCTGGCCAATAGGTTAGCTCCCTACATGCACACCCTGGTACATGAGGATCAGAACGGATTCATCCCAAAACGCAACACTTTTCTTAACATCCGGAGGCTGCTGAGCATAATGAGCGTAATGGGCGACACTCTCCCGAACACATCTGAGGAAGCGGTGATCTCACTTGACATCGAAAAAGCGTTTGACACACTAGAATGGGATTTTTTGTTTGCCACCATGCCGCAAATGGGTATTGGCCCAAAATTCACACGCTGGGTACGCATACTGTACACCGACCCACAGGCAAGGGTGAAAACAAGTGGAGTCATATTAGCATATTAGGGAGCTTCCCGATCAGCAGGGGTACAAGACAGGGATGCCCCCTGTCCCCCCTGTTATTCGCCTTGGCGATGGAACCACTGGCTGCACGTGTTCGTGCAAAAAAAGAAGAGTGGGGGGTAGGGAGGAGCGGGACCTACCACACCATATCGTTATACGCAGACGATGCCTTGATATGCATACGTAGAGGGGAAGAGGTGTTGCCCCCGGTGATGCCGCTGCTATCTGAGTTTGGAGGGATCTCCGGCCTAATAGTCAACTGGGGGAAATCTTGTATATTCCCGCTAGCCAGTTGCCCCTCCGCGAAACAAGAGAATGCCCCGTCAGGCCACCTAAAATGGTGCTTCGACACATTTAAATACCTAGGGGTCAACATTTACCACAGAACAGAGGATCTCAGGGATGGTAATTTGGGGAGAGCGGTGGCCTCTATGAAGGGCTCAATGCGATTCTGGAATAAATTACCACTTTCACCACTGGGCAAGGTGGCCTTAGCAAACATGCTGATACTACCAAGATTGTTGTATTACTTCGCGGCCTTACCACTCATTATTCCTAAAGGCTTTTTTAACAGTCTGAACGCTATCCTACTGCAACTTGTGTGGGGAGAGGGCAGAAAGCGGGTCGCACTCACCACGCTACACTATCCGGTGGCTGCGGGAGGGTTGGGCGCCCCAAACTCTGAGCTTTATTCTGCGGCCGCACAGTTGCAGTGGATACTGAACTGGATCGATAGGCCCAGCTCAGCAGAATCCATTTGGCTGAAGTCTCGACTTCAGGGAGTCCCCCTGCTCGTATGGCTCACGAATAAGCAAGTCAAAAGCACACGCATGCTGGAGAGGTATATTCAAAAAGACACAAAAGAACTTCCCTACTCACCACTCCTCCCACTAGAACGGCTTCCCGGGTGGGCGGAGACCGGATCACATTCACCAGCAACCTGGACAGATGCGGGCATATATACAATGGGAGACTGATTTGAGGAAGGGAAACTAATGTCCTTCGAATCCATGCAAGCCCTCAAAGCAGTGAGCCCGGGACAATTCCTGGCCTACCATGCTATATGCCACGCAATTAGAAAAACATGGGCGTCTGGAGATCTAGAACCAGACACCTCACCTACCCTACACCATATGCTGAGCTGCGACACCCAAGCAAAAGCAGTCTCAAACTCATATAAACTCCTGAATAAGCCCCCTGAACCCAATTTGCTAAAAGCTTGGGAGAGGTGGAATGCCATACTGCCTACCCAGATCTCAAGAGCAGAATGGCCAAAAGCCCTGAGCCACACTCGTGAGGTCTCAAGAAACCCCAGATTCCGATACACACAGTTTAACTACATACACCAAACATATTTAGCGCCAGCCAGGATCAAACGCATGTTCCCCGGGACGGACCCGGCCTGCCCCAGATGCAAAACACCAGTAGCACAGTTTTATCACATGGTCTGGGAGTGCCACGGATACAAGGGGAATGGGTTGGGGTGGTTAAAACATTAACAGAAATGACGGGTCTCGACCTGGACGCGAGTCCCAAGTCCTGCCTACTTGGCCTCAGGACAAGGACGAAAAAACACAAACACTTACACAGGTTTGTGGACCTAGCTTATGCAATGTACAAAAGACTGATAGCCATGAACTGGAAAGCCCCCCAATGCACCCGCCCTGAAAGCCTGGCTCACCCTCACACTACGATGGACCCGTGCTGAGCACCAGGTACTAACGAACCTAGCGCGAGGGGGACTGCGACACGCGGGTTGCGAAACTTGGAACACGTTGGTTTCTAGGCTAGAGGAAAAAAACGACGAAAGGCCCCTTTGAACCGCGGACAGCCGTGATCACCCAGGCGGTTGCGGGCTTGGACCCGACTACAATGCAGCACTCTGTCAGGGGACGCACACCCCCCGTCAAGAACACCTCAACTTTTCTGATAATACACCAAAACCCTAAGTGCACATATTTCAGGCAGTGCCTACAGGCCAGTACGCCCAATCAACAGACCAGCACCCCAACATTTCGCGCCTCCCCCCCATACCCCCTTCCTTTATTCCCCCGCACGCGGAAGCCAAGACCCCATCCTAGGCGTCGATGGAGCCCCTCCACAATAAAACACGCTAATTATTTGCGTAGGCAAAACCCAAATATACTTATTAGACTGCTCAGACCTGGAAGTGTACGAATGTCTTTAGTTGTTTGTTAATCTTAATTTGTGAGAACCTAATGATCTACTGAAACCATCAACATCCTGCCATTGATAACACATGTATGTAGTACAATGTATGGTTCGTTTGAAAAATCAATAAAAACATGTAAAAAAAAAAAAAACAAGAATTAGATCCTTGAAGAAAAGAAATAGACAAGTTCAATTCAGTGTGTTCTGAGAAACAAGAGTATGTTTGTGTTTCTTGTTATGTACTCTCTACAAAGGCCAAACTAGTTATGTAGATGTATTTTCTAAAAGTGAAGACGACAATAATGATAAGAGGCAGGAATTTGGTGCATATCTGCCTCTAGAAGAACGCTTTGATATAGCCCCAAAGCAAATAATATTTAAGTATTGTTATGACGAGTTACAAGAGAATAAAATGCCAGCTAGAGCAATTCATAACAAAGAGTTAGTGCCCATGCCACATGAACTTAATGAATTAAATGTGTATGCATCAATTTTATTACAAACTGTACATCGATTTCAAGTGTCGCGTAGGCTCTCATTATTCCTATTGAGACTACTGGATTTTTCAGCAGCAGAATCGCCCGCGGTGTGGGAGACTGAGTCCAACCCACTGCGGGGGACACTTGTCGGTCCAATCCGGGTTTTGCTCCGGCTAACTAGCAGCGCCTCATCTCTACCAAAGGATAGTGATGATTGGGCAGCTGAGCGCATGACATACTAGGCTTCTCAGGGAAGTCGTGGTCACTCAGGTCGCATCCAGTTCTCTCATTTACAATTCAGTCTCCTATATAAATGACAAACAGAGGCAGTATATGTTTCAATAATGAGTTTAATAAAACAACTGCATCTTAGATAGCAAAGCGTGAGCTGCAATAATAAGGACGACACAACAGGACAGTATTAAAATTGTGACGAGAGGAGTGAAGCATAAAAACAACGCTATCATATTGTCACTATGATCAATGGACTATTTCCTATCCAAGTTGTAATTTAAGCACAGCATGTTAAGCTCTAATTCTGCCTTTCAGGTTCTCCTGGGAAGACATCAACCCCAATACTTGAGCAAAGGCCTGTGGTCTGCGTTAGCATCTGTAGCGAAGCATTCAACGATCAGCATACAATAGTGGTTCCCTGGCTGGAATCTCCCTCTAACGTGTAAGGGACAAGGAAGTGTTTATATAATAAAACAGCTGATATTCTGAGAAAATGTCCCTATGTAAGGATGTGCATTTTCTATGAATGATGGAGACTAAACTTCTACCACGTTCACCGGCAATGTACCGAGCTGTAGCCTTGAAAGAAGCACAGAGTGATCAAGAATGTATTGTTTGAGAACAGAGTGCTGGCTTAGGCAAAAACAGTTACATAGATAAAAACACAAGACCGTAAAACTGGTTATTGTAATAATAATAATAATACGAAGCTGAATAAAATATATCTAGGTTAGAGTGCACAGCGGACTAGTGTGTTAAAATAACATGCACGGAGCTATAACTAAAATGGCTACACAACACAAACAAATGTCCAAAAACAGGGAAACTACCACCAACATAACTACAAAAAGGTCTGAAGGGAAGAGTAGTGTATTTACTTCTAGATTTAAAATAAAATGTTGATACTGTAGGTGTTGGAAAAGAGTAAATGAACCACTGATTACTATAGTAAACAGAGTTCCCATAAAAAGTCAAAAGAACTTCTGGCAAGAATTAATTTAATAAGCTTCAGTTTATTTGAAAGAAAATAAAAAATGTTATACCAAAGTTGATATTACTGGAGATGTAACCTGTGTTGAAGATAAAGTTGAAGATAAAATGCTACAATCTACAGGACAGATTGAAAAGTGGACAAGCAGAAGTCAGAAGAAATATATGAATACTAAAGTAATCATCCACCACAATCCAAAGATATTGTAGAGGATTCTATTGATTTGTTTCAAATGAAACACGTTACACGAGCTCCTTTGAGTGTCTGGGGAAAAGGTTTAGAGGCTTGTTGCTTTCCACACCTGTTTCCTACAGGAGTAGGGGGCCGTTAGGATGACCGACCTGTGCAAATACCAGCAGCTGAGTACAAGTCAACAAGACTATATTCAAAGGATCCTAGGTTTTGACAATGTATTCCTTATATATTCCATCTGTTATTTGACAGTGACTTGTCTGGACTCTCATATGCTGTTAACCGTATTCTTAAGAGTTAATCTCTAAAATCTTTCTGCAAGAGATTTTGTTGATAGGAAAGATGAAAATCTAGAGTACAACTTAATCAATTTGATGGCTTGTCAACTTTGCACTACGGAATACTGGTACCCTCGTCACTGAGAAGTTAAATGTATGTTATGTAACCTAGGTCCTGCTACTTGGTATGCACTGACAAACACAGGTGGACACTGATGCATTTACAGAAACATTCAGATGTACACTGATGCATATACTGAGACACTCAGGCACAGACAGATGCATAGTGACACTTAGTTGTGCAGAGTATGCATGGGATGACTGACTAACATTTCTGAGAGTAGCAAACTAACATAAAAAGTCCATTTGAAGAAAAATGGAGAACTTTGCTCTTTGGATCCTGCTAACGTTTGTAAATCTTTCAATCACAAGTTTCAAGCTATGCTGGCTTACATATGCAATAAAACAAATCTTCCTCTTGGATAAGCTACAGATTTTTGTGGGAGAAAAGAATACCAAGTAAGAGGTGCTCCTCATATACACATGCTGTTATGGATAAAGTGTGCTCCAAAATTTGGAACCAACACTGAGGACTCTGTCCTGTCTTTTATAGAGCAGTATGTTACCTGCACCATTGCAGAGAACAAGACAACACTTTCTAAATTTCCAAACACATAGATATGGTAACCTATTGCCATCAAAGATGTACATGCAAAGGAAAGTTTTATACTAGATGTTGTTTTAGGTTTCCAGGGCCTATCCTCTATACGGGAAGAGTAAACTGCTTTTTGTCTGCAGTAAGACACACACCCACAAGAATATCACCCAAAAATAAGTCTGATCTGAAAAGAGCAAAGATTCCCAAATATATGAACTATTATAATCCTTTCAACCTGAAATTATGGAATGCAAATACGGACATACAGTTTGTTGCTGACAAATCTATTTGCTGTTGCTTGCTATGTCACTTCATACATCACAAACTCTGAGAAAACAGATGAACGAAACATGGGAGGAGATTTTCTGCAGAAAAGTCTCTATCAAAGAACTCATACAGTTTCACCTTGAAAATGCTGTCACACAGAGAGATAAGCTCATACGAGTGCTGTGATAGGTTGGGTTCAACAAGCTTGTTCTCAAAGTCTATAGGATTTTCTAGGGTTAGCTTAGGCCTTGCTAACACACAAAATAGAGTCTTGAAATCTTTTCCCAAAAATGTGTCTTTATGAAATTCTGCAACATTATAGGTACAGAAATATGGTTTCAGAAAACATTGAAGGCAAATATAGCCCCGCTGGTTATGTTGGTTGTTTAGTTTGACATGCAAATGTTAATTTAATCAACCACAGACAATGTGTCTGTCAACGTGCTGAAAAAAGATAGTTTTTCCACCTGGCACTTCTCCAGTTATTCAAACCTTGGTGATCTGAAACAGTTACTCTGACAATTTGATTTCTATGAAGACTCTTTCAATGCTGTGAAAGACACTATTCAGTGCCCAATATTTCCCAGCTATATGAAAATATTAAATGAAGAAATTGAACAAGAAGAAACAATTGCTACTGAGCTTGCACAGGTAAGTTCACAAAGCAGGCAAAGTTCCTCACCTTTTAGTCAAGATACTCGTGGACAGTCAGTGATAGAAAATGAACCTACCATAGCAATGAATGAAGTGGAGGCAGTAATGCAACAAGAGAAGAAAATGGTATAATGGACGAGTTAGTAGAGCAACTCAAAAATGAGCAGAAAGAAGTATATATGGAAGTTTAAAAAAAAAAGAAATAGACCACAGATTACTGCATGAAAACAATCAATTTAACTGTTCATGTTTCAAACCAATTCTCTTGTATGTCAGTGGACAAGCGGGCACTGGAAAAAGCTTTCAAATATAAGTTCTAGCAACATATCTACAGAAGACTACAGACTATTTTGTTGTGGGTAGTAACTCCTAATGGATTAGCTGCACACAATATCTAAGCAATTACCTTGCATCGTCTACTACTGTTGAACACAACAATAAACTTGAATACCAAAAGTTATCTGGTGAAGCTTGTCAGGAAGTTTCAAGAATTTTGAAGAAATAAAAGCTTTCAATCATTGATGAAGTGAGCATGGTCTCAAACTTAATGCTTGCCTTTGTGCATCTGAGAGTGCAACAGATAATAAAGAGTGACTATTATGTGCTCTTTGAAGGAAAGCATGTGATTGTTTTTGGTGATTTACTGCAACTTAACCCTGTGAAAGGACAACCTACATTTAAGGCTCTATCACATGAAGAAACTCATAATTCTTTAGTAGGCATTAGAAATGTAAACATTTGGTTACATTTCTAATACAAGGAACTCATTACAAAGATGCTTCAAACACCTGATGAGCAATATGGAAGTATTATGAAGGATATTAGAGTAGGAATACTATCAAAGAAGGAAAACGTTGACTGGAAAAACAACTCATAAAGAACATATTTCCTTTGAAAAAAAATGTGTAGGGGAGATAATGTTTGAATGTATTCAACAAGAAAAGTCAATTCTGTGCTTAATGTCTACAATTCAAGAACCCATAAATTTTGATGAACAATTACTACAACTACAGAACGAGCAAATATTGGAATTTTTATCAATTGGTACAATGGAACACCAAGGAGTAACAGTACTATTGAATGATAAACTACAGTCAAAACTGGATTCTTTAGAAGAAACTGTTTCCAAAACTACAGGATTAGAAATGTGTCTCTGTGTTTGTAAGAACTGCAGAGTAATTTTGCGGCGTAATGCACATACTGAAGAAGGATTAGTTAATGGAGCTATTGGAAAAATAATAGATTATATTCTGTATCCAAAGAAAAATTCGGTTCAGTATCTCGCAATTAAAGTTGATGATCCTGAAGATTTAAAACAGATAGCAAGATCTGTTGTACATTTCTTACTTGTGAAAGACCTGTATGTACGTAGAAAGCAGTTTCCAACATCTGTAGCATATGCTGTAACAATACATAAGTGTCAAGGTTCAAGAGTAGATGCATCTTTTATTAATATTTGTAGCATGTATTTAAGGAAGGTATGTCTTACGTAGCATTATCACTCAGAAGAACTTTGTTTGTATCTAATAGACTTAGATTACAGGAAAGTAAATTCTGATTCCAGTTGCGTATTGGAGTACAACCATTTGTGAATGCTGTACGCTCCCCATCTAGGGCAGTATTCAATTTATAAAAAGCCTACTCTCTTACCAAAACAAAAAAATTAAAAGAACTGAGTGATGTTCCAGAGAACAAGATGAAAAAAGAAAAGAAAGCAGAGCCAGAGAAAAAGAATAGTAAAACTGATGGTGAAATTGTAGGTTACCAGTTATCAAATGTATCTTGAAGCCAACTGCTACACTAATGCAATTGTTAATGCACTGTTCTGTTTACCTATTCTGGTCCATGAACTTAAAGAGTGAAGGGAAAAATGATTATGCTTAGCACTGTTGACTTTGTTAGAACGGTTGTGCAGCGATAAAACAAAAAAAACAAAAAACATACTCTGCATCTTGTATTGGAGATACTGCAGTTATGTGCTCTGGATCTGTACACTTCAGACAAAATACTCAAGAAGACGTACAAGACGTTTTGACGGCCCTACTAGGTATTTTAGAGGAAGAGATGGTACCTACTGATGACCTGTTTGGGCTAAATTAATCATGGCAGCGTGACTGTGAAAATTATTTGTTTTCTTCAAAAACAGAAATAGATTCAGAATGATTAATCTAACTCTACTGGATTCTAAAACGGTCAGTTTTGAAAAGCTGCTCAAAGATCCTTCACAAAATAATACATGCATGAAATGCAACGGAGACCTCCTTTTAAGTTTAAGCATGAGAAAAACTGGGAAGTATATCATCTTAATGCTACAACGGTGCAAAACAGATGGAACTAATTTGGAAATTTAAATCACAAATTTTAAATCAGGACACATCTCAATCTGTAGTAAAACATATCTGCACAGCCATTATTTTCCATGAGGGAGTAAGTTTTACATCTGGCCAGTATACCATTTACATAAAGAATACACCTGGATGGACAGAGTGTAATGGTGATGAGCTTACATTTAAGAAGAGATTACCATATAAATTACCAAATTGTTATCTTCTGTTTCTTCAACCAAAGTTCTAAGGAGGATTACTACCAGAGAAACTGAATAGTTCATGTATGGGGCTTTTAATAGCAGAACATAAGACATCATACAGCCTAACAAAGGTGATGTCCTTCCAGGGGATTCTAAATGTAGAAATATTATTCGTACTGGATAGAAATTGGAGACCTACTACTGAAATGAAAATGGAGGTCACTATCTGTGAACTACAATATACATATACTGAAGATAAAAAGAAAAACTGATGACATACTATAGTCCTCTTCAATGGATGAGTGGACTTTATGACATCATGTGGCCTACCAAGGGTGATGTCGTCAGACACTTTTTAAACTACTAGTATGATTCATATACATTAATTGCATTAAAAATCTGTAATATTCTTTATATAATTTGTCAACTATAGCTGAAAGAATTGGGCTAATATTCCTAGTGAGAACTACACATAGTAATATTAATTTCAAGTAACTTGCTTTGTACTTATGGATTTTGTTTTAAGTCTATAATAACTGCCCCCCACACTGTTCAAGGATGAGTATTTATATGCACTTGTTGTTTAGTGCAAAGGTATAAAAGCTGAGAAAAGTGGTTAAGGAAATTTAACATGTTTAAATAATATTTCTACATTTCTATACAGTAATAACTATTTGTTGTGTTAAATTTTGCTACATTATTTTTATTACTGATTAAAATCCATTTGAAGTCAACTTAATAAATCAAACTTTAACTTACATCTATGTTTTGCCTATTTCTATACATGTAAAAAGATGTTTTTACTGCACTAATGTAGGCAACTAAGTACATCTCTCTCTATCCATAAATACACCCAGGTACAGATAGGTAATGATATTAATACAGCAATACATTAATGTAAATACAGCTTTTTATAATTATATATACACTAACACAATGACAAAACATTGATTCTTAACCTTAGAAACTTTTACAAACACTAACACATACACTGATATATTGAAGCATACACAGGTGTAGACTCTCAAAGATCCAGTCACACACTGATGCAGTCACTTAGATCCCCAGGTCCGCTATCACGTATACACCAAGACACAGAGGGACTTTATTATGGATAGAGTGATACACACAGGCACACAATGATCCATAGACTGACACACCAGGGTACTCTCTCAAGTACATAGTGACACACCAAGCACACGCATATGCATATACTAACACACCTAGGCACATAGTCATTCGTACACGGACACACCCAAGTACATACTGATGCATACAATAAAACATGCAGCCACACACCTATGTATACACTGACACACCTACGACGACTGCCCACCACACACGGACACACCCAGGGACACTCTTATACATACACTAATACACAAAGACACACAATGATCCATACACTAACACACACGGGTAGACTCTCATGCACATAGTGACAAACCCAGGCACACAGTTATGCATATACTAACCAGGGCTCAAAATATCCACTCAACCATTTGCATTGGCAAGTCTTATTTGATCAGGTCCAGCTATTTTTAATATCTAGGTTGACGCTGAACTGGTGTCCTGTTCAGTTGAAAAGTGGAGGGGCAATAAAAGATGCCTTAAAATCTTGTTATTATGTCACATTTGCTCTGTGTTAATAGACAGAGGTCAAAAGTCAGTTTTTCTTACAATTAATTTTCCTTCTGACTGCAGAGTTCTAGGACTTTGTAAGGTGAACTGTGTGACCTGCTGCTTAGAATGTAAAATAAAAGGATATAGGGTTTCAGGTTTTTCCTTAACACACAACATTTAAATGTCAACTGTGTAAACATATCAAAATATATTTCAGTAGTTGTGAGAGCCCTTTTTTATATTTGTGTGATGAAAACATATTTTAATAGGATGAAAACAACTTACAATACTTCACGTTGATGTGCAAAGGATATGTTTCTGAAACCCAATTTTCACAGATAGTTAGTACAGTATATAGTTTTATCAGTAAAGCTGCAAGTTAGTGGAGAAGTTTTTGTACATTTCTTGGAAAATGACTGTGTAAAGATGACAATATGTTACCACATCATGGTTTAGTAATAAATTTACTAAAATTAAGTGTTTAAACAAACAGAGAAACACTCCTGCCCTGAGGGCAATGTTGTTAGTAAACTAAAAGAAGTCCTAGGTTATGTTGGCTAAACCTCATGGGTATGTGGGCTAGATTCTTGTGGTGCATGCAGCAAACTTTATTCTACTTAATCAAACAAGAGAGTTTTTTTTGTACTACAGAAATGCTGAGCTCACACATTTGAAGGTGCAATAATATGTGAGAATTAGGAAAAAGGTGACTCTGTAAACTATTTGCCTAGGATCACACAATTTGAGACCCGCTTATGGGTCAAGTACATTACAGTTAGGTTGAGTAGATTATTTAAGTTACTCGACCTGCGGGTCGAGTAACATTTTTATGATTTTTCAAGCCCTGCCTAACACACCCAGGTACACTCTCATTCATACACCGACACATCCAGGTACACACCTATGCATACAGTAACACACCCAGCCAGATACCTATGTATTACATGACACACCCAGGTACACTCCTCAGCATACAAGGATACACCCAGGGACACTCTTATACATACACTAATACACAAAACCACACAATCATCTATACACTCTCATGCACAGTGACACACCCAGGGACACAGTTATTCATACACTAACACACCCAGGTACACTCATTTATATACTGACACACCCAGGCCCACACTATTGCACATACTGGCACACCCACATGGACAGGGATGTATTCACTGATGATGATACACACTAATGCATACACTGACACCCATAAGCACACGCTCATGCATTCACTGACATGTCAGAAGCTGATGCATACACTAATACACCCAGGTACAAGCATACACCGATATAGCCATACAGATACTACTGCACACACATTGACACACTGACACACCCAAATGCAAAATTATGCATGCACTGACACACCCAGTCCCAAATGATTGCACACACTGACACACTTAGATGCACACTGATACATACAATAATACATCCAAACTGAGAAGAAAAAAAAACTTATAAATATAAGAGGAAAGTCGTACATAGACCGAAACAGGCATGCAACTATCGATGCATATAAAAGACTCAAAAACAACTCTTTGTTTGACTCAGCGATGATTCTAAGAAGGACTGTTTTTTTGTAGACAAATGTATTAGAATCTTGGGAGAAACTTAAATACAAAAAACGCGTTTGCATTATCAAAGCACAACAGTTCACAATAACAGTATCTTTAAAGAAAAAAATAAATCTTAAAACAAAACCAAAAAAATAGGAATGGTGCTTTTTCACCTGCAAAATAAATCATCAACATTTTTAAGTTTTGCAACCACAAGACTATGGCAGATGGCACAGGATGTTACCATTCGATCTATTCGATACATGTGGTTGGCATACTGATGTTTTGAGCAGTTGCATGTGAAGATGATATCCCAGCTTCAGCATCCAAATGTGTTCCTTCTTTTTCCCTCATCATACGTGGATATGCCCGTTCATGGATTGTGCGCACATGCTTCCACATACTCGACGTCCCAAGAATGGATTTTTTCAATGTACCATGAGACTGCTCTCTTCCACAGATGTTGCTTTTAACAATTCTTGCAGTGACATTTTTTTCTCCGCTTGGTATGGTAAAATAATTACCATACATCTCTTGATAAAGAAGGCACCGTTTGACTTTCATCTTCTTCAACAATATCCTGGGATTGTGCAGATGGTGGTGGAGGACTCCCTTCAGCCATTCTGGCAACTTATATAACAGCTGGATCCTAGCTAAGATACTTTTCCCACAACAGCTAGAAGAAGAATAATCCTATCCAAAATTAGGTGTGGTTCAAAAGTAGCCAATGAAATAGCAGAAGCCTTCACACATCGAGAGGATCCCAACTAGAATCGCGGATCTGTGAAAATCGTAAAACGACTTTAACATTGTATTGAAACAGTACAAAATAGGTTTATGACTTGCAAATATGTGCAACCTTCTATGTACATGGGAAAGAACGGGTTCTATATCTTTTACTTTTATTTATTTAAATTTTCGCAAAACTACAGATCCAAACTGCAGATTTATTGCGATCATGTGATCGGAACAGAAACCAACGAACCTTCGCCATTCAATGTTTCGCGAAACTGCGGATGGCACAGCGGAATTAAAATTAATTTTAAAAAGATATTACACTACCACTTGACAAGTATTTAAATACTCAAACTATGAAACAGTATCATACAATCATTTTAAAAAGGAATGGGCCTGTTACATTCTACTTGCAACAGTGTACAAGGGACAAGTAGGCTCAACCCCCTGCACAGCACAAACCCTTTGGCTGCCAGTTTACAGAGAAGGGAACTATCTGCAGTTGAGGTAATATTTGTGTCCTTTGTTAATGCTGTTCGAACTTGTATTTATGGTTCATTGGTGAAAAACCTTCATTATTAGGCAGCGATTCCAGAAAGAAGAAAAAATAAAAGTACACACGTTTGAGAAGTTTAACAATATGAGGCTATGTATATTGCTATGTATATTGCTCCCAGAATGCTCTGATTAGATGCAAATGCTTGACCCAGCTTGTAAGCAAGTTATGATTCTTTGCTTTCAAAATAAAATGTTCAGAAAAAAATGCAATTGTGAAATTTTAGGTGCTATTTCTCTTAATTTCACTTAGTTAAATGTGTTGATGCACACAAGTATTTCCCAAAAATATTTTTAATGGATAAATCAGTGCAATAATTTTCAACAAGATTATGGGAAGCATAAAAATAAACAAGCACTTGCAAAGCCAACCGAGCCAACATTTTTTGATAGTCTTTTGGTTTCGTCAATGTGTTTCATGTTTTGGCATGGCTTTTGTAACACTTTATTGTTGTGGGAGATGTCAGGCCCTCACCATTGTAACAAACACTGGCAAAAAAAAAAACGTTTTGGTCTCAAAAGCACACATTGCCACCAGGTTCGTTACGCCACTGATTGCCACAGTAGTTCCTGGTACTGAACAAAACTACATTGTGTGCCAATATGCTCTTTGTGGAAGAGTTAAAGCGATCACTCAGAGTAAAGCCAAAAGACAGAGAAATGGAAGTTTAATAAAAAATAATGTCTTTGTTAACGCCAGACCTAATTAGGGGCCCTATTCTTAAAGAAAGTCACAAAAGTGCACCTATGGTATATGTCTTTGAAATGGTGGCTTTCATGAATTCACAAAAATTTACAGAAGTAGACCAGGAAATGGGATTCCTAGAAAATATTTGTGAATTGTATTTTAACACCAGCAAATATCTGTGTGTAGCTTAAATTTGGCTTGTGATCTGTGCGGGTCTTGGTATCCTGGACAGAAGATACATTGCCCACTGTTATTTTTATAGTTGGGGGCTTAAGGGCTAGGGAGCGCAGGCTTTGCCATCTCTTGACTGTTAGTTGTGCTGGGAGTGAGGAGTAAATACTAAGGTTGCTTCTTAAATCTACTTGTCCTGTATATAAAAAATCTACTTGTCCCTTTGGTACCATGTAGTGCGGCAACAAATATGACAGCAATCTCATTATGCAAGAGCTCTGATAATAGCCTTTCTGATTATGCCAGGGCTACTACTATAGCAGGGCTTTAATACTTATGATTTCAATCCCTAATACAGCAATTTTCTTATTTTACCTCCTTTACGCAGATCTACATACTGGGGCTGGAGGAAGCAGTAAGCAATAGTTTCTGGGCTGGAATCCTTTAAGTCTCCAAATTTACTAATTTGCATGTTTTAAGGATTTTCACCAGCTCTTTTCCCATAATGAAAAAGGTTGGAAATGTACTCCTGACAATGGCAGAAGTAGAAGTTCTTTCAGGGTTAGGGAAGAAAGTGGTTGGAGGGAAAGTAAACTTGTGAACGCCCAATAGATTTTCACATGAGCAAATCTACACATGCATATTTGCTCGTGCAAAAATGCAGTTCACAAATATTTTCTTGTACAACTTCTGTAGGTTCTTGTGAATTCATGAAAACCACTAATTCGAAGACATATAGCATGGGAGCCCTTTTGGGACTTTCTTTAAGAATTTGGTCCCCAATTAGGTCTGGCATTAACAAAGAGATTTTGTTTTTATTAAACGTCTATTTTTTGGCTGGCTTTACTGTGAGTGATCGCATTCTGCTCTTCTACAAGGAGCATATCTGCACACAGTACTTTTGTTCAGTGGCAGTTACTACAGTGGCAATCAGTAGGAACGAAAGTGGAGGGGCCCACTGCAAAAAAACATGAAGGACCCCCCTCCGACTCACTGGGGGTAGGTGCTGTGCTGAGGGGAGGGTCCTCCATGTTCTTTGCAGTGGGCCCCCCTGGAGGGGGGCTGCAGGGCTTTTGTTACGCCACTGGTGGCAATGTGTGCTTTGAGACCAATTTTTGTTTTCTTTTTGCCAGGGTTTGTTACAATGGTGGGAGCCTGGCAGCTCCCTCAACAAAGTGTTACAAAAGCCATGTCAAAACAAGACACACTGACGGAACCAAAAGACTCGCAAACAATGTCGGATCAGTTGGCTTTGCCAGTGCTGGTGTATTTTCATGTTTCCCGTAATTTTGTTGAAACTGGTTACACTGATTTTCCATTAGGAATAATTTTGGGAAATACTAGCATGCATCAACACATTTTGATAAATGACACTTCAAAGAAATAGCACCTAAAAGTTCATTGTAGTGAAGCGCTTTTTTTCCTACTTTAATTTTTTTCTGAACATTTTATTTTGAAAGCAAAGAATCAAAACACTTGCTTACAAGCTTCTGCAAACATTTGCATCTAAACAGCGAGCATTCTGGAAGCATTATACTTAGCCTCATATTGTTAAACTTTTCAAACGTTTGTACACTTTTTTTTTTTTTCTTGAACTACTGTCAGTAGTGCAGTGTGACCTTAAAACATTTATTTACGGCACACATCCTAATAATGAAGACTTAATTAATGAACCATAAATACAAGTTCGAACAGCATTAACTTATAGACATGCATATTACCTCCACTACAGACAGTTCCCTTCTTTGTAAACGGGCAGCCAAAGGGTTTGTACTGCAGGGGGTTGGGCCTACTTGTCCCAAGGACAAAATAAACATGCAAACTTGTTGCCCTTGACCCCAAACAATATGTCCCGGGCGTCGGGCGATAGGAATTCCACATCCTTGGGGTATGCAATTGTTTGGAAAATCCGGCATTATTAGTAGATTAATAAAGCATAAATAAATAAAAAAACAAAAAGGTAAACATTTAAAATGTTCTGCAATGTGGAGTAATTAAAAATTGGATGCTAACAATTAGATTGGTATCCATAGCCTGATCTGTGGGACCAGCGCACATATAGCAAAAAGAATATAGTAAGGACAATGGCTGACCTTAACTGAAATGCGGACAATAACAGAGCATGCATAAGGAGCAAATATTACAGAGATATGCTAGTGTTGGGTATACCACATAATCATCATCCAACCTACCTATTAAAATTTCAACATTTCTGTATTTATTAATTAAGTATTTCAAGATCTACGAATCTGTTTGATGTATAATTGGTACTCTTTCTTTATGAATCGTTTTGAGGCTCAAATTGTAAAACTTTTAATGTCCGGATTCTCTCGTTTTCAATAATGATCCAGTAGGGGGTACACAGAAATCAAATGTTAAGTAGGAGTACTTCTTCTTCTGCACTCAAATTGATGCCATATTGTAAAATAATTGAAGGGAAAAAAAGAACCAAAAAAAGTGTTCCAGATGCTCCAACAAATGTGTGGCTATCCAGGATTTGGTGGCATTCTCCATTGTCCAGTTTTCCCCTTAATGGTACCCAAATAGATGTTGAAGTTGATTTTTATTTTTAACAACAAAGAGTTTGTGCACCATAATAGTGTGACGAAGCTCAGCCCAACTTAAGTCACTCCCAAGAAAATCTATAATACATCTTGAAGAAAGTAATCTGACTCTACTACAAAAATGAAGTGAATAATTAACTCTAGTGTGACTACAACCATTGTGAAGACACAGTATTCAAGGTGTACCCATAACTTAACATTACTGTAATCACTCAGAAGGTTGTCAGCCTGTAGGGTGTGCTCATCAAAATGAAGGAAAAGCACACAAACCTACAAACTTTGACCCTCGCCAGATTTCCTTCTTTTTTTAAAAAAAAAACACGGGTTAGATACCAATAACTCCTGTGGTTGTTACCCAACTAAACACTTTTGCTATGCAATATTGCCCAAATGGGGACTAGCAGACACATTGCGGAGCTGTGGGGGAGTGGGACTCTGCCCCAGATGGTTCATTAGGCATGGGCTATGACCTGGTGTAGTAAACTCAATATCAAGTATGCGGATGCTCAAGGACATCTGACTAAAATCTGGGGTCCATTTGGAAGGAGGCTGTTAGACAAGAGTTATGATCTATAATACCCTATGAGGGGGAACAGTTTCTGCAAGGTTAATATGCCTAAAATATTTGAAGGCAAGTTAGACCCGATACATATCGGAGGACACTGCTAGTCTATGCTTTATCTGTGTAAACTACTTTACCCTGAGTTGCCAAATTGGTTACAATGTTTGTTTTCCCTATCATACATGTATTTATAGTATAGAATTAATATGTATGAAAAAAATAACCTTTGTGGCATAGAAATGGAAAGGGGTGCCCATCACCAGACGAGTTCTTCACTTCAAGTTGGAGGTCATCTCTCACACAACCCATTTGCACGCTGTGTATCAAATCCACAGCCACTTACTGTAAGCCTTCACCAAGATGGCTGCACAAACGATGGTGCACAATGTGTCACTAGTTATGTGGTGACATGGTGACTATGCCTTACTCTGAGTCATACCTTTTTCAGGGTGACATCAATAATCTTCCTCTGCGATGTGTGCCTTCAACAATGATGGCAAGAGCAGACATTTCCTACCAAGCGTTTCCTTCATGCAACTGCTGTTGTCAACAATTTTATTACTTTTCAAACAATTCTTCAGGAAGGCAACACTGATTCTTTCACAACTTGTATCCTCCACGCGTACCTCTCACTGTAGTGCGCTGGTACATATCTCTCTTTTTTACATAATGCTTCCACTTGGCTGGAGATTTTGTTTTGTTGGGGTGTTCTCTGTACCACAGCTGCTCAGAAGTTACCAGTGTAAACCACACAAATATGTAAACTTGACTCAGATTATAGCAAATCATCCAAACCAGCAATCCTTTAACTAACACAGCAGTTGGACATAAACATTCTCGTCAAAACACTCTATACAAAAGAACAGCACCAGAGTCCAACAAAAGATATACCATACAATCGCTGCAAGGCTCTCCTTTCAATTATACAATAAGGCTTTGAGCTGAGGATCTTAAGTGTTCTCAACTTAAAAGGCTAGAAGCAGTGTCTGTCATCTCTAAGTAGTCCAATTACTCTGTCCACCCATCTTAGATGCATCTTAAAATACTTGTTTCCCACATTCTGAACCAAGGGGTTGGGCGTTTATGAGGAACATGTCACCCAAATATGGGGTATGATTACTTGGTCTGTCACAGACTTGCAGGAGTAATACAAACAATACAATGCACACTGCTGTGGGCTGCCAAACTACTTGTGTGGGGCTTGGACAATTACTATACAAGATCTAGGGGCTGCCTATGGCCCATCTTGGCTGCATGGTAAGAATGCATCCTAAGGTCCAGACCCAACTGCTCTCCATCTTCATGGTTGCCTAGTTTGGGTTCATAGCTACATTATACAATTGTGCCCACCATTCATTTTGCTTCCCAAAGGATAAGACTACCACTGGCTATTTTAAGTCAAGGTCGATCCCTCAAGTACCCCATTCTCGCCGTCATTCCCATCCACTTCAAAATACATACCTTTACAGGGACTGGCTGCATTCAACTTGTTGCTTTTGGACTGCCGGCAGTGAGCATTTTGAGGTCTTATGCTGATGGTGTTGGGTAAAGTCCTTTTTCAGCCACAGCCCACTCGCCTCACTCTACACGACTGCTTCACTGAGCGTGCAGCCAGTGGTGCTGGATCATCACTTGTTTGGCCCATCTACCCTATACAGTTAGTATATGCTCATTGTATTGTTCTGGTCCTAGAATATGAACAGGGTGACAACTACTACCTTCCCATTCCTTGCAAAGATGAGGAAATCATAGCTAACATTCCAGATTATCACATATAAGTAGGCAAAGTTTGTTTTCTGGCCTTCAGGCATCAATCCCATGTTAATGTCTATGGATCAGTCTGGGCCTTCTGGGTAAACATCTAATGATGGAGCTTAAATGTCTGCTAGCAAGTTAAGAGCATAAAAATGGCATTCCAACTTGTCTGCCTCATTAAGGAGAAAAAGATTTTCTGGACCATCTAAGTACTTTTTTTTTTATTTATTTAAAAACGAAGTCAACAATTAACACCTTCAAGGATATCCTCCCTAATTGACAGGGGTATGCCCAGACGTGCATCCCATGCTCCCTGTGCCAAAAGGAGCCAAGCTTTACAACTCACATGATAGGTAAAGTTTACTCTAATGTTCATTTGCCTTCTCCTAGTAAAAACGTACATGTCTGCAACTCTGCATTAAACAACCAGACTGAGGCATTCAGGGTGAGCATGTTGGGTGTGTGATTAATTGTCAAAGTAATAACTCACCAGGACCATACATTTTACCCAACGTGGAGCGTTGTAGAGTGGAATGGCAAAGAGAGGAGTAGACTGCTGTGGAGAGTCGTGTATAGGAGTGCCATAGCGTGGAGTCCCATAAAGTGGCATTCTCTGGTGCACTGATGTGCAGTGTTACAGAGTACATTGGCATAGGTTGCCATGGCATTTAATACAGTGACCTATAATGCAACGTCATAAAATGCAGTGGGATAGATTAGAGCAGTGCGTAGTAGAGTAGAGTGTCACAGAGTAGGGTGGTGAAGAGTAGGGTGGTGAAGAGTGGAGAAGCAGAGTGCAGAGTAGAGATGAGTGGCATAGAGTGCAGTGGCACAGAATGGTGCTGAATATAGTAGCATACAGTGGTGTAGAGAATAGTGCGTATTGTAGAGTGGAGTAGTGCAGAGTAGAGTAGCATAAAGTTCAGTGGCAGAAAGTGCAGTGTTGCAGAGTAGAGTGTCAGAGTGCAGTGGAGTGACGCAGAGTGGAGCATTGTAGAGTGGAGCAGTGCAGGGTAGAGTGCAGCTGCTTAGGGTGGCATAGAGTGGAATGGCACAGAGTAAAGTGGTGTAGAGTGCAACGGCATATTATGCAATGATGCACAGCAGATTAGAGTGGCATACACTGGATTGGCATAGAGTGCAGGGGCAATGAGTTGAGTGTTACAGAGTAAAGCACACTGGCACAGTGCCCTGGCATAGAGTGTGGTGGCAGAAAGTGCAATGTTGCAGAGTGGCAGAGAGTACAGTGGAGTAGAGTGCAGTTGTGCAGAGTAAAGTGGTGTTGCCTAAACTGGAGTGGTGTAGAGTGCAGTGGTGAAGAGTACAGTGCTGTAGAGTGGTACAGGGTAGGAAACAGAAGCGCAGCATGAAGTGACAGAGTGCAGTGGCATAGAATGGAGTGTTGCAGTGTTGTGGACTCGTGCAGAGCAAAGTTGTGTAGGGTGGAGCATGCATGGTACGGTAGTGCACTCATTACAAACAACACATTATCAATTGAAATGAGCATTACATTTGCACAGACATACAGTTTTACTAATAAAACAATACAGTGCACAAGCAATAATGTGTGGAAATGGCATTATCTAGTGTATTGACTTGTTTTGATCTTAGTGAAGAATTTGTTCCTAACACTTCAGAAATAACTAAATGTGATTCATTTGTGCTCTATTAACTCTGATGTATTCTAAAATACTTGCACATTTCATTTGAATGTTTGTGTGCTAGAAAAAAAAAAAAATCCTATTCGCCCAGTATCAAAGAAAATATTCACATAAATCCTCTCACTCTGAAGTCGGAGAAAGAAAATTAAACAACAAGCTCCCTCAGAAAACAGAGCCTGCTGACATTTGACCTCTGTATTTTAATGCACAGCAAATGCGACAAGATGAGAATAAAATTTAAAGGCCTGTTTACAGAAACCAAGTTCTTGGAAGGATAAAGTAATCCCGGTTTAGGCAACGGGAGGGGCAAGCTGACGCTGGAGAGCCTACATACAAATGTCTCTAAAACATGACCAAATGGGGCTGTTTCTCAAGAAGGTATTGAGAAACCCATCAACAAAGGAGGATAGGATGTCAGCACTGGTAGCCTACAGAAGTCACAATGGAATATTGTCACCTCCTCCCTTATCCCCTCCAATGTACCAGACAACCTCAATTCAAGTAACAAGATGGTCTAACTCCCTTAAGATTAGCAACCATTCTTGAACTCCGCTATGCAACAAGATTTCCATAGGACCAGGAATGCCCCTCAGCAGACACAACATAGGTCATATGAGCAACACTGTTCCCCATCAACATTCAGATACCTGATGTCAAGAAATATTTTGCTGTCTAGTGGCTTGCCTGCCTAAATATTTACCACCCTCCAAATGAACAATAGCTACCAAGTACCTTATGTCATGCAAATGAAGCAAGGTTGAAACCTATCTTTTGTATTATGTTTTTCACTAAAATTGTGGAGAAAGTAAGTGAAGGTAGATCTATGTATTGAAGCTGTGTTTCGCAAATCTGTCTCATTTAAAAGCAAGCTTAATAGACCTGTGAATCCCATTATATGGATGATTTAATGGTCCCCAGAAAGGTGCTGGTCTTGTCCTGAAACATTGTTTTTCCCAAGTTTGTGAGTCCATTCGTATGGTTATGTGTATATTACTCTGCTTTAAATTAGTGTCAACTTTCTATTACATAAAAGTTCTGATGCAATATATTAATCTGTACACATAGGTAACTTGAATGTGTGAACTCTGCTACAAAGTAATGGGAGTGCTGTACACAATGGGGGCCTTATTGGAGCGGGAAAAGAAGAGTTAAGAGTGGAAATGATGCATGTGTTGCTTTCTGTATAGATACATATGTTCCATTCTTTTTTTTGACACTCGTCATCCTTCATAATTAATATCCAGAACTGCACTTTACTGAAAAATATTAACAATTTTATGAGCTTCAATGGAATGATACTAAATTATTTTGCATCTAACGTAAGAGATGGCTTTCAACAAACTAAAAATTGAAATGCCTTGTAAAATCCGGTTCTCCTACAGATAAGAGCCTCTCAATGCTTCCATTCAGGAAATCATTCTTTGCATTATGCACACTGTACCTCTAAAGAACTTACAAAAGTGATCCAATAGTTTTATATTTTATACGGTTCTCTATTTGAAAGATGGCTCTGCTAAAGACACCACCAACTAGTGCAGACTCTTGTGGACATTAAGAATGAATACCTCATCTTACATTTAATCGATTTAGAACCGATTTCTTCCTTATATCACTTCCTCAAGTTAGATATTGGTTAAGTTCTGATTTGACTCAATTAACATTCCAGACAAAGCTTTCTATGTAGAAAATCCACACACTTATTAAATATTTGACCACATTTCAATTAAGACTTTGTTAGAGATAAAGGAAACAGTAGGCCTCAATAATTTCCAACTAATATTACATAAATGTTGAAGTCTGCTTCTTGCCTTTCAGATTAATTCACCATAGGCTTTTAAGAATGATTTAAAAGTGTCACCATGCAGTGACACTACTAATTAGTAGTTACAATTCTAAAACTTAGTTGTACCTCAGTGCTTCTTTACTACCTGCTTATTATAGCTGCATGTGTAACAACGTTTTTACTTTATGACGTGTATACTACAAATCTGTTTTAAAACTACAAAAAAAAAAAAAAAAAAAAAACACCTTATAATCCAATTTAGCAGTCTCTTACTCATTTTAATGAAACTTGAGCGTGGTAGAGATATTGCGAGATAAATCCCTTTGGTTCACCTGCAGACTGGGAGACTAGAAAACTAGAGCTACAATTCCAACTTCTCAACCTGCCAAATTAAGGGAGTCTAATCAAAATCACCCTGCATCACTTAATCACTGCATTTTCGTTTTCTATGACTGACTAATTGGGGAGCACAAAAATAAATCAACCTGGGTGCGCGAAAAAATAAAAATAAATAAATAACACAAAGAAAATGCTCATTCATACACGGCTGAAATAAACCTACTGTTGCTTCATGTATTAATGTATTAGATCAATAATAATACTATATAATAAGGTATATTACACAAATTGCCTCTTTGGATCACTCTTGGCATAATCAGGGAATTCTCTTAACAGTAGTCCTCTTTGCTGATTATTTGTCAGTTTATGTTCACAATTTGCTGTAATAAATGACGCTCAATGGGTTAATACTATCTAATGAACTAAAATAAAAAAATACTGGCAAATAATAAAGAAATAGATTTGTACTATTTACATGACAAACCAAAATATTTGGGAGTGGAAGAATTCAAATCTTTTGAGAGCTTGTCATCAGGTACTTGGGATATCCCCACCACAAAAAAAAGGGAGAAATGTAGGGGTCAAGGTGGATTCCATCCTCACATTGACCCGACCAGCTAACCATGTGACAGGAAGTACCTTTCATACCATGCGAATGACGCAATCATCTTCCTGCATGTGGGATTAATGCAGAAGATCCAGGCAACACCTCCCTCATCACACTACACTTCGATTATGAAAACTGATTGTACCTTGGGTCGTCACTTTCAGTTTTGGAGCAGAAAGAAGGAATTCAGAATGAAGGTTCAAGACAACTCCACATAAACACACGTGAAGAGCCATGGCTTGGGGCATCAAGATAGCGGTCGCACTCTACAAGTGCTCCGCACCCATATGTCATCCACCGCCATTCGATGGCCACCGGACAACCTTCAATCAAGAAATGTGATGCCAGAGTGTCCCCTCACCTAACCTAAAGGGCACCGCGGCACAGACGGCCGACAATGCCTCACTGCGCCTAACAGGCTGTGCTGTGTCCTAGCTCTGACCAAAGATGGTGGAGCTGTGTGGAGGGAGTGCTGCTTCACCGCTGGAGGCCTGGACAGCGTCTCAGCTGAGGGCCCTGTCATCACCCACAGTGATCCTGCCTGGGATCCCGGCTTTGCCCTGCCAGAGGGAGACGGTGGCGATCGATCGTGTCTGCTGTCTACCTCATGGGAGGCCGCTCATGTTCCTGCCCAAGGATCTGCCGGCGGCAAGAAACATCTCAACGATACGCTAAGCTGCACGGGAGCTGCTTTTGGGGGAGGGTGGGGGGGGGATATATAAAAATCGCTCCCCCCCCACCCCCAACAATATCCTCCCTGCAGCCCAAACACTGGCCCCTGGATATCATCTGGGTCGCCCAGAGGAGGCGTGACTCCCGGACTTGAGGGATGCCGCAATCCTGTGGAGTCTCCTGGAACAAGAGATCTCGTCCAGGCCCCAGGGCCTTTGGGACGTGATTGCCAGCCCAGCGTACCCGAGCAGTAGATTCCGGGCCTGTCCTGATTAAGACCTGCAAGGACTATGCATTGACTGCCCTTTTGAGCAACGCTGCCTCAGAGATCACGAACAGACTACTGGAGAGCAGTTACACTGGCGTTTGTAGGAGCCCCCACATAACTGTGTGATATAAGGGGCTCACTGGGGGTCGCAGAGTGTCAGATGGTGTTTTTATTGCTGTTCCTGCGCCCCTTGTGCTTCCTACCCGCGTGTCAGAGTTGCTTCTGCACCCTGTGGCCCTGGGACCTGGCTGATAGCCTCTGGCCCTAAATGGGGCCGGGACTGCGTGCCTCATGGAAGCATCCCTGGCGGTTTCCTCCGATGTGCCTGGCCTCAAGCCGTCTGCATGTGGATGTTGGAGGAAGTTGAGGACCCCTGCTGCCTGCACCAGTCACTGGGCCCGAGAGGTGCAGGAGACCCCCTCGATGTCACTGCTGGACCCTACCTTAGGAATCAAGAGCTGGGGGCACGCCCTGTGTGAATGACTGGGTCCCATTGAGGGAGTACCCCCACTTCACCCAACACTCCCCGAATAAACAGTCTCCATAGGTAAGCCACTGCCTTACTTGCAACCCGGGAGGAGGACGTCAGTACCTGACTGTATAACCACGGCTCCTGACTAGGCAGTGAGGCATTCCACTAGACCCTGGTGCCCTCTAATGCAGTCTTCCCGGTGCGTTCCTGAGGGCCCACACCCAACTCATCTTGTGTCCTTGAAGTACATCACTGCGGCCAAGATAATGCTAGGAAGTGGCACTTCACCCAGGGCTTAGCTGCACTGCTGCCGTTATACAGCAGCAAGCGGGCTGAAACCTCCTCTGAGTGCATTCTCCTCCCTTCACGCAGCAATGGGGAAAGATAAGCCCACCGGCCGGGCCACCTCCCAGACTCAAATGGACCAATATATCATGGGCCATAGACCCTCAAGGGGACCTACGATTGACAAATCAACACCTAAAAAAGGAGATCTAGCAAAGATCCTGCAGGCGATACATGCATCTTGGGTAGCCGTGGAAACTAAAATTGTGAGGTTTAAGTCGATGTGGCCCTCCTGCGCCAATATCTGTGCAATGCCACGAGTAGGCTTACTGAGGCTGAAAGCTGCCTGTCACAGTGGAAGACGAAGTTACTAACCTGAAGTCAAAGGTTTATTTACGACTCCTCTCACACATGGCCGAGCTCCATTGTCATGCGGAAGACGGCAAAAATCAATAGCAGCGCAACAACCTCCACTTCGTGGACTTTCCCGAACGCCGACGGAGACACGCGAAAACACTACGGCACGCCTGAGCGGAATCACAGGAGATGGCTAGCCTTCATAATATTACATATAAATTGCCCCTTAAATAAGTGAGAACACATAAGACAGCCCGTCTCCAAAGGACCTTTTGCCACGACATATTGAATTGCCCTTAACAGAGCGCAAGCAATGAAAATATATAAACAAATAAATATCCTTGGATATTCCAAAAAATAAGGCACTGAGTGTTGGTCCTAAAGAGGCCAGATAATCCTTACAGGCCGAAACGCGTCGACAATACAGACTTCGGAGGAATGTTTTTGGAATTTATAAACCAATGACTAGAAAAGAAATGGACGGTATCAAAGGCATATAGGATGAACATTCATCTAAAAAAAAAGATACACAACGACATTACCTTACAGCAGACTGCTAGACTGGTAGCCAGAAAAGAGCAGCAGCTTGTTAAAAAAAAAAAAAAAAAGACTCCAGTGCAAAAAAAAACATTTTTTTCTGTTTTCTTCTTTTTTTAATTTTTGATTGTTGGAATTTTGTGAAAATTTGTGTTGCATGTTGTATATGTGGATGATTTGTTTGTTTCCTTATTGGCGGGGAAAAGCTACGAAAGAACAGAGTAATAGTTTTGAAAATAAAACAGACAATAAGTGTCTCCAAGTGAGTAATCTGTTTTCTCATTTGAGATTTATTTCATGAGATATATCTATCTCGCCTGTATACTTAACTTTCAACCGTGTTTCAGCCCAGATACAGTGGAGTTCTAGGGCTTCCCCTCTAGGTTAACAATGATTTACATCTGTTGGCATTGTAAATTCATAATTGGACTTCTCTTGCCAGGTCAATTGGTCAACCCTGCCTCATAATTGTGTCTGTTCCTGCCACAGAATTCCAGTAGCCCTGCATATAACTGAAGCACTTGAATTTACCTTCTTCCTCTACCTGCAGCAAAAAATTAATATGTGCCACTTAACATCCTAATTTAAATCGACCATGCTAATTTCAATAGAATACCACTTTCACTACCCCACCATCAGAGTTGCTGGCTGTCCAACACAATTCCCATTAAAAGAAAAAAAAAAAAAAAAAAGAGAGACAAGACAGCCACAGAGAAGAAATAAACTAGAAGGGTCACCCAAACATATCAAGAGTGTTCAAACAGTTATAGTGTAATAAGGATGATAAGATGGCGTGACTTATTGTCCTAATTGTAATAATAGAGATTATTAAACATATCCAATTATCATTTAAACCTTTATCAGAAATAAACCTTTGGCATTAGACTGTAATGCTCACAACAGCCACTAGAGAGCACCATAACATATAATTTGTAACAAACATGGTCATGTAACCATATTGCAAGCCCCTAGAGAGCATAACCCTACGAAAAAAACAGGCAAATGTAATGCAGTGTAACCATATAAGTAGCCCCTGGAGGGCGTTTTTAGGGCTAGCAGACTCACTGTATTGATATTATAAAAAAGGCATTTAAAACAAAACTTCTCCACACTGTAAGACAAATTTCCTACCCATGAAAAAGCTTAAGACACTGAATGTCGGAAGGGATTATTATTTTAGAGTCCCCCACTAACATAGTACAGGGACCTAGAGATTATGTAGACAGAAAGAGCACCTCGTGGTCTATGTTTTGAAGGTGGTCCCACTGCCCTAGGAACACCACAGGCTGAGTTCTAAGCAAAACTTATTTGAAAACGTATTGCCCTGCAAAGCATTATGGGGCAAGTTTCAGTGGCACAAATTTTTTAATATGTTGGTAAGACTGTAATGCTTTGAACAGCCCCTAGAGGACACCACAATGAAAATAGCATTTGTAAGAAATATGGTCATGTGACTATATAGTTAGCCTCTGGAGGGCATAACCACACAAAAAGAAAACGGCAATAAATAATGTAGAGTAACCATATATTTAGCCCCTAGAAGGTATAGTGCATTACATATTTTCAGGGGTAACAGGCCTATAGCAATGATATAACAATCAAGACCCACAAAATACAAGCTATTTCCAGCTGTAAAACAAAAGTTCCAGGAATGAGAATGCTTAAAAAGACAGCAAATGCTGAGAGGGGTTATTATTTTGAGGACCCTATTAATCTAGTGTGGGGACCCAGAGATGACCTAGACAGAAAGAGTGAGTTGTGCTCAACGTTTTGGTGGTGGCCCCATTGTCCTAGGACCACCCCATGCCATGGCGAGTAATGCCCTGCAAAGCATTATGGGGCAAGTTTCACAAGTGCAGAGAATATTGTAGTATTGGCTCTCCTGCAGTGCCGGAAGAGCCGCTTTCGCTTTGAGGATTTCTGTTTTAGGTAAATAATTTACAAATTTTAAGTATTTTATGGCGAGAGCCACAAGAAATGACTCTGGTTAGATAACCGTGAACATTGTGACCAGAGCTTCAATACCGCTGATTAAGTTCACACTGTTGTGCCTGTTTGTGCTGTGAGCCCCATGGCCAACAAGCAGCACGACAGGGAGAGACGAAAAAAAAATAGTTTGCCCACACTGAATTATATTGTGAATTGTGCAATTATCCATATATTAGGCAGTCTGTAAGGTGTGACAAAAACAGCCTCAAGGCGGGACAAACGTAAAGCTTTTACCAATAACATCAAGTGATTTTTGAAAGACAAGCCTACAAATAAGTAAAAGTGATAGGAGTTACATGGGTGTGGTTAAAAGCCCACAATACTTAAAGCGGGTCAAAGCGCTTGCGTGCTAGACCTAAAAACTAGATCATGTCTTGGATGTATCCCTATACTCGTGTGATAAGAGGGCATTACACATTTCTGTTTACTATGCGTTATAGTCCCTGATGGTCAGATTTGTTCCTCTATTGAGAAGGGGTCCACCACTAAAACCTGCCTTCTGATTGATTTTAGCTTTCGTTAAGAGGTTGTGAGTGACAGATGCTTCTAGGTTAAAGTATGGAGTTGGGGGGAGGGGTTACTGGGAGGGTGTTTTGCTTCACTATTGACTGAGCTGAAACACTCATGCACTGACTAAAATGTCTGGAATGCGCTTCTTAGTCCAAAGAAGACATTTATTATTTCACTATGCAAGGTTCCTAAAAGGAGATTAGCGTGCAGAAAGCACACGTTCAACAATGGTTATAGCAATTAAATGAAAGAACATATAAATGATTCTCCACTGCAATATACACAGCAAATATATGTATCTATATTAGAATGCAAAGCAAATAATGAATCAAAAAAAATGCATCACCATGAGAAAAAGGCATCACTCTTTCATCTACCTCCTATTCAGCATCAGATCGCCAAATCCCAGAATCGATCGAGAAGAGAGAGATCAATTATTCTCACAGGAAGAATGGCACACTCCAGCGCCCTGGATGTGCCTGAGATCTGCAAACACTCTCTGTCCCCGGCCCATCTGGTCTTGGCCTCTTATACTTTGAACAAACAAGAGAGGAAAAGTCTAGAACCTCACTCTCCCTGCCAAAGTTTATTTATTCAAAAAATGCTGATTGCTTTAGGCCTGCTTTGAAAATAACACGTCAGGACTTGGCCACAATCCCAAGGTGCCAGTTCAAAACAAGACCGTCCCTGCCCTCTGAGTGCATTCTTTTCAGCTTAAACCCTTGGTGGGAAAAAACACGAAGAATAAAAACATGAGCACAGTACAGCGTGGAAAACTACATGCAGCTTTTAACGTGGCAGTGGCTAATGCTAAAATAAAGTCAATAGGCAAAATGAAACTGGTGGTCACTAATGTGACGATGTAGTGCTAGGCTAAGTGTAACGTGGAGTCAGTGGTCAAAACTCACATCATTACAGAGGGTGAAGGGTTTTAGCACTTGTTTCCATTTCTCTCATGTTTTGCATCACATTCAGCTACATGATCGAGTCACAACATTTTAAGCACTTGACTGGGTATAGCATCATCCAACACATGCATCGGGCGACTTCCCATGGTGGATTCTCCATTCCATTGTCTCTATGACACGTTCCCACGCAGACATCATTGCTTTACACTTAATGTCCTGGAACGATAATGGACTGCTAAACCGTATGAAACATACCCTGTCCTGCGCTATGCACACCTATTCCTCCCCACGGTCCTGATGCTTCAGGAGACACACCTAATGGGGAATCACAGCCCATTCCTGATGCGCCAGGGCTACCACAGAGTATATTACTCTGGGCACGCTAGAGGCTCCTGCGGGGTGGCAATTCTGCTATGTCGCTCCCTTCCTATGGTTGTCACTCAGACAGTAAGGGACCGTCAGGGTCGATATCTTGCCCTTAGTGGTAGTGTTGAGGGACACACTATTAATCTTATGTGCACATATTCACCCCCACGGCCCTGGACGCCCTCCTCAAAGACTTAAGCGGGGTGCTTTTGGCACTTCCTGGGGGCCTCACAGTAGTTGGAGGTGACTTCAACATGGTCCCGCCCCGCACCTAGATTCCACTGGCACTCCTGTTTCTTGCCGTGCCAGGGCTCGTCATCTCTCTAACTGGACGTCTGTCCTGGGTCTCCGCGACATCTGGAGGCTGTGGATTCCTAGGCAGCAACAACACACCCACACTTCAGCAGCACATTACACTCACTCACTGACCAGGAGTTTCACTTGGCTCCACCAGCCTGCCCCCGTACCCCTGATACTGTGGACTGCCACCTGGACAGCAGTTCAAGGCCCTCCTCCACCCGCAGGCACCTGCCTGCGCCTCATCCCTGGTGCCTAGTGGTAGGCTTTCCCTGCGCTCGTCGCTTGAGTATTCCTTCCGTGTTGCTGTAATTTGTTTATGTGTCTGTTTCTGTCTCGGTTATCTGCATCGCCATTTATTTTTGCCACGTATTTCTTTGTGTTGCTGTAATATTGCTTCTGTTATTTGTATTGCCATGTATTTTGCATCTGTCCTGACCCTTTGTGTTTTCTGCACGTCTCTGCCCCCCCCCGTATATCTTTCGCTTCAACTGTCTCTCACCGCCCGTTTTTTGCTATCGGCTCCGGCCGGTCACTGTTCCCCCTGCTGCTGCCTCCCCTGCGGCCCCGCCCCCCCCTCGCACACCCACTGCCCCTCCCTCCCGCCTCCCAGCTGCTCCACCCTCCTGCCCCACGCTCTTAATGGCGCCCGCTGCGCGGAGCCCTGTATTACTCCCTGACCGGGTTCTGGCCAGGAGTTTCACTTGGCTTCACCAGCCTGCCCGTGACCCTGATACAGTGGACTGTCGCCTGGACAGCAGTTCGATGGCCTCCTCCAACCGCATGCACCTGCCTGTGCCTCATCCCTGGTGCCTAATGGTAGGCTTTCCCTGCGTTCGTCGTGTGAGCATTCCTTCCATGTTGCTGTAATTTGTGTGTCTGTTTCTGTCTCTGTTATCTGCTTCGCTGTTTATTTTTGCAGCGCGAGTATTCCTTTGTGTTGCTGTAATATTGCTTCTGTTATTTGTATCGCTGTGTATTTTGCATCTGTCCTGACCCTTTTGGTTTTCTGCACGTCTCTGCCGCCCCCCCTCAACATCTTTCGCTTCACCTGTCTCTCACCACCCGTTTTTTGCTACCGGCTCGTCACTGTTCCCCCTGCCTCCACTGCAGACCCGCCCCCCCTCGCACACCCATTGGCCCTCCCTCCCACCCTACCCTCTTAATGGCGGCAGTGGGCGCGCCGTGCCAGAGGCAAGCCCGTCTGCGCGCGCCTGAACCGTCCCCAGCGCCAGTCTCCCTGGTCCCCCTAACCCAGACAACACTACTCAACAACCACACTCCACTCACTCAACCCAGAACCACTCCCCGCCTGCACCCAAGCCAACCCCAAACACATGCAGGGACCTTTCGCCTGCTACGCCTGCCGGTTCTCCTGCTCCCCCACAAACACCCGCACCAACCCCCAACACTCCCCACAACAAACACCACAACCTCAACGCAGAAGATTCACACACAGTCCCCACCCACCCCAACAGACCCTACCCCAACAAGCCCCACAACCCTAACACACTCCACAACAACACCAAAAACCCCACACCAACACACCCCACAACACCACTAACACCCCCCACAGCAACAACAGCCCCCACAACTACCTTAACTGCATACTCTTAAACACCCGCTCCTTACACAAGCATGCCATCGAACTCTGGGACCTTATCACATCACATTCACCAGACATTGTCTTCCTCACGGAAACTTGGATGAACCCCTCATCTGAGCCAGACATAGCCGCAGCCACCCCGGATGGATACAAACTCCATCGCAGAGACCGCTTAAACAAACCAGGAAGCGTCATCGCCATTATACGCAAAAACACCATTAAGATCTCCACCAACACACACGACACCCTAGAAAGCGCAGCACACATGCATTTCCTAATTCACATAAACGACAACACCATCCTCATCTACATACCACCAGGGCCTCGACCCCCTTCTGTGACGCCATCGCCGACACCATCAGCCCTCACGCCCTCACCTCCACAGTCTACATGCTCCTCGGTGACTTTAACTTTCACCTGGAGAACCACCACAACTCCTCATCCCTTGTAGATAACCTCACAGACCTCGGACTCAAACAACTAGTCACAGCAACCACCCACTCAGCAGGACACACACTAGACGCACTTCACCTCGAGCAACCACATAACCTACACTCACACCACCGAACTCCACTAGACTGACCACCACTGTGTCCACTTCTTCTCCAAACACCCCCACACACCACCAACACACCCTACCGCATGTGGGACAAGATCCCCAAGGAACACCTGAACGCCCAACTCACGCAGAAACCCCACCCCCCAACACCAACGACCCCAACATGGCTGACCATAACCTCACACAATGGATCACAACCTGCGCTCACTCGCCCCTCTCAGAAAAATCACCACCACCCTGGTTTACCACTGAACTCCAAGTGTGAATGCCGCAAAACAGAGAAAGCTTGGCGACAGGAACCCTCAACCACCAACTTCTCCACCCTCAAAACCACCATTCGCAAACACCATCAACTCATACGCAGAGCATACTACAAGGAACGCATAGACAGTATCTCACACAACAGCAAGGAACTCTTTACCATCATCAAAGAGCTCTCCAAACCCAAAGCCAGCAACATCGAACCCAAGCACACACAGCTCCTCTGCGACTCCCTCTCCAACCATTTCCACCGCAAAATCTTAGACATACTCAGCAAAGTCCCCCCCCCAACCTACTACTCACCTGGGCCCCTACCAACGATGAAGAAACTGAAAAAACAACGAATTCCATCCACTCAGGCTCCCCCTCAGACTCCTGCCCCCACTGCATTTACAACAAAGCCAGCCCAACCATCGCTCCCAATCTTTGCGACACAATCAACAGCTCTTTCGAGGACGCCACCTTCCCAGACCCCTGGAAGCATGCATAAGTCACTGCACTCCTGAAAAAGCCCAAAGCAGACCCTGATGGCCTCACCAACTACTGCCAAATTTCACTCCTCCCCTTCCCCGCCAAGGTCGCTGACAAACTAGTGAACACCCACCTGCCTCACTTCCTAGAGGAAAGCAACACACTCAACACCTCCCAGTCTGGGTTCCGCAAGAACCACAGCACTGAGACCGCCCTCATCGCATGTACTGACGACATCAGAACCAACCCGAGTCGACAAGGGCGAGACCGTCACACTCATCCTCCTGGACCTCTCCGCTGCCTTCGACACGGTCTGCCACCAAACACTCCGCACACACTTCCACAACGAAGGTATTAGACACAAGGCCCTAGACTGGCTGACCTCCTTCCTCACCGAAAGAACCCAGAAAGTCTGCCTCCCTCCCTTCCACTCCACAGCCACCAAAATCATCTGCGGAGTCCCCCAAGGGTCCTCCCTCAGCCCTACCCTTTTCAACATTTACATGACCCCGCTCGCAAACATCCTCCGACCACACGGAATCACCATCATATCCTACGCAGACGACACCCAGCTCATCATCTTCCTCACCCGAAACCCTACCACCGCCAAAACCAACCTCCACGCTGGACTCCTTGACACCGCCACATGGAAGACAGCAAACCACCTCAAGCTCAACTCCAACAAAACCGAAATCATCATCTTCTGCCCCAACATAACCATATGGGACGGCTACTGGTGGCCCACCGCCCTAGGTCCCCCACCAACACCCGCAAACCACGCACGCAACCTCAGCATCATCCTGGACCCTTCCCTCTCCATGACCCAGCAAATCAACGCCATCACCACCTCCTGTTTCAGCACCCTCCACATACTGCAAAAAAACATTCAAATGAATTCCCACAGAGACCAGAAAGACCGTCACCCATGCACTCATCAGCAGCAGGCTAGACTACGGAAACGCCCTCTACGCCGGCACCACACTCAAACTCAAACGCAAACTCCAGAGGATTCAGAACGCAGCTGCCCCGCCTCATCCTGGACCTCCAACGACATTAACACATCTCCTCACACCTCAGATCCCTTCACTGGCTTCCGATCGACAAGAGGATCACCTTCAAAATTCTCATCCACGCACACAAATCCCTCCACAACACTGGACCAACCTACCTCAACAAAAGAGTGAACTTCCACACTCCCACTCGCCACCTCCGCTCCGCCGAACTCGCACTCGCCACAGTCCCCCGCATTCAACACGCCACCACCGGAGGCAGATCCTTCTCCTACCTCGCCCCCAAGGACTGGAACTCCCTCCCCACCAACCTCCGCAAGACTCAGAACCTCCTGCTCTACAGAAAAAACCTCAAGACGTGGCTGTTCGAACAGTAATCTCACCCCCACCTCCCCTCCACCAGCGCCGTGAGACCCTTACGGGTGAGTAGCGTGCTCTATACATTTTTTTGATTGACTCACGCACTGACTATCTCTATACCGGCTGCTGCATGGTATCCCAGGTTCAGAATCTCCCACATTGGATCTCAGACCATGCCCCTTTCCTTCTCCACCTTGGATCACCTAAAGATAATCCACGTCTTACGTGGTGGCTCAATGCCTGGTACCTTCAGGGTGAGTCCTATACATAGGCCTTCAAGTTAGTTTTTCACCACCTATTTCCAAACTAACAAGGGATCAGTACGATCAGTTGGCACCTTTTGGGCCGCCAGAGAGCCACTATTAGGGGTCACGTCAGGGGCAATCCCTCTGGAGCGTACCCACTCCAAAACACGTAACCCAACAGGAAGCTTGTGCCCATTGCTTGGAGGCACACCTCCCCAGTGATCCCCGGGGGACGCTCTCCGGCAACTTGAACTGGTGCCTGAAGAGATCAGCCTCCTTTTGCTTGAGGCAACGAAGCAACTGTGGCGTGCCTCAATTGCAGGGTTTACAGGTGGGGAGACAAAAACGGCAAGTTACTGTTCTGGCTCGCCACTTGCCGTCAGGCAAACAGGGTGAAACCGGAGATATCAGACTAGCACAGCTATATCAACCACATCCTTCAAGGCCTTGCCCAAACGTTTGCTGATTACAGTAGTCGCCTTTATACCGTGGCTCCCAGGGAAGAGGCTAAGCCAGACCCGCACTTCTTAGACTAAGTACCCCTTCCCGGGACATCACACTTTGAGGTCCTAATGCTGGACCAGCCCTCATGGGCTGAAAAAGTAGGGGCGGCCATTTCAGCTTCGGCTTCCAGGAAGACCACCAGACCTGATGGATTCCCTACGGAATATTATACCACATTCAGAGAAACTCTCACTCCCTGCTCTCTCCATGAAAGACTGGTTCCTTCCCAATTGAGACTGATATAGTCACTATTGTGGTTATTCTGATGACGCAACACACTCTCTACCCCCTGCCTCCTGTTCAGAATACAGGACGATCTCCCTCATTAATAGGTCAAGATCTTTGCCACATTCCTGGTCACCCATCTCAAACAAGTCCCCAAACACTCATACATCCAGATCAGTGTGATTTTATGCTGGCCAGGAGCACTAGGCACCGTCTCAGACAGCGCCATGTCCCTCTTGCTCATTGTCACTTGCTTACACCCCACTTAGCCCTCCTTCTCATTGATTTTGAGAAGGCATTTGAATTGGTGGACTGGGGATACCTAAACCAAATGTTGTTGAGGGCTGGCTTCGGGCCCCAATTCTGCTGCTTCATCTGAACTCTCTACTCCAACCTCATCACACAGGTCCAGATCAATAGTGTGATCTCCGATGTCTTCCCCATAAGGTGCAGCCCTGCCGGTCCCCCGCCTTAACTCTCCTCCTTTTTGCATTAGCGACAGCCTCTCACATGCCTCCCTCCAATTGAATGTGATGGCTAGGCTCGCCCTCTACAAAATAACTGTGTTCCTGAGGGTCGCCTAGGTCTTCCACAATCTTCTGCTATATCTACCTGGCTGATGGTTCCAGAAACTAAACACACTAGTGATGTTGTTTCTCTGACACAACTTCAGGTCAGAACTGGTACTTAACTAGTCAGCGCACACCTTACAAAGCGGGTTTGGTATGGCTAATCTCCACCTCTACTACCTAGCTTCACAAATTTTGGTGGTCAATGACTGGCTCAGCAAGGGATGGTCAAACCCTGCCTACCAGGTAGAGCTGCCCTCCCTGGGGTTACCCCGGAATATGGCCATGTTATATGGCACCCCAAACTCTTTCAGTAGTATCGAGGTGACCAAGGTGTTTTTTCTTGCCTAGACAGCAGCATTCTGCCACACTGGATGGGTTGTCAAACACATGCTTCAGACTCCCCTATGGCACAGCACATGGTTACGCCAGGTGGCGGCACTGGAGAACTTTGTGGGGTGGGACATTATCAGTATAACCAAATCGGGTGAGGTGTGGTCTGGGGCACATATGCTCAATTTAGGAGCTCCAAGATACTTTTACACTCTCCTCACAACTTTACAAGTACCTGCACCTACAGCACAGGCTCCACACCCACATAGCACAAGACACCCCAGCCCTGAATTCAGCCCCCTGGAAGCTAACCTCCTTATGGGCACACAGGGCAAGGAAGTAATTTCCCAGGTTTATCCTCAATGAACTGGACACACAATCACCTCAGGACAGGCTGGGAGGAATGGCTGGGCCCCCTGGAAGATGGGGATTGATGCAGTGCACTGATGGCGCCTCGTGTCATAATGATTTCTTCCAGGCTGCACCTGGTCCAGACCTGCTATCTCTACTCCGCCTACCTCACTCTGTTGCGCAGTGCGGGACTCCTACGAGATCCTGCCTGTCCCGATGTTCACGTGCCCCTCCTGATTTATCATATGATATGGTTGTGCCCGGTGCTTCAGCACTACTGGGTTGCCTTGATGGAAGAATTAATGGAATTTCTGGGAGGTGCACATCTCACAGCTGTTGATGGGGATACTGGAGGTAATCTCTGGAGGGGGGGGGGGTCGGGTTTGGGGGGTTGGGCAGATGGAGGAGAATCAAGGGCAGACTGGGCATTTTGGGGGATGGCTGCAATGGTAGCTAAAAGACATTGCGTCAGCCAGAATAATCCTGCTCCCCCTATGTCACAGACGCAGCGTGGGGATGGGTGGGGTGCACAGCAGGAGAAAACCATGTTCGAAGCGAGAGGGCACCCCTTGAAACATGAATTATTAAGGGGGAAATGGTGGGGACGACTGTAGCAGAAACTTTCGATGTAATGTTCCTCATTATTATGCCTTTTATTTGTGTACTCGCTCTAACTGTACCTTGCAAGTCAGCCCTGGATTGCATTTTGTTTGTACCTCCTATGTGACCACACTGATGGTTTCTATTGTACCAATATAAAAAATGTTATTAAAAAATAAAAAACACCTATGTGAAGATCTCTTCACTAGCTTTTTACTGTGTGTAGATTTAATTTCGAGATTCTATGCAATACACACAAGGCCATCAACAGCAAGGCTTCAGCCTTTTTATAAAATAAAGCTTAAGTGATAATCTCAGAAAAGGACACTATGAAAGCAACCAGCAC
Source organism: Pleurodeles waltl (assembly GCF_031143425.1). Classification (NCBI taxonomy): domain Eukaryota; kingdom Metazoa; phylum Chordata; class Amphibia; order Caudata; family Salamandridae; genus Pleurodeles; species Pleurodeles waltl. The sequence goes on along the minus strand of NC_090440.1, from coordinate 285,597,609 downwards.
CATAACTGATCATCCCGTCTTTCAATAAGAAAATGGTACCTCATTCTCTCTTCAGGTAGCTAAACTCAAACGCACTTCAGCAAGGATGCCAAACAATAACAACAAAGTGGAATTAGGAAGGTTAGTGTAGACCTGTCTCTTACACAAAAGAACACTCAAGGGGCCACTCCAGGTGTGAAAGAAATACTTCAAATTAGGATAGGCTTGCACCAAATAACCCCATCAGAAAATGGTGCCACAAACAAGCAGCAGAATATGACATTGCACTCACTACCCCATGCTGATATGGTCTTTTAGTTCTGAAATGCAACGTGTTTCAGTAATCCACCCAACTGGATAACTAGTAAATTATTAATAGTTGTACCATGTTCCCTTAAAGCATCTGGAACCGAGGAGACTGAGTTATAATAGGCAATGACCACAACAATAATAATCCCATTGTGTTACCTTCAGCTAAAAAAAAAAAAAAAAACGTAATTAGTACTATTCTGACTCCCCATGATACTGCAGCATTGATTTAAAAAAAATCAGCATAAACAAGGCCTTTTGACAGCACACGACTGCAGTTATTGTGGCATTTTGCTGCAAATATAATGATTAGAATTACTTTCTTTTTGCATCTTGTTCTTTCCAGATGGCTCAGTGGGCTACTCCCTCCCAAAAAGACCATTTGGGCATCCTGCTGCACAAGACCCCTCGCCAAAGGTCCATATCCCTAATATCCTGAATTGTCTCCCTCCCAAAATACTATGGCTTTTAGAAGCAGGGGTGTTGCAGCTTGAAAAAAAAAAAGCTGTGCATTCCAGCCATGTCTCTTTTTAGGGTCGAGCGCACAAGCACTCCGTCACTGTTGTAATCTCTCTTTGGCCTTTTAACCACACCCATGTCACGGCTGCCACTTTCATTGGTTTGCGGGCCTGCCTTTTAAAATCCACTTGATTTAATTAGTGAAAGGCATGAATACGTCATGCCTTTTTCGGTGTTTAGCCCTCCTCGAGCGCACCGGCCAACTACTGAAAACATACGAGGCTCTATGTTTTCAGCCTGGTTTCCAGACTACTTTATCTTTTTTATTTTCAACGCAGTGCAATTGTTTTTTTCGTTTTCAATTTCAGCGTGATGGCGCTGCGTTTTACATAGCACGACTGAGCTCGGTTTCTTTTCTTTTAATTTGTGTGGCAAGAAAAGTCTGGTGAGTTTACAACGCTAATAGCTCAAACTCGAGCAAATGCAAGACTTGTTGCATTACATATGCTTGTTTTCCGTGCTAGCCTGGTCTTCCTCTATTGAACTAAACAATTATAAAAATCCATTGGTTTTATCATCAATTAGTGTTCGGGTGACCAGGGTCTCCCAATGTGTAATTCACCATCTGACTGGGAGTGACTACTGTATTCTCAACCCAGACTATGTTCTGACTGGGGTTAATAAATACATCTCTAGGGTATATGCACACAAACCAGTTTCAGCAGGACAGTGCCACCTCAGCTGACCTTGGGAGACGTTTCGGAGATATCTGTGTAAGGACACCCAACCAGGAGAGACTCAACACTGCTACAAGAACCCCTTCATCTATTACAACCTGCTGCATCAAGTTATCCAACATGCCATTGCATATCCTGTCTCAAATTGTTACTGTAGTCCTTTCAACCAGAATTACCCTGGACCTTTTTTTGCCTCACAATTAATTCAATTAACTGTTCTGCCAACAGTGACGCACCAGTATCCTTGCTGGCTGGCACCACCTTTACCAATCACTCTATTGGCCATCATCAAATCACTTATTATACAACTCCAGATGTCCCTCCAATTAATCTCCTAAACTAATCAGTCCAGTAAGTCCTTTTAGCCCAAGCCTGTTACCTTATCCATCATTCCAGGTAGTTGTCTGTCACCTCAGCAACCACTTAACTGTTTCACTCCATGAATTCACCCTCCTCAACCAGTCACTCGCTACTTCCTTCCACAACCATTCAAACAACCTCCACCAGTCACTCATTCAGGCCATCATTCACTTCAGGTATGGCTAATCTCATATTTACACCAGTTCCACCGCTTATCATTTCCCTCACTGTAACAGATATTGCTTTCTGCTCCTGACAACCAACTGGATCTAAAGAAAGAGCCAGATTCATTTCTTAGTGCAGTGCCGAACACAAGGCAACACTTTTCATCAAGGTCAACAATTAACTACTCCTCTCCATCGCAGCAGTTAGTGAACTAGCTCTGCATGTGCAACAGTTGTTGTTTCTGCAATTCTGGCATGTGTGTATGTTCAGTCCCCTTTATTCTAAGCCCTTTGAGGTCCAGGCAGTAAGCCACAGCAGTAATCACAAAATGGAAGAAAGAAAGTCCAAAGCTTACATATCTAATCCCTCTCTTTAAATGGTGGAGTTATTGGACTTTTTGCTCCACTGTATCTCTGGATGTCCCCTAGACTATTCGTATATAAGAGACCTTGGAGACAGGGGTGCTTGAGAACCAGATGTAGCCACCTCCGGCTGGCTGTTTACTTCCATGTACACATACACCTATAGAACGAGACTGCTATATAAAATGAGGGTATACAGTCAGTGCATTCACCACCCCTCCCTTGGATAGGCTTGCATCGCAGGGGCAAGGTAAATGCCCTAAGTTACCCTTCTTCTAGCCAACAGTGTAGGCAGTTAAGTGAAATTTCTCTGGCATGCTGGGTGTTGATTCTTCTCACCAAATATTCCACGTTTTTTACTGAAAGATGCTACTGACCAGGTGAAGCTGGAATGTTGTTTACGTCTCCACCCTTCAAACACTTGCATCTGTCTACTGATGGAGCAAACTACTGCCTACATCACCCATGCACCAATAGCCTACTACTTCTGCTGGAGATACAACCTTCCTTCCTACGCCTGCTAATGCTACAGTGTAAAGTCACTCGTGACCACCACTAAGAAGGTGAGAAGGGCATAGTTAGTGATCCTGACTCCAGTAGCCCACTTGCTCCATCTTGATACACCTTTAATCCTTAACCTAGTATTAACAATCCACCCTAGTGGACAACTTCCCCTGGTGTCCTACCCTCCTCACCTTAAGTAAACCTAGTACACCCTCTGCTCAAACTGCTGTTTGCAAGCACCCTAGAACCACATACTTTGCATTCTAAGCATACAAAAAGTTCATGCCACTTGAACATGCATGTAGTGCGTTCCCAAAACATTTACCCACTGGAAAACAAAAGTGACTGACAGAGGATTATGTTCCCATTGTTTCATAAGCTACAAGGGGCTAGTTAAATGTTGAACCAATTAAAAGTGGTTCGATGTTTATTGCTCCCAGTACTACAGTGCAATAAAGATATCGCTTTTTGTTAAATTTCAGAAGGGCAAAGCTGATGGAATTTAACTAGAGCCGAAGGCCCAGTATTAGCAAATTAGCCAATATCGATCACATACAGAATAACAACCAGAGTGACATCTTAGGTTGGACAATGGACTTTCACACCCCGGAGGACAGACAAACATTACCCATATCAGTAGCATTCTTGTTACCTACTGCAGGATGAAAGACCGAGTAGGCGTTGTTGGAATCCAACCTGTGAAGGTTACAACACATAAACTTAATGCAGTGATCAACTATCCAGTAAAAAAGTTAAGGTGTGGTGTGTATTGCAATGACCTATTCCTCAACCACAAAATTTGAATAGGTGGCAATGTCATAAACAAGAACATTTTAAAAATAAAGTTTGTCATTTTGAGATAGAAAATAAAAAGTAATGGAGTTGTTCACTTTGAATTTAAATAGGTTTAGTTTTAAAATGGTTTCTGACAGCAACTTTTTTTAATACAAGGGTCATATGTGTTCACGGATTTACAACACATTCTTGCCCTCTGCCACTGTGTGCACAGGCTGGAAGGTTGATTTGCTTCTATTGCTGTCTCTGAAAAAACACAGGCATGAGGCTTGAGAGCTAATTTCGCGTTAATTCTGCAAAACGGCGAAAAAACGGGCACATACCAAATCCACTATATCTGCCAAAAATTAAAAGCTATTACGTTGCCCATCATTGAATGAAACTACTCATATTCTCAGAATTAACTGTGACAAACACATAGGCTGAGATTTACTGACAAATAGGTAAACATATACATATTGATACAGCTATAGGAATGACCCTGATCTGGCATCTGAGCTCTGGCAGGTCCTTAGGCCTGCATGACCACTACTAGGATGTACATGTAAACTCGTGCACGACCCCTACATGACAGTTTTTAGCAACTTGACATTAAGAAACTGCAAACAAACTGCATACAAAGTAACTGCATACGAACTGTGCAGTAGATGACAAATTGTAACTCCATATACATGACATCTCCAACATTGTCATGCAGTAGACTCTACCAGCACATTAGAGGTAGAAAGGGATACACATATCCTATTTCACTTCCCTCTGCAACACCTACAACTACAACTGCATGTTTATTCTACCCAACTATTTAGAAACAAAGATTTTGCCTACAAAAAAAAAAAAATTCGCAAATTGTTACTAATCTACCTACTAAAATATTGTTTACATTGCAAATTAGCAGGCAACAGAATGCCACTTTCTCACGCAAATCAGGAGATGGTCGGTACAGACAAGTATTTAATGAGATAAAGGAACCCAAGCTAGTTCTCTGGATAGCCCTTGCCCGTATGACAGGTACCCGATTACGAGGCAGAGGACAAAGAGTACAGCTCAGACTCCTGCCTGAGCCCCGCTGGTCTAAGGCTACTGTGAGGAAAGTAGTGACCGCATCCCATGCAACTTAGCGGCACAGTCATGCACAGAAACACTGCCTCATAAACAAAACATACAGGACCAGCGAAGGGCCCTAACTGCCGCCCATAAAAGTTTACACCTTAAGCAAGAGGCAGGTACTTTTCCACCCACACGCAGGGTACGCCCCCACCTTCCCTCCTCCCCAGCACGAGCCCCAAAACAAGGATGGTCAGCAGCCTTCAATACCGCGTGATGCTCAGCTTGCGAAAATAAGATCGAGTTTGTTGAGATGAACCCGTTACGCAGAAACCTCTGCCACACGAGGCACCTTGGACGAACTATTTTTTTTGTTTAGTACCTGCCACTTGGCTGTCTCTCGGGGCGGCAGTGCGAAAAGTAACATACATCCCAAGATGGCGGTCGGCACGGGCAGTACTCGGCAAACCACAGTGGCCTACAAAACCGTCCTTTCCGGGAAGCCAGGTGCAGCCAGGGGGCGCACCCGGCCCCTCCACCGGCAAGCGAACGGAGAAGTAAAGCGTCTTACCGTACGCGACATTAAAAAGGACCCATCGGTCCACTCAGGAGCTCTGACGGCAGTAAAGAGCGCCGGGTCTTCCTAACGAGGTGAAGTGGATGCGGGGCATGCTGGGAAATTTCAGGTCAGGCAAGCGCGGCTCCTCGTCTGATGTCGGCGCAGGGCCGGGAGGGAAAGCATGCTACGCCGACTCATGAGGATGTTCTTAATAACATCACTCGAAGGCAGCATTCAGAAAGATGGCTATAGTCCTTATTTTCTTCTTCTATTCGAAGACTAAATTAAAGGGACCCGTGAACATAAAAAATAAATTGAAAGCAAGTGAAAGTCAAAGGGAAATTGACTTGACAGGTAGTCCATCGGGTCAGCTCAGAACTTGACAATATCAGTTATTTTGCAGACATTTGTATGAGTCCAGTTCACAGGGTTTACCAGAATTGTTTGATGCAACAAAATGGAAAGAACACTTTGAAAAGGAACTTCAAAGATAATGTGTATTCATGAAGCACTTCATATTGTGCGTTTGCTATTTCTAATTGTTGTTTAACAATGTATAACTATATTTAGGGCCATATGAATTATGCATCTTGGAAGAACCAACGTAGCAGGGTTAAATAAAATTATGCAACAAGAAAAAAACAAGTTATGTAGCATATTGTGTGCGCATTTTATGATAGTATCATGCGTGCCAACATTTTGATATTGGAAAGGGGGAGGTTTTGAAACAAAAACGGTAGCCTGTAATTTTCTCATTGATTTATGGTGAAGCTTAGACAGTGGCAATGGCTAAAACTGAGCCATTTTACAGTTAAAAAAATCAGGCTTTATCCGCCTGGCTTTTGGCATATATGCAGTATTACTTCATTGGTTTGTGATTAACACACATGATAACGCTATCTGGACAAATATGTCACGTTATTAGTGCCAATTTAACACCCAAATACAGCAATAAGCAATTGAAAATGTGGGTGACTCCAAACTTATATTTATTTTGCTATTTTATTTATAAGGTGACACGTGTAGGGTAACCATCAATTACCTTTGGAGGTCAACACAAATATTTGGACACAGATAGGAGTGTGATAATGTCCTAGTAATCAACATTAACAATATTAAATCAATAAACATCACTTTCAGTTTTGGAGTCAGTAATTTATATGCGCCATGACCTATGTGGCCATGAATCACCACACCAGTTTAATAAAGTTCAAACATTTATTGCCCTTTAGATTAACAAAGCTAAGATCACGTAAATCAAACGTAAGACCAAATGATAAAAGAAAAAGAATATCAAAAGCTGACCAATTCTGTGGAAAAATCTTAACCTAGACAGAATATTTATTATTAAACATTCAAGAACCACCATGCAGAGTAACAACAATAACATGTGAATAATTGACACAGAATACATTTAGTTATCGCAGATGAATTATTTACAATCAGATTATGTAGAACAGTAGAATTTAGATTTTGGCATCCCTAACTATTACTCTAATTCAATAAGCATGTTTGGGCTCCATGCAAAAAGGAAAGAAGACAAAAATTAATTTGGAAAACATCTGACTATGGTGCTAATCAAAAATAGCAGTTGGATTTTCTAAAGAGAGAAAACAAGGAAACAAATGCACATTTCGTTATACCTCTCCTTAATGGATCAGCAAACAGCGACGTCTTCCTCATTGGAGAATCTGGTCTTCTTAATTGGACAGTGGCATAATAGGGAGCAGTTCAGTAAAGTTTGGCCTAAATGCTTCTGAACTGACAGAATCATAGACAAAGAGCTTAAGACATCCAAACAACACTAAAGTTAAATGGAGTCTGCATGCTGCTAAGAGCTGGAAGGAACGTAATTTACATAATCTAAACTTTGCTGTATCAAAACCCTAGACAGCTAGCTGAGTTTCTATTGGTCAGACTATGGGGTGTTTTAGTGTTCAACCAATAACTTCTTATCCATATTTCAGAAGTATCTTTCTTCATTTTCTGTACCCACAGTTGTCGCGGTTTTCAATGGTCTTACCGTCGAAGCTGAGAGGCGTAGGGGAACGACCCTTGTTCCGGCAGGTTCTGCTCTGGCCGAGGTAGGGGCGACCCCTTCCAGTAGCCACGGTGCTGTTTGGTATGAGCAAACCACTACAGTCCGTGCCCTCCAGAAGGAGTCCCAGAGGAAAAACCCCCGTAGGGTAAAAAACCTCCACAGGAACTCCCTGAAATGAAAGGAGGACACCAGGGCGTTAGGACCAAGGATCAGGAAGACTGGAAAACAAGGCAGGACAGGAACAGACAGGATTCGCAGGAGGAGATCAATCGGAGCGTGACTACCACCAAGGAGTGTTGCAACGCAATGAACAAGCAATTGGAATCCCCTTATATACCCCTGGACAGGAAGTAGGAAACAGGAAGTAGAACACCACCATCTTGGATTGGGGAGAAAACAACAAGAGTGAATTAGGTATGTGTGTAAAACAATGCATGCTGGGCAGACAGGAAGTGGTCAGCATGCTGGGAAGAAAAGAGACAAGTATAAAGTACCCCAAGTGTAAGGGTTCGGTTTGTTCCAGGATACATCGGTAAGTAAATGACAGGAAACGGACATGTAAGAAAATTAATGTTGAGCGCAAACTGCGCTGATGCGGCCATGCCTGAACCCCCTCGGGGTCTCAGACTTTGCCGCTTCTGCCTTTACGGCAGAAACTTAAAATATGGCAAGCGGCGAGTGCCGCAACCCGTAGCCCGGCTCCCTGGAGCCTCTATGGCTCCCGCCCGGGCCGCAGCAACCCCCGCGACCTGAGTGTCGGCCGCGGCGTTCTCCGCGACCCGGGTGCCGGCCACGGCAGAAAAAACGTGCAGCGCCGCGGTAACCGAAGCCCGCGGCCGCGGGGAGCGCCGCGGCATAACAGTATGCCCCCCCGAGGCCCCAGGTTTGTGGGGGAAGAGCCGAAAAAAGCGGCGGAGCAAAAGAGGAGCATGGACTGAAGAGGCATCCTCCCAGGAACACTCACTCAAAGGGTATCCCTTCCAATGAATAAGGTATTGGAGGCGCCCATGGAAAAACCGAGAGTCACAGACCTCCTGTATTTCGTACTCAGGCACATTGTCAACCAACAGAGGAGGGGGACAGGGCAACTGCCTATGAAAAAGATCAGGACGGTAGGGTTTCAATTGCGAGACATGAAATACCGGGTGGATCTTCCATGTCCGAGGTAGGCGAAGACGCATAGACACAGGGTTGATTTTCTTGAGAATTAGAAAGGGACCGTAAAAGCGGGGTTTGAATTTGTTTTGGGTGAGTCGGAGAGGTAGGAATCTAGAGGAGAGCCAGACCTTATCATGGACCTGATATAGAGGAGCCGCACAGCGTCTCCTATCCGCTATCTTCTTCATGCGGGACTTGGTGGACACAAGGTTGGAATGGATAATTCGTTGTATACCCCGTAGCTGTCGAACGAAGGAGGAGATGGCGGGAAGTTTGGAGTTGTCTCTCAGGGGAGTTGGGAAGGCCCTGGGATGGAAACCATAAGAGCCATAGAAAGGAGAGACTTTAGAGGCACTGTGTAGAGAGTTGTTATAGGAGAATTCTGCAAGCGGTAAGTAGGGAGCCCAATTACTTTGTGTAGCGTTACAGAAGCTACGTAAGTACTGTTCGAGACCCTGATTGAGTCGTTCCGTTTGTCCATTGGTTTGAGGGTGGAACCCGGATGATAAGGCCACCTGGATCCCCAAGGTCTTGCAGAATTGATTCCAGAATCGGGAGATATATTGAGGACCCCTGTCCGATATAATAACTTGGGGTAACCCATGTAGCCTGAAGATTTCTTGAGTAAAGATCTGACTTAACTCCTTTGCCGTTGGTAACTTTCTCAAGGCCGTGAAGTGGGCCATCTTGGTGAAGGAGTCCACAGTTACCATTATGACGTGGTTTCCCATTGAGGAAGGTAATGCGCACATAAAATCGGTGGATATGGTATGCCATGGGCCTGGGGGAACAGGTAATGGGCGGAGTAACCCCACAGGTCTGGTTCGGGGTGTCTTGGCTTGAGCACATGTAGGACAGGATAACACATATGCCTCAGTGTCAGCCTTGAGAGTTGGCCACCAGAAAGAGCGAAGTAAAAGATCTTGAGTCGCTTTCATTCCTCGATGACCGGCAATAGGGGAATCATGGCACATGCCTAAAGCTTCGATTTGCACTGTTTTAGTGGGTAAAAACAGGGCCTTATCACAATAATAGTAGTCATGATCTATGTGCAGCTGTGGACGTAACTTTTTTAGTTCTGTTTCGTGTAGACGGGCATATTCGGACTTGATTTGATCTAAAAAAGTCCGTGCTACCCCTATGATTTTATTGTTGTCAAATAAATTTTGAACCGCGGAATCACCGCACCCAGGATAACGTCGGGACAGGGCATCCGCCAGGATGTTCTGAGAACCAGGGATGTAGGTGATATAGAAATCATATTGGCTGAAGAAGAAGGCCCATCGAGCCTGCCGGCTATTTTGGCACTGAAAATTTCTTAAGCACTGTAGATTTCTGTGATCGGTCCGGGCTTCAAAGGGCTCCTTTGATCCCATCAAAAAGTGTCTCCATTCGGTGCACGCGACCTTTAAGGCGAGTAATTCGCGTTCTAGCACGGAATAGTTTCGCTCAGAATCAGATAGAATGTGTGATAGATAAAATACAGGGTGTTCTAGGTCATCATCGTCTTGTTTTCGTAACAAGGCAGCCCCAATGGCTCTTTCTGAGGCGTCTGTGACAACAATGAATTGTTTGCTGGTGTCTGGGTGTCGAAGAATAGGGGCTTGAATAAAGGCTTTCTTTAAGTCCTGAAAAGCTGACTCAGCGCCTGGTGTCCAACAAAAACCTTTCTTTAGATGTTCCTTTTTGAGGGTTTGAGTAATGAAGCTGGTTCTCTGGGCAAAGTCTGCTATGAACTGTCGGTAGAAGTTGGCTAGTCCCAGAAAACATTGAGTCTCCTTGATGGAAGAAGGAGATGGCCAATTCAATATAGCCTGTACTTTGTCTGAGTCCATGGCAACTCCGGTTTGGTTTATACAGTATCCCAAGTATTTTACTTCTATCTGATCAAACTCGCATTTTTCAGGCTTACAGAACAAATGATGTTGTCGGAGTCTCTCTAAGACTTGGCGAACGTGCTTGGAATGTTCCTCTGGATGAACCGAATAAATTAGGATATCGTCAAGATACACCACCACTGTTTGTTGCAAAAGATCAGAAAAGATAGAATCCATGAATCTTTGAAAGATGGACGGGGCATTAGTGAGTCCGAAGGGCATTACTCTATATTCGTAGTGACCAAAAGGTGTTCTAAAGGCGGTCTTCCACTCATCACCTTCTCTGATTCTTAGTAGATGATAGGCTCCTCGGAGATCCAGCTTGGTGAATCTCTGGGCTCCTCTGACTGCTTCTAAGATGTCCTTGATGAGGGGTAACGGATACCGGTCTTTGATAGTGATCCTGTTTAACCCTCTGAAATCGATACAGGGACGCAGATCTTTGGTTTTCTTTGGTACAAAGAAAAGAGGAGCCCCGGCGGGTGAAGAGGAGGGAGTTATCAACCCACTTTGTAGATTCTCATCTAGGTACTCCTTTAAAATTTGTTTCTCTGGTTCTGTGAGAGAGTACATCCGCCCAAAAGGAACTACGGTGTCTGGTTCTAAAGGAATGGCACAGTCGTATTCTCTGTGGGGTGGCAATTCAGGCTTTTCAGGCTTCTGGAATACATCGATATAGTCCTGATAATGTCTGGGAACTCCCTGTAGGACATTAATGGATCCTCCCACCTGAGAGGGTGCTGTTGAGAGACTTTTTGGGGACCAATAATCCCCGGCCGGATAGCAGTGGTGTTGACAAAAATGGGAGGATAACGAAATGGTTTTTGTTTCCCAGTTAATGTAAGGATTGTGCAGTGTAAGCCATGGAATTCCCAGGATCATGACGTGGTGTGGTGATGAAATGAAGTCAAACAAGAGAATTTCCTGATGTTTTCCAAACTGTAAACAGAAGGTAGGGGTGGTGTATTGTACAGGTCCAGAGGCCAAGAGTGACCCATCAACGGTATGTACCTGTTCTGGTGCTTCTTTGGGTATTTGTGTTATCTGTCGTTCTTTGGCCCAGGTTTCATCTAAATAGAGACCACTGGCTCCGCAGTCCAATAAGGCCAAAGTTCTTTCTTCGCGGCCATCAGTTAAATGGAGGGTAACTGGTAAGAGAAAAAGAGCAGTTCCTTCCTCCCTGGAAGAGCAAATAGAAGGTATATCACGATATCCCGTCCTCACCCTTCTTACTGGGGACGGGAGTTGGCGTTTCCCAAGGGCTTGGTTGGACGAATGGGGCAAGCGCAAATTAGGTGACCAGCTGCACCACAATATAGGCAAAGCCCCTTCCTTCGTCTATGTTCCCTTTCACTGGCGGATAAAGGTCTGCGAGCTGTGTCAATCTGCATGGGCTCTTCCTCTGTATTCCCTTTGGATTCAGGACGGACTTCCTCGGTACGATGGGCGAAGGGACGAGATGGTACTGAGTGAGAAGGCAAACAACTCTTCTTTTTCTCCATTCTTCGTTCATTCAACCGATATTCTATCGTTAGTGCCTGGTCCATCAATCCTTTGAGGTTTTCTATCCTGGCAGAATGTACTAGTTCATCTTTGATGTCCTCTCTGAGACCTCTACGGAAGAGTGTCACCAAGGTACGTTCCACCCAGGTTGTTTCTGCAGCTAATTGTCTGAAATGGGTGATGTATTGTAATACATCTTGACCCCCTTGTTGGACTTCGCAAAGAGCCTCTTCTGCTGACGCCTCAAGTCCAGGGCGTTCAAACATCTGTTTAAAAGTAGTGATAAAGGTGGAATAATTAGATAGACGGGGATCGTTTCTGGTTACTAGAGGTGTGGCCCAGGCCAAGGCTGGTCCTGATAAGGCACTAATCAAATACCCCACCTTGGTCTTATCTTGTACAAATTGCGAGGGGCGAAAGGCAAAGTACACCGTCAAGGCATCCAGGAATTTTTTTAATGTGGTGGGATCCCCGGAAAATCGAGGTGTAGAGGCGGCTACTGCAGGGACATCTGTGGTCCTGGAGGCAAAGGCTTGTCGATAAACAGTATTCTCAGTACGTAATTGCTGGAGTTCTTGAGCCTGTTGTTGTATTGTCGCTAGTAGGTCCTGGTTAGTAGGTTCCGTGTTTGCCACTGGGTTATACATAGTTCCGGACTGCAACTGGAATTTTTGGCGTTGCAATCTGTCGCGGTTTTCAATGGTCTTACCGTCGAGGCTGAGAGGCGTAGGGGAACGACCCTTGTTCCGGCAGGTTCTGCTCTGGCCGAGGTAGGGGCGACCCCTTCCAGTAGCCACGGTGCTGTTTGGTATGAGCAAACCACTACAACCAGAAGGAGTCCCAGAGGAAAAACCCCCGTAGGGTAAAAAACCTCCACAGGAACTCCCTGAAATGAAAGGAGGACACCAGGGCGTTAGGACCAAGGATCAGGAAGACTGGAAAACAAGGCAGGACAGGAACAGACAGGATTCTCAGGAGGAGATCAATCGGAGCGTGACTACCACCAAGGAGTGTTGCAACGCAATGAACAAGCAATTGGAATCCCCTTATATACCCCTGGACAGGAAGTAGGAAACAGGAAGTAGAACACCACCATCTTGGATTGGGGAGAAAACAACAAGAGTGAATTAGGTATGTGTGTAAAACAATGCATGCTGGGCAGACAGGAAGTGGTCAGCATGCTGGGAAGAAAAGAGACAACAGTTGGCTCATCTTCTCTTGCTGCTGATAACCAGTTTCCAGAATACAATTGTTGTAGGTTATACATGAACACTGATGACTATTGTTCCTGGGTACACATCTCATCCCAGAAAGACAGACAATTGTTACAATAGAAGCTCATAACTTTTCCACAGTGAACAAGTCACAGGATGCTTAGAGAAACATCATTTTGCAGAGTTAACACTTTTAAAAGCATTGCCTCTGGAAAATTATTAAATCATGAAGCCTTTAAAACCAATGCTACAACATGAAGAATAAAACATTTCATAATATTTAAACTATTAAGTTGCTATGGTATGCCCAGGTGTTGGTCCCTTGCACGCTGAACCACTTGGATTCAAGCTAGCCTGGCTGATGAGGAGTGATCAAAATCTGGTCCCAGGATCCTTGTTTCCAGTCCAGGGAGAACCTGGCTTGGCTGTTCAGGCTGGACTGTTCCCATGAGGAGCAGGGTCAAGACTGATTTGCATATGGCTGGGTCCAAACTGGTGTGACGGGTGAGCAAAATAATGGATTAAACTCAGATCTGTGACTGGGAAATGATAGATTGTGTCAGAATCACATAATTCCACTGACCTTGACTATAACCCAATTTCAGTTGTACTTTGCTGACTATGAGGATGGATGACTGAGCTGCGATTCACACTTGTGTATTGCCGATCTTTGCATATCTCAAAGGTTCAAATTTGTGAACTGACTGTACTGCATATCTCTGTGTTTAATTCACTGAGGTATCCTACTGATTGCTTCACCAACATGTCTCAAGTGGTTTAGAACAAATTACATGACAGAAAGTTGACTAAATATTACCCAGAAATATAAACCATTTTTGTTCTCCATGTATCTTAGAAAAATGGAGCACAATACCACGCGCTCCACTTGTCACGCGTGTAACATAGACACACATACATGCAACCTGACTCCAGGTGTGGTATCAGGGGTTAAATTAATAGACCCTGATGCTCACAAGCATCAGTTGAATAGTTGCTTCAGACACAGGTCTCTTTTATTATTGGAGGCCACAGGGCACACTACACTAGTGACGAGGAAGCCCTCTCCTGTTTCCACCTGTGTTAAGTCAGCAGCTTTGCAGCCTCTTGGGCACCCTAGAACTGCAGTACTTTGAAGGGACCACAGTTCCTAGGCTCAAAAGACACAGTACAAAGCCTAAAGCAGCAGGCTTGGCAAGTATCCCACGTGGTACTGTTTTCTCTCATGCTCCTGTGCTCCAGCTCCTGTTCCTTCTCTCAACTCCAAAGTGTCAATGACCTGCCCGAGGGTTTGCAGCCGCCTTTTAAAGCTCCTTCACAACTATTCCATTTCAGGTTTTCATTTATGTTTCTCCTTCTGTCACGATTCACCCTGGGCTTACCGTCAATACTGGAGAGGGATGGTGGGCGGCCCCTGTTCCTGCAAGTCCTGCTCTGGCCGAGGTCCGGTAGCCACGGTGCTGTTGACAATAGTAAGCCACTACAGTCCATGCCCTCCAGAAGGAGTCCCAGAGGAAAAACCCTCCAACAGGAACTCCCTGAAACAGAAGGAGGACACAAGGATTAGAACTCAGGATCCTGGAAATCTGGAAGACTGGAGACAGAACAAGAACGACTGGCGTCTCAAACGAAAACCAGCCGGAGCGTGACCACCACCGCTGAAGTGTTGCAACGCAATGAGAAGAAGAAAGGATTCCCCTTATATACCCCTAGACAGGAAGTGCTAAACAGGAAGAAGTAACACCACCATCTTGGCTTGGGAAGAAGCCATGACTAAAGATAGAAAATATACCCCTGTACAAGAGGAACAGATGCATGCAGGGAAGAAGGCAAGTGCACAGCATGCTGGGAAGGAGAAGGCATGCTTTAAAACCATGCATGTAGAATGAGGAAGGCCCTAAAGGCGTGTGGCAGGTGAGTAATGATAGGGGGAGGATGCCCAGACACCCTAGGACAGTGCTTGCGTCGCGTGCCGTGCGCGGCGAGGACCGCGACCCAATTCTGGGTCTCTGGCCCCGCCGCGCTCTAATAACAGCGCGTGGCCGGAGAAAAGGGCCGCCGCGGGCGCCGCGACCCTTGCCCCGGACCGCGGCTTCCCCCACGGCCCGGCCTTGGGCTGCCGCGGCTCCCCCGCAGTTCGGCTGGGATGCGCCGCAGCGGCCCGCGGCGCAACAGTAGGTCCCTCCCCGAGGCCCCAGGTTTGTGTGGAAAAAGACGGAAGAAACGACGGATCAAAAGAGGGGAATGAACCGAAGGTGCATCTTCCCAGGAGCATTCACTCATAGGGTAGCCCTTCCAATGAATGAGGTTTTGGAGACGACCACGGAAGACCCGAGAATCACAGATTTCCTGGACCTCGTATTCAGGCACGTTATCAATCAATTGAGGAAGAGGACAGGTGAATTGTCTGTGAAAAGGATCAGGGATGTAGGGTTTGAGTTGTGAGACATGGAATACAGGATGTATTTTCCAAGTCAGAGGCAAGCGAAGACGAACAGACACAGGATTGATTTTCTGAAGAATCAGGAATGGACCATAATATCGAGGTTTAAATTTATTTTGGGTTAGTCGGAGAGGTAAGAATTTAGAGGAAAGCCAGACCTTATCGTGGATCTGATAACGCGGGGCCTCACAATGTTTCTTATCAGCCATCTTTTTCATGCATGTTTTAGTGGCTAAAAGATTTGAATGTATGACACGTTGGATACCCCGTAGTCGCCGGACATGTGAGGTAATGGCAGGAAGATTGGAGGTTTCTTTCAGAGGAATTGGAAAGGCCTTTGGATGGAATCCATAAGAACAATAGAAAGGGGAGACTTTCGAGGCACTGTGTACTGAATTGTTGTAGGAGAATTCTGCAAGTGGTAAATACGTAGACCAATTACTCTGCGTAGCATTACAGAAGCTACGTAAATATTGTTCAAGGCCTTGATTCAGCCGTTCTGTCTGTCCATTCATTTGGGGATGGAAACCTGATGATAAGGCCACCTCTATTCCTAGTGTCTTACAAAATTGTCTCCAAAATCGGGAGATGTATTGGGGACCCCGATCTGAGATAATGACTTGTGGTAGGCCATGAAGCCGAAAGATCTCCTGGATAAAGATTTGGCTTAGTTCCTTAGCCGTAGGTAGTTTTCTTAATGCCGTGAAATGTGCCATCTTTGTGAAGGAATCAATTGTTACTGTTATTACCCGATTCCCAACCGAAGAAGGCAAGGAGCATATAAAATCAGTGGATATAGTGTGCAATGGACCTGGTGGGATAAGTAACGGACGGAGTAATCCTACTGGTTTCTTACGAGGTGTCTTGGCTTGTGCACAGATGGGACAAGAAGACACATAGGGGGTCATTCTGACCCTGGCGGTCACGGACCTCCAGGGCCATCGACCGCGGGAGCACCGCCAACAGGCTGGCGGTGCTCCCATGGGCATTCTGACGCCACGGTCAGAAACGGAAAACCAGCGGTGTCCCGCCGGTTTCCCGCCGGTTTCCCGCTGCCTTGGGGAATCCTCCATGGCGGCGCTGCAGGCAGCGCCGCCATGGGGATTCCGACCCCCTTACCGCCAGCCTGGCTCTGGCGGTTTTGACCGCCAGAACCTGGCTGGCGGGAACGGGTGTCGCGGGGCCCCTGGGGGCCCCTGCAGTGCCCATGCCACTGGCATGGGCACTGCAGGGGCCCCCTAACAGGGCCCCACCAAGATTTTCAGTGTCTGCCAAGCAGACACTGAAAATCGCGACGGGTGCAACTGCACCTGTCGCACCCCTTCCACTCCGCCGGCTCCATTCGGAGCCGGCATCCTCATGGAAGGGAGTTTCCCGCTGGGCTGGCGGGCGGCCTTCTGGCGGTCGCCCACCAGCCCAGCGGGAAACTCAGAATTACCGCGGCGGTCTTCTGACCGCGCAGCGGTATTCTGACGGCGGGACTTTGGCGTGCGGCGGAATGACCGCCATGGTCCTCAGTATGTGCTTTGATTGTGGGCCACCAGAAAGAGCGAAGCAGGAGCTCTTGAGTAGCCTTCATTCCGCGATGACCTGCGATGGGGGAGTCGTGGCACATACGTAGAGCTTCTGTCTGGACTATCTTAGTAGGTAGAAACAGGGCTTTTTTGTAATAATAGTATTCCTGGTCTTTATGAAGCTGCAGTCGTAAATTGTTCATTTCAGTTATTTCAAGGTTGGAATATTCAGTCTTAACTTTGTCTAGGAATGTCTGTACTAGGCCAATGATCCTATTATTTTCAAATAGGTTTTGTACAGGAGAATCGCTACACTCAGGATAGCGACGGGACAGGGCATCTGCCAAGATATTCTGAGAACCAGGGATATATGTGATGTAAAAATCATATTGACTAAAAAAGAAAGCCCATCGAGCCTGCCAACTATTTTGGCGCTGAAAGTTCCTCAAACACTGTAAATTCCGGTGATCTGTCCGTGCCTCAAAAGGTTCTTTCGATCCCATAAGAAAGTGCCTCCATTCCGTGCAAGCTGTCTTCAAGGCGAGTAGTTCTCGTTCTAACACCGAATAGTTACGTTCGGAGTCGGATAGTATGTGTGAGAGATAGAATACAGGATGCTCTAGCCCATCATCATCTTGTTTTTGTAGCAAGGCAGCCCCGATTGCTCTTTCTGAGGCGTCCGTGACAACGATGAACTGTTTGGTGGTGTCTGGATGTCGTAGAATGGGGGCTTGAATGAAGGCCTTCTTTAGCTCTTGAAAGGCAAACTCGGCGTCTTGGGTCCAACAAAAACCCTTCCTTAGATTGTCCTTCTTAAGGGTTTGTGTAATATAATTGGTTCTCTGGGCAAAGTCAGCTATAAACTGTCGATAAAAATTGGCCAATCCCAAAAAACACTGAGTTTCCTTGATGGAAGAGGGGGATGGCCAATCCAGAATGGCTTGAATCTTATCTGAATCCATGGCAACACCTACTTGGTTAATGCAATACCCCAAGTATTTTACCTCAGTTTGGTCAAATTCGCATTTTTCTGGCTTGCAGAATAGATGATGTTGTCTAAGTCTTTCCAATACTTGGAGTACATGTTTAGTGTGTTGTTCTGGGTGGACAGAGAATATTAGAATGTCATCCAGATAGACGACCACAGTCTGGTTTAGAAGATCAGAAAAAATAGCGTCCATGAATCTTTGAAAGATGGAGGGAGCATTGGTTAGTCCAAAAGGCATCACCCGATATTCATAGTGGCCGAAAGGTGTTCTGAAGGCGGTCTTCCATTCATCACCTTCCTTTATCCTTAAAAGATGGTATGCTCCTCTAAGATCTAACTTGGTGAATTGTTTAGCCCCTCTGACGGCTTCTAAGATGTCCTTAATAAGAGGCAAAGGGTAGCGATCCTTAGTAGTAATCTTATTTAATCCTCTAAAGTCAATGCAAGGACGCAAATCTTTTGTCTTTTTTGGACGAAAAAGAGAGGAGCCCCTGCAGGTGAAGAGGAAGGGGCAATCAAACCACTTTGTACATTTTCCTCTAGATATTCCTTTAGGATCTTTTTCTCAGGCTCGGTCAGAGAATACATTCGCCCAAAAGGAACCACGGCATCTGGTTCCAAAGGAATGGCGCAATCGTATTCTCTATGGGGTGGCAGTTCTGGTCTTTCTGGTTTCTGGAATACATCGCCATATTCTAGATAATGTCTGGGTACTCCTTGTAAGACGTTAATGGAACATCCTACCTTAGGTGGTGTGAGTAAGAGACTCTTCGGGGACCAATAGTTTCCTGCTAAATAACAATGGTGTTGGCAAAAGTGGGAGGAAAGAGAAATGGTTCTAGTTTCCCAATTAATGTAGGGATTATGCTGAGTTAGCCATGGAATCCCCAGGATCATTACGTGATGCGGTGAGGATATTAAGTCGAAGGAAATGTTTTCTTGATGTTTCCCGAACTGCAGACATAAGGTAGGAGTGGTATGCCGGACAGGTCCTGAGGCAAGGAGTGAACCATCCACCGTGTGGACTTGTTCTGGTACTTCCTTAGGTATTTGCAGAATCTGTCTTTCCATGGCTGAGGTCTCGTCTAGATAGATACCACTGGCTCCACAATCCAGCAAGGCCAGTGCTCTTTCTTCACGGCCGTGTGTTAAGTGTAAGGTAACAGGTAAGAGGAAAAGAGCAGTTACTTCTTCCCTTGAGGAACAGATGGAAGGTATCTCGGAATATCCCGTCGTCACCCTTCTCACAGACGACGGGAGTTGGCGTTTCCCAAAGGCTTGGCTGGACGGACGGGACAGGTACGAAGTAGATGACCAGCACCACAATAAAGGCAAAGTCCTTTTCCTCGCCTGTTTTCCCGCTCAGTAGGTGATAATGGCCCTCGTGCCATGTCATTTGCATAGGCTCTTCATCAGTAGTACCTTTAAGTTCAGAACGAGTCTCCTCGGAGCGATGAGGAAGGGCGCGGGACGTCATCGAGTGTGATGGTATACGACTCTTCTTCTTCTCCACCCTTCGCTCATTTAGATGATATTCTATTGCAAGGGTCAGATCCATTAAACCCTTGAGGTTCTGCACTGTGGCAGAGTGCACTAGTTCGTCTTTGATGTCATCCCTGAGACCCCTGCGAAACAGGGTCACCAAAGTAGTTTCAGCTGCCAACTGTCTGAATCGTGTGATGTATTGTAGGACGTCCTGACTTCCTTGTTGAATATCGCATAGAGCTTCTTCTGCTGAAGACTCCAGTCCAGGACGCTCAAACATTTGTTTAAAGGCAGCGACAAAGCTTGAATAATTAGACAGGCTGGGGTCGTTGCCTGTCACCAAAGGGGTTGCCCAGGCCAAGGCTGGCCCAGAGAGAGCGCTGATCAAATATCCAACCTTGGTCTTCTCTTACATGAACTGTGAAGGACGGAATGCGAAGTAAACTGTCAAGGCATCCAGGAATTCTTACAATTTGTTAGGGTCCCCAGAGAAGCGAGGTGTGGTTGCAGAGACAGTAGGAACATCTGTGGCTCTAGAGGCTAAGGCTTGTCGGAAAGCCGTATTTTCGGTATGTAGCTGTTGGAGTTCTTGGGCCTGTTGTTGGATCGTCAGGAGCAAGGTTTGACTTGTTGGTTCTGTACTCATCACAGGATTCTCCATGGTTCCAGTCAGCGACTGGAGTTTTGGGCGTTGCATTCTGTCCCGATTCACCCTGGGCTTACCGTCGATACTGGAGAGGGATGGTGAGCGGCCCCGGTTCCTGCAAGTCCTGCTCTGGCCGAGGTAGGGGCGACCCCTTCCGGTAGCCACGGTGCAGTTGACAATAGTAAGCCACTACAGTCCGTGCCCTCCAGAAGGAGTCCCAGTGGAAAAACCCCAAGGGGGAAAAAACCTCCAACAGGAACTCCCTGAAACAGAAGGAGGACACAAGGATTAGAACTCAGGATCCTGGAAATCTGGAAGACTGAAGACAGAACAAGAACGACTGGGGTCTCAAACGAAAACCAGCCAGAGCGTGACCACCACCGCTGAAGTGTTGCAACGCAATGAGAAGATGAAAGGATTCCCCTTACATACCCCTAGACAGGAAGTGCTAAACAGGAAGAAGTAACACCACCATCTTGGCTTGGGAAGAAGCCATGACTAAAGTTAGAAAATATACCCCTGTACAAGAGGAACAGATGCATGCAGGGAAGAAGGGAAGTGCACAGCATGCTGGGAAGGAGAAGGCATGCTTTAAAACCATGCATGTAGAATGAGGAAGGCCCTAAAGGTGTGTGGCAGGTGAGTAATGCTAGGGGGGGGGGTAGACACCCTAGAACAGTGCTTGCATCGCGCGCTGTGCGCGGCGAGGACCGCGACCCAATTCTGGGTCTCCGGCCCACCGCGCTTTAATAACAGCGCGTGGCCTGAGAAAAGGGCCGCCACAGGCGCCGCGACCCTTGACCCAGACCGCGGCTTCCCCAGGGGCCCGGCCGCGGGCTGCCGCGGCTCCCCCAGCGGTTCGGCTGGGATGCGCCGCAGCTGCCCGCGCCGCAACACCTTCTATCATGGCTGTTCCTCCCTTGGTTTCCCCCTGACTTTCCCAATCCATTATGTTTTCTGTCATACAGTGTTTGATATAATTATTTTTCCTGTTCTTTAACTATTTAAAAGCCTCAGTCTGGTTGGAAGGTGCATCACAACAAAGTTGTGTTTCTTCTTTTGTTTTCTCGCTCCTTCCACTTGCTGTTCCTGACTCTTGGCTCTTGCGACTTCCTCACCTAGATTCATGACTCCTGTTTTTCTCCAACCCCTGTGAAGACTTTAGCTGCACCTTTGACCTTTCCCTTCTGAGAAGGTGTCAGGTTCTCAAGGGCACGTGCATACCTCATATTCCAGTGTGTGGTTGTAAGGAAATGCCTCCTTGGCATGGTTACCCCCTGACTTTTTGCCTTTGCTGATGCTATGTTTTGATTTGAAAGTGTGCTGAGGCCTGCTAACCAGGCCCCAGCACCAGTGTTCTTTCCCTAACCTGTACTTTTGTTTTACACAATTGGCACACCCTGGCATCCAGGTAAGTCCCTTGTAACTGGTACCCCTGGTACCAAGGGCCCTGATGCCAGGGAAGGTCTCTAAGGGCTGCAGCATAGCTTATGCCACCCTGGGGACCCCTCACTCAGCACAGACACACTGCTTGCCAGCTTGTGTGTGCTGGTGAGAACAAAACGAGTAAGTCGACATGGCACTCCCCTCAGGGTGCCATGCCAACCTCACACTGCCTATGCAGTATAGATAAGTCACCCCTCTAGCAGGCCTTACAGCCCTAAGGCAGGGTGCACTATACCATAGGTGAGGGCACCAGTGCATGAGCACTGTGCCCCTACAGTGTCTAAGCAAAACCTTAGACATTGTAAGTGCAGGGTAGCCATAAGAGTATATGGTCTGGGAGTCTGTCAAACACGAACTCCACAGCACCATAATGGCTACACTGAAAACTGGGAAGTTTGGTATCAAACTTCTCAGCACAATAAATGCACACTGATGCCAGTGTACATTTTATTGTAAAATACACCCCAGAGGGCACCTTAGAGGTGCCCCCTGAAACTTAAACCAACTACCCGTGTAGGCTGACTGGTTCTAGCAGCCTGCCACACTCGAGACATGTTGCTGGCCACATGGGGAGAGTGCCTTTGTCACTCTGTGGCCTGCAACAAAGCCTGCACTGGGTGGAGATGCTATCACCACCCCCAGGCAGGAGCTGTAACACCTGGCGGTGAGCCTCAAAGGCTTACCCCCTTTGTTCCAGCACCGCAGGGCACTCCAGCTAGTGGAGTTGCCCGCCCCCTCCGGCCACGGCTCCACTTTTGGCAGCAAGGCCGAAGGAGATAATGAGAATAAGAAGGAGGAGTCACTGGCCAGTCAGGACAGCCCCTAAGGTGTCCTGAGCTGAAGTGACTCTAACTTTTAGAAATCCTCCATCTTGCAGATGGAGGATTCCCCCAATAGGGATAGGAATGTGACCCCCTCCCCTTGGGAGGAGGCACAAAGAGGGCTAGTGGCCATTGGCTACTAACCCCCCAGACCTAAACACGCCCTTAAAATTCAGTATTTAAGGGCTCCCCTGAACCTAAGAATTTAGATTCCTGCAACTACAAGAAGAAGAGGACTGCTGAGCTGAAAGACCCCTGCAGAAGAAGAAAAGAAGACACCAACTGCTTTGGCCCCAGTCCTACCGGCCTGTCTCCTGCCTTCTAAAGAACCCTGCTCCAGCGACGCTTTCCCCAGGACCAGCGACCTCTGAATCCTCAGAGGACTGCCCTGCTTCAAGAGAAACAAGAAACTCCTGAGGACAGCGGCCCTGTTCCAAAAAGACTGCAACTTTGTTTCAGAGGAGCAGATTTAAAGACCCCTGCAATCCCCGCAAGAAGCGTGAGACTTGCAACACTGCACCCGGCGACCCCGACTCGACTGGTGGAGAAACAACACCTCAGGGAGGACCCTCCGGCGACTCCGAGACTGTGAGTAACCAAAGTTGTCCCCCCTGAGCCCCCACAGCGACGCCTGCAGAGGGAATCCCCAGGCTCCCCCTGACCGCGACTGCCTGACTCTAAAATCCCGACGGCTGGAAAAGACCCTGCACCCGCAGCCCCCAGCACCTGAAGGATCGGAACTCCAGTGCAGGAGTGACCCCCAGGAGGCCCTCTCCCTTGCCCAGGTGGTAGCTACCCCGAGGAGCCCCCCCTTGCCTGCCTGCATCGCTGAAGAGACCCCTTGGTCTCCCATTGAAACCTATTGAATACCCAACGCGTGTTTGCACACTGCACCCGGCCGCCTCAGTGCCGCTGAGGGTGTACTTTTTGTGTGAGCTTGTGTCCCCCCCGGTGCCCTACAAAACCCCCCTGGTCTGCCCTCCGAAGACGCGGGTACTTACCTGCTGGCAGACTGGAACCGGGGCACCCCCTTCTCTCCATTGAAGCCTATGCGTTTTGGGCACCACTTTGAACTCTGCACCTGACCGGCCCTGAGCTGCTGGTGTGGTGACTTTGGGGTTGCTCTGAACCCCCAATGGTGGGCTACCTTGGACCCCAATCTTAACCCCGTAGGTGGTTTACTTGCCTGCAAAACCTAACAATACTTTACCTCCCCCAGGAACTGTGAAAATTGCACTGTGTCCACTTTTAAAACAGCTAAATGTGTTTTATGTAAAAAGTATATATGCTACTGTAATTATTCAAAGTTCCTAAAGTACTTACCTGCAATACCTTTCAAATGAGATATTACATGTAGAATTTGAACCTGTGGTTCTTAAAATAAACTAAGAAAATATATTTTTCTATACAAAAACCTATTGGCTGGAATTGTCTCTGAGTGTGTGTTCCTCATTTATTGCCTGTGTGTATGTACATCAAATGCTTAACACTACTCCTTTGATAAGCCTACTGCTCGACCACACTACCACAAAATAGAGCATTAGTATTATCTCTTTTTGCCACTATCTTACCTCTAAGGGGAACCCTTGGACTCTGTGCATACTATTCCTTACTTTGAAATAGTGCATACAGAGCCAACTTCCTACAGTGGTGACATAGCCGCTCAAGGAAACAGTCGTCCTTACTTTGGATGGAAAAAAGACCAGGATTTGGATTATGGGTAAGCATCCAACCCTGAACAATCTCTGCCTCCAGGCCAGCCGCATATCGCCACACTGGTCTGTCTGTGAAATAAATTTACGAGTCTCTTCTTGTAAGAGGCTGAATTTGTACTAAATAGAATATAAGGATTCGGATTATGCTTCAAGATAACATTTTATTGGCTGCAGCGGTCACCTCCAAAGAGTATCCAAATGGAACTCTTTGGCCAAAGCAACTGCACCTTTCCCTTGGCCTTTTATGTCTTTTATTGCAAAACGCTGCCCCCCCAATTTACCACACTATACATGCGTCACAATTTCCAGACACCTTCAAGCAAACATTTCCTGTAGCACCTTTAAACCACAAGAACAGGATGTTCAAACACAGAGATAACATTTCTAGAACATAGGGCGGTTTAACACACCTACAAGGTTTCACATCTGCAACAAATGAAATTAAACAGGTGATGAAGGCATACAATTTTGTTCATAGTACAGAACAAATGGACAAAATGGAACCCTCACGCCTAGTTAAGAAATCTATTTTTCACAAACTGCCCTTTTTGCCGTCAGGCGAACATTTTGTACCATCCAAGTAATAGAAACGTCACCAATATGAGTAAACAAATAAAAATCAGTGCAGCAAATATTACGATACCCCGTCTTTTCTTTGTTCATTACCATTTCTCCTCCAGAATATTGTCATACCTAGACATTTTCCCTATCTACTCTTACAGACAAAAGACATAATAATCCCCAGTGTTCTTTACTTCCAAGCCTCACTGGCAAGCTTATGCACTGGTCCAGACGTTGGCGGTCTTGATCACCGGCATGGGGTGCAGTCCCTCCTTTAAGTCTCTTTATAGTTTAACTACACCCTAGTCCTCAAATCGTATCTATGTCTATATATCTCAGAATCAAAAAGTTCAGGAGAAGAAGATTTGTCAGTGTGTTCTTCTGGTGTCCTGATTTCACCATTTAAAATCACTTCCCCATTCCCAAAAGGAACTTGGTATGGAATGTGCTCAGTCTCGGTATCAGGGCAATTGTCTAACACCCACTGGTCATAAGGTAAAGGCAAAAGGCACTTTTCTTTTTACATGTGATGCATGAATCCAGTTTCTCTTCCCATCACATTTCACAGCAGTCTGGTTTGCTAGGAGAACTTGCAGGGGCCCCTTCCACCTGGGTTCAAGGCTCCTTTTCTTTTGGAAATTCCTTACAATTATCCAATCTCCTGGCTTGATGGAGTGTCCAGAGACCTCAAGTCTCCTAGGCAGTGCCTCCTTGACCTGTTCATGGATAGAACCCAATTGTTCAGTTAACTACACAAGGTACATATTACCGCCAGCATATACCTTTTCTTGTTCACTGGTTCCATTTCCATTTCTACAAAATCCATTCACAGGACTTCGAATGGCAAGTCCGGTGGTGCAAAATTTCCTTTAGGAACAAGAGTGCCTTTTCCTACTTTTTATGTCTGGCAAATGATGCACCTTTGTACATGAGAATGTGCATATTTTGGTATGTTCTTGTGCCATACCTGATCCAATGTATCCACTATTCCTTGAGAGCTAATGTGTGCAGGTACATGTGCTGAGGAAACTATGGCATTCACATAAGCGTTAGGTAACATCCATCTCCTTTTCTTTGTCTTGTCTATCCAACATCCTTCCCTATATTTCCTCAGAAGTAGGTGCATCCTGAATATCCTTTACACAATCTATTGTCTGGTTCATCATGCCAACTTCTGGTAACCATCTAACTGTCCCAGTCACATACATGATACTGTACTCAGTTTGTGCAGTATTTTTCGCTGTCCTGTCTGCAAATGCATTTCCTTTTCCTACACCATTCTCAATTTTCTTGTGAACTGAACATTTTACCACAGCCAATTTCTCAGGTAACATTAAAGCATTTAACAACCTTACAATGAGTTCACCAATATGTATTTGTGTTCCATGAGAAGTCATAAACCCCCTCTTCTTTCACAATCTTCCAAAAGAATGTACTACGCCAAAAGCATACTATCTGTCAGAGAACACTTTAACCTTTAAACCATCACTCAATTCACCTGCTTGCATCAAGGCAATCAATTCTGGGGCCTTTATTTTACTGCTGTCGCCACTACTGCTACAGTCCTGAGACAACGTGGCAATGGTTGTGCTACTGGGTCTAAACTGGATGAAAAATAAGCACATGGTCTGTTTTTGTCTCTGTGTGAGTGTGTCAATAATGCAAGACTGCAACCTTCATTTTCATATAGGGTAAATGGTTTCTGATGATCTGGGGTGGTTAACACAGGTACATTACACAAAGTCTTTTTCAATTCACAGAAGGCTCTTTCACATTCATCATTTCAAGTGGTTGGTACATGTACATCTTTGAGAATGAGGGCAACCAAAGGTTTCGCCATGAGGAAATAATTAGGTATCAATTGTCTGCATTATGAGGTAATACCTATAAAACCTCAAACATCTTTCTATGTTTATGGGGGTTGTAAATTGCAAATTATTGATATTCTTTGTGAGTCTAGTCTTCTACCCCCCTTCGGCAGGAGGTGCCCTAAATAGAACACCTCCTGTTGACAATATTGCAACTTGAATAGGGAGACCTTTTTTCATGTGTGGCTAAATGTGACAGCAATTCTGATGTGGCCTGTTCACATTGTTCAAGTGTGTCAGGTACAATGAGAAGTTCATCAATGTATTGTAAAAGAACATTACCCTCTGGTGATTTTAAAGTGTCCAATTGGCTTTTCAGAGCGCAATGGATACACTAAAGAAAACATTCTTTAAATCTTTTACAGAGAAAAATTTGACAGTGGGTGAAATCATGTGAACAGTGTAGTGACATCTGGTGTACAACTGGGTATTGTGGTACTAATATCTTGTTAATAACTCGCCGGTCAATAGCCAATCTATATTCTGTCTGTTGTCCAGTAGGACTTTTTTTTTTGATGACGGGAAGTTTGGGACTATTACAGAGACTACTATAACTCTCCTTCACAATACCCTTATCAAGGAGGTCCTATACTATGGAAAAAAGTCCTTCATCACCTTCAGGGAATAATGTGTATTGTGGTATGAGGGGTAAGGATGTGCCTTCTTCAACGCATATCCTGACTGGTTCCAAGTTTATGAAACCCACATCGTTTTTACCTGTAGCTCAAAGAGACGGATCTATATCTGATAACTCCTGGGGTATATTAGATGCAGAAAGAACAGGGTAATGTTTTGAAATGGAAGGATTAGCAATTGTCACATATACTCCATCAGGGGAACAATAAATATGAGCATGCACGTTCTTTACCAAATCCAACCCTAACAAAGTTTTGTCAGAGGCTTCAGTGAAAATCAATGAATGAGGAAAACTGTAAGGTCCAATAGTAACATCCAAAGGCTTTGATATGGGGCTTCGGACAGGCATTCCAGGAAATCCAAGTGAAGTATTAATAGACCCAGAGAGGGGAGCCCCATGAAAATGGCGGAGGTGCGGGTAACTCCAGTGTCTAACAAAAAGACTACTCTTCACCACACACCTGCATGTCTACATACAGTCCCCGCTGATCTACTGGAATTGCCAATCTCCCTTCTCCCTCTCGTGGGCATCCCTAGTCCATATTGTCAGAGTAATTAGAGTGCATCTGTTGTTCAGAAAGTGCAACAAAATCTTGTCTAGATCGTTCACCTCTTCCTCCCTGTTTTCTTCTATTTCCCATTCCTCTCTGCATTCCTTGGCCAGAATTTTGTAATTCTGGACAAGTGTCTTTCCAATGCCCTTCTTGTTTCCAATATGCACAGGTATTATATCCTATGACTCTCATTTCCTGTTGCGCAGGAGTATTTATTTGCCCTCTGCCAACCCTCCATCCACGTCCTCTTGCCCTCTCCATCTGTCCTGTACGTTGGGCCTGATTAGGGAGGACTGTGACATTAACGCTTTTGTCTTCAAATCCTTTTTTCTTATCACAAACCTCTGTCTTGTTTTTGAACACATTTTCATAATACGTGGCCATAACTAGGAATTCTGACGGGCTCTTAGTTGGCCATACTGTATATTTTCAGTATTTTAAATAATCACTAAGGTCCTTTTGCATGTTATTAATGAATGGGCTCTTAGTTGTCCATATATTTTCAGTATTTTAAATAATCACAGAGGTCCTTTTGCATGTTATCAATGAATTTATCTGAAAACATTTGTTGGCCAGTCTGCTCCTCAACTGCCTTTATTCTGTCAATAGGGGCCATGTTAAACATTCCCCGTTGATCCATTTAGACATCAAGTTCAAAAGACAATGTTGCTGAAAGTCATTATACTTTTGAAATTCATTTAAAATGATGGCTGAATTTGTATATGGAGCATCAGTCATTCACCTGTTTACAGTAACCGGCAAGGCCATTCCATTTGTTCGGGATCTACTTATTCTTTCTCCTTCAGACAGGAAACCATCTTGAAAACTAATGCGAGAAAACATCACCGTGGGGTCGTTCTGAGCACTATATGGAGTGGTGTCTGAAGTGTGTCCCACAGAAGAGAGCCTGTGTCCCTTCTTGTATTTCTTATATTTAACATTGTTACTAATGTATGGTGACTGTTGTGAAGTATAAGAAATAGTTCCTTGGGTTTAAAAAAAATATTTTTATTATTTTATTGTTATTAATAGTAGCATAACAGATTAAATCCAGTGCTTACATCTGAGAAAACAGAGGTACTCAATAATTATATGCTTCGTAAGTCTATGAGTTTCATCAGTGAGGATATGCTAAAGAACAGTAGGTACGGGAGGGTAACATGCTGACCACCCAAACATATGCATCTCATTTGACATCTATTAATGTCTATGGAGGCTTTAGCATTAGCGATTTGTGTGATAAACAGTTGGTCACACAGGTCCAGACATAAATCACTATGGGGGTCATTCTGACCCTGGCGGCCACCGACCACGGGAGCACCGCCAACAGGCTGGCGGTGCTCCCACGAGCATTCTGACCACGGCGGTTCAGCCGCGGTCAGAAGCGGAAAGTCGGCGGTCTCCCGCCGACTTCCCGCTGCTCGGGGGAATCCTCCATGGCTGCGGAGCGCGCTCCGCAGCCATGGGGATTCTGACACCCCCTACCGCCATCCTGTTCCTGGCGGGTCTCCCGCCAGGAACAGGATGGCGGTAGGGGGTGCCGCGGGGCCCCCGTAAGAGGGCCCCACTGTGTATTTCAGTGTCTGCAATGCAGACACTGAAATACGCGACGGGTGCAAACTGCACCCGTCGCACCCCTGCAACTACGCCGGCTCAATTCTGAGCCGGCGTCCTCGTTGCAGGGGCATTTCCTCTGGGCCGGCGGGCGCTCTTTTGGAGAGCGCCCGCCGGCCCAGAGGAAATGTCTGAATGGCCGCCGCGGTCTTTTGACCGCGGTGCGGTCATTTGGCGGCTCCCTCCAGGCGGGCGGCTCCCACCGCCCGCCGGGCTCAGAATGAGCCCCTATGTATCCTACTACTCTACGACTTTACTGCACGTCAATAAAAGTGGCTATATATTTGCATACAAGCACAGATTCTAGGGTAATAGTAAAAAAACAATAACATATAACAACAAAGGAGTGCATTAGAATTAGAAGCCCAATATAAGCAGTTCGATGCCCCCGTGTGTGAGGAGTTCCCCGAATAGTATACAGAGGTATGTGCTTATGTAGCAGTTAAGTTGCGTCAAAATGTACAGCACCACCATTGAACCAACCTGATGTTTTTGGTATTAAAGTGTAGGGAAGGAGAAGTACACCAGTAACATTTGCAGGACATCGCAAGTGAACTATGATCATTAGGCTACTGTGAGTATTTAAGTTGTTGCAGCTGGATCAGAGTCTGCATCCGGGGCACGCAGAGATATCAGCATCACGTCCCAGCTATCAGAAAGGTAGTATTTACGTAAGCAGAGTGCATCCTCCTGCCTCAGTGCCACCCCCTCAGCCTCCGAGCAAGTCAGAAAGGAATGCTTCCAGGCCAATACAGTTGGTGCTTCAGCAGCTTTCCATCTTCGGGTTATCAACCGCTTGGCCGTTATAAACCCTAGGTCTAAGAATCGAGTGCTAGCCCTGCAGCGCGGACTTCTAGGAAGCAGACCCAATACGCAGGCCTCCTGTCAGAGTCTCCAGATCCTAGGGGTCTGTGCACGTTCCCAACACGTCCACCACTGAACAGCTCCAAGACTCTGATAGATAAATCACAGAGACTGAGAGAGTTCAAGAGGGGAAGACGGGATTAGGAAGGGAAGAGCTGGGAAGGAGACCTGTAGTAAGAAAAAGGTTAGAACACACAATAAGAAAATTATATCTCCTGACATCAATACTAGACTATGGGGGTCATTCTGACTCCCGCCGGCCGCGGTAACTGCGGTGCCGGCGGGAGCCGCCAGAATACCGCTGCGCGGTCAGAAGACCGCCGCGGTTATTCTGTGTTTCCCGCTGGGCGGGCGGGTGACCGCCAGAAGGCCGCCCGCCCGCCCAGCAGGAAACCCCTTGCCACGAGGATGCCGGCTCCGAATGGAGCCGGCGGAGTGGAAAGGGTGCGACGGGTGCAGTTGCACCCGTCGCGAATTTCAGTGTCTGCTATGCAGACACTGAAATTCTCAGTGGGGCCCTGTTACGGGGGCCCCTGCAGTGCCCATGCCCAGTGCATGGGCACTGCAGGGGCCCCCAGGGGCCCCACGACACCCCATACCGCCATCCTGTTCCTGCCGGCCAAAGCCGCCAGGAACAGGATGGCGGTATGGGGGTCGGAATCCCCATGGCGGCGCAGGATTCCCCAGGGCAGCGGAAAACCGGCGGTACACCGCCAGTTTTCCGTTTCTGACCGCGGCTGTACCGCCGCGGTCAGAATGCCCTTGGGAGCACTGCCAGCCTGTTGGCGGTGCTCCCGCGGTCCCCAGAGCCTAGTCACTCTGAAAACATGAACAATCTAAGAGTTCAGTTTAAAATGACTACGTTTCAAGATGGCCGGATACCTGTAGGGGAATCAAGATGAATTAAATGAAAACTTTCTTATTCAAATACTTTCCTTTACATGAGAATCAGAAAAACATTCTGACTAAATTTTAAACCAGTCATATAAATCCTGTTTTGAGAATGTATACTAGGACCATACAATATTGCATCTAGAAACTCTGGCCTTCTGTGTACTCTTAAAATGTTTCAACACAAATTGCGCATATTGCAGATATATATATATATATATATATATATATATATATATATAGTAAACACCCTAAAAGGATTGTGCACCATGAATAACACAATATGGATTCAGGAAACAAATCACATAACTTGTCAACTCGAATATTATATAATAAATATCTTAGAATAGTGGCATACAATAAGCAACATGAATTAGACTCGAGGAGAGAATCGTGCGTCTTGCCGATTCGAGTGTCACCATAAGAAATAAATAAAATACCAAGAAATGGTAGCACGCAATGAATATCAAAGTAAAATCATCATTAATCGAATCGCGCGTCTTGCCGATTCGTAAAACACGATGTAAATGTCAAGAAATAACAGCTCACAATAAATAACAAGATCAAAGTACAATGAAATGAATCGCGCTTCTTTTGCCGATTCTTAAGCCACCATGTAAATGTCAAGAAATGGTAGCGCGCAATAAACAACAAAGTTAAATCCTCATGAAACGAGTTGCGCGTCTTGCCAATTCGTAAAACATCATGTAAATGTCAAGAAATAGTAGCGCGCAATGGACAACAATGTTTAAACACCATAAAACGAATTGCGCGTCTTGCCGATTCTTAAGCCACCATGCCAATGTCAAGAAATGATGGCACGCAATGAATAACAAAGTCAGACCTTTATGAAACAAATTGCGCGTCTTGCCTATTTGTAAACTACCATATAAATGTCAAGAAATGGTAGCGCGCAAGTAATCTGTTACTCATTTAAGAATTAAACCAAGAATATGAAAATTCTAAATAACGGTGTCGGGATAGTCCAACCACCGTCTTACTGCCTGGAACAATGATCACCAATGAAGGATGAAGGGCAGAAGACTGGAAGATCCAAATATGCCGCCGGGACAGGAGCTCAGGAAGAAGCTGCTGATCTGCAGCGGGACCTCTGAATAGTGAGCACTGGGAGTTAGGCTGGCCCTCTTTTATAGAGTCTTGGCCCAGCCCAGAACCACGCCCAGGCATGTTGCAGGGAAAGTCTCTGGAAGGCCCTGGAAAGGGACCACACCCTAACACACTCTGAAAACCTGCAGCAATACATTGCAAAGGAACAGTATTTGTAAGCATAGTAAAAATAAGTTTTCAGGATTGAACTCTGCAATGCAAAAGGTTAAACCACAACATATCAGCACAATGCATAAATTACATTGTTTTGAGAGTGCTGGGTTTTTGCATTTTTGTCGCCAATAGAGCGCATACTGCTCTGGTGTTGACACCTCCCATGAAGATGACAGTGTGCGCGACGTGCATACTGATAAACAAGCAACAACAGCTCTCCAGTAACCATGCAAGAGGGGACAAGACCACATCATATGTAGGACATCTGCATTCAAGTGTTTGCAACGGGGGCAGGCTGCATCGCAGCGGAAGAAATATCTGTTAATGCGGGCCGGAGTAAGATATGCCCTGTGAATAATGTAGAATTGTATAAGTTGAAATCTAGAGTTGCGGGGGATGGCTGTGTGGCTGGACAAGACAGATTTCCATTGCATATCTGTGAAGGGAATGCCCGAGTCCCTCTCCCAGGCAGCACGCAGTGGTCCATGGTCATGTTGTGTATGAGTTTGAGGTGCGTCTGTAAACCACTTGATCAAATGTCTGCCCTGCCCCATAACCGGTATATATTGTATTAGCAAATGAGTTGGAGGTGTGGTCGTTAGGTCCCCCCATCTGCTCGACAATGACCTCAGTAATGAGTTATATAACAGAAACTACCCCACCGGGAGGCCCACATCAGTAACCAGGGTAGAAAACTGAATCAGTTTGCCATTGTTGTAAAGGACTCCTAGTGTATGTAATTCTGCAGCGTGCCACGACCGGAGCTCGATGCTAGATGTGGTTCCAGGGCCACGAGGTGTACCCAGCTGCGCCAGTGCCGGGGCAAATGGGGTGGTTCCCTTCGTGAGTTGTAAGCATCTGCGGTAACAACGATGTGCCACATTAAGGAGAAGCTCCTTAGGCGGCGCCAAGAGCGTGAGTGGATGGAAGAGATGTGTTAGTAGCGTAAGTGGCCAGGGCTCAGAGGTAGTCGCAGTGTCGGAGAGATGAAGCCCCGCCAACCATCGGGATACCCATTGAAGCTGTGAGGCCAAATAATAATGCTCTAGGTTCGGTGCCGAAAGGCAGCCCTGTTCCAGAGGTAAGTAGAGTTTTCTAAATGCGACTCTGCAGCATCCCTTGTTCCAAATAAACTAGCGCAGTCTGGGTTCCAGTTCTCTGAAGAAACTAACTAGGATGTAGTATGGGAGATTGGAAAAATAGTATAATAATCACGGTAATACAATCATTTTCAGAAGGGCAACTCTGTCTGTGACAGAAAGTGGCAGCGATTGCCAGAAGGACATCTGGGAACGAATAGACGCAGTTGTCCTTCCAAGATTTCCATCATGTAAATCCTCCCTCCGATGATATATATGAATGGCTAAATATCTGAACGTATGTGGCTGCCAAGGGACATCAATACCAGAAATGCACAACCTCGGATTCGGAAGGTCTGGGTCAAAGGGAAAAAGGCATGATTTCACCCAGTTAACGCGTAAGCCCGAAAGAGCTGCAAAGTGCTGCAAAATAATCCCGACCGCAGAAGGGACATTAGTAATATCTTTGAAGTACAGTAGGAGGTTGTCGGCATATAATGATACGGTATGTAGACCATCACCTAGCGCGATACTCCAGCGGAGACCCCAGCTGCGCAATTCCACAGCTAACGGCTCCATCGCAAGGGAGAACAGCAATGGGGAAAGGGGGCAACCCTGCCTCGCGCCTCTGTGTACCCCAACCGGGCCTGAAATGTTCCTTCTTGTCTTCAACCTGAACCTTAGGGCTGGTGTACAGGAGCTTCACCATTTGCAAGAATCGCGGTCCAATGCCAAACCGTCGCAAAGTTTCGAAAAGATACGGCCATTTCAGGGAATCAAAAGCTTTCTCCAAATCAGGAACCCGGCATCCTGCCAGCGGCCAGTCACTGGTCAAGTACCGCATAACGCGGAATAGGCGTCTGATATTATGAGAAGTGTCTCATGCGGGAACAAATCCGTTTTGGTCAGCGTGAACCAGGTCAGAGACCATGGGTGCCAAGCGCATCGCTAGTGCTTTGGCCAGTATTTTATAGTCTGTATTGAGTATCGCCAGTGGTCTATAGGAACCAAGTTCCGATGGATCTTTGCCTGGCTTAGGAAGCGACACCAGTAAAGCATCATTCTGTGAGACCGGGAGAGACCCCACCTGCATAGATTCCTCGTATAAGCGGAGGAGGTCAGGTGGGAGGATCGCAGAGAAGGTCTTGTAGAAGTCAGTCAGAAGGCCATCCAGACCAGGACTTCTGCCCACAGATAGATCATGAATACTGCTCTGGATCTCGGAAAGCGTCAGCGGTTCCTCCAGTGCGTCCCGTTGGGCACCCTTCAAGCGGGGCAGGGTGATTGACGAGAAGAAATCCTCACAGGCCTGCTGGGTTGATGACGCAGTCGAACTGCAGAGCGCACTATAATATTGTGTGAACTCAGAATGAATCTCTGAGGGAGTGTGGAGCACACTCCCAGTCAGTGAGCAAATTTCCATAACCGGGCCCCGGTCCTGTTCGCGCCTTGTCAGCCAGGCTAGAAGCCTGCCCGATTTGTCGGCAGAGGCGTGAGTGCGCGCCGAGTGGCCCGCATAATTTAAGCAGCGTAACCGCTCCATAAGGGATAGATGCTCAGTTCGGGTCATAGACAGTCATGTCATCCCTGTAGGGTCTTGAGTGGCTTCCCACTCAAGTTGCAGTAAAGTCTGCTCCACTCGCATGAGAGCACCCTCAATAGAACGTTGTAGATTCCAGTGTGTTCCCATGCAGTGGCCCCTAACAAAGACCTTCAATGCATCCCACTCGATCAAACCGGAAGACCCCGTACCTGTGTTATGCTTGAAATATTCGGGGATCGCCCCGTCTAGTGATGCTCTAAACGCCGCGTCCTCCAGAAGTTCAGGCCGGAGCCTCCAGGTAGGGACTCTTGAGGGAGAGGTATCCCATCCCATACGCACGAATTGTGGGTTGTGGCCTGAGTGAGTGCGACCCAAATAGTCGATGTCTAGTACTGCAGGATAAAAATTATGTGTGCATAGAAGTCTGTCAAGACGCACATGTAGGCGATGAGGGGCGGAGTAGTATGAGTAAACTCTGTCGGTGGCGTTGCGGTGGCGCCAAATGTCTAGTAGGTGCCAGTTCTGAATCCAGGCGTTTAACGCGTGTGCAGCAACCACAGTAGGTGCCGTGGGTAATGGAGGGAAAGAGCGGTCTAGGTTGGGATCCAGTACACTGTTAAAGTCCCCCCCCCCAGTAACCAAGGGTATTTGCTCCATCTGGATAGTTGACTGGACAGAGAGCGGAGGAAGGAGGCCTGATCTGAATTTGGCACATATATGGAGCCCAGCACCAGGGCTCGGCCCGCAAGTCGCCCTCGTATCAAGGCATAGCGCCCCCACTCGTCGATAATTTGATCCTCTGCCACAAAGGGGATGCCCGGCCTAATCCAAACCAAAGCACCTCTGCCATAAGAGGAGTGACCTGTCGCAAATAATTGTCCCCTCCATTGTCGTTGCAAGCGGGACACCTCGGGCTGCGCTAGATGCGTTTCTTGCAAGAAAGCTATGTGTACTGAGTGTCTTTTAAGATAAGAGTATATGGAATATCTGCGCACGGGCGTGTGCATGCTGCGCACATTCCATGTAAGAGCGGAATATGTATTCATGGTGGGTCACGGTAACGGTAGCAACTAAGCAGTGTCACGTACATGAGAAACTGTATAGAAATTAGCGGGGCTCCAACAACCAACAGGCTAAGAAGGTTCAGACTCCATTCTAATACTAGTAAACAAAATACAATTAGAGCAGAGGGACAACCGGTATCTGCCCAAACTGAGGTCAACAAGACATATGCGAACAACAAGTCTCCGCTGATAGGAGAGTGGGGTAGGCCAGATAACTTGGAGGTGGTTGTGGAGTAGAGTGGGTACCCCGGAAAATATGAGTAGAAGGGGGACCAATGGGAGTTGATACATGGGGAATGCAGGAGTGTGTAAAATTATTAGGTGCCTCATGTGTGGCCCCCGCCAGCACCCAAGCACCTCAAGAACTGTTCCGTAGTAGTCAGAGTCACTGTCAGATCATGGAGCAGATAGCACTGGAACCACTCCAGAGCACAGAGATCACTGCCATTGATCACTGCCACTGAGGGGAGAACAGTCTTGAAGAAACATCCTCTGGAGATGTCGCTGGTGGACGGAAATCAATGCAAAGGTGTTAGAAAAGATCGTCTGCCATCCGAGGTGTCACCCCCAGGTGCGTTGGGGATCTTCTGAAACAACCGGGAGTAGATTAATGGCTGCCGCCGACTGCAGTGCACCACAATGCTCCTGGATGATCTGCTCCAGATCAGGGATATGTTTCGCCTTTGCTGGGGTGGCAGTGCGAGTCTTACGGTTGCTCCTCCCACAGGAGCGGCAACCCCGTAGTGTTGGTGGGCTTGCCTCTGGGTCTCGTCCACTGATACGACCTGTGGACTCCAGCCATTCCCATGCCGCCTCTGGTGTAGTAAAGAAGTAAGATTTGTTTGCAGCAGTTTCACAAAGCTTGGCTGGGAATAAAAGGGAATACTTGAGGTCGAGGGCCCAGAGCTTACATTTTAAAGGCAAATATGAGGTGCGTTCTCTCTGCACAGCCAGCATGTAATCAGGGAACAGCATGACCTGGGCGTTATCTACTCGGATCGGGGGTGATGACCTGACCGCCCGGAGGATAATATCCCTGTCTGCATAATGAAGCAAACGGAGCAGAAAGGGTCGAGGTCCGTTCCCCGGTGGTCGAGATCTAACAGGAAACCCTGTGTGCGCGCTCCACTGAGAAGATAGGTGTCAGGGATCCCTCCGATACCAACCCTCGAAGCCAAAATTCGGAGTAGACGACTGCATCCCGGCCCTCCACGCCTTCTGGAAGACCAATTACTCGAATGTTGTGCCTCCGGGTGCGGCCCTCAGCGTCTTCAACACGGCGCTCCAGTTCGCCGATGCGGGTTAGGGCGTCCTGTAACGAAGAGTCCAGTCGAGACGCTGTGGGTGCCAGTTCGCCAAGCCGCCCCTCAAGTGGGTATGTCCTATCCACCAACTTGCGGTGGTCTGCATGTAGCAAGGTAAGATCACTGGTCACCTTATCTATCTTGCTCTCCAAGGAACATGCTTGCTCCAATGAATCCGCTATGCACTCCACCGCTGCCAGCACAGCATCTAGTTTTTGACTGTCCTGATGTGATACTTCCGGCAAGGATTTAATGCCAGCTCCAGAGCGAAGGCGGCATGCCCCCGCCATATTTGTGACAAAGAAGCTGTGTGTGCCACTGCAGGGTGTAACCATGCACACAAGTGAGGTCTCAGCAAGGTTGGCCAGGAGGGGCCCGCTTCCACACTCAGAAAGTGGGTGTGGCAGCACAAGCAGCCCTGACTCTCGTCTCATATGCGTCACAGAACAAGACAATTTCGATACAGATCCGTATCCAACAGGTGAGGAGTCCAACAAGTTGTAGTGCACCCAAGCGCCTCCCAACAAACGCGGATCCTCTGTTCTTCAATCTGCAAAACTACAATGGACGGCCAGGGGGCCAACAAGGAGCCACTTCCATCCAGGGCGCCAGTCAGGCCCCCTTGCCTGCGCCTCAAGTATAATGCGGCGCAGCAGCACGAGCAGCCTTACCGTTCAGCCCGGGGCCGCCCCGCAGGCGCCCATCCCAGGCATCCGCGATGCGAGACCGTGCCAAAACTCGTAGGCAGCCGCAGGGTATCCAGGCAGCATAGGCGCAGGGCCACGGTGCACCTATCTCGTCTGCAGGGCCCCGGGACCGCACCGAACTGCCAGGGGTCCGGAAACAGTGCAAGGTGCACCAGAGCACCCGGTTCAGGCACGCACCTGAGGTTGATGTCTTCCCGAGTGTCTCTGTCGTCTCGGGCCGTACACAGCCGCTGTGTGCTCCCCCAACAATTTACGCTCCTCTTGCCACCTCCAGGAAGGCCGCCGCTGCCGGCCCCACACGTGACAGCACAGTTTTCACGGCGAGCGCGGCGTCTCCCACGGCCTCAATCGAAGCTGCTGGTGCTCTGGATGTTCAGCTCGGCGGAGTGCAGGATGAGTAGCACTCATTGGTCCCCCGTACTGCTATAATGTCGGATAAACCGGGGGTAAGTCGCGGAGTGCAATCAAATCGTGTCCGCCATCTTGGCCTGCTAGCCACGCCCCTCCATAAGAAATAATTCCTTGTTGCATGTTAGAATGAATCTGTGGAGTCACCATTATACTTCGAGTACTATTCAATTGAGGTATTACTCCCTTTGTAGTGTTTAATATAGCAGCATTTTGTGTAGGTTGGGGACTGGGTTGGGAGGAATATTTATAGCCTGGGCCGGATTAAATATTTGAGGGCCAGGAACCTGATGGCCAACACTGGGGACATTAAGGGCAGATCCAGGGGAGAGGAGGAATTGTAACATGAGGAAAGAGATTAGGGATATTAACGTTAATATTTTGCACTGGAGCATTAGATTGGACGGGAACATAAGGCGGAATACTGTCCAAAATATTCTCCAACATTTCATCCTATGCAGTCCCTTGTCGTCTGTCATTTTCTGACCGATACCTTTTATTTGTAGTCATTCTAAATTCCCTGTCTCCCTCTTTTAACGTTGCTATATTCTTTCAGTTTCAAGGCTGACTGTTTTTTTTTTGTTTGTTTTTTCATATTCTTGGCCTCTCTCATGGCCCTTTTTCTAGCTTCTTTTTCCCAGGTCCAATAACTGTCCCACATTGTCCGTCTAACATTTTCCTCAAATAATGTCTCTTGTTAAAAAATTTAATTTGTCATCGTCAAAGGATCCATTTAATGGCCACTGTCTGTCTCCCCCTTTCTTTGTATACTTGTGCTAATATGGGCCCCAGAGGGTCGGGCACGCACCATATTTTTTCATTACTATCCAGGCTGGACTACCCTTGGCTGGCACGGGCATAGACTCGTCCAGACGAGGGGTCCAGAAAAAACAACAACATTCAGAAATGCATTTCTTAATCTTACTCATAGTGGTCCTAATTGCGGAGTTCACCTATGAAAAGGTCACAAACAAGTACCAAGATCAAATACCAAGATGAATATGACATCAATACCAGGATACAAGTTTACAAGTTACAAGTGACATAGAACAGTCTCACCAAATATGTCAGGTCCGGGTCCTCGTATTCTTGAGGTCAAATGTCTCCTCGGCCTCCTACTGGGTCTCAGTGGGAGAAATTCCTTACAGGGGATGGAAGTTGGGGCCGTCAGATGGCAGCTGCAAGAAACTTGTCTTTTAGCAGGGGTCCCCACGATCTCCGGTATCCTTCCTCTGTCACAGCCTTTTAGTCTGTTGAATTTCTCTCCATGAGTCCCCGTCGGGCCACCAAGTTTGTGAAATAAATTTATGAGTCTCTTCTTGTAAGAGGCTGAATTTGTACAAGATAGAATACAAGGATTCGGATTATGCTTCAAGATTGCATTTTATTGGCTGTAGCGGTCACCTCCAAAGAGTATCCAAATGGAGCTCTTCGGCTAAAGCAACTGCACCTTTCCCTTAGCCTTTGATGTCTTTTATTGCAAAAAAAAAACATTTTACCACACTATACATGCGTCACAATTTCCAGACGCCTTCAAGCAAACATTTCCTGTAGCACCTTTAAACCACAAGAACAGGATGTTCAAACATAGAGATAAAATTTCTAGAACATAGGGCGGTTTAACCCATCTACAAGGTTTCAGATCTGCAACAAATGCAATTAAACAGGTGATGAAGACATACAATTCAACCCAAGAACCTGCCACACCTCTCACAGAATGACTTTGATTGTATCATATGAAGGGACATCTTGTGTGGAGTAAGCTAACGTAATGGCTGATGTAATCCATCTAGATGATACCGTCTTATAGTGCCCCAATAAACTAAACATAAAAAACAGATGAAGTGACTTCCTGAAAGACCTCAAATGGTCAAGACAAATTGAAAAGTTCTTTTAACATCAAGCGAATTAAGTAACTCCTCGGGAGACACTGACGAAGCACAGGAAATAAGTAGTAGTACTTCCTGGGATGTTATTTTAGGTAAGAGGGCTGTGCCTTTTGTTTTCTCAAAATCATAAAAAAGATGGATGACATAATAAATCAATCTACAATTCTATGGGCTGCTAAAAAAGACCAACAAAAATGCTAGCTTAAACATCAAGAACTTTGGGTCTACTGACATCAGATGTTCAATTGGATGATACTGCTGAGCTTTTAACATCAAAGGCAAATCCCAAAATGGACAAACAGGATGAATTATAGCCTGGAAAGGAATAAAGTAAATAATCTTCCAACATGCAATTGTTTTCCTTAAAATTCTCCCAGGGATCACTAACAGCTTAAATGGCAACCCTTGTTGTCTTTGGGTTAGAAAGTAAAGGATTAAATTGAAAACATGCCAAAGGAATGAAAGAATGGAAGGACATTCCAATTGAGAACGAGCTGAACTCCATGTATGAAGAAAAGGGCAGTAATTGAACTAGGATTTCAAAACTGAAGGCATACAGGAATTTTGGACAGCCTGAGCTAAATATAAGAGAAGGCTTCTGCCTTGTAAGCCTTTCCTCTCCACTTCTGGACCAATAGAGAGAGTCGACTTGGAGGAGGAAGTAGCAAAGGAGGGCAAGTCACCACGTACTTCAGGAAAGGAAATCACTTTCACCTTGGCTAGTAGGGAACCACTACAGTGACTTCCACTTTCATCTGGGGACAGAAGTCAGAAGGGCAATGGAAATGGTGGCATTACATACAGCAATGACTGGTGCCATTTAACTTACCTTCAGTACCTAGGCTCCTGTCTCTGGATTACTGGAACAGAATCTGGAAAGTTTAGTATTGTCCTTGGAAGCAAAAGGTTCAGAAAATGGCCAAACCTGCCCACCAACTAAAAAGTCACTGGAACCAGAGACAAGTTCTGTAATGGTGGAAACAGTCTGCTTAACTGGTGTAACTGCACATTGTTCTTACTCTCCATATGATTTACTCCTCATGCCATTATTTTTGCAATGTTTATTCATTTGAAATTCAAGAGCACATCTACCAAGAAAGAGGTCAATATCAGTGTCATTATCAGTGACATTACAGTAACCTAAAGAGGATAATAGTCCAAACATCGCTTTGAGGATATGACAATAGTGTCTGTATAGGAAAGATCTGCTCTACATTAACTAAACTCGCTACTGTACCAGACACTGTGTTCTCACAAAAGAGCTGATATGCGATGTTATAACTGTCCTTGTAAATACTATTATTTTATATGGTATAAGTGAGATAATATCAAATGGTATAAGCAGTAAATGGAGAAGGCAAAAGTTAGAGTTAAT
The DNA here is from genome assembly GCF_031143425.1 of Pleurodeles waltl. NCBI lineage: Eukaryota > Metazoa > Chordata > Amphibia > Caudata > Salamandridae > Pleurodeles > Pleurodeles waltl. Next base: position 285,555,850 of record NC_090440.1, on the reverse strand, counting down.
GTAGTTTGGCTACAGAGTTGAATGCACTCTGCATGGAGGTGCGCAAGTTATAATAATTTGAAGGTGTTGCGTAAATTATTTTGATTTTTTGAGTACTTTAACTTTTGTTTGTAGTTAAAGAATAAATATAGTTATATTTATTTAAATGCGGTGTGTAAATTACAAATGTAAGGAATAACTATAAATGAAATATTTCTAATATTGCTGTACTTTAAGTTTTGTTTCTAGAGAAAGAATAACATTTTCCTAATTATAGCAAAGGTTTAACCTTTGTTTTTTTTTAAATGGAATATTAATGCTTTTTTATTTTTTATAAAAAAATGAAACTGTAGAGTTTACTGTCATCAAGTGTAGTGTCATTAAGAGTGTGCGGTACAGTAGAGTGGAGATGGTCATGAAGTGTACTGTTGTACAGTATAGTGTCGTGGAGTAGAGTAGAATGTGGTACAGTGGAGTTGCATACAATGGACTGATGTAGAGCACAGTAGACCAGAGTGGAGTGTTGTACAGAGGAGTGTGGTACAGTGAAGTGGTGTAGATTAGAGAATAGATTAGAGTTGAGTTTTGTAGAATGGAGTGGTGTGAAGTGGCATACAGTAAAATAGCGTACAATGGAGTGGCAAAGAGTGGTGTGGTAGAGTGTAATATCATACAGTGGAGGGCCATATAGTGCAGTGGTGTAGAGTGGAGTGTTTTACAGTGAAGTGCTGTGCAATGAAGTGGAATATAATGGAGTGTTGTAGAGTGGAGTGGTGTGGAGTGGTGTACAGTATATTAGCATACAATGCAGAGGATTAGAGTGGTTTAGTGTAGAGTGGTAGAGCATAATAGCCTACAGTGGAGTAGCATAGAGTGCAGTTTCATAGAGTGGAGCGGCGTACAGTGGAGTGAGATACAATGAAGTAGCATAAGTACAGCAGCATAGAGTGGAGTGTCGTAGAGTGGAATAGCGTTTAGTGAAGTGGTGTAGAGTGAAATAGCATAGAGTGGAGTGGTAAGAGTGGAGTTACGTACAATGGAATAGCTTGGAATACAGTAACGTTGAGGGGACTATTATGTAGTGATCTGGCATAGATTGGAGTGGCATAGAGTGGAGTGCCATAGAGTGAGATAGCATAAAGTAGAGTGCCATCCAGTGGAGTTGCATACAGTGGAACAGTGTAGAACAGATTGTCAAACAGTGTAATGGGGTACAATGCAGTGGGGTACATTGAAGTGTGCTAGAGTGGAGTAGCGCACAGTGGAGTAACATAGACTGGTGTAGTGTGGAGTGGCGTATCCTGGAGTGGCATACAGTGGAATAGCGTCTACTGGAGTGGGGTAGAGTGCAGTGGTGTAGAGTGGAATATCATAGGGTGGAGTGGCATACAGTAGGTTAAAGTATAGTAGAGTGGCATACAGTGGTATAGGATAGACTAAAGTATTGCAGAGTGGAGTGGCGTACAGTGTAGTGGCAAAGAGTGTACTGTTGTAGAGTGGAATACCGTAGAGTGTTGTAGAGTGGAGGAGGTAGAGTGGAGTGATGTACAGTGTAATAGCATTACGTGGAGTGGCATAGAGTAAATTTAGCACTTGTATAGCGCACTACTCACCCGTTAGGGTCTCAAGGCGCTGTACACATACCTCTGTGGAACCCCTCCTGGCTTTTCCCTGTGAGGCACCCACTCCTGGACAACCCCCAGGGTGAAGCCAGGCATCCAAGCGCTGTCAGGGCCGTTGTGGAGATTAAGCAAGCTATTGCCCAGAGTTACAGAGTGGGACCCATCAATTAGATTAGGCAGTGAGGCGAAAATTATCTGGTCCAAGGGAATTGAGCCCAAGACCCACGAGGCAGGAATTGAACCCTGGTCCCAGGTCAGATCTCTGCATCAGGGTCTGACGCTCTAACCATTGTGCCACACTTCTCCACAGTGGAGAGGCAGACAGTGGAATAGCGTAGTGTTTTGGGGTAGAGTAGAGCGGCATAGACTGGAGTGGTAAACAGTGGAGTAGTGTACTGTGAAGTGGTGTAGAGTGGAATAACGTCTTACTGGCATACAGTATAGTGATGTAGGGTGGAGTCACATATTGTGGAATAGCATAAACTACAGTGGCGTAGAATAGAGTGTCGTACAGTCAGATAGAGTAGAGTGTAGTAGGAGTGGCATAGAATGGAGTGATTAATAGTGTAAGAGCATACAGTGGATTGTCGTAAAATGGAGTGGCATATAGTGGAGCGGCATACAGGGCAGTGGCGTGGTGTAGAGTGGATTGACGTACAGTGGAGTGATGTACATTGGATTGGCATATATTAGAGTGGTGTACAGTAGAGTGGCGTAGAGTAGTGTGCCACAGTGTGGAATAACTTATAGTGAAGTGCTGTACATTGGAGTTGTATATAGTGGAACAGTGTAGAGTGTACTGACATACAGTATAGTAATGTACAATGTTGTGGCATAGACTGGAGTGTTGTACAGTTGAACAGTATACAGTGAAGTAGGGTACAGTGGAGTGGTGTAAAATGCAGTGACGTAGACTGCAGTGTGTTAGAGTGGAGTGGTGTACAGTGGAATAGTGTACAGTAGAGTGGCATGCAGTGGAGTGTGATAGAGTGGATTAGAATAGAGTGGTGTTGGAAATTGGGTCTCTAGTTGGCGAGGGTTCCACTCTGTCCAGGTAGGGACCACAATCCTAGTCACATTAAAAGTTTATCAGTGCTCACCCTCTGGTAGATTGGAACAGAGCAGTCAGGCTAAACTAAAGAGGAAATGTGTATTTCTGCTCAGCCATACGAACACAGTGAAGACACCACAAAAGGACTCCACCAGTTTAGAAAACTAGCCACTATTTATCTGAGTCAAACAAGACCAAAACAACAAAAATTCAACATACACAAGGCAAGTTATGAATTTTTAAAGAATAAATCAAAACGCAGGGCTTAGAAGACAGTAACTCCAATTCGAATTATCTGGTCGTGTTGCACTGGGGAATATTAAAAAATGCAGTCCAACCGCAATATAGGGGCCCGAATATAGGAGTCACGCAGATCTGCTGACAGTATCTTTGTTTCGTCGATGCTCGGTGACAATGCATTGATCCAGAGGACTGGATGTGTTATGCTTGCAGGCGATGTGTCGCAAACGTCGGTGATGCGTAGATGTCCAGAAATGATGAGCACGATGTTATGTTGTAAGTAGGGGGTCTTTGTGTTGCACTTTCTGCAAGCGGCGTCCGTAGCTTTGGTGCACACAGCGGCAAAGCAGAGTTTCTGCAGTGGGATGTGACGATTCCAAGTGACGTGCCTGTGTTGTCACGACGGTGATGTTGCGTCTGTTCTTGTGTTGCAGCACCACACTCATCTCCAACGGCCAGGACTGGATTTGGCACCGCTTGGCAGAGTATGACTCACAGCAGAGGAGCCCAAGTACTGGTAGCAAGATGCAGGTGAAGTCTTTGATATCCTTGAGACTTCATAAACAGGAGGCAAGCTAAATTGCAGGATGTAGAGTAAGATCCCGTCCTCTCACTCACAGGCACAAGATGGTTAAAGTGAGAATATTGCCAACTTTCTAAAAGAGACATTTTCAGACCTGCAATTTAAAAATCACGTTTACCAAAAGGTGCTTTTAAATTGTGAGTCCAGAGTCCCCAAACTCCATTTTTTCATCTTTTCCCAATTGGAAATGACACTTAACAGATGTTTTGAAGCACTCCCCATGCTAGCTTATGGGAGAGATAGTCCATGCAATAGTGAAAAATAAATGTAAGAGTTTTTCAGTACCTGGACATTTTAAACTTAAAAGTACATGGCCAACCTTTTAAGTACACTGCACTCTGCCCTTGGGGCTAACCAGGGCCTACCTTAGGGGTGTCTTACATGTAATGAAAAGGAAGGTTTGGGCCTGGCAAGTGGGTACATTTGCCAGATCGAAACAGCAGTTTAAACTGCATACACAAGCTCTGCAATGACAGGCCTGAGGCATGTTTGAAAGGCTACCATAATGAGTGGCACAGCCAGTGCTGCAGGCCCACTAGTAGCATTTGACGGACAGGCCCTGGGCACATATAGTTCATGTTACTAGGGACTTACTAGTAAATCAAATATGCAAATCATGGAGAAGGCAGTGTTATCATGTTTTAGACACAGAGCACATGCACTTCAGCGATGGATAGCAGTGGTAAAGTGTGCAGAGTCATAAAGCCAGCAAAACTGAAGTTCAGCACACAGTCAAAACAGGAGGCCAGAAAGCAAAAAGTCAGGGGAAATACTGCCAAAAGATGCCAGGTCTAACAAGTGGCATTAGGTACAGTGTAGTGGTGTACATTGGAATAGCATAGAGTGGAGTGGTGTAGGTGGAGTGGTATGCACTGCAGTGGCATACAGTGGAATAGCGTCTACTGGAGGTGACACGTAGAGTGTAATAGGATAGAGTGGAGTGGCGTACAGTGGAGTAGCGTAGAGTAGACTGGTGTCGAGTGGAGTGAGTTACAGTGTTGTGGCATAGAGTGGAATAGCGTAGACTACAGTGGCGTAAAGTGTATTGGCATAGAGTGGAGTGTTGCAGAGTGGAGCAGGTTAGAGTGTAGTGGCGTACAGTGTAATACCATGCTGTAGAGTGACACAGACAGGAGTGTTATAGAGTGGAGTGGAGTACAGTGTAATAGTGTGAAGTGCTGTAAAGTGGAGTGGTGTGGAGTAGCATAATGTTGAGCGTTACTGATGTAAAGTGTAGTGAAGTAGAGTGGAGTGGCATATAGTGAAATAGTGTACACTAGCGTGATGTAGGATGGAGTGTCATACAGTGGAATAGGGTAGAGTGTAGTAGGGTAGAGCAGATTGGCATAGAGTGGAGTGGCATAGAAGGGATTGATGTAGAGTGAATAGCGTACAATGGATTGTTGTAGGCTGGAGTGGTGTACAGTGGAGTGGTGTAGACTAGATTGTCATGAAGTGAAGTGGCGTAGAGTGTAATGGCATGGAGTGTAGTGGCATAGAATAGAGTGGCGTGGAGTGGCATAAAGTGGACCAGCATAGAGTGGAGTTGCAAACAGTGGAATAGTGTAGAATGTATTGGCATATAGTGTAGTAGCGTACAGTAGAGTCACAAAGAATGGAGTGTCGTTCAGTTGAGCAGCATACAGCAGAATAGCATACAGTGGAGTGGAGTACATGCAGTGCTGTACACTGGAGTGTGTTGGAGTGCAGTAGTGTACAGTGGAATAGCATACAGTGGAAAGGCATAGAGTGGAGTCAGGTACAGTAGAGTGTTGTAGAGTGCAGTTAATAGGATAGTGTGGAGTGGCATAGAGTGGAGTGGCATACAGTGAAATAGAGTACATTGGAGTGGGGTAGAGTGGAGTGGCACACAGTTTAATAGCATTGATAGGGTGATGTACAGTGCAGTAGAATGGAGTAGAATGGAGTGAAATACAGTGTACTGCCAAAGAGCAGAATAGCGTGGAGTGGCGTACAGTGGAGTGATGTAGAGAAGAACTGCATACAGCAGAGTGCTGTAGTCTGGAATAACGTTGAGTGTTACTGGTTTACAGTGTAGTGACGTAGACTGGAGTGACCTACTGTGAAATAGCGTAGAGTGTAGTAAGGTAGAGTGAATTGGCGTAGAGTGCAGTGACTACAATGGAGTGATGTACAGTGTAATGGTGTACACTGGATTGGTGTATAGTGGAGTGGCGTAAAGTGCAGTGGCGTACAGAGGAATAGCGTGCAGTGGTGTAGACTGTCTTACCTGCCCTCAGACTTTCCTTGCCACGTGCGCTTAGCTGCATTGCCAACCATGCCTCTCCTCGCCACCGGAATTCGGACTGACCACGCCTCAGACAGTGGGCCACAGATAGCATTGCCTCTCACCTGATCAGCATCATCCACCCTGAGCAGCTCTGACGCAAGCTGCCTGCAGAAGTGCAACTCACGCACCTCACCGAGGATCTGCAGCCTGAGTTTCATTTTTAAAAGCCAGCCAGCTTGCAGGAGATGGAATGCGCTCGGAGTACAGTGAGGCGGGGGCAGTGAGGGTTTGGTGAAGCAAGGGTGGAAGCAATCTGTTTGTCTCACTGTGCTTAGTATCTGAAACTAATGTTTGTTTTCAATTGTATATGCCTTCATCCCTACCCAGATACAATTATGGAAACTTAAAAACAACTAGAAGCTATCATCCGCTACCCCTTGGTAACACTCTGATAAGTTATAGCTGATGGGAAGGGCCCGTACCCACTTGGGGATGCCAAGGAACACAATAGCTACTTAAAATTGAGAAAAGGAAACTCAATAAAACAACTGAGTCTGTTAGGCTCATTTCTCTCTCCTTCATTTCATGTTATGCAATTTGCTGAAAGTTTGGGCAGATCAGGGATAATTGATGAATACTTGCCAAGGGGTCTGGGAATCTGACTTTCATCTGCCTCCTGGTTTACACAGATTAACAACAGTGAACAGTTGTCTCTATTCACTGTACTCTGGAACAAACACCCAGTTTGAGTGCCCAGAACCTTTTTGGGAAAGTGCATGAGGTGCATTACTATCTATGAATATGAGACTGGGCTGTTGTGCCAACCTCATGAGGGTGGGGTAACAGTACAAGAAAGAGTGAGAATAGGAGAGAGACAGACAGCTACAGAGGAAGCATGCGACAGAATGAGAGAGAGAGAGAGAGAGAGAGAGATAGAGAGAAAGAGATAGAGAGAAAGAGAGAAAGAGAGAGAGAGAGAGAGAAGGCCTGATAATCTCATACTGTTTTATGGCTTGCTTAATCTGTTTTCCATTAGGCTGTCTAGACCCAGGCCGAGGAACACATAATTCATTTGTAAAAACTGTGCCATGACGGTATCTGCTGTGACACTACTGACACAGAACACATAGCATGAGTGATCAGGTTCTTAACAGGAGCAATTTTCCAGTAGCTTTGCCGGCCCATAGCATAGGGGGATGCCAAATGTGGTGGTCTATGGACATTTAAACGTAAACTTTGGCTATATCTCACAAGTATAGATATTAGTTGTGCTACATACATCCAAGTGATTTACTCTGCGTGTACAGATTTTAGTTGTGTTACATACTAGTGCTTTACTCTGCATGTTAACAGAACACAGGCTGCAATATTTACTGTATCTGTGTACTTAAATATCGACTGTTATAGCCACTCAATATGCATTTTACTAACCATATGAATTTGAAAGCATCGGTGAGTCTTGTCCATAGCCTATGATCTGTACATGGGGAGTTGAACTCCCTAGATGACTCTCAGACTTATCACTCTGCCTTGTGCACTGCCACAAGCTTACCTCACAAACACACAAAGCTCCCACACAACTCTGTTTGAAGGTAACAAAATACATTTCTGTAAATCTGCAACTGAATCCAGCATGGCCTCTAAGAGCCATGCTTCTTGGTTAGCATTGCACATGTTAGTGCTGGTGTCCACATCAGGGCACTAAAATGCTATGTCAAACATTATAAAGCAAATGGTGCAGTGCAGCAGCTCAAAGCGTGGTTGTAGGTTTTTAGTTAGTAGCTTGCTAATTGTTAGAGTGTGTGAGCTGGGCCCAAGTCTAGATGGGACTGGTTTACTATGGTAATCTCAGTTTTAGACTGGCTAAGTTGTTTACTTGATTTTCTTAAAATTCAGTAACATACACCTGCCTCGAGGCCCGGGCCAGTCCTCGTCTTCTCTCATGGTTATTTAGAGAATGTTCATAGCATCCTCAGTCCTCCTGCAGCTATCCCCTGTGCTGATAACGCTGTGAAGAAGTGCTTTGTGAATGCCATGCATGGTTTTACTACACGTGTGTAACAGGGAGACAACAGTTAACAATTGGGGAACAGATGGGACAGCCCCCAGACCGCTTGGACAGTGCCCCAGAGGGACTATTAACAGGGATACATCGGCACGCATAGCGGAGCATACCAACGCCTTAAAGAGGGATGACGTGGAGCGAGGAAAGGGGGAAGACGCGGAACGGAGATAGGAATGGACGCAGCTAGACTGAAGAGGCAAATCGGACGAGCAAGATCGAGGCAAACTGAAGAGAAAAACCAGAACATGTAGAGAGACCTGCCATGTCCCTGGAGGAACGTGGCTTTCACAGGTACTGGACCGCTTGTGCGGTCGGATTGTGGGCATAGTACGTAATAGGAGAGGGAAGGGGAAGGAGGGAGAAGATCAAGGAATACATTAATGGAAATGCACTACCCTCGGAGGTAACGATCAGTCCCGGAGACTGTACACGAAAGGGACGATTTGTGGAAGCACTCTCCTACTCATGTACAAATTAATAAAAGGCACAAGAGCTCAAAAGGGTGTGTCACTTCCTCAGTGTTCCTCACCCTCTTTTCCCTCCCCCCTATACCTTTCCCCATATAGAACTAGGAAAGTCCACTTACCTGATCCTAGCCTTTGTTACTTCTCCTATGAACACCTGGCAATGAGACAAGCGGGAGGCAGGAGAAGATTCAAATCAGTAACATAAAGATATAAAGTACTAAAAGAAAGAATTAATAAATAGTGGCATTACAACCTCAACCACAGTGACTGGCATGAGTTTGTTGAGTAGAAGAGAAATAGATAAGAAAACCCCTTCCAAGAAAGCGGCACTCCATGGTAGCCTGCTACATTGGTGTCAGAAGTAGGATTCTATCAATGAGATAAGGGGCCATGTAGGAAAAGCCGTCACTGGAGGATATGATAACACAACTAGCAGAAGGACAACTACACTTACAATAAGTGTTAGAGGAACAGGTGAAAGAAGCACAACAGGAGCGAGAGACACTACACAGTGCCCTAAAAAGCTAAGCCACCATCATTGCTAGTAATCAATTGGTACAGGAAGCTGCCCTACAAAGGCTAACGGATACAATTGCTAGTATCAGGGTCCACCCGAAAATGCCCAGTTCAGTACTACAGAAGTATCAGGAGGGCGAAGATCCTGAGGCATTTTTCACCAATTTCGAGTGGGTAACCACCTCAGCTAATTGGCCAGAAGACAAATGCAGACATTATGTGGCACCGCCTCTGACAAGGACTTTACAAGCCTCCTATCAAGCCGGCAATCTGGGTGTAATCACTCCATATGGGGAAGTCAAGAAAGACATACTGGAAAGAGTTGGGTTTGACAATGAACACTACCAGGTGAAATTTCAAAGAACCAAATAGTTCCCATCGGAAAATCCCACGGCTCTCTTTTATAGGGTACAAGATGTTGGACTCCGGTGGTTAAAACCAACTCAGAGTACTAAAGAAGACATTGTACAGACCATATTATTGTAACAATATCTTGAGGCCTTTCGTAGTAACTCGAGAAACTGGATTAAACAACATCTAGGCGTATCGGTATCCACCGCTATAGAACTGCCCTGCACTTTTCGTAGAGCACCCGAGTTCAGGGTGACTCCAACAAAGGGGACGACTCAGACTTGGAGAAATAGTCCACCTCAGAAACCTAGTCTACGTACTCCCACAGAAGGTAGCCTAGCAATACGGTTATCATCTAAGGAACCCAGCCAAACCCCTTAATGTTATAATTGTGCGGAGTGGGAACATATCACCCGCAACTGCACCCAAAGGATTCCCACCCTGGAACCCATGGAAATAGGGATGACACGGGGTAGAGTCTTATGGTCCAGTGGGAAAATCCCTCAGTATATAAAAACTATAAAAGTGAACCAGATGAACGCCCAGGCTTTAATAGACTCGGGTGCAGGTATTCAGTGGTCAATGCGAATAGGGTTTCCCCAAACCAGTGGATAGATGGGAAGACAGTGGTTATCACCTGTGTGCATGGGGATAGCAAGGTCTACCCTGTGGCTGAGATAATGATAGAATGGAATTAATTCAAGGAGAGAATCAGAGTAGGCGGGATTCCCCAATTGGTAGAAGACATAATCATAGGTACAGATTACCCAGACCTTAAGGAATTGTTGGAAAACACTCATACCCAAGAACCAGACAAAGCTGGATGGCTGACTGAGTGTATTGAAGAGGGTAGGACCAAACATAGGTTAAACAGACGACAGAAAAGATAAAATAGACAGACCCTTGAAAACCCAACCCTTGACCACCTTCCTTCTTTTTTCCACAGGGAAAGGGTTCCTTTCTACCCCTGGCCGATTCAGAGTATCTCAGAGGGAGGATCCCTCTCTGAAACATGCCTGGGCTTCCGCTGTTACTGATGTAACAGGACAGGTGGGTCCCCATTTCCTTGTTAAGAATAGGTTGTTATATAGAACCATACAAACGAAGGGAAATTTGAAAACCCAATTGGTCATCCCTACCCCTTTTCGTCCACAGGTACTTCATCTGGCACATAGTTAGGTGGGAGGGGGTCATTATAATAGGGATAAGACATAAGAATATATTTTACAATACTTCTATTGACGTGGGTTTTTTTCTGAGATAAGGAAATTCTGTAGTAGCTGCCCAAAATGTCAGTTAGTGAATCCATCCAACGACCCAAGGCACTGGTACATCCCTTACCTATCGTTGGTGCCTTTTTCAGGAGTGGGTATGGATCTGGTGGGATCCCTTTTGCCCTCATTGAGGGGGTACCGATATATCTTAGTGTTTGTTGACTATGTAACTCTATACCCGAAGCGATACCCCGTACCGGTATGACCACCAAAAACATAGCTTATGCCATGATTGGATTCTTATCCTGGGTGGGGTTACCTCAAAAACTCCTCACTGATCAGGGGACTCCTTTCATGTTGCATCTCATGTCGCAAATATGTCAACTATTGGGTGTAAAAGCAGATATGTACCTCTGTTTACCACCCCCAAACAGACGGTCTAGTGGAAAGGGACAACGGAACCATCAAGACCCTCCTCAAAAAGACGATTACAGACTCTGGACGGGATTGGGATAAAAAGCTTTCCCTGGTCCTATACATGATTAGAACACACGCACAAGCATCGACGGGGCACAGCCCTTTTGAGTTGGTCTTTGGTCGACAACCAAGGACTCTCATAGACATGGCAGCCAAGCAATGGGAGGAAAAAGAAGATGAGGGACAGGATATATTAGAGTATACCCAACAGCTGAAAGACAACATACACACGGTATGGGAAGACGTAAGGATACACATGAAGAAGCCTAAGAGAGACAGAAAAATAGGTATGATCTAGGAAAGAAAATTATCAATAGGAAGTAAGGCTTTGGTTCAACTACTATCCTCTGAAAATAAATTATTAGCCAAATGGCAAGGTCTGTATCGAGTGATGGAAAAGGTCGAATTGAAATCTCACACACCTCAAGAAAAAGTCAGATTTTTCACAATAATCTCCTTACGGCCTGGGAAGAAAGGGAGTTCATACTGATCAAAAAAAACTGCTGCCCTCCTGAGTAATAATACAAAGTCCTTCGAGATCACCCTATTGCCCATGACTGTCCCTTATGGGACCCGATTTGTCAGAGACATAGAGAGCCCAGGTAACCAATCTTATAATGGAGAACCAATGGGCGTTCTCAAAGATCACGGGAAGGATATCCTTAGTACAACATAACGTCAGAACCGAGGAGGGGAAGACCGTGCGCCTAAAACCTTACCGGATCCCGGAAGCCCGAAGACAAGTAGTAGAAAAAGAGGTACGAGAAATGTTACAGGAAGGAATAATAGAACCATCAAATAGTCCATGGTGTTCCCAAGTGGTTCTGGTACCAAAACAAAATGGACCTATCTAGTTCTGTATTGATTTTCGACAGCTGAATGCCATTTCTAGCTCCAATACATATCCAATGCCCTGCGTAGATGCGCTGATTGAACAACTAGGCCACGCTCAATATCTCTCTACCCTAGATCTCACCAAGGGATATTGGCAAATACCCCTGAACCCCACAGATAAAGAAAAGACAGCCTTTGCTACTCCCTCAGGGCTCTATCATTTCACATTATCACCTTGTGGGTTACATGGGGCCCCAGCAACCTTTCAGCGTCTCATGGATACCCTATTGAAGCCTCATAGGAAGTATGCGGCAGCATACCTAGATTGTCACGACTTACGTGCTGCTTTAACCTGGAGTCCGCAGAACGAGTGGCGTGGGTCTTGTTCTTGAATGTTCGGCCTTGGCCCAGGTAGGGGGCGACTCTTTCTGGTAGCCACGGTGCTGCAGGCAATGGGAACGCCAAGAGCAGACCATGTCCCTCAGAAGTAGCGCCAGAGGGAAAAAAACCCTGAAAAGGGGAAAAAACCTCCAAAAAGATAGGTTCCTGAAACAGGAACAAAAAAGAACAGGTATCAACAGAGGCAAAATACAGGAAAATATACTGGAACCGACGAGAACCAGCACAGGTAGGCAAGGAAATAGGAGCGAAGACACCATCCAAACAGAAAGTGTTGCAGCGCAAGGAGAGAAAGAATCACAGCCCTTAAATACCAACGAACAGGAAGCGACCAACAGTAAGTACAAGGACACCATCTTGGATAGCGAAAAAACACATAGATCAGAATGGACTAGGAGCCGTAGAGAGTAGGGAACAAGGAATGCTGGGAAGAGAAGGGTAATATGGAAAGGGAGAAAAAACATAAAGGAAGGCACAACCAGATAGCCAGAAAAAGCAGAAAAGAAAAGAACAGGTGAGTGGGGGGGTCAGACCTGCCTGTGAGCGTGATGCATGAAAGTAGACCGAGGCCCCATACCCAATTTGGGGCCTCGGAGAATGCAGAGCAGCCTAGGGGCGCGGCGCATCTTGTGACTGCGTGCCGCGTCCCGAGCCGAATGTTCGGCTCGTGCTGCGCGCAGCGGCGCGACATAGATGACATTGTCATACACAGTCACACATGGGAACACCACCTCGAACAACCGTCAGCAGTACTACAGGCTCTAAAAGAAGCAGGTCTAACTGCTAACCTGGAAAAGTGCAAGATTGCACCAGGTTCTATTAACTATCTGGGGTGTGTCATAGAACAGGGCAATATACAACCACAATTGGGTAATGTAGAAGCAATCAAAAGGATACCACCTCCCCAAACCAAGCGCAATATCCGATCCTTCCTGGGGATGGTAGGGTACTATAGACAGTTCATACCTCATTATTCTATGCACCCAGCCCCACTAACTGACCTCCTAGCAAAACACCAACCAAACAAGATACCCACTCTAACCGACCCACAATATAACTGCTATAAAATGCTCAGAGTTACTAACCACCAGCCCAGTTTTACAATGCCCTGATTTCAACAAACTGTTCACCTTACAGATGGATGCCTCAGATCAAGGATTAGGAGCTGTCCTTTCACAGAGCGATGAGGGGGGTCAACTACACCCCATAGCATACATCAGTACAAAACTACTACCCAGGGAGAGACACTATCCTATCATTGAGAAGCAATGTTTGGCCATTAAATGGGCTATCGAAGCCTTACAATATTATCTGGAGGGGCACTTGTTACAGTTATAACAGACCATGGTTAGTATGGCATAAAAATACTGATCCAAGAGTGTTGAGATGGTTCTATCACTCCAACCTTTCTCATTTCAGAAACGGCATGCACCAGGTGCTAAACAGATCAATGCGGACTTCCTCTTGTGATATCCCATGGATTCATGGCCAGAACAGCCACTCACAGGGGAGAGCAAATGTAAGAGGGAGGCAACAGTTAACGATTGGGGAACAGATGGGACAGCCCACAGACCGCTTGGACAGTGCCTCAGAGGGACTGTTAACAGGGATACTTTAGCACACATAACTGAGCATACTGGCACCTTAAGGAGAGAAGATGTGGAGGGAGGAAGGGGAGAGGACGTGGAGGGAGGAAGGGGAGAGGACGCGGAGCAAGGAAGGAGAGAGGACGCAGAGCAAGGAAGGAGAGAGGACGCAGAATGAGGAAAGAGGGAGGACGCGGAACGGAGAGAGGAACGGATGCAGCTGGACCGAAGAGGCATATTGGACGAGCAAGATCAAGGCAATCTGAAGAGAAAAACCAGAACAGGCGAAGAGACCTGCTATGTCCCTGGAGGGATGTGGCTCCCACAGGTACGGGACCACTTGCGCCGTCGGATTGTGGCATAGCACGTAATAGGGGAGGGAAGGGGAAAGGAGGTAGAAGATTGGGGAATGAATGAATAGAAAAGCACTACCCTCTGAGGTAATGTTCAGTCCCTGAGACTGTACACGAAGGGGACGATTTAGGGAAGCACTGTCCTACTCACGTACAAAGGCATAAAAGGCACAAGAGCTCAGAAGGGTGTGTCACTTACCCACTGTTCCTGACCAACAGGTCCTCACCCCCTTTTCCCTTCCCCCTTTACCATTCCCCATATAGATCTAGGAAAGTCCACTTACCTGATCCTCGCCTTTGTTTCTTCTCCTATGAATACCTGGCAACGAGACAAGCGGGAGGCACGAGAAGATCCTGAAAGAGGGGAAAACAGCAAGGTGTCAAAGAAACAATCTGAAAGGACTAAACGCGATCAGATCAGTAACATAAAGATATAAAGTACTAAAAGAAATACATAATAAATAGTGGCAATACAACCTCAAACACAGTGACTGGCGTTAGTGTATTGAGTAGACGAGAAACAGAAAAGAAAACCCCTCCCAAGACCGCGCCACTCTGTGGTAGCCGCCTACAACGTGGTAGGATTTCTTCACCAAACTCCCCACAATGCCATGTCCTGCCTTAGCTTAGCCCCACTGCCAATTTCCTAATAACCTCCACGGTCATATGTGCAGAGCCCGGTGATACCCCAGTCGGTGCGTTTCAGACCCTGAGGAAATTTTGTGAGTACCCCTGGCCTAAGGATTTGCAAAAGCATAGGTTCTCCACTTGCACTGTATATAGAAATTCTCTGAATACCAGAGAGAAGCATCAGTGCTTTCTGTCAGTCTACCTTTCTTGATGAGTTCTGCCTTCTTATTTTGAATGATACAGGCCAAGTAAGAGAATATCAGCACGTTGCCTTCTTTGTCAATTAACCTCCAGTTTTTGAAGGCATCACAAGTGATTGTCTCCCACTGTTGTGGGCTACCCAACTCCACCAGTACTGTCCCAGTTGGTGATGTGTTCTCCTGAGGACCTCTTGTCTGCAAGCTGAATGCTTCACACAAGTTCATAATAGCAGCATAGGCAACCACCACCCGGAATCTATAAAGTGTTGCAGCACTAAATCATGTCTTCCATTCCCAGAATTCTCAGCGTGTGGCTTTGATACTATTATCAAGCACCTCCAACCTTGCTCCCCTCTTATGACACTTTAATGCTTATGCCAAATCATGTATGTGGCGCTTCACCTTTGACAGTCACTAGACAGATCTACTATACTCTGTTTCAACTCACCTTGACTTGACGCTTTATATACCTTCAAACTGCCTTTGTGGCTTTTTTAGTAAATATTTCCTGTAACTCTGTCCAAGTCATTCAACAAATGATTGATCATTGCCTCCTCCTGAGTTAAGTTGGCAGAAAATGGTTCTCTGACTTACCCTTACATCATTCAATGTTTTCCTTGAAGCCAGCTCTCCAGAGCACTCACAATCCATTGCAGCTGTTTTCACCAACTCTCATTTTTAGACCTAAGCCTGCCAGAGAATGGCAGCTGTTTTGCGTACGACTTCTCATGGGTATTCCGAAAGCTTCCCTGGGAATGCATTCCATCCATTGCTGACAATTGGCTTTGTAGCCTGTAACTCACATTTTCTGGCTTTCTAATTGCTGGCTTTATTTGTTGTAGCTGTCCAGCTTCAGTCTGTCCCTCCTATTGCTCAAACCTCGTTCACTGTATTCTTCCATCAACTTGTTTTCTGTAAACAGGCCTTTAAATCTTGTTCTTATCTTGTCACATTTGTTGTGCATTCAAAGACAGAGGTCAAATGTCAGCGGGCTCTGTCTTCCGAGGTAGCTTGCTATTTTAATTTACTTTCTCTGACTTCAAAGTGGGAGGATTTATGTGACAATCTTGTTTGATACTGGGTGTAGAGGAAAACGTTTTTTCCAACACTCAACCACATTCAAATGAAATGTGCAAGTATTTCAGAATACACCAGAATTAGTAGAGCACAAACAAATCACATTTTATGTTAATTCTGAAGTGGGTTAGGAACAAATACTTTACTATGACCAAAACAAGTAAATACACTTGGTGATGCCATTTCCACACAGTATTGCTTGTGTGCTGTATAGGTTTATTAGTAAAACTGTATGTCTGTGCAAATATGATGGTCATTTCAATTGAAAATGTGTTGTCTGTAATAGCAGTGTTCTACCATACCATGCATATGCCATTCTACAGCACGCAACTCTGGACCACTCCCTCCTGCACTCTACCCTGTACCACTCCACTTTACAACATGCCACTGCATTCTGCGCTACTGTGCACCCTACTCCACTCTGAATCACTCCACTCTACACCACTGCACTCAACGCCACTTCAATCTATGCCTCTTTACTCTATTCTGCACAACTCTACTCTACATTCCTGCTCTCTTCACCACTGCACTTTACACCAGTCCAGCCTAGGCCATTCCACTCTACTCTGCACAAGTCCACTCTGCATTTTATGCTGCTGTAGTCTTTGCCTATACACTCTATGCCAATGCACTCTACTCTGTACCTCTCCACTCTATGCCCCTGTACTCTATGCCAATTCACTGTATGCCACTTTTATTTACTCTACACCACTGCACTCTATGCCACCGCACTATACACCACTTCATGCTATTACTCTACGCTACTCTACTCTATGCCACTGCACTGTACCCTGCACCACTCCACTCTGTGCCAATTACCTCTACCCTGCATTCCACAGCACTATACTCTACGCCACTCTATGCCACTCTACTATGCACCACTCTATGCCACTGCACTCTATGCCACTCTAATCTACTCTGCATCACTACACTCCATGCCACTCTACTCTACTGTGCACCACTCCCCTTTGCACCCTGCACTCTACACCACTGCACTCTACTATGCAACACTCTAATCTTCGATGCTGCATTGTATGCCGCTGAATTCTATTCTGCTGCACTCCACGCCACTATGCTCTGCAACACTTTACTCCAATGCACTCTTCACCAGTCCACTCTACTCTACGCCACTCAACTGTATGCGACTCCACTCTCTGCCACTGCAATACACAGCACTCTATGCCACTCCACTCTAGAACACTCTACTCCACTCCACGCTACTCTTGTCTATGCCACTAACTTCTAGCCATGCTGAACAGCAGCAACATGGCTAAAACACATTGGCAAAGCCAATACCTCTTTTGTAGGCAAGACCTATTGGTTTTTCCAATACTTGTTCAGTACATGAGATTGGGTGTCATTGCGAGCCAGCTTTCTCAGCTGCTGTGTATGTAGCAGTGCCTTTCCACCTTTGATTCCAATTACCTATAGAGAGGGGTGCAATCTGTGTCTCCTCCTCCCTGTGTTTCCCAGCATCTCATGCCTCCGTGATTGTACCAAGAAGATTTGGGGGTGAGTCTTCTATGTGAAAGGGAAGAAGCACAAAAAGGCATGGACTGCTTGTTTTGTTATTTGTTTTTGGTCAAATATTTTGAACAAACATTGGCAAAGCCAATAGGCCTAATGTTGGCTGTTATCCCTTTTGCTTTGTCAGTGCTTGTTTTTTCATAGTTTGTGCAAACCTTTATTTCTGAGGGTAGCTGGCAGTCCCTTAACAATCTAAAAACAGTTAGCTAAAAGCAAAAATAGTTTTTAGCTCAAAAAGCATACATTGTCTTAGTAATCCCAAGCAAAAATATATTTTACTCATACATTGTCATGGTAAGCCCTGGCACAAAAGGGAAATATTTTGTGTGTGGATGTTTTAGTCCTGGTCCCATGATATACCTCTGTAAAACAATTATTATCCAGAGATTTTCATTTTTGATTTGTATTTTTATATCATTTGAGAAGTAATTTTGCTGGGATAGGCATTGCTCTCCCGGGGCAATTTTTGTTTTTTTCTGGATGACATTTTTAAAAATGGCAGATGTGTTGGCGTTAAAACATAGGTTTTGGGGGTCAAGTAGCCTTATAGAGACAGAAAATAACTCCTCAGAGCAACCCTTCCACCATTTTCTAAAATGGCGGCACTATAATGATGTGTTTTTGCCATCATATTGGTAATTTATTTTAATATTGTTTTTGTTTCAGGTTTTCCGTTGATTCAAATTCGTAAACATGAGCAAAGCTGGGGATCTTTACCTCCTGACAGAGTGATGCTAACTACGAAAAACAAACAATGTAGAATGTGTCATATGCCAAACTAATCCAAAATAAAAGCTAACATCAGCTGTGGCTGGACAGAAGAGAGTTTGAAATGCTGCAGAAGTACAGCAAGACGAAGTTCACAAAAGATTGAAACTGAAGAGTGAAGAGAATCAGTTATTTTCTCATTGTAACAACAAGTGCTTCATGTTATATACAATGGAAAAAAAGCCTGAAAAAAATTAGTCAAAAAATAGTAGAAACCAGTGCAACACAACAAGAATCTAAGTTACTGAGAAAGCGATGACAACCAAACCCAATGCCCATCACTTAGAAGATCAATGGCTACCCTTCGTCCAACTCCAACAACTTATTAGAAAGCAGAGGATCTTCAATGAGGGATTGATGAAAGAACAGAGTATGTGATTCTCAAACGGCAAACATGTTTTTATTTGCAGCTAGTTTCTTCCAAGATAAAGTTTGCAGCAGAGTAGCTGATCTAAACAGCGCAGTGAATGTATTTGCAGCAGATTTGTATGCCTATCCGAACTGTATGCGTGCATACATTCGAAAACATGAATGTACAATGAGTTCCCAGCAGCAACGTAACCGCCAGCCTTCAGTTAGATTTGCACTCTTTAAAAAAGCTAATTAAGTTTTGTAGCCACTCCTGAGTGCTGGCTATGAGTTCAACTCAGTGTGATCAGAGAAATATTGGTCAACATTGGTGAAACTGTATTGATCCATAATAATGAAATTAATATTTTTTTGGTGAGAATGTACAATGACAGAATTCGTTCTTGTCAATCTAACAAAAAGAATGAGCCCCTTATGGTGTTCTCAGCTGGTTTAACTCCTGAAGTTCTTGCTGTCAAAATAAGATCACAGGATTCAGTGAAATCAGTAGGAACCATTTTAGGAAACGTCCTGAAAGATTTAGATCTTGGACTTAATGACAAATTGTGTGAAGCCCAAGAGCTCTGCAAATCATGGGAGTCAACAAGAATGCCTGATGTTGGCTCAACATTGTTTACATCATTGTGTAATATCAGCAAAGCAAAACTGTTACAAACTAAAGTTCTTGAGTTCGGAACAGAAGCCAACAACAGTAATGATGGCTTTGAAGATATAAGCGAAGAAGTGGAAGACAATCCCATAAACCAACAGGCTTATGCTTTGCAAATGTACTGTCTTTTCCAAATCATGTTTTATGAATTCACGGAAAATAAGAAAACTGCTACACATGATGATTGCACTTCAATGAGTAGGATTGGGGTATCAACAAGTTATAATGACATAGTACAGAGCAAGAACTTTTTAGCAGCTCATGCTGTACAATCTTGTGAATCCGACAGCACACCGCTTCCAAGTCACTTTACGAGGAAATGATTTACAACTATGCTCTTGATAACTTTGATTTTGGAGATAGCTCTTCTTTGTCTGGAACATCCAGCACACATGATACTGCTATGGTTCTTTTTCAAGCCTGTAGCAATGAAGTATCTGCTGGAAAACAAGCTGTCATCTGTAGGCATAAACAAACAAATAGGCAAACTAATAACCCAACAGCCTTGCCAATGAGTGCAAAATCATTACAAGCCATCAACACATCCCAATCTACCAAAAAGTTTCAAAGTGGCTGAGGGCTGTCGTGTATTGGCTCGGGCGCCAAAGCGCGCTAAATAAATAAATGACCATACACGCAGTTTGTGCTTTTAACGTTGTGACCGCGGCGGAGGTTGAGGTCCGCTGTGCTCTACACGCTGCTTCTCCAGTGACCTCACCTCCGTCACCGTCTCTCTTTTATTAACTATTAGGCATGACCCGGGGTCATACCAAATGAACAACAACAGCGGGGGTTGTCGCGGCAACACCCCTCTTGTTAGTGGTCGCGTCCCCGTTACATCACGGGCGCGACACTACATCCCTTCCAAAATCTGCACAACAAATAAACATGATAACATTAAATCAACAGTAAAGCATACTAGTGAGTCAGCTTCATAGGATCATATCAGAAAATCACGTAACTTTGTTGAGGTTGCAGGATTACTTCTCAAATGGTATCTTGATTGGCAAGCTTTCCAAGAGATGAGCCTGGGTCATTGGGGTTGCTGTCAGATTTATAGCCAGGCCTTTCAGCTATGTTATCGGTGTCGTTTGGGGCTGGACTAGCCAGATTGTGTTCCGGCTCCTCGTCCTCTTCAGATCCACTCATCTCTGTTGCTGGGGTATTATATTGTAGACTGACATCAGGTGACTCTCTTGGAGCTTGAAACTTCTTGAACCAGGATACGTTCCGCGCCACTTGTTCGGACTCTCTTTTTGCCACCACCATTGATCCTTGGCGGTTGGTGTCTATCCACGGTCTATCTTTAAAAGGTAGACAGAATTTGCTCCCTCGGAACTGGTCTCTGATGAGTACAGAGTCTCCTACTTGAATGTCCGAACAACGTGCTTTCCTGTGGCAGCTTGCTCTGTCATTTGACCGCTTCCTTTTGGCGTATTCTTCTGTTTCGTTGATCGTAGCAGGTCTCCATGATTCATGATGTGGTATAACGTCAGTCACTACTCGACCCACTGACAGGTAGCTCGGAGCTACTCCAGTGGTGGAGTGGGGTGTCATTCAATAATCACGAAGGAAAGAGTACACAGCTCTTTCGGGTGCCTCGTTCTTGGCCAGTGCAATTCGAACGATCTTATTCAAAGTCCTCATAAATCTTTCGACCTCTCCGTTGGCTTGAGGCCATCTCGGTGTGATCCTCCTGTGCTGGATGCCAAGTGATCGTAAGTATTCTCCAAACTCACTTCCGTGGAATGGCGGTCCATTGTCAGTCTTGACTTCTCTTATTAGCCCATGAGTGGCGAACATCTTCTCCATCTTCGAGATTATTTCAGACGCTGTTAAAGTTCGGACTACTTCCACCTCCGGGTACCGAGAATAGTCATCAATCATGACCATTAGATGATCTCCATTAGGCAGACTTCCAAAATCAAGGCTGGTAGATACCCACGGCTTTTGGGGTCGTTCCTCGGTCTCTATCAGAACCGGCACATTGGGCATCCCAGTTGTTTGACACCAATGGCAGAAGCGTACTAACTCCTCTACCTTCTCATCCATCCTTGGGAACCATACCTTTGTCCTCAACCTGCTCTTGGTCTTCACCATTCCCTGGTGGCCAGCGTGCGTGAGCTGAACTACTCTATTCGTGAGGCTGGAGGGGATCACTAACCTGTGACCTCGGAGAAGGCATCCCTCTTCACTGATCGTCAACTCTTGCTGCACTCCGTGTAGCCCTTCCATGACCATTCTCGCTTCAGGTGTTAGAGATTGCCACTGTTTCGGTCCGGCGCGCCAGCTGTTGTTCTTCATCGCCTGTATTGCCTTCTGGAGATTGTCGTCCCCTTCTGTGGCCTGTCTTATAGTGTCCATCGAGATGGGTAGCGGTCGAGATCTCTCTGCTACACATTTAACGTACTCCTCTGTTTCACGGGCTTCACTTTCCTCCCTCGGGGTGGCGGGTCTGGAGTGTCTCGAGAGATAATCTGCAGGGTTGTTTACTCCTGGGCGATATTCTACTTTACAGTTGTATTTTTGCAGCTGGAGCATCCATTTCACAATGCGTGGAGGTGGTTTGGACGCGGTGCCTTGAAAGAGCGGTATCAGTGGTTTGTGGTCTGTAGTGACAATGAATGGATGCCCGTACACATAAAGGTGGAAGTGTTTACATCCCCAGTGGATGTCAATTGCTTCTTTCTCAATCTGAGAATACCGTTTCTCAGTGTCTGTCAGCGAGCGGCTTGCGTACGCAATTGGGGCCCAGTCCTCCGCGTGGACTTTCTGGAGGAGCACGGCTCCCAGCCCTGTCGGGCTGGCATCTACCGCAATGGAGGTTTCTCGTTGTGGATCAAAGTATCGTAGGGTCGTATCTGCTGACAGCGCTTCTTTTGTCGCTTGAAAAGCTTGTTCTTCTTCAGGGCCCCAGGACCATGCCGACGATGCCTTGGTGAGGTCCCTCAGCGGTTGTGTTAGTGACGTGAGGTTTTTTATGAAGCGGCCGCAGTAGTTCACCATCCCTAGAAAACTTCGCACTCCTGTTACTGTTGTAGGGGGGGTGGGCATTTTTGATGTCTGTTACCTTTCCAGGATCGGGTGCAATGCCGCTTGATGAGAAAGTGTATCCAAAGAATTGTATTGTTTCTTTTAGGAATTCGCATTTCTCCTTGTGTAAAGTGAGTCCTGACTCATGAATACGCTGGAGAACTCTTTTGAGATTGTCATGATGTTCTGGGATGGTTTTTGCAAAGACTAGGATGTCGTCACTGACATTTATGACACATTTCAAGTCTATCAGCAGCTCTCGTATCGTATTTTGGAAAACTTCTGCTGCACTAGAGATTCCAAAATTCAGTCTCTTGTAGCGGCGGAGTCCCACGTGGGTCGAGAAGGTCGTGATATATCTAGACTCTTCTGCTAGAACTAGTTGGTGGTATCCTGACCTGAGGTCCAGTTTTGAAAACCATCTAGCCTCACTTAGCTCTCCGATTAGGTCATCGACGCTAGGTGTAATGTGTTGTTCTCTTTTTATGGCCACATTAGGCAGTCTCATATCGACACAGATCCTGACTTCTCCCGGTTGTTTGGGTTTCTTAGCTACCACAATTGGAGATACCCATGGTGTAGGGCCATCTACTTTCTCAATGATCCCTGCGGATTCTAATTTGCAGAGTTCCCTCTCCACTAGGGGTCTGAGGTGAAATGCTATCCTTCGATGTCTTAAAGCCACTGGTTGGACTGACTTGTCAATATGCAACGTAATTTCCTTATTCTTTAGGCACCCTATGCCCTCGAACACACGTGCATATGATTCTAAAATGTCGCTCAGGGATTCCATGTATATCTCAAAGGTGAAGGTCACAATACCCAGGGCTTCCGTAGTGTGGGATCCTAACAGAGTTCGCTGTCCTTCTTGTGCTACATATATGTATTCCTCAGTCTCCTGGGACCCATGAGCTATAGTAGGTCGGAATCTCCCTTTCATCGTCAGTGGTCGCACTTGACCATACGCAAACACTCTGACTTGTGTTGATGTAAGGGGTGGAGACGGCTTTTATGTTTGGTATGTTGCTTGTGCCATGATGTTGATAGACACTCCAGTGTCTACTATGGCTTGTACTGGGCATCCGGCCACTTGTATTTGGCACTTGGGCAGCCTTTCTTGTCGACGTGTTGCCGTACTGATGGTGAAGAGTGAGTGGACTATTTGTATTCCTTCCTCATCATCATCCATGTCACTGCCCCTGGGTTGTGCTTCTATGGCAGTGTTTACTGTGGTTTGGGTGTTTGTGCCTTTTGTTGCTCGGCATACTTTAACAAAATGGTTAAATCTTCCGCACCCTACGCATTTCTTTCCTTTGGCGGGACAATTTATCAGGGGGTGGTTCATTCCTCCACATCTCCCACATGTTTTCTTTGATTGTGGTGGTATTTGCAACCTTGGCTTGGAGGAGGCCACCATCATCGCCGCCACCTGTTCTGTCTTGATTGGGGTCTAAAATGCGGCTTCCATATGGGATGCTCTCGCTTTTGACAGTTCTTTAGTTGCCCCCATCGTAAGGATGTCTTGTAAGGACCGCCCTGACTCTTCAAGGACCCTTTCTCTTAGTTTGGACGCTGCACAGCCTTGAATAATTTGACCTCTGATCTCGTCAGTTTCATTATGGAACGTGCACGTGGCCGTAAGCTCTTTTAATCTCAGATAGAACATGTTGATGGACTCGTCAGCGTTTTGTCGAGCTTGTCGAAATATGAATCTTTCATAGTCAATGTTGACCATGGGTGCGCAATGCGTCCGGAGCGCTGCAATGAGTGTTAAGTGCGTCTTTGGTTCTGCCTCATTTATTGTTCTCGATATGCGATATATGTCTTTTCCCCCTAGGTGTACCACCATTGCCCTCTTTTGCTCGTCTTCAGTTTTTGTGGCTTCAAAATAGAACATCAGCCACTCCACCCACTCATTCCAGCGCGACGCCTGTGTGGAGGGGGCTCCTTCTACTATAAATGGTTCAATGGGGGGTACTGTGTTCATCTTGTAGGCTGTTAGGGGTTTGTGTCTTTGTTGGTTGACTATATATTATTTTCATTTAATATTTTTTTTCTCTTCCTCCTTGTTGTTTCTTTTTTTTGTTAGAGGGGGAGACAAAATGTAACTTGCAGTCTTTTTTCTTTTTTTGTGCCCTCCTCCTTGTTGTTTTCTATTTAAGTACAGCCTGGGGGCAGGGCTTGGCGTTGTGTTCTCTGTTTGTTTTACAGATGAACACGTGACTGGGGGCCAGCAAGTTTACCGGTGTGTAAGCGTCACGTGTGGAGTCCTTCTTTCATTTTTTTTTTTTTTTAAGATGCAGCCGATCCGACGTCTGTCGCGTGTGGAGTCCTTCTTTCTTTTTTTTTTTTTAAATTGCAGCCGATCCGACGTCTGTTTTGCAGTGATATGTGGCCGCCTCGCCACGTGGGTGTGGTCGAGGCACGAGCACCGCATTCGTTTCTGCAGGGATCGATCTCCGTCAGGTAGGCGGTGCCCACCCTTGTCGCCAGTGTCGTGTATTGGCTCGGGCGGCAAAGCGCGCTAAATAAATAAATGACCATACACGCAGTTTGTGCTTTTAACCTTGTGACCGCGACGGAGGTTGAGGTCCGCTGTGCTCTACATGCGGCTTCTCCAGTGACCTCACCTCCACCACTGTCTCTCTTTTATTACCTATTAGGCATGACCCGGGGTCATACCAAATGAACAACAACAGCGGGGGTTGCCGCGGCAACACCCCTCTTGTTAGTGGTCGCGTCCCCGTTACATCACGGGCGCGACACTACAAGGGCATGGATCTTCTTCTACCTGATGCTGAGGTCTGTAAAGCTGATTTAACTGGCTTTTTCTTAATGCATATTCGGTGCGGACTGAAGGATGAAGAAAAACCAATTCCTCCATGGACTGGAATTCATGCACTGATCTCCTAAAATACCGTCCCACTGATAAAGGTTGGGTTTTTACCAGTAATACAATTTCCAGTCACAAACTACACAACAGTATACACAGTTCTAAACAATTTCCAAAATGTTCATGTTCAGGTTGAAGACCAGCCTATCCTGTCAATTTTCTGTGATAAAGATGTTTTCCGTATTATAGCTGACATTTTTATGAGCAGTCTACTCAAATTAGATGATCTTTATCCAATGATGGGCATTCCCCACACGACAAAAATTGTGTTGGGTGTTCAGGTAGTTATCTCAGTGGATGTGGCATAGACGATACACTTATTGAGGCTGAACTCTTTGGACGCCAAACTGTCCAGTCATTATTGAGCAGAACTCATTATGTTTGTTTGTTACAAGGTAGGCTCATCATATCTGAGGCTATAGAAACTTTTATTTGGAACGCTTTCTGGAACAAGAATGACAAATTAGGTTTTGCATATCTTATCTCAGAAGTGAACAAGGCACAGGGTGCACTTAATTCAAAATGCATATTGCAAAGCCAAGCAGTGTTCAATACCCTCAGTTCAAAACCTGAAAACCAAGTTTGTAAAGTTTGTCAAAGAATGCGAAGAAAAATCAGAACTTAGCAAGTATTGGGGAAATGTTTTACATATCATAGCTCTAGTGAAAAACTTGGTACATGCTGATCGGGAAGGTGATTGGGAGCTGCACATGAAGGCTGTGAAGTCACTGATTATTGTGCTTTGCGAATGTGATTGCATAAACTACCTGAGATATGAGTTCTGGTACTTGGGGAAAGAGTGAAGAAGCTAGAGGTGAAAAATCCATACCTTTACAGAAAATTAATCCAAAGACATTTTGTGGTGAAAGACAGAGGGAAGGTTCAATGCTGTGGCTCCATATATGAGACTGGAACAGATGATCCAGATATCACAGAAAAGCTCCAAGGGAATTGTTGTTCAGGCACGTAAAAGTGAATATGTTGCTCAACTGCAGCTAGTTTACCATGAAGTCCTTTCTATTTGCAATGTTTTTAGAGAGATGACAAATTCAAAATTAATGGACCACCGTGAAACTGTTCCTCACCCCGAACTTGTGGGAAAGAGAGGGGAACACTTTAATAACCATGTTGACAGCCTTCTTCATTTCATGCAGCAGCAAAGAAACCCCTTTGAAATGAGTGAGCTTGTGCGACTACGTAACTTTGTGACCAAACAATATGTGGATAACGATATTAAGACACGTTTACTAGATGTCCTGGAACATGGATCAAAACTGTACGCAGAACTGAAGCAGGAGAGATTTGTATTGAAAGAGAAAAAGCTGTTTGATATAATCACTAAATCTAAACTTGCACACAGTAAGAGTTTTGCCCAACGACCACAACAAAACAGGTTACAAAAAACAAATGTCATAATTGCGAATGGTCAAGATTGTAGCCATGCAACATTTCAGAGAGGGCGTTCAGTCTGTTCTACAGATATCAAAGGTGCACCTTGCAAGAACTGCACATTGTCTTTGAAAGTTATCTTGATCTGTCTGTCAAACAATGTAAAAAAATCAGACGAATGTCTACAAGTTAAACAATGGATCTTGTCTGCATCAAAAATTCGACACCTATACCTGTGCAACTTGATAAATTCTGGTCATCAACATAGAACAAGATGAACTTGAAGATGTTAACTCGCCAAAACATTGCTGATGCTTCAGTGAACACTGAATTTCCAATTATTGCAAGTGGAATGATTGTCAATGAGGAGTTGGTGCCTGTAGGGATATATTCAAAAGTTATGGGCCATATTGTTCAAGAACTTAACAGCAAATTGGAGGAAGCTGACCTTTGTGTTGTGCCACTTGTTTAGTGGGCTGTTCGAAATGGTTCCAATCAAGTCATTCAAGTCATTCAGAATGATGTCCAAAACCAGGAACCCAATAAAAACGTCATATTTAAAACAATTTTGTACACCACAGTCCTATTAGAAGGTTTCCCAATATCCTCAACATCAGTGACATAAAAAAAAGCATCAATTGCCCATTTTTTCATATATAACCCAATTACTATTAAACGGGTTATTTTTTTATTGGATATTGGAAACCTTTTAGTGAGATGTGGGGTTTAAAATTGATTGTTTTAGATATGATGTTTGTGTTGGGTTTCTGGACACCATTCTGAATGTTGGAAGAGTTTTACACTGAGTTGTCTTTTTGATGTATTTCAGTATAAATACAGGTCACTGTCGAAATTTTGAACATTGTCCTCCTTTTTCAGATATAATGGAGTTCTCTTCTGTCATCCTAGAGTTTATCATCATCAGGTATTATCTTTATTTCATTGAACATACATGGATTGTTGAACAAGAAGTAAATGGAATAACCCAGGTTCCTTGTCATTCGTCACTTGGGTTGCCCTTGTGAAGGTTTGAAGTGTTCATATCAAGCCACATATTCTTATAGGTGATGGCACTATGAGCAAAACTGGAAAAAGGTTTGGAGCTTTAACTGCTGAACCTGTGAAGTTTCTAAAAGGATTTGCTAAGACAGAAAAAAAATGTGACTTTAAAGACATATAAAAATACCTTGTGCGAGTGTGGGAAACGAGCTCTGACTGTCACATGTTTGACGTTCTTCGGAACAGTGAGTTCAATAGATCAGTCCTGCTGGGTGACCTTCAACAAAAGTCATATTCTGTGCGTGGCACATTAAAAGAGAATTCTACTTGATCAGAAGATGTGTAAACATTTTGGATCATGCATATGTAGAGTAAGATCTGTGTGAATTTGGTTGGGAAGATATTGATGGGGTGCTAAAACCTACGAAATTTCGAAAGCCTCTACCCACAGAACTTACACACACATGTACTTGCAAAACCTCTGCTACAAAAATATGTTCCTGTCAATGGGCTCTTCTCAAATGTTCAACATTCTGTAAATTTACCACAAGTGATTGCTGAAACAAATTAATAAAGTGAACTATGAAATGTGTCTAAAACAGGAGTGATAAACATTATTTGTTTTTCATATTCAGATCATAAACATTGTTTGGTGTATACATATAAAATGATTCAAAAACATTATTATTTGTTTAATTTCTATATATGTCTCTTCTTCCTCTGTTATAGCCGCCATTTTGGAAAAAGGCAGAAGGGTTGCTCCAAGGAGTTATTTTTGTTTACCTGACCCCCAAAACCTATATTATGACACCAAAATGAAGTATATAGGTCTCACGGTTCCTGACATATTACATCATCAGTGCAACACAACCACCATTTTTAATAATGCTGTCCAAATAAAATTAACCTGGATCAGCAATGTCTACCCAAGCTAAATTACTTCTCTAATGATCCAACAACACAAATCAAAAATGAAAATCTCTGGACAACAACTTTTTCATGGAGGTATATCAGGGTGCAGGAATTATGCTTGTTGTTGAATGCTAGAAGCAGTGAATTTAGCCAAGGGCTGAAGTTGTCTGATCCACTGCCCCAAGCTGTAGGTAATAGTGGGCTGAAAACCAATGACACCAAATCAGACCAATGAATGAAGAGGGCTGGCTGAAATACCCTGTAAGTACTTGTATTACACGTATAAATTCAGTTATATAAAAAAGATTTTGTTCTAACATCTGACCTAAAAATGTCTGAAACTAAACATTCTCCTCAGAATATTGAAGGTGTGTACATGCCCGGACTCCTGCAACATTGAAAACTTGATTTTCTCACATTTTTGATGTTTGCTTTACTGTGTTTTACATAATTTTAAATATTGAAATATCACATAATTTAATTGTTGTACAAGCACCATTTATTTTCATTCTGCAGATTTCACAGGGAAGTCACATTATATCTGTTTTGCTGTATAAATCCTCAAGTAACACCCATGTGATTTCAGGAGCTCTTTGTTTTGCCCTATCCTCCTATTCAGCTGTTATTATGTCACTTCTGTTTTTTTAAATCAGATGAGGCCAGTTTTGCCCCATGTGACCCTTGGCTTGTCACTGTAGAGGACCAATTTCTCTTTTTTTCTGGTGTTATTTTGCTTCTTATTTCTCTGTATGCATTTGCCCACGGTTATATAGATGTAAACCTAGCAACTTTAGTTGAAATAGCTATGAGTCATCAGCAGAGGATGGGTGCACAACAAAAAGAAAAGTACATTTCCACGTCGTTTCCTTCTTGTTTTATTAATTTTAGTACTTTAGGGATGCCTTGTGTTGTAAACATATTTCAGGTCACTGCGTACAATACATGGAACATCTAAATAAGTATAAATCGCAAATTCCATCGTAAAATTAAATAGATTCAGGTGCATGTATCCGAAAGAGTACAAGCAGAAGGAATGAAGCTTAGGCTGTCAAAATCGTAACAGCATCAAAGGGCTCAATGAAAGGATTTGTCAAAGAGCCAAAATAAAAAATAACAGCAAAAGCCTCATCAAAGGTTTTGGCAAAAGGCCACATTTCTACTCTATGACTCATAGCTACTAGGCTGGGCCCTAATCCAGTTACATTTGGTATGTTTTTCGGCACACCCTGGCTGATGATGTTCAAAGGTGTTCAGAGTCTGAATGTAGTTTTCTTGTGCATCCTCCCTAGCGATGTCCCTGTGTATATCCAAAGTAATATAAACAAGGTTTTTTTTATGAAGGTTTGTGTGAATTTGCAAATTTGGCAATGGAAAACAGTGATGCGGAATCACACTCAGGATTTTATTTTTATGCATTCATTTATTTAGGGAATCATTGATGCACCAGATATAACAAATGTTCTCAAAGCAAATCCACTGCAGAGGTGGGAGTATGAGCTGTATTCAAGGGCGACGGGCAGTAATGGGCATAGAGGGAGGGGCAGGAAGGTGATCCTGGCAGGAAAACAAGTGGCTAAGGAATATATTCATGGCTGTCGTGAAGGTCCATGCAAAGGGAATCAATCAGATGCAGAGTAAGTTACGGAGTGAAAAAGGCATTTAGTGAGTGAAGATTTTAGAGGGCTGACTGTGATTGTCATTTTTAGGTGAGGTCAAGAATTTTACACTCTTGATGCTTAAACTGGGAGCCACTTGACACCGCTTTGGGCTGAGGTGTCAGCTCTCTATCACCCCTTTGGTCCGGCAGCAACACTTAGAACCGTTTACAATCAACAAAGGTGCTAATCTAAGAACATGCAAAAGAAGGTTTGGCAGAGGCTGATGTTTAGAGTTACGTATGAAAGTAAGTACAAAATGGGAGATTTAGCATGGATTAAGGGTTTAAACATATGAATTGGAAGGTCTTTCAAATACATGATTATTTGAAAAAAAGAAGGGTGGGGAAGCAAAAAAGGGTAGAACAGGTTGGGTCATGGACACCAACAGCGTGACTGATTTTGGAGTCATTTAACTTAAGCTTGCTTCGCTCCATTTATTATTCTAGCACCCTTGGACCTGTTGAACCCTAGGAGGTGGACTCTTGAAAGAAAGTGGGAAGAAATTTGAGGTGATACTCCTTTTAAAAGTTTTGTTTCCTTACAGCTTGTGAGACATTTATATTGTTGAAATCTTCAGCGTGAATTGACTTGAGCTGAATGCCATCCTGACCAACTTGATTACTTCTTGCTTAGCCTGTGCTGCTCCTTGTGAAAGTGGGTGACATCTCTTTACATTATGGCGATAATTCACCTCTGAATTCCCAGCTGGGAGTACAAAACACTTTGTGAAATCTAGCTAAATCTGGCTAATTTAAGATGACAGCTGTTTGGACTACTGGATCCCTCCAGTGTCAGCTGGTTGTACTATGTGTAGAAGCCATTGGTGCTGTAACAACTTTTCGAGTAGTTATGCAGCCATCAATGTTACACCACTGAACGCATAGGGAGTTTGTAAAATCCAAGCATCAAACAAAGAAAAAGAGCAGGTGTTGCAAATGAGCCATGACATTCAGCAGGAGAATGTTAAGGGTGTAGTAAGTAGCTGGTGTTGCATTTAGCAGCACACTGTCACAAATATCTTAACCGCTTCAAAGCTAAGCCTTCCCCCTCACCCCTGTGCTAATCCTTTATTTATCTATTTAGGGTAGTTTGCGCTGAGGCCCCTATAACATTTTGTCCCCATAAGCTATCCATGCAAAATGTGTGTCCTTTTTTCTAACATCCTGGGGAACGTAAAGGTACCCAGGGTTTGTTGATTCGCCTGGTGAGGACAGAGAGATTAACCAAAATACAGCTACAATTTGGGTTTCTTGGGAAAAATGGGAAAAAGTGCTGCAGAAGAAAGCATCTGTTTTTTCCCTGCAAATGCCATCAAGTAAGGGTTTGTGATGCTAAAAGCACCACCTGCACACATTTCAGAAACAGGCAGACTAGAATGAGAAAAGCACATTCTGCAACACAGTTTTGGCAAGCTATGCATTTCTGAAAAGTAGACAACATTATGAATTCAGAAAGGGGTCCTTTATGTAGATCCTATAGAAAATAACAGTCAAAAGGAAAAAAATGTTGACATTGAGTTGAAAAAATAGCTATTTCTGTCTATGTTTTCATCTGTAACTTCTTCTATGGCAGATTTTTTAAAGCAATATACTGTTACTGTCACATTCTATACCTTGTATTCCAGCTTCGAAATGTCTTGAAAAATTCCAGCGTCAGTTCTTAAAAGTTCTGAAATGTCTAAGGTAGGACGACCCTTTCCGGTAGCCATGGTGCTGCCAACGAAGAGATGTCAGAGCAGACTGTGCCCTCCAGAAGGAGTCCCAAGAGGGACACAAGGGAGAAAAAACATCTGCTGAAGGCTGGAACTCCTGAGAAGGAAAAGATGACCACAACTGGAAGGCAGAGGAGAGTCCAGAAGAAGACAACAAAGGACCCGTCCTGAAAACAGGAATTCACAGAAGACACTGAGGATCCAAAGTAGCAGGATAAGCCAGCAAAATATGAAGATACACCAGGCAAGAGCAAGATGCACCAACGGAGCGTGAACATCTCAACAGGAAGTGAAGAATGTTGCAAACGCAAAGAAAATGAAAAATCGGTGCCTTATATACCCATAGAAAGGAAGTGAGGTAACAGGAAGTAAGAGGTAACCATCTTGGATAGGGAAGGAATAATACAGAAAAGAGAGACACCACCATATTTGAATGGTATATATATTGTTTTCTGAGCATCGTGGCGCACCCCTTGGTGTTAGGGCAAGTCGCGCCGCAGGCCAAGGCAGCACAACAGTTGTATCTGCTCGACCCTTCTTGTTGTAGGGATATATAGGGTTTGTAGTTTCCCCAAGAACCCAAGCTACCCAGAGCCAATAACTGAGCTGCACCTTGCAATGGGTTTCCATTGTGTACTGGGTGTACAGCAATTCTTTTGGTAAAATATAAAGAGTGAAAAATAGGTATCAAGGAAACCTATGTATTTCTGAAATGGGTACAATGTATGGAGTTTAGAAGCAGTAGTTACTTGCACATCTCTGAATTTGTGGGCCCCTATACTAACGTGAATTAGAGGGCATGTCTCACAATTACTTCTT